>NC_086057.1:626921-1241342 GCF_947568885.1 Cydia strobilella | reverse complement strand
ATAAAAGCAATAAATAAATTATGAATAGATCAAGTCAGACTTTAACTTTTAATCCATTTCTGAATCAGAGTTTCACCAGACAATTCCATAAGACCAAATCCCATGTAAGACATTAAGAACACTGCATACTTAATTGTTACCCGAGACACTAGCAAAACTTGAAGGATATGCATACCCACTAATTTCAGCTAAACCCATTTACTTAATTTATGCGAAACTAGAAATACGCCCTCATTGTCTGTCGTCTTAAGACTGAAACTAACGCTAACTATTGTGCAGTGCAATTAGAGATTTTGGATACGTTACACGAGCAAAATTAGCTTTAATAACAAAAGACTAACAGGAACATCGCTCTAGTTAACATACATACCTAATAGAGGTTGAAAAAATATTAGTATTAATTCGTATTAATAATTATGAAAAACACATAGCTACCTACTAAAACAGATACAGAATAAACCAATAAAATTAATTCATTTATCAACTAGCTATTTAATAATCGTAAATTTCTTTATTGCTTTGACGTAATCGCGAAATGGCATCGACTCAGCATGTGCTGCAGTATTGCTTCCCCATAGCACCAGTTTTCTGCTCTACTTCTTATTAAATTCAGTTGCTAAATACTTTTTCACCTCAGCAGCTCGAACAAGCCTACATTCGTCACTCCCTGGAGTGAGGAAAGTGCGACTTTCCTCACTCCAGGGAGTGAAACAATGTAGCTTTTTAATTTAGTGGAGGCCATGAACTTCATACTTTTATTACATTTTTTTTATGGTATGGTATGGTATGGTACGGTACGGTACGGTGCGGTGCGGTGCGGTACGGTACGGTACGGTGGGGTGCGGTACGGTCCGGTCCGGTCCGGTTTCGTCTCGTATCGTATCGTATCTTATCGTATCGTACATATTATAATACTTTTTTTTCTGTTTATTCTGTGTAATTCGAAATACATTTTAACCTTTAATATGTTCTCAGTAGTGAAAAATTATGTGTGCAACACGAGAGCAAAGTTATTTTACATTTCGTGTTTTTGAGTCCCTCGCTACGCTCAAGATTCTACCTTCAATTATAGAATCTTTCGCTTTCTCGGGACTCAAAATAAACACTCGCAAGAAAAACCAACTTTCCTCTCTTGTTGCACAAATAACTATTTATTTTCACTTTTTTAAGCGACTAAGCTAGAAAAACAGTTTTTCTTGTCGCAAAGCCTCGCAAAAGCGGTTCATTGGCAATCTACGTAGCATTAAAGGATAATCCACAATATTGTGTCCAAGCGGAAGGCCAATTCAACTTACATGGTGACATCGAAATGATATCATAATGAAGGCCGTGAGTTTCGCTCGCGGTAATACATGTACGGACAAGTATGAGCGAAATGCACGCGCGACTGACATCATTTAGACATCATTTTGATGTCACGGTGTAAGTTTCAATTGCCCTCCGGAACGCAGGCTCTTTTATCAAACACACGCTTTTCAGAGCGCAGATCGCAATTACGATAGCACATGGTCTCCGAGTGACGTGAAAGCGTTTCGGTGCCCTGTAAAAGACCTTTTTGATTTTTTATGGCAGGTTGAAGAGGATGTCATAAGCATGTACGTTGGGTGAGAATAGGTAATCTATGAAGTGCAACTGCGAAGAAATGAGATCGCAATAATGCTTGCTCTCTAACACATTCTTCACCCCGAAGAAACTGTAAGCGAAATCAAATCAAAATGAACGTACTTAATAAAAAATGTGTCATTCATTTAAAAGTCAATTCAGCCAGTCAATTCTATATAAGGAAACAACTCAAAATTTGCATGTGTTTGTTTTACCCCACATGTGGATAAAATACAACTTTCTCATTCGTTTTTGAACAATCAAGAGTGCCTTTACCAGTTGGTGTGTTGAAAAGTATTTTTTTTTCGAACTTGGGTTACTGGGATTGCATTTTTAGTAATTTAAAGCGTTTTATATAAACTATGTTGATTTTTGTATGTTAAATAAGTATTATTGTTAATTTAAAGGTGAATACTACCTTTAATAGTATGCGAGTTGCAACTCACGTTGTAACCCTCCCCTTAACATATTACTCTACTAACCCTCTAAATAAACTATAAATAAATACATATATACTTATATAAACCCTTTACTTACTTACTTACTTAAATAATTTGGCCATGTGATCGTCTAGATAATAGTTAGGACCCCTCGAAGTGTACCGCGGTACCCTAGATTCTTTAATGAGTATCAGCTAAATTTTGGACTCTGATTCTATTACTATTATTACCTAATTTTTAAGGAATAAATATTTTTTATATTGAAGATATATTTTATTATGATGCTAAGGAATATTTTAATAGTTACAAGAGTAGAAATAGTATATTGTGTCACAAGGAAGCAAGATGATGTATTGACGGCGAGGACGAACATAGAATCCTGAACGAAGCGAAGGATTCCATAATTGAATGCTGAGCGTAGTGATGCTTTCTAAAATGGAATCTCGAGCGTAGTGACGTAAAAATTTTTACGTTTTTATTAAATCTATTCGTGTAAAGTAAATGCTGTTGGAGGTTTACTACATATGATGTTATTTAGGTATTTGCAGCATATTTGGTTAATATGAGGTTAAAAATGTTGTTGGAAAAATGAGTTTAAAATTGTTTTTGGTGAAGTCCCGCTACGCCTATTAAGTTTTCGGGATAACATACAAAGCAGTACTCCTGGGATGAGCCCATTTACACCCTAGCTTTTTAGGAAAGTTATAATTATACTATCACTTTCTAATCGATGTGTGAGTCCACACGTACTGCTTCGCATGCTCGATGCGGGTCAGAAAACTCTTAGCCCGTTTCAAAACATCATTCGGGTCACCTATCCTAACATTGTAGCCAGACGGGCTATGACCAACGCTTCGCAATCCTATGCATTCCTAGATGATCTGATGAAAGAAACGCCAAGTATCATCAATCAATCAAAATTACTTATTTTTTTGATGTTCAAAAGCTAGGGATACTGATCCCTTTTTCCCAATCCCCAAAACTAAAAGAATAGACTGTATTTCTAGTCTTTAGACGCACAAACGAAGCACTAAGATCATTTACTATATTTTATAAGACAGAAATATCAAGTCGAGCATTATTCCACTCTGACTCCTCCCATTGGACTGCTCTTGCCTGCCAAGGGTTCCCTAAAACAAACCATTCTTCTATTCCAGAACGATGTGTATACCTAAACCCAGCTTGATATTTTAGGAATTTATTTTGTATATACCTTGGAAACCAGAATGAAATATACAGTACCTCGTTTTTACATCAGAACACTAGAAATTTTAGCAAAATAAAACAAATAGGATAAGATTTTATAAACAACCATACCTTTTTACGCAGATACATTATAAAATAGGAATATCTAGGCAATTAAACCCCTTGCCTATTACACGTACGCTTTTTAGGATAATGAAGCCATATTAAAGGTCTTTAATAGAGAAATATATATCAACCAGATTAGATTTCGATAAATAGTGTGTGATTCTACCCTACACCTACCTGGAGCCCTAGCTAGTACACTCAAAGCACAATCCGTACTTACCATAGGCCTAGTGCTTTGACATGTACGCAAGTGTATCCCTAACTCTCTGTACAGTTCAGGAGGCGACCCTGAGGTATGGCAACCTATCGGCCAGTGTTGTGTGACTCCCCCCTATACAAGCTCGCAAGCCCGGTGGTATAGGATAAGTCGCCCTATTCCGTGTCTATCAGTGGATCAGCACCCTTAGAACACACCAGCACTACCTACATTGGAAGCTCTCCCGAGACTATGACTGTAAGTGTATGACATCAGTCACGACAGAATCCTCCCCTGCAGCCAGCACTAGTATGAACCGGAGCACCGAAATATATAAGTATATTTAATAGAAGACCGGGGATCAGGTACTGCCGACTGCAATAAGCCCCGATTACTCGGAATGGCACGCACGTGATGCCCTTACATTCATCGGACAGCTGGACCCTGATACCTGGGAGGTAGTTCATCTCTTAGGTAAATATAACCGAGATGCCAAGAGCCTCAAATCTTGGAACAAAGACTCCCAAGCATCCACTTCTTAACACCGCAAGGGAACTGGATGTTTGGCTGGACAAACAGTCTGTCCAAACAATGATCTGGCTTATAAAATAGTAAAAGCACCACATAGCAAAACACTAAAATAATTACGTTGACTTTTATGTAACTAAACTTTTCACAGAACCAATAAACTAATCAGAGAAATGAAATTTCCCCACTGTTATCCAGGCTTAACGTTACGAAAATTGCTTTTCGTAAAATCAAACCAAGACACCATTCTAAGTCCCTGATATGCACGATATTTACTATCTGTGCATAGCTTTACGGCACTAAGAACAACACAGCGTAGGAAACCTCACTTCACAATAAAATAAATCAAACAGGTAAGTAAAGATCCTCCATCATAGTCCAGGCTTAATTCCACAGAGATAGGTTTATCTTTGTACAATCAAACACAGATCCAATGTCCCAAGTTTAACTTCACTTAGATAGCTCTAAGCTAGGCTATACAAATGGACAGAGTGACAGAGTAATTTCACTTACGAAAGTAATGTACGCGCGAAGCCAGAGACACTGCTAGTTTGAAGGATAGAAAATTAATGAATGCCCCCTGCCCCGCTCCAGCTATTTATATTGGCCAAATGGCGACATATTCTAAAAAGAAAGATCATAAGTCCTGGTTTGTTTACCATTAAGGAAAGGCATATGTCCGACACTTTAATGCTTACAATCGCTTAACGCTGGCAAATTAAAATATTCTAATAATATGGTAATAAATCTTACGAATTTAATTACTAAGATAAGGATTTAATCCCTGGTTTGTTTACTATGTCTTACGCCCATCATATTAAAGGCCATATTCTTCATAATTCGAGAAAGCAATTATTAAACCATAAAACCGTAAAACTAGCGACACACTCCAAAAGGGAATAGTCTTAAATCCTACTTTGTTTGTTAAATCATCTGTAGTACATATTAAGAATCATAATCTATTAATGCTACCAAAATAACCTACGTAGGCATTTCTGCAGGTGCGATCTTGGAATTGCATTTGTGTGGTACTGTAAAAGCGGCGACAAAAAGTTACTCCTGTCTTGCTTACTAAACTTTAAGTCAAACATATTAAAGCTCCAAATCCATTAATGCTCACGAAGGTGACTTTTACTCACACAAGTAAAACTATCTACCAAAGGTTTCTCACGAACACATGTCTATAATCCCGCCTTGATTAATAAGCTTTATGTCAAACATATTACAACCCCAAATCCCATAATGCTAACGAAGACGGTTTTCACGCACACATGTAGACTAGCTCAACGAAAACGGTATGTTCCAAAATCTGTCAAACTCCATTGTGCTGACAATTTTCCATTTTTAGATTATTTCTTATTTAGCTTGTTATTTCAAAATGATGCCCGTTTTGAAATATTTCATGTTTATTTTTAACATATTGTATTAAAACATAAATAAACTTAAAATTCAATTATGGCAACGTCTTATTTCTATCGCACCTTTTGGACTTTATATTTCATAACGATTTTGGAACGTTACGTCACTTACGTCACCCTCAATGTCAACAAACAATCGTAATGTCAATATATTTTCTATTTTCTCAAGCGGATTTCTGCTTGTATTTTGTGTTTTTACTAAGCGAATTAGTAATTTATTTAACCTCAGTTATATGTGATAAAACGTAGGCCGTGAAAGCAGTGTTAGAAATATTATTATTGTTAAACTAATCGATGAAATTACGGAGAAAACCGGCGATGGAAAGGACCGACGAAAACGAACTTTGCTTCAAGGCTAAAAATGTAAGTTTTATATTGATAAGTAAGCTTTTTACTGTGTAATAGGCTTCTGGCCAGTCACAGCCGCCCCCAATAGGTTCAAGTTTTTGTAATGGATCACAAGCGTGTGCTATGGAAAACTTTAACCTATTTTCTAGTCATGAATAAAAAAAATTAATTTCCTCTAGATTAGTCGGAAAATTTTCCCCCCTTCTTTAAACGTGTGATGTGTATTCCAATACTAAGTGACTGTTAGCGACTCAGCTCTGAAATTAGTTCATTAGAACACTGTCAATGAATAATGATGACTCTTTCCCCAGAAACTTCGCTCCGCCAGAAATACCGGGTTGTGAATCCGATAGGTTCTAATAACCCGTCCTTGCCAGCTTATCCCGGCCGCGGCGAGTATTCTTTCCCTCTATGCGCCGTACCCCTCCGTAGAAGAGCATCTGATGAGACAGCAAAGACTTTCCATGCAAAGCGAAGAGACCTTTAATTTTTATAAGTACGGAACCTTCAAGCTCCATTGCCAGAAATTCAAACCAAATTTCATTGCCCTATCACCTCCAGCCACGCTTTCTCGGCGCATGTCTTATATTTGAATAAAATATACCGACCTTTAAGTTTGCTTGGGTGTTTTTTTTTATAAACAAACTTAAATAGACAAATACGTACCACAACATGATACGGTAAAGCATTCTTTGTCCAAATCAAAGAATTGTTTATTATTATACCTAATGTCAATGAAACCAATAAATCAATTGTATTTAATTAACTCTTGAAAAGAGCCTCGTCCCTCTAGACGCTCACGGCCCATCAAATTATGCCGGATGTCGGATATACCTGATCCAAAATAAGGTGTGTAAGATTTTTGAGCGTCCGTATACCTTGTATAGTCTTAGCCATAAAAAACTACCCTTTACATGGGTCTAATCCAATGGATTTTAACCTACTGATAAGATTTTTCTGGCTAATTGTGTTCCCCGCTCCCCCCCTTTTTTTTTGTTCTCCCCTGCAAAATCCGACAAATCTAGTCTGATTACACTCTAGCCTTTGTCTATCTGTATCGATCCATTCTTACCAACACCTTAATACATTCGTCTACTTTGCATACATCATCTCTCATATAAATTCTTACATACTCACAACTTTAAGCATAAGCACTCAAATCACAACTTTCCTTCCTCGTTCACTCTTTCACTGATCGATTACAGCCAGCCAAGGCCTCGATAAGCAATCAAAATAAAAATGGAAAAAAAAAGTTTATTATTACATTTATACTTGAATAATAACAATTAAAAAAAAAAACGACTATCCCGTTCTAACTCAATACTATCCCATTATGCCCACAAATAAAATATATATCCCCGAAAAAAAAAAAATTTAAAACTAGTCATATGTCGACTGAAGCAACTGTTAGTTTAAGTTTATTTTAGCATAATTCTTAAATGATCTTTCGCATGAAAAGAAAAGTTCGCTTTTTTTTCTAGTCCTATATAACTATATTTAAAAAAACTAGGCATTGATCCCGAGCCTACCCTTTAATAATTTTATTTTTATTTCTTATTTAATAATTACTATCTATAAATATTTTTGACCAATTATTACGATTAATTGACTCTCGCGGGAAATAAATGCATTTACTTAACTTATTTTTTACGGTTCACTAGATTTTTTTTTTTATTCTCAACCGAACGCTATGTCAGAGATGACACCCCATGACCCATTCCCCTGTCTTTTGCTCAACAATGTTGTTCAAAACGCAACACGAACAACTCATTTCGCAACGAACGAACGTTGGAGATGTTCAGTCACCTGCAGAGAAAAACGACCCTCCTTGCATATAATTTTGTATGCAAGTACTAAGCGAAATTGTACTAAGGATAGTGGATAAGGATTTGCGCAAGTGCTGACTAATATAAAAGGCATTGCGCAACGGTAGGTTTGGGTGAACCAAAGAACAACCACAGACGATCGCGATATCGCGACCCTCAGTCATGAGAAATCGTGGAAGAGAATGAGCGAATATTATAGATGACTGTACATTCAAACAATGAAAAAATAATTCGGAGATGCGCTCAACCAACCCACTTTCAACCCCAGATAGTTGATATGGCTGCTTGTACTGTCTGACAATTTCTCTACAATGAGTCCAATAATATATTACGCATTAATCATAGAATACTGATTTCATCACCTTAATACTGGGCAATTTTGTTTCAATGAAACTACATGTCACTTATTTAAAAACTGGACTAAAATCCGGAATGCGTTTCATACATGTAAAAACAAAATAAGTATACATATATTGACTCTATTTGTATTCGTACATTGCCTTTATACAACTAGCCCATTGGCCAGTCAAACTAATTCAACCATACAAATAGATAAATAAAATAAACCCAATGACACTTATAATGCTAATGATGATGATGATTATGAATCATATACCATATATGCTGCAAAACATATCTATAATGTTCATTTTGATTTCCGCCGATAATTATTAATTAGCCTTTCAACATCTCATTTACGCTACACTATAACATACAACAATGATATCCCTTCATGTTAGATGGGGTCTCAAAATTTACAATAGAAAACATTTCCTAATTTTTTTTATTTGATTTTACCTACCTCATAAAATATAATATTAAAAAAGTAAGTTTTAAAAATATAAATTTTCTATTGAATGTTCCCTTCTTGGTCGTTATCTTCCACCCTGTAGATTTTCTTGAAAATTCTCTGTAGTCCTTATGACGGCTGCAACAGGAAAAGCGAAGGTTGCCTTTGCTTGGTTACATGAGCGCCTTGAAGACTGGCCACGGTGTCTTCTTTTACAAATCGGCAGCGCAAATATTCACATTCTTCCAGTACACTAGAGTATTGTATTGTATTGTACACTTGGAAACACGTAACTACTATTCATTAACACTATAAAACGCACACACTCACAATAAACCACACTCCTGAATCATAACACTATTAGACTCCAAGGCATCCTAGGTTCTAAGTAACTTTGAACTAAATACCTACTGACTTTGTTTTATAACACTGCACAAGTGCATAGCCAATATAACTGGTACAAGTAAATTCGATAAATTTTTTTGAAAGGAAACATGACTACGGAACTAAAACATTGTATAAAAATTTAGTTCTAAAATGATCCAAACCATAGCCATAAAAATTTGCAAAAAGTCTAATAAATTAATTCCAGTTCATAAACGAAAGTAAAAAAAAATTAAAACTTATTCACTGTGGGATTCGAACTTGGATCTTATAAGAATATATATCCCATACATTTGTCTGCCCTAGAGACCACTAGACTATCATAGCGTTAAGAGGCTGGTCAAATCTAGCAATGGCTTTCAAAGAAGCACTTTTTTGGATTTATTTTATTTTTTCCACGTATATATTAAGATAAAAACCGGCTAAGTGCGAGTCGGACTCGCTCACGAAGGGCTCCGTGTCACTACGCAAAAAAAACGGCAAATAAAAAAATCACATTTGTTGTATGGGACCCACCCAAATATTGATTTTATTATGTTTTCAGTATTTGTTGTTATAGCGGCAACAGAAATACATTATCTGTGAAAACTTACTGTCTAGCTATCATGGTTCATGAGATACAGCCCAGTGACTGACGGATAAACAGACAGAAACAGACACCGGAGTCTTAGTAATAGGGTCCCGTTCTTTACCCCTTGGGTATAAAGCCTTAATAACTAACTAAAAGATCTTTATTTATTATACATACACTGCAAACAAATTATTATGGAATTCTATGAAAAACGCTATTAAATTAAAATTTATGTAGATGGAAAATCCAACAAGCCTGTATATTAAAATTCTGAAATGTTTCAAGGATTTGAATTGTAATGCAAATCATCGTTATACCGTATGTAATATGAACAGGAGATTTAATATGTAAACATAACCTATAAATGTTCCGACTTTCTGAGTTTGTTAAAATATTTGTACTTACGTGTTTTTATGAACATTCCTCACACTGTTACACTTAACTGATGCACATGAACGAACCCACATGATTTTTTTGTTAACAAAATGCACTAGTACTCTAGTTTCTTAAGATCGCAACACGAAAAAACCAATGAAATTAGCTCACTAAAAGGTAACTTTTTTTTCCACTTAAATACGCGTTTTCACTAATTTATGAACCTCGTCCGAGATAGGTTCTGCATCCGTATTTGTCTAAAACACTATTCACTTCACTAAAAACACTCCCTAATAGCATATTTTTGTTCAATACAAAGTTCGTCGTTTACAAAACCGACATGACTGATTATCACTACGAATTACCTTACTTTGTTCAAAAGTACCCGAACTAAACTTCTTAATATCCTCTATTTGTTTCACAAAGGATTTTAATTATTAAAACCCACTTTGAGTCTTATTTTTATGATGAATAACTTTAAAAACTAATCTAGTTACGAGACGTTCCCGACATTCGACAACAACTGTCAAACGTTTCTGAGGTGTATTTTTCTTTTAAAATCTAAAGTATGACTCGATAAGTCACGTTCGTCAGTAAAAATGGCGGCAAACTCGAAAATGTATGCGCAAAAAGTTGTCTTCCATAACCGCTGCCCAGACTACGCTTCGCGAATGAGTGTGGAGGGCCCTTTAAAAAAACTTGAATCTCGCGCTTGCCGTTAAATTGTATTTTTATTTTATCGATTTTTAGAAATTATTTCCTTTTTTTTTTTCTTACACTAGCAAAATATACGAATACTCAACTATAACCCGTCAATTTCAAGTAGCAACACTATTAACGATTGACATTTACTTACTTACTCACTCTAATGCTAGATTTACATTCGCGTCTTATGACTCGGCTTGTAGCTCGTACAGGAATGTAAACCGGACATTAATAATGTCGTTTCCCAATCCGAAAATCTACATTGTCTATAGTCATTCTTTTCTTTTGGGTGCTAGTATTAGTGCAAGACAAAGATAGTATGACCCTCTCTGTCTGCGCTTGAAATGAAACAGTCTTTTAATTACATATTAAGATGAAGGATATTTTATAGTAATCGATGAATAATAATAATCAACCTAAAAATATGGAATAAAAACAATAATAAAAGAAACCGTCAACTACAAATTATTTTGATCATTGCAATTCAAAAAACGTCTAAAGTACGATACTAGCTGGCTCTAACTTTACATGTATTTCAAAATTTTATAATTTGGGAAAATTTATCAACAAAGGAAATCTATTTTTCACTGCGTAAATGAAAATGGCAATTTATTTATTTATTATTTCAATACTAAATGAAATCGATCGCGTGTACTCGCTTTTTTTTCATAAACGTCATTCTCTATGACCACACGCACACATACATTTACTACTACAGCAACACGCACGCATACACTATGCGACGAAATTAAAAACACGTTCCAAATAATCCTGACAATACACCAAACACGACCCACACAAATTGGTCGGACTCAAAGAGTGAATTCGAAAATAACTTGTCTATAGCTCGTGAAGCTGACTTAGATATAAGATCCCTACAGATGGCGCGAGTAAATTAAGATTGAAATAAACAAAACCGCTAATATTTTATCATCTAGTTTTTAATTTTTATGTAGTATCATTTGAATGGTAAAACGCTTTTATACAATATGAAAAACTCAATAATTGATCTAATAATTTCAAACCATAAGCTATTTATAGAGAAAGATGGAACGTTCCTTTTCTGTCTCGTGAAAAGAATTTTTTTGTCTATGGCGTATTTTCGCTGCCGCGAATCCGCCATTTTTCGGATCCTGTTGTTTGACATATGTTTATTGTAGTTTTTTCTCTTCAAAGATACTTTTACAGATTATGAAGGCGAAATTATGTCGTTGAGCTAAATTTAATGACAGAATTATAAGACAAGAATATTCTCCTAGGGTCTCGTAAAGTTTTCGCGAAATCGAACAAATATATTACAAACGTCAAACAAAATGGAAGTATTATGGAACTATTATGGAATAAACAGTGAATTTTCTCGTCAAAAACGGTGTTCCCAGTGTTCTCAAATAAGTACGAGTGCATCTATTAATAGCCCAAAGCAACAGATGTCTAGAAATGAGCCTACAGTGCGGATGAAATGGATTTAAAGTCGAAACTGATGCGAAGGTAAGGTTATGTTCTTGTTTCTTCTTTTAGACAAGTTACTGCTAACTTACGAACTAACTTTTGAGTCTCAAATTTTTATCATTCTACTTAAAATGCTTATGACTGACGTGTTATGTTGCCTTATTGTTACGCTTTGTTCAACAACATGATCACAATTCCTTTTGAAAAACTGACAAGAATCAATGTAAAATTGGTATTTGAGAAAAAGAAATTACATGTTGGTATTTGTCTCACACTATGTGACGTACTATTACTCCCTCCCTATTGTAACAAGGCTTACAAACTGTGTTTGCTTTTCCAGCAAGCTGAAAACTATATTGAAATGTTTCCTGGTGCTTGATATACATGACTGTCATTGAAGAAAAACAGAAGTTGAAATTTTGCTGAGGAAACTTTTAAAAGTAAGTATAAAAACTCTGTACCCATAAAAATACTCTTAGCTAGTCCTACTGTATATGAAGTTTGAAAGTGTCATCGCTCTAGAAAGATGAATTGGTAAATATATTTTTTTCTGAAATAATGTTTTTCGAACTTGAAAGTGCAATATATTATAAAACTTATAATGATATGATAACGTCAGCTAAAAATAAACAGGCTTCTTTGCATGTTAATGACAATTGATTTATACACTACAAAAGAAAGTCCCCGCTGTGTCTGTCTGTGTGTATGTATGTTAGCAACAAACTCTAAAATTACTGGACGGATTTTGATGTGGTTTTCGCCTATATTAAAGAAAGTTTAGGTATACAATCTTGTGTAACCCTTGTGAAGTCAGGGCAGGTTGCTAGTAATGAATATGTATTTTTCTGAAAAAGGCACCCGCTGCTGTTTGACAACTTAAAGTATGTGGACCTAAAATCCTTCTGTCAGCACAAACCCATCTTTCACTCAAGAAGGCCTTTTATCAATAATGCTCCTACAAACTTTACTTACTTGCTTACTGTCATACAATAAATGTTTTCTTTTTAGTGGTCAGTGGTTTATTTGAGTGGTCATTAAATATTATTTTACTCATTTACTTTACTGATCACAATATTCCTCTTATTGCAATAAATTTACCGTTATATGCTGAACTTTTCAGCAAACAACCTAGTTGCCGGCCGGGTGGTACTTCAAGTCGGACGGAGAAAAATTTCCAGTGCTGCCTTCCTTGGTTCTTCTGGAGACTTCGACAATTTCCTAGTAAGTACGAGCAGAGTCAATTACTATGCTACTTAAAACGCAATTTTTAAACTAAGGCCTTATTAGAAAATAAAAATCTCGGTTTTCCATAGTTAAAAAAAAAACTGAACTGTTTATTCTTTCTTTTTTTCTTACTAAACTGTGAAGATCTTCCCTTGTAAATAATAAATACTTAATAAGACTAATAAATATACCCTACTTTAACTAACTTTTTTACATTTTTAATTTCAGTGTTTGCCGGAGTACTGTCCCCGTGCCACAGCTTCGTCCATCCGGCTGACTTCAATGTACATCTACTGAATGCTTCTATTTATGAAAGGTATTTTGTCTCATTATATAAATACAAAACTAATTATAAGCTAAAATATTCATGACTTAAGTCTAACATTAATATTTCAAAAACCTGAGCAGTGAGTCCCCGGTGAAAAAGCAGAGTGATGAAAACTGTCTTTAGCCTAGCATACCTTATGCTAATTCTGTAGACTTAAATAACTTATTCTAACTTATTTGTAACCTAACTTTATGGTAATGAGTCCTGTAAGGCAAAGATTCTCAAACTTTTTTGGATTTTGAAAAGTTTAAGCACTGCCTATGAAACCTGTAATTTCCCATGGATGTTTGGGTCGCTGAATTCAACTGGGAGTTGCAAGAGCAGATATCCGAATAATACGCATGTTCTTGACTACAATATATTAAGAAGCTGGTATGATTATGTTACTCTTGTTACAGTATGTAAGTACTTACATTACATGGCCATCGGTCGTTCTTGGTGCTTACGTTCTACATGGGTATCCAGTCTCGTTGACATGGGAAAGAGAGCTAGAGCGGATGGTGTTTGCGTTTATATACTGTAAATTTACGAGGTGGAGCGACGACCTGGTGAAGGTCGTGGGAATTCGGTGGATGCGAGCGGCACAGGATCGGTCGGAGTGGCGAGCCTTGGGGGAGGCCTATGTCCAGCAGTGGACGTCTATCGGCTGACATGATGATGATGATGATGATGACTGCTAATTTTTATTATGTTATTATTAGAGATCGCCTACAGCGACAAGACCGCCTGTTGCTGCCTTTATTTACATTGTAAATCCGTTATTGAAATTTTCTTTTGTGGGGCAATAAAGTGTAGTTACTTACTTCCTTACTTATATCGCGATAATATTGCCGAAACTCTGGAGAGTACATGTGATTGCGTCCCTGACAATTGCAGACTGGTTTTGTTGAAGTACCTACATATTTCGATACACTACACAAGACTTAAAAGTAATGACGCGCCCCCGCGAATGGATGTATGAAGAAAAGTATTGATATTTTGCCCAGCTAAAACTGACTCTAAAGCTACTTATTCTTACTCTTACTTTACTGAAATTTCTAATACTTTTTTAATTTATTTCAGACTGCCGAGGGCTACTGATTTCAACACTCCGGTTCGATGGCCGCATCTCAAGAATTTTGCTGCAACGATGGCTACTACTCCGCATGCTACGGAAATAATGAATTCCACATTCTTTCTCTATGTTAGGTACTTACTATGCTAGCTTAAACTACTGTATACATTATTTAAACGTTATCAGAACATTCAGAACACGATTGAAAAAGTGCCGTCTACAAATCAGTAAATTTATCTCTTTATACTACAAATATGCTTATGTATGTACACTGTTTGCCCAGGTGCTCGGCGAGTTACATATCGTCGTAATCGATTTTCATGAAATTATTAGAACAAGACAGCTCGCAGAGGCTCTAGTAGCTAATAGTATTGACTATAAACTGTAAGCTTTACATATTTCAACGCGATTCCTACTAAATATTGAGACGTTTAGGGTTCCGTACTAAAATGTGAATAGGTAAAAATGTCCATACGTATGTGTATGTCCCACTAAATGTGTTACAATAGTCGTATGATATACTATTACTATTTAGTTTGATGTCCAAATTTCATGAAAGATGGCGCTGTTACAAACGCAAACTAGGTAACGCTAGTTCATCCTAGAATAAGAAATAGAAATAAACAGTCAAATAAGAAAATAAATGATTGGTAACGTAGCAACTTGTATCTCTACAAGCAATCACGGCTACCTTGGACTAAGTGTCCTTAACAACATGCATAGTAGATAACCGTTAGTCAGGTGTACCCTGTACTCAAATTCTCGTTCATACACACATAAATACATGTATATTCTTTCTCAGCAGCATATGTGTGATGTTTACGTACACCAATCAAACCAAACGTAGCCCTAGCATGACGTGAGTGTCACTCAGACACAATTAATATTCTAAACGTGGGTCTAACATAATTATCTGTTTCTTGATACTATTCTATGAATATCAAGACTACTTTAAACCGTCAGACGATGTATGAAGCTCTATTATTGTTTCTGTAGCTTATAGTGTAGTATTTTTATCAGTAAACAAGCCGTATCTAACTAATATTAACGCATGTACGTAGCCATATTTTTTTAAGATATGGAAGGTAAAAATGCAGACAAATCGCTTGAAGGCAAGCGATCACCGTCGCCTCGCGGAACCAGAGGGGTTGTAAATGCGTTGCCGGCATTTAAAATGAGAGAATATTTATGATATAGAAGGTAAAAGGACAGACGAATCGCCTGAAGGCACATAAATATCGTCGCCTCGCTAAACTAGAAAGCTGAAAGTGCGTTGCCGATTTTTTAAGCTGAAAGAATAAGAAAACCGCGAAATACGCCCCCTTTTGCGTGTAAATGAACAATTTCACGCCCCCGCAACCCTTCGACTAAAGAATATCTTCTTAAACAACTAGTTATCTTATCTTAGCCTAGGTTATCTTAGGTAAACTTATTTCTAGACTTGACAACGGCCTCCGACCTCAGTCGGTAGCAACCCTGTCTGTGAATGCTGCCCTGCAAATGCATGCATCTACGTGTATTTTACCACGAATATGCGCTCCCAAGTAATGGATATTATTTATTTATCTAAGTATGTACTTATCAATACAGGTATGTACTACGCCGCCGCCTCGGTGCCGTAGTATACGAAGCGTGCATGAACTATAGGGCAATGTAATTATATAGGGGGCAGCACATGAGCTGTCAGATTTTTGGCACGAGGCATAAATGTGAAGTTTATGCTTTCGATGTAACCCACAAGGTGGCGGTACCTACTATGCTGAGGAAAACGTACGTGAACGGTAGATGGTAGCACTTTCTTTGGCAATGTGCCTACATGCTTATGTTTCCGATTCAGGCCACTAGATGGCAGCTCCTTCAACGCTATAGGTACCGTTCGCTTTTGCTTACACTGAAGTTAGGTTGATATGTGAAAGACTGACACGAAATATTTATTTATTTATTTCATTGTTATTATTGGAACCTGCGATGGAGCTAAATTCTTAACGAATCTATGACGCGCGAGAGAAATAAGTCGGCGATAAGAATAACCATAGCAAGCGTTAGGTATAGTACGAGTACGTACATGGGCTTTAATTTTGTTACTTTGTTTTTCAGGTGTCAAAGACGCAAAAGATGAATCGATCTTCGTGATGACCACCAATCCTAGCGCATGAATATGGAAAGGAATCCCTCGGCGACCAACGGCGCGAAGAGAACGAGAGAAAATTGTTAAATAATAAGAAAATTTGATAGAACTTTTATTTTTATGTGTACATAGAAACTATTGACTAATAAAATTGATGTTTTATGTTTTTTATTTAAGAACACTACAAAACTTAGTAACTTATGAGTAATAAACAATGTTTCACGAGTTTTATTTAAAACCAAAATAAAAGCAGGGTCCAAAACTTAGTGTACTCATTCCATTCTCACGCCAACAAAATGTAGCCAAAGGCTACTTCTATTTATTTAGATATTATATCTTGAAAAGCCATAGTAACCCAGGTAAACTACATCCTGCTGTCACGGTTTCGACCAAAATGTACCTTATGGTACATTTTACATACTGGTTACGGCTTACACCAAAATGTAACCCTCCCCTTAACATATTACTCTACTAACCCTCTAAATAAACTATAAATAAATACATATATACTTATATAAACCCTTTACTTACTTACTTACTTAAATAATTTGGCCATGTGATCGTCTAGATAATAGTTAGGACCCCTCGAAGTGTACCGCGGTACCCTAGATTCTTTAATGAGTATCAGCTAAATTTTGGACTCTGATTCTATTACTATTATTACCTAATTTTTAAGGAATAAATATTTTTTATATTGAAGATATATTTTATTATGATGCTAAGGAATATTTTAATAGTTACAAGAGTAGAAATAGTATATTGTGTCACAAGGAAGCAAGATGATGTATTGACGGCGAGGACGAACATAGAATCCTGAACGAAGCGAAGGATTCCATAATTGAATGCTGAGCGTAGTGATGCTTTCTAAAATGGAATCTCGAGCGTAGTGACGTAAAAATTTTTACGTTTTTATTAAATCTATTCGTGTAAAGTAAATGCTGTTGGAGGTTTACTACATATGATGTTATTTAGGTATTTGCAGCATATTTGGTTAATATGAGGTTAAAAATGTTGTTGGAAAAATGAGTTTAAAATTGTTTTTGGTGAAGTCCCGCTACGCCTATTAAGTTTTCGGGATAACATACAAAGCAGTACTCCTGGGATGAGCCCATTTACACCCTAGCTTTTTAGGAAAGTTATAATTATACTATCACTTTCTAATCGATGTGTGAGTCCACACGTACTGCTTCGCATGCTCGATGCGGGTCAGAAAACTCTTAGCCCGTTTCAAAACATCATTCGGGTCACCTATCCTAACATTGTAGCCAGACGGGCTATGACCAACGCTTCGCAATCCTATGCATTCCTAGATGATCTGATGAAAGAAACGCCAAGTATCATCAATCAATCAAAATTACTTATTTTTTTGATGTTCAAAAGCTAGGGATACTGATCCCTTTTTCCCAATCCCCAAAACTAAAAGAATAGACTGTATTTCTAGTCTTTAGACGCACAAACGAAGCACTAAGATCATTTACTATATTTTATAAGACAGAAATATCAAGTCGAGCATTATTCCACTCTGACTCCTCCCATTGGACTGCTCTTGCCTGCCAAGGGTTCCCTAAAACAAACCATTCTTCTATTCCAGAACGATGTGTATACCTAAACCCAGCTTGATATTTTAGGAATTTATTTTGTATATACCTTGGAAACCAGAATGAAATATACAGTACCTCGTTTTTACATCAGAACACTAGAAATTTTAGCAAAATAAAACAAATAGGATAAGATTTTATAAACAACCATACCTTTTTACGCAGATACATTATAAAATAGGAATATCTAGGCAATTAAACCCCTTGCCTATTACACGTACGCTTTTTAGGATAATGAAGCCATATTAAAGGTCTTTAATAGAGAAATATATATCAACCAGATTAGATTTCGATAAATAGTGTGTGATTCTACCCTACACCTACCTGGAGCCCTAGCTAGTACACTCAAAGCACAATCCGTACTTACCATAGGCCTAGTGCTTTGACATGTACGCAAGTGTATCCCTAACTCTCTGTACAGTTCAGGAGGCGACCCTGAGGTATGGCAACCTATCGGCCAGTGTTGTGTGACTCCCCCCTATACAAGCTCGCAAGCCCGGTGGTATAGGATAAGTCGCCCTATTCCGTGTCTATCAGTGGATCAGCACCCTTAGAACACACCAGCACTACCTACATTGGAAGCTCTCCCGAGACTATGACTGTAAGTGTATGACATCAGTCACGACAGAATCCTCCCCTGCAGCCAGCACTAGTATGAACCGGAGCACCGAAATATATAAGTATATTTAATAGAAGACCGGGGATCAGGTACTGCCGACTGCAATAAGCCCCGATTACTCGGAATGGCACGCACGTGATGCCCTTACATTCATCGGACAGCTGGACCCTGATACCTGGGAGGTAGTTCATCTCTTAGGTAAATATAACCGAGATGCCAAGAGCCTCAAATCTTGGAACAAAGACTCCCAAGCATCCACTTCTTAACACCGCAAGGGAACTGGATGTTTGGCTGGACAAACAGTCTGTCCAAACAATGATCTGGCTTATAAAATAGTAAAAGCACCACATAGCAAAACACTAAAATAATTACGTTGACTTTTATGTAACTAAACTTTTCACAGAACCAATAAACTAATCAGAGAAATGAAATTTCCCCACTGTTATCCAGGCTTAACGTTACGAAAATTGCTTTTCGTAAAATCAAACCAAGACACCATTCTAAGTCCCTGATATGCACGATATTTACTATCTGTGCATAGCTTTACGGCACTAAGAACAACACAGCGTAGGAAACCTCACTTCACAATAAAATAAATCAAACAGGTAAGTAAAGATCCTCCATCATAGTCCAGGCTTAATTCCACAGAGATAGGTTTATCTTTGTACAATCAAACACAGATCCAATGTCCCAAGTTTAACTTCACTTAGATAGCTCTAAGCTAGGCTATACAAATGGACAGAGTGACAGAGTAATTTCACTTACGAAAGTAATGTACGCGCGAAGCCAGAGACACTGCTAGTTTGAAGGATAGAAAATTAATGAATGCCCCCTGCCCCGCTCCAGCTATTTATATTGGCCAAATGGCGACATATTCTAAAAAGAAAGATCATAAGTCCTGGTTTGTTTACCATTAAGGAAAGGCATATGTCCGACACTTTAATGCTTACAATCGCTTAACGCTGGCAAATTAAAATATTCTAATAATATGGTAATAAATCTTACGAATTTAATTACTAAGATAAGGATTTAATCCCTGGTTTGTTTACTATGTCTTACGCCCATCATATTAAAGGCCATATTCTTCATAATTCGAGAAAGCAATTATTAAACCATAAAACCGTAAAACTAGCGACACACTCCAAAAGGGAATAGTCTTAAATCCTACTTTGTTTGTTAAATCATCTGTAGTACATATTAAGAATCATAATCTATTAATGCTACCAAAATAACCTACGTAGGCATTTCTGCAGGTGCGATCTTGGAATTGCATTTGTGTGGTACTGTAAAAGCGGCGACAAAAAGTTACTCCTGTCTTGCTTACTAAACTTTAAGTCAAACATATTAAAGCTCCAAATCCATTAATGCTCACGAAGGTGACTTTTACTCACACAAGTAAAACTATCTACCAAAGGTTTCTCACGAACACATGTCTATAATCCCGCCTTGATTAATAAGCTTTATGTCAAACATATTACAACCCCAAATCCCATAATGCTAACGAAGACGGTTTTCACGCACACATGTAGACTAGCTCAACGAAAACGGTATGTTCCAAAATCTGTCAAACTCCATTGTGCTGACAATTTTCCATTTTTAGATTATTTCTTATTTAGCTTGTTATTTCAAAATGATGCCCGTTTTGAAATATTTCATGTTTATTTTTAACATATTGTATTAAAACATAAATAAACTTAAAATTCAATTATGGCAACGTCTTATTTCTATCGCACCTTTTGGACTTTATATTTCATAACGATTTTGGAACGTTACGTCACTTACGTCACCCTCAATGTCAACAAACAATCGTAATGTCAATATATTTTCTATTTTCTCAAGCGGATTTCTGCTTGTATTTTGTGTTTTTACTAAGCGAATTAGTAATTTATTTAACCTCAGTTATATGTGATAAAACGTAGGCCGTGAAAGCAGTGTTAGAAATATTATTATTGTTAAACTAATCGATGAAATTACGGAGAAAACCGGCGATGGAAAGGACCGACGAAAACGAACTTTGCTTCAAGGCTAAAAATGTAAGTTTTATATTGATAAGTAAGCTTTTTACTGTGTAATAGGCTTCTGGCCAGTCACAACGTGCATCAACAAACTATAATTTCGGAAGAATATCTTGTCCTAATCCGTAATCGAATCTTCAAAATTCCTACTCCCATCACAGAAACCACATTCGCGAGGAGTTTTTCTAACCCTGCATCCGTATATTTACAATACAGTGGTAAAGGTCTGCGACATATCTAAAAAGTCTCTTGAAGCAAAATTCGTAATTAGAAACTTGTTGAAAGGTCTTAAACGGTGGTTAGCATATGACTTAAGAAGTATATATTGAGATAAATTTTGCTTAGAAATACAATTAAAATATTAACCATACAAAATAATTCGTATCGCAATGTAAAATAACACACAAGTTGTGAGCTTGTGAGCTTTTTAAAAAAATTAGCTCGTATCTCGTAATGTCATGACAAATTAAAAAAAACTATTAATATTTAATTACGGGGTCATAATTAAGTGTAACTTGAAAAAGTCTTAATTAATGATAACACGGATAAATTCTATAATTATTGTCCGTATTATTGGATTTAAACATTGTATACAAGAGGCGGTTGACCTCCGTGACGCTTTGCTATCAACTTTGCGCAGGCGCTTCATGGATTTGGCTTTGATCCGAACAGCAAATAGTGAATATTTGTAAATAGTGTAAATACCTGGTGGTTTTCAAATAGAAATAGGATTATTAGTGACTTCACCAAGTATTTTACCTGGAGAATACCCAGGTTCCTGAATCTGGGTATTCACAACGGATTGTCGTGAAACCTTTCCATTGAATTATTTAAAGATTCAATAAAAAAGTTTAACTATTCTTTTTTACCGATCTCAAAGAAAAATATTGCTACATAATTTATTGAGCCTCCTAATTGCCTACGTGATAAATTTCAGAAGTCAACAATTTTCCGAAGTCAAAATTGTACTAGACTTATTTTAGCTTCTACCGTTTCTTTTCCTTTCTCCAAACTTCTAGCTAGCTTCTAGTAATATTGTCTTCGGTTACCGCGATAGTTACTCATGAAATAAAACTATGAAAACGGATTATATCGCGTATATTGAATTTATAATACATCCCGACGTTTCGAACCCTTTACAGCGTTCGTGGTCAACGGGTGACTGAGGAAAAATTACAAAGTGCAAAAATACCCACATACTAAAAATAATGAACAATCATAGACTATAAACTTTAAGGCTGGTTGTACATGCAAAATCGGTTCATAAGGCTAGTTATACACTACAATTATTTTCAAGTAAAGATATATATATATATACGCGATAAAAACTACGCCGGCTCCAACCCTACACCACGGACCCATATTGTTGCCGGTCCCATATTGGCACACCCTCCTAAAATTTAGGAGGGAATTAAATCTTTTCGGGTCGGTTTAGCTTCTAGTAGTTCGTTGAGATCTCTAAAACATCCTGACACTCGCCAAGTATGGCCGCAACCCTGATAAATTACCCAAAATCCTGACATAAATGGAAACCTTATTTTAACTGCAAAATAATTAAAAGCGCAAATTATTTCTACTTTATATGAACCGACACGGGAACTCTACTAATCAACAGCATAGATTGCTTACTCTAATAAGCAAAAAACTAAACGGTATATCCCTGCGTCCTGGATTAATATTCACGAATACGAATAATCGACTCGATTATTAGGGATAGAAGCCGCGAGGTAAGCGCTCGCGCATCGCGTCGCCTGTCAGGCGAAACTGTCAGTTTATATTGAAATAGATATCATATATTAAATAAAAAGTGACAGTTAGTGAAAGTGCTTGAACTTAGTTAGTCAAAGACGCCTAGTCTTAGTAAGATGGCATATAGTCGAGAAATTGGGACCGGTTCCGCCGTGGCGGGGTGGCCTAGGGCCCCTAGGGGTTCAAGGCGTTAGCCCGGATTGCTAAAGACGCCGGTTCGAATCCGGCCTTCACCACTGAAGGGCTACGTCACTTTTTCTTTAATATCTATTTCAGTTTATAGTTTGACTACATAAAAACACAAATATTTATAATATAATCTTAAATATTTATTATATATTAATAATATAACCTTTTATTGGATTGCCGCGAAAGTTATGCATGAAAGATAACAATTTACAAAGGATTTAAAACATCAACCTGTATTTCAGGCATAAAAAACATGATTGTTCCTCAAATTAAATACCTATCAATAAAAAAAATTTTTGCTTTACTATTGAACAAAATTCTTTTATAAAATGAAATAAAACGCTGAATTCGAAACTATTTACTACAACTGTATATGATTGCTTTTTTTCATATTTTTATCATGTCCAAATCCAAGCATATTTTATATTATCGGTGTTGTTACCAGGGTACCAGGATGTTCAAGATGTACTTAGAAATAGCCTTTGGAGCCGAACTGGACACTAACGAGCACCCAGAACTCTTGGAGATGGCTCGTGAAATTTGCGAAGAGCCAAGGACCAGGGCCTCAGCTATCCAGGAGCTTAGGGACATGATATACGGTAAGGAATAAGAGACGCAACTTTTCAATGGACATCTAGAAATAAATGGATTTCAAAGCCTAAATTTCATGCTGGCGTATGGGCATGTTCAAACCTAACTTATAGAAAGCTGTATGATGAAAATCATTCTTAAAATGTAGCTACCTAAATTGTTAACTAGTTCTGTTTAGTTCAGTTGTTCAAATATACTTAATTCATGTAGGCCCACAGCAACAAGCATTTATGATTGGTAAGTATTATGTGGTATTATGTACGTACATATAGTAGTATAGTATCATATATTTGTTGTGTCTTGACATAGGTTTCCAAAGAAAACTCCAAATTCTAGGACACTGATGTGCTACATTTAATGTTCGAACACAGACTGACTTAGGTTACATCTACCCTCTATATGAAAACATAACAATTCCTCCACCAATAGCAAAGAAAGCTTCTTAAAATTAAAATAATCTAATAAATACATTAGAAAACTTATGTACTAAAATGGGCATCGGTACTCATTTATAAACTGGGTTAGGATTCCGAGTGGCTCGGATATTACGATCGGCATCCGTCGTAGGATCCAAGATGGTCTCGGTACCCTCCGTCCCACAGTCCATAAAAACATCATCATCAGACACTGGCCTGGCAACAGGCGAGACTACGGAGGCGGGGGGTGCACTTTCCCTCGGTACCAGCGATTGACAAGGCTCATCCGACTCATTCCCAATTTCGAGTAAACTTGACTCAGGGCTCTGGCCTTCGATCGCTGGTTGTGCCACTGGTTCATGATCTGGAGATAAAGACTCATTAATTGTTATTTCCAGCTCTGAAATGTTTTGGTTATCACTAGTAGTACACACAGTTTGACTTCCCTTGTACAACAGTAATTGATCTACATGTTTCTTAACAATGATATCTAAATCTATTATATGGACTAAATATAACATATTACCTATTGTTTTTTGTATACAACCTTTCTTCCATACGTGCTTATTACCGTTACTAAATATATGTTTAACTAACACCTGATCTCCTTCCTTAAAACACACCTTCCGCCGCCCTCCATAGTTCTTAATTTGTGAGATCTGTTTAAAAGAAACATTTTGGTTAGCTTCGGCGGACAACGACATCATCGGAAATGAGTGTGAGTCATACTTGTTACTAAGCAAATCGTTATCAGTCGAGTTTGAACTCACCGACTGCAACAGATCGAGACGACAACGGAGCGGGCGGCCAAACATCAGCTGTGCAGGCGAAAAACCGGTTGTGCAATGAACGGAATTCCTTATATTAAATAATAGCTTACCTATTCGCCTGGTTATAGGCTCCGTGTTGTTGCTACTTGCCATTATTATTTTTATGCCCCTTTTTAGGAAACCGACACTATTCTCTGATTGGCCGTTCGATTGGGGATGGTAAGGAGGACTTGTTAAATGTTTTATGCCATTAGCTAAGCAATAGGTATCCAATTCCTTGGAACAAAAATTTGCCGCGTTATCAGTTACTAAAACATGCATTGTCCCAAATCGACTATTTACCTCCACTAGCCTATCAATGATCGCTTTTGTGTCCGTTGATTGCATATGGAAACATTCGACCCACTTTGAGTGCGCATCGATTATAGCTAAATATTGTTTCCCGTCAATTGAAAACATATCCATATGCACACGACTCCAAGGACGCTTAGGGTATGGCCACACCGCGAGCGAGGAACGGGGCGGGGTCTTCCGCATCGCATTACAGATACTACATGAGCCTATCTTTTGTTCTATATGTTTGTCAATATCCGGCCACCACATTCGTGACCGCGCTTCAGTCTTTGTTTTGACGACACCAAAATGAGAACTATGTAATTCCTCTAAAATTTGCTCCCGGAATTCCTGTGGAATTATCAATTTGTGTCCCCTAAGAATACACCCATTTTCAACGTGAAGCTCAAGTCTACAATTAAAATATGGTTTTAACGTTTCATTTGTTACACGCGGCCACCCTTTTATGATGTACTGCCTGACCTCATTAAGAATACTATCAGACGTGGTTGCCTCTCTCACATCTGACAAAGTAACCGGTTTAAGCATGCTATCTGTGAAATAATTTATGTATAAACACATATCTACGAGTTGACTATCACTCTGTTCAACCGTCGAAGAATAACTGGCTATCGAACGCGAAAGAAAATCCGCGACATTTTCTTCGCTTTTTATGTACTCAATATTAAAGTTGTAACTCGACAAAAACAACGCGTATCTCTGTAAGCGATTTGCAGCCATTTCCGGTATGCCCTTTTTATCGCCAAAAATAGTAATAAGAGGTTTGTGGTCCGTGCGTAGGACAAATGGCACGTCGCGGCCATACAAGTAGTGGTGAAATTTTTTCACCGCAAATACCAAACTCGCAGCCTCTTTTTGTATTTGAGCGTAGTTACACTCTGCTTTTGAAAGGGAACGAGAAGCGTAAGCGACCACGCGTTCTTCGCCAGAGGGCTGCGTCTGCGATAAAATGGCCCCAAGGCCAGCGGGGCCAGCATCAGCTGTCACAACCGTCACTAATTCGGGGTTGTAGTGCGCGAGGACCCTCTCGGAACCCATCTCCTCCTTAATACTTTTAAACGCTTTTTCTTGCTGTTTGGTCCACTCCCATTTTGCATCATTCCTTAGAAGCGAATACAAAGGCTTTAAAACGCTGGACGTGTTGGGCACAAAGCATCTGTAATAATTAACTAAGCCCAGGAAAGACTTGAGTTCGGTAGTATTCTTAGGAGGTACACACTTTAAAATAGCTTCCACTTTCTTGGGTGACTTATGCAACCCGTGTTTATCAATAATAAAACCGAGATACTCGACAGATTTTTGAAATAGATCGCACTTATCTCGTTTTAGTCGTAGACCGGCGTCCTCTAACCTACTCAAAACCTGTTCGAGCCTTTTTATATGAATTTCACGGTTTTCACCAGTCACCAGTATGTCGTCAATAAATATACAAACTCCGTCTATGTCGCCGAGTACGCTTTCGAGTGTCTGTTGAAATATATACGGCGCATTTGTGAGCCCAAAAACTAAACGGTTATAACGAAATAAGCCCTTATGGGTGTTTATACAAGTTAAGTCTCGGGACTCGTCCAATTCCAGCTGATTATACGCTCTAGAGAGGTCGAGTTTCGAGAACTCTTCCCCTCCATATAGCCTAGCAAACAAATCTTCAATACGCGGAACCGGGTAGTTGTCAACATATAACGCCTTATTTAACGTAACCGAATAGTCCCCACAAATCCTAATATTTCCGTCGGCGCGCAATACAGGTACTATCGGCGTCGCGACATCGGCGTGATCTACTTTCTCGAGTATCCCTAAATCCACTAAACGCTGAATTTCCGCTTCTACTTTACCTTTCAACGGCAACGGCACTGGGCGAGGCTTAAAAAACTTTAGAGGCATATTCGGCTTAACCTTGAGAGTAACTTTATATTTGTTAAAACAACCGAGTTCGTCTGCGAATAACTTAGAATACTTAGTCATAATTTTAGAACCTAAGTCATCTTCTACTATATTGTTAACGCTTTGTTTACAAATTTGCAAACTAAATGCCTTAAAAAAATCGCGCCCTAGTAAAGTAGGTCGATTATCGCTCTCCGCACTAACAAAAAACATAACCTGGTTAGTTTCCCCATCATAAGTGACGGGTAAGGTAACGGTGCCTTTAAGTGCCAATTTGCTTCTATTATAACACTTCAATACGACCTTTGGCGATTTTAACTCGTACTTGGAGAAATACCTATCGAAGATGTTATGGGGCAATAATGATACCGCGCTCCCACTGTCAATCTCGCAACTAATAGGCTCGCCCGCTATCGTGACGATCTGTATCATCGGTTCACCATTAACTGTTATAATATTGTAAACACTCTCACCTTGAATAATATCGTTATCCTCCTCTGCTATAAAATAATTCCTTCGCACTTTGGACTTGCACATTTTCTTTAAATGTCCCTTCTGTTTACACTTTTGACACGTATAATTAATAAAACGACACTGTTCTTTAGCATGATTTTTGTAGCTGCAAACTTCACAACTTTCCAAACTAGCACGAGGGTTACGTTGCGTGCGCGACGTATTTACGGTAAACACTGGAGTTTCGGGCACCGACTGTTGCGTTTTTTTCAACGCTAATCTCGCACAACGTACACTTTGCGCTAATTCTATAGCCTTGCTAAACGTCAAAGTGTCAACGCTTTCGGCAAATAATTTCTCTTTTTCTTTCACGTTCTCCAACCCTAAGACGAACCTGTCACGTAACACATTGTCTAGCTCCGATTTAAAACCACAGTATTGGGCCAGGCTACGCACTCGCGCGGCCCAATCTGGCAATTCTTCACTTGGACGCTGTTCAGCCTTGTAGAAAGTGTAACGTTCCGCAAAAGTACTCTTCTTGGGCGTGAAATGAGCGTCAAGATGTTCTAACAAGACCTTGTATTCCGCGACGTCAACCTCCTTTGGTGCCACTAAATCCCGAAGAATGCGGTAGGTATCTTCGGATAAAGCCGACAATAACACGGCCCTCCGTTTCACTTGTGACTTGTCCGATGTTTCATTAATGTCATTAACAGTACAGAATTGAAACAATTTGCTCTTGAAAATGCTCCATTCGTGAATCCGATGGTCAAAATTGAGACTGCTGCCGAACATTACGTTTGCACTTGTTGAAGCCATTTTTTTTCAACTAATTTATTGAAAAAACGTTCTCTGCACACGTAGATATCGATATCGTCGCCAATTGTTGTGTCTTGACATAGGTTTCCAAAGAAAACTCCAAATTCTAGGACACTGATGTGCTACATTTAATGTTCGAACACAGACTGACTTAGGTTACATCTACCCTCTATATGAAAACATAACAATATTATATTACATATATTATCTTAAGCAAATTATCAGAGCAATTTATTGATGTTAATATTATTCCATAATAATATTAAATTATTGTACCGATCAAATTTTAATACTATTAAGAATTTTACAAAAAGATTGTCAAACAAAAAAAAAATTACAAAAAATACTAGTCTATTTATTATGTCGAATATTTCTACTAACTATTGTATGTTCACATGCTCAAAAGGCCCAATAGCCGAATAAATCGTTTTCTTTTTAACTTTTTCGTCTGAAAAAATTCTTTAGCTATCTACAATATTAAAAACAAGTGGTAAAAACATAATAAAATAATTAAATTAAAAAACTTACAAATAAAAAATTATCCCTAGATCATGACCGCTTGGTAGGGTGCCCAGAAGTCCCAGAACACTGGGGCCCTATTCGAGATGCACAACTGTCAGTTTCGGCTTCAACATCAGTTCAACAGTGGAATGAATCATTTGTTCATCAACTGTGGAAAGTATCATTTGGTTGTACACCAAAACTCATTCATTGAAAAAATTATGCAACAAAAATCAACTTTGTTTTCTTACTACTATACGGTTTAAAATGGCTCTGAACTCTGCGTGGTTCGGTTTGGTTTCGTTGTCACCTAACTGTGGATTGCTAATGTCAAATTTACCTATTTGACAACACACGATTTCTTCCATTCAACTGAAGTTCAACACGAAACGTCACTTAACGCATGTCGAATACCGCTCCTGGCCGCATTGCCCCTCTGGATAGAAATGTTGATCCGCTAAGCAAAATATTGGCCAGCCCTCTGGTTACCCAAAGCGTTGGCGTTTTGCTTCTTCTTCTTTCTTCTTCTTCTTTCAACCCCAAACGCTCCAAATATGTAGCTGTTAACATACTCGCAAAAAGAAATCTACTATTTTGGTAGAATTTTATTTATTTATATATATTCAATATTTTCTATATAATTTTATTCATTTTAATTTGATTGATTTATGCCATCTTACCACTGGAGGGCTTCGTCACTTTTTCTTTAATATATGACATCTATAGGTATTACAGTTTTTAATTTATATATAGTAGTGTGACTACTTTAAAAAAAAAACACAAATCAAAATATTTAATAAAATAATTGTATTTGTTCTCAAACTTGTTGATTGATTTAGTCACTTGTATTCAAAATGCTTACATAAATTCACTAAGGTCGCTTCCATATTGCTCGGATTAATAGTTCCGTATCGCAACGCGCATCATACATATATGAGACTAATAAATAATTTATTGACAGTCAGAGCGTGGCGAGTGCGTGCCTTAACATGCTTCATTTTTGAATTGTTTTTGATTACTCTACTACTATTCGCATTTCAAAGGTTGATAGTCAACCGTGATCAAGGTACATAAATTCTGTGCCTTAATTTATTACACCATGACGGTCGGATTACCCCACTAGATAACCCCGTATCGCAACGCGCATCAAACATGAGAGTAATAAATAATGTATTGACCGCCAGAGCGTGGCGAGTGCGCGCCGCGGCGGACGGACAACGAGTTCCTGCTGCGTTTCCTGCGTCAACACCGGTTCGTCGTGCGGCGCGCGCACAGACAGGTCACATAAAGTACTTTTATTGGTTTATCTCAATAACGCACGTACCTATTTTTAAAAAGGATAGTGAGTTATGTCAAAACCTAACTCATGCTGAGTATAAATCTTAGAAATGGCAACGTAACGGTAACCAGAACCGAATGGAATTATTATTGTTTGTCTTACTTACTTTATATCTTACTTTTTTTTACTAAGAAATTGTTATTAGTCCGGAACAGCGGTTCGATCGATCTAACTGATCTTTCGAAAATTTCCAGACACGCGTCAGTTTTTTTCATCTTTTTCTTTATTGTGTTAAAAAAATATTCGTTAGAAGAACTATACATTAAAAATACTTTTATAATGAAATAAAATTATGGTTGAAAGTATTTGGCAGTTTACCAACTTTTACGTAGATGAAGTCGCGACTGGAGCTTACAGACTGATAAGTTATAACATCCACAGTTGGTGCGGTACTGCACATTTCTTGAGCAGTACCCCGACCTGTACAGAGGTGTGGACCTCTGGGGTCTGGCGAGGTTGGGCGCCGCGTACGAAGTCTGCATACTTGACCGCCCGGGCGTCGGCCGCATTTCCATACTTAGGTTTGGTGCGTACCTACTGTATTCTAGAAGTCTATTAAATACTATTTAGTAAATGGGGAAGTACAAGTAGAAAGTGAGATATTATTAAGAGTCCTTCGCCAAAAAGCCGGATACCATACAATCGAAGCCGAGAGGAAGGAGGATCTTCCTCTACGTAAGATACTGGGCCCTAAAATAAGACCGGATGGAAGTTGGACAGTCCTTAGGAACCATGGGAGAGACTTTAGCTCACAGACTCCGTTGGTTGGGCCATCTTGAGAGAATAGATGAGGATCGGAACGTGAAAAGAGTATACCTGGGCCGCCCACCACGAAGAAGTTCTATTGGACGGCCCAGGTATCGCTGGTACGACAGGGTGGAGGCGGATCTGCGCGATCGAGAAAAGTGGCGCTGTCTTGTGTCGGAGGCCAAGTCTCATTTTGGGTCGCTGAGCCTAACTTTTTTGGGGGGCCCGTTCGTGACACTCATAATAAACGTTAACGTTGTACTTTTAGGAGCCTGGGACCCCGACGAACATCCTGGAATTTTCCTTGTGCAGGTCGCCTTCGCTATGACAGAGATTTGGCTACGACTGCCCAAGTTACAGGTGAGATTGAAGGCCTTACTAGAGTTGACATTCAATAATGTGGCACAAGAATTAGAAAATCACATAATGTATTATTAAAACAATAAGTTTGATGACGTGAATTTAAGTTTGCTACCTAATTTAGAAACCGTGAAATGTACCCAGTTAATTCAAACTTTAATTCAAATTTTAAAATGATTGTACTGTGGTAGTGAATTTTCTCAAATGATTTTTACGCCTCAGCCACTAATCTGTTAAACAAAAGCCATTGTTTCTTTTATGCAGCGGTTTACAATGTGGTAACATACTGAAACTACTGGCTACTGACTGAACGTAAACAAACTCGTTTAAAAACAATTTTACCGTCCTATTTATATGGTTCAAATTCATGTAACAGCTCATTCTGTTACCTGACATGCCTCACAAGTGTACCAGATCGTCCTACATTACCCAAACCCATTATCTCAGAATGAATTGTTACATAAATCTAAACCTTAATGAATACTATTAGGATAGTTGCTTTTTAACGATATGGTTGCTTTGGCAGGCACCTAAGAAGCCTTTCTATGAAAGAAACAATGGCTTTTGTTCAACTGATTAGGGATAGAGGCGAAAAAATCATTTGAGATAATTCATACTATAACTATGTGCCGATTTAAAGTAGGCCATCATTAAGAACTAAATAAATATCATGTTGTAACATTTAATTGAGGTTGTGATTTTGTTTTCATATGTAAATACTGTTGGAGCACAATTAACTAGGGGGGGCAAAGTAGACACAATTTACGAAACCACTAAATCTCAGCGATATATTTATTATCTTTCCAGGTGTTAGGAGGCACGCTTATCGTCGACTTGCAGAACATAACCATGAAGCATGTCGCCGCGCTCACCCCTACCATTGCCTACCAGATCGTGTGCTTGGTCGGGGTAAAGTGAATCGTCTAGAAATTGATATAGATGTCACATTTCTTCTTTTATTTTATCGCAATGCCTAGGAGACAGATTCTTATTTAAAATTTGGATATCGTTTTGAACTGGTTTTGATACGAAATTGACGATCTTGGTGATTGGCGTTCAACTCACGCACGATTTTCACTTTATTTCGCGTGTAGGTACTAATCAGCGTAAGCGAACTTCAAGGTCGTATCTGCAATATATACTGCTGCAGGAATGCTGTTTACTGCAATATTAAAGGAATCATCAATTTTCATGTAAATGTTAAGTAACTGGTTGATTTCATGTAAATGTTAATTGTCAGTGGCTTTGGATTTTTATGCCTTCCAAATTAGTAACAATTATGTTATTCCTATAGGATGTCTCTTATTCTTAGTCATATACTCTTGTCAGAGTAGTCATGCATGGTCGTTGTACGGCCTTTTATATTGTTTCCCGCTTAACCGATTAACTAATAGGATGTACCTATATTTTAACTTATTTTGTTATTTTACACTGAATTATCCAGTCTTTTTGTCCAATCAATTTTCACTAGGTATTCAAGTGACTTTTAAAACCCCCTTTTTATTTCAGTTAGCGCTTCCCTGTGCCCCAAACTCCATCCACATCATCAACTACAACTGGCTGCTCCACACCTTCTTCTTCCTCTTCAAACGCTTCATCCCCAAGAAGGCATGGAAGAAGATCTACTTCCACAGGCATGACCTCGAGTCCCTTCGTCAGATCATTGACCCTGAGTGTCTCCCGCCTCGGTACGGGGGCACCTGCCGGCATCATACTACCATCGGCCATTGGTTCAATAAGATCAGGCAGTACAGAGATGAAGCTTTCGATCGGGAGATGAAAGAGTATGGTTGGTTAATAAAGGAATGATGTGAGATGGAAATTATGAAAATATCTAGATTATTTGGTAACGCTAATGAAGATTAGCAATACCAAATTATTTAATGAAAATATATGACGTAAGAAAAGTTCCTATTCGAAAGTGTTTCTAAAAGGAAATAAATATGTATGCACTTTCATAATCTTGAAGTGGATAAGATCTCATTCATGTTAGATTAAATTAATACTTATAAAGGGAAACATTAATACTCGTAATTGTTTACATGTATATAATTATTTAAGTAAAAAGTTGGCATTAAAATTAATAGCTCCTATATCAATAATTATTTTTAACCGACCCCAAGTGCTCAATTAATGTAGATTTTATTTTTATACTTGACACAAAGTTATTTCTTTTGTATAACCAAAGATAGATATAACTCCGTAATAGATGGATACAGTCTAAGGGAAAAACGTGCCTCGAAAATCAAGAAAATTTGATTCTCGTTCAGAGGGCGCTACTAGTTTTGGCCTACAGTCGTATAGATGGCGTTGACGGTTTCGTTTGTTATTTAACAATTTTAACGCATATCAGTGAAAGAACATGGGTCAAAATCATAAAAATAATTAATGCAAATAAAAAAAAAACATTTATCTATATTTAAATACATTCTATCGTATTTTTATAAATCTTCATTTTTAGTTTTAAAGTGTGTCGACAGATGGCAGTGAATTTACTGGGGTTACAAAATTTACTATGACAGTAACGCTCTAGTATCAGTTACTCTATGATAATATACAAAAAACATGAAAACAAATAGGCATGCATGGCCAATAATAATATTTTATTTTATTTTATTAGCCTACTTTGGTGTCCCACTGCTGGGCAAAGGCCTCCCCTCGTTTTCTCCACTCGACCCTGTCATCGGCATTTTCCCACCATTTGGGGTAGAATGCGTCCAAGTCGTCCCACCATCTCCTTTTTGGTCTCCCTGAACCCCGGCCTGCACCGTCTATGGTGCTCCGTGGGTCCCACTCAGTAACCATTTTGGCCCACCTTTCCGGGTAATAATAATATAATTTTTCTGTAATATGAATAGCTTGTCGGTTGTTTTATTTTAGTGTTTACTTTTGTAATAATACAGAGTTAGACCATGATGATATGTCTGCAACGATTTTGATAGTATACGCAGTGCAAGGTGTTATTTATACGACATAATTTAAAGAATAATAGTAATCAATATAATAACAATAGAAATAATAATAATACAATGACATTTAATTCAATTAATTCAATATTCATGGCACCAACAACTTGCGATGACATCCGTATAATTATAGATTCATTAAAAAATACACATAGTACAGGAATCGATGGGCTAACAACCAAGGTCATTAAAAGAGTAAAGCACATTATCTCGAAACCTTTGACTTTCATAATAAACTTATGCATTGAAAAAGGAGTATTTCCAGACAGGTTGAAAACATCTATTATTAAACCCCTCTATAAAAAAGGCGATAAACTGGATATTAATAATTATCGACCGATAGCGTTATTACCAATATTTTCAAAAGTTTTTGAAAAAGTTATTTATAATAATATTAGTTCGTACTTTGAAAAGAATGACTTATTTGCCAAAGAACAAAAAGGGTTTCGGAAAAACAAATCAATAAACATGGCTATATATGAATTACTACAGATAATTATGGCAAAGGTAGACAAAATAATACCGGTATGCGCAGTATACATGGATATGACGAAGGCTTTTGACTTCGTCGACCATGAATTATTGTTAAAGAAGCTATACAGATATGGTATACGAGGTAACGCCCACGATTTGATCAAATCCTATTTAAGTAATCGGAAACAAATTACTCAAGTGAATAGAATATGCTTAGATAGTAAAACTGAACTAACGTTGTCATCAGATACACAAGAAATAATACGTGGGGTACCACAGGGTAGCGTTTTAGGTCCCTTACTGTTCAACGTATATATTAATGACCTCCCACTAGCCGTTGACTATCCTATGATACTCTTTGCTGATGACAGCACAGTAATTATCTCAGGAGAAGATTCAGATTTAGAGACGTACCAATTGAACATTAATAGAACGCTTGAACGAATAATTGAATGGATAGACAAAAATAATTTAAAAATTAATCTATCTAAAACAAAAATAATGCATTTTAGACAAAGAGTTAATAACACAATTGATTTAAATATTAGTTATAAGAATACACAGATTGACGAAACTGAAATGACGCGCTTTTTAGGATTACATTTAGACAATAAATTGACATGGAAGAATCAAATCGATATAGTATGTAGTAAACTAGACCAATATTCCTACGTGTACAATCGCCCTCGAGTAGGACAATTGTTTTTCGAGAGAAATTAAACGATCTATGCCAGTGAAAGCGAATCAATCAAAGGCCAACTCACCCCGTGTCTGCATGTCGAACGCCTGGTCGGTACCGACACTCTCCAACGGCGAGGTGATGCTGTAGGGACTGCTACGAGGGTTTTTGCACACAAATCGACAGTTTTTTACACGTTTTGGGTTTATCACTGCGAACGAGCTTGCGCCTACGAGAATGAGCGGCCATCGAATCGATCTACCTTCAACTGGCTTTTCATAAACGTCAAAAATATTCGAAAACTACCCTACCTACTGTCGCTAATCAATGTATTCCATTTTACGATATATAGAATATTTCTAAAAAAAAAACAACAATTAAAACTAAACTAGATATGGTGTCCGGAACCATCATTCCGCCCACCAATACGAAGTATTTTACGAATAAACTAGTCTATAGGTAAAGGACACAACTTTACCAGAGGCCTTTGTAGTAGACCTGATTGTGACCGAACAGTAGCTACACGGGAGATCCCGTCTTTGCCCGGATGCAAAGATACTATACGACCAAGAGACCAATGAAGTGGCTTCAGTTGTTCATCTTTAATCAATACTAATGTGCCCACCTTGGGTTCATCAATATCCGAGTGCCATTTCGCGCGTTGATTTAACGTATGCAAGTACTCCAAATGCCATCGCTTCCAGAAATCACGATGGAGTTTCTGAACAAGCTGCCAACGACTCGAAATGGAAATGTTTGTATCGCTAGTTGAAGTATCTACGAGTGATGTCAAGGGCTCTAAGGTGAGAAAATGTCCGGGTGTTAACACCGACATGTCGTTTGGATCGGAATTCATCTCACATAGTGGCCGTGAGTTAAGGGCCGATTCAATTTGGGCGGCCATTGTAAGAAATTCCTCATAAGTTAGGATTTGATTCCCTACAACGCGAGCAAGATGTGTTTTAAACGATTTAATGTTGGCTTCCCACAAGCCGCCGAAATGGGATGCGGCTGGTGGATTAAACGAGAATTCGATACTCTCACGAGAGGCTGCGTCTTGCATGAGAGGTAGTAACGCGTTATAAGCGCCTACGAAATTCGTACCCCGGTCACAATGTATACGTTGGCAACGGCCACGGCGAGCGATAAATCGACGCAGGGCAGCGAGAAAGGCTTCGGTGGTCAGTCCTATAACGAGCTCGATATGTGATGCTTTGGTCGCAAAACATATAAATAAACACACGTGTGTTTTAAAAGGCCTGGCCCCACGATAGCGTTTGATGTATGTGGGAAAAGGACCCGCAAAATCGACACCGATACACGAGAATGGTTTTACTTGCGAAATTCGAGTTTTGGGTAGGTCTGCCATACGGGGCACTAAAGGTTTAGGATTAGAGCGGAAGCACTTTATGCATTTCGATAAGCGAGAACTAATCACGCGCTTAGAAGCAAGGATCCAAAAGTTTTGTGCAATCAAGAAATTTAGCGTGCGTAACCCCGGATGTTGATTATCATTGTGTACTTGATCGATGACGAGCTGTGTCATGCGATCCTGACTGGGTAGCAGTAAGGGATGTTTGCAATCGTAATCGAGTTCAGAGTGAACCAGCCTACCGCCCACCCTCAACAAACCGGATGTATCGATAAAAACACTGAGTTTTCTGAAATGTTTAGGCAACTTTTTACCGTCCTTAAGAGATTTAATCTCACTCGAGAATGACTTTTCTTGAGTCAACTTTACTAAACTAGTCAGGGCACCATCGAGTTCCGATTGAACAAGTGGGCCCAAACGTCTGTTGTCAGGGTTACGACAGTTATGTACGAAACGATGAACGTAAGCGACAATGCGCTTAGCCTTATTCAGACTCGAATGTCTGGATAAGAAGTCGTCAAGCTGGTTGACGGCAGTGAACAATACGGTCTGTTTGGGGACCCTTTGTTCGTCCAACAAATCCGATTCAACTTCGATAGACAACGGTGACTTTGGCCAGGAGCTACTGTCAAGTGCCAACCAAGCGGGGCCTGTCCACCATAATGGATGGTTTACAAGTTCTCGAACCGTGACTCCGCGAGAGGCACAGTCGGCCGGATTGGTTTCTGACGTGACATGGCGCCAGTGACCAGCAGGTATTTTCTCTTGTATGTGACTTACGCGATTACTGACGTAAGTCTTCCAGCGTTGTGACGGCGAACGTAACCAAGAGAGTGTCACAGTGGAATCAGACCAACAGAATATATCCTCAAATTTGACGTCTGCGCCGTAGACTTCCTTTACGTGTTCGACGAGGTCTGTCAGCAAAACTGCAGCGCACAGTTCCGAACGAGGAATAGAAATACGTTTTAAAGGAGAGACCTTACAGCGTGACATTATCAAATGTATGGTGATGCTACCATCGCCATGCCGAATGCGAAAGTAAACGACAGCCGAATATCCCGCCTCCGAAGCGTCACAGAAGCCATGCAGCTGAACACTACAAGACTCTGTCGACGGAATGAATCGAGGTATTTCGAGAGACGACAATAAGTCGAGATCTAAACGATAACGAATCCAGTTTTGGCTGATGTTGGGGGGTGCTACCACATCCCAATCTAATCCAAGAGTCCAAAGATCTTGAATTATGCGCTTGAACGAGAGTGTCAAGGGTGTAAGAAACCCAAGAGGATCGAATATGCGCGCCAATTCCGAAAGAATATTTCGTTTTGTACACTTTTCATGAAGTGTATTGACCGTGAAAGTGAACGCGTCACTGGACGGGTTCCACTCCATACCGAGCACCCTAACAGGAGATGTCGGTTCCGAATCGAAAGAGAGCGTCTTATTATGACAATGGGTCGGGTCGAGATTCTCGAGCAAGCGGGGGCAGTTGCTCGACCACTTGCGGAGTTCGAAACATCCTTTCTCTAGGATCTTGACAACCTGAGACTGAAGGTCGAGAGCTGATTCGACAGACTCAGCGCCTGTCACCACGTCATCGACGTAAATGTCGCGGTTGAGGACGTCAACCGCACGAGGATACTCTTTGCCTTCATCAATGGCCAATTGAATCAGGGCTCGAATTGCGAGGAAACTGGACGAAGACATACCGTAGGTTACGGTATTTAGACGAAACTCTTGTATAGGTTCATCGAGCGAGAACCTGAATAAGATGCGTTGAAAGTCTCGATCGGTGAGAGAGACTAAGATTTGTCGATACATTTGGCGTATGTCGGCTGTGAAGACAACCGCATGCAAACGAAAGCGAAGTAAAATCGAAACGAGATCAGATTGCAGTTTCGGTCCAACGAGCAACTGATCATTCAACGAGGGGCCTCCAGCAGGCTGAGCAGTTCCATCGAAGACTACCCTTAATTTGGTGGTGGCGCTGCTGGGCTTGAGCACGCAGAAATGCGCTAAGTGATAAGCACGCCCGTCTGGTTGGGGTGCAACTGGCTCCATGTGACCAGCATCGAGATAATCACGCATGAAATCATTGTATTCTGTCCGGAGCTCCGGTGCACGAGAGAGTCTCTTTTCGAGGGAGAGCAAGCGGCGCTCGGCGAGGGCGCGCGAGTCACCAAAACGAGGATCGACAGTTCGAAACGGCAAGTGTACGATATATCTCCCGTTCGAGTCACGTGTGTGAGTCGAGGCGAATATTTTCTCACACGTGACTTCATCATCAGTTAAGGGCGAAGCGTTAGGGAGACTTTCAATTTCCCAAAATTTTCGAATTTGGGAATCCAGCGATTCGATCGAGCAAAACAATGAAGTTTGGGAATGGGAAGTTGCGCAAGGGGCCTTTCCCATGACAACCCAGCCAAGTTTGGTCTCAAAGATTGTGGGTCCTTCGTCACAGTTGTGACGGTTACCCAAAAATATTTGACAAAACACATCCACCCCCAATAAGGCGTCAATGTTCCCAGGTTTATCGAAATTAGAGTCGGCGAGTTCGAATGCGCTGACGCATGACAGCCGGTCTATGTCAATTTTTACCGCAGGCTGATTGCTGCATATTTTGGGTGTAACAAAGGCTTCGACGCACATTTCGAAATCAGATTTCATGCTGCGAATGTTAAGAGTGGTATAAGAAGTTGTCAACGTTGACACCTCACAAACACCCTCGATAGAGGCATTTTTTTGTCGTATCGGAAGTCCAAGCCGCTGCGCGCAACGTCGCGTAATAAGGTTTGGCTGACTGCAATTATCTATGACAATACGAATTTTTTGATAACTACCGAACTTATCTAGTACCTCCACGCACGCAGTGGCGAAAAGAGAAATTTGGCCCACAGGTGCTGGGTCGGATGCAAGCATGGTCACTTGTTTGTCAGGCAAGTGCCTTGGGGTGTCGAGGGGCGAAGACGACGAGCAAGTCGCGGCTCCAACGTTGGTCGCGGCCGACGAACCGACGCTGACCTTGGAATTGCCGCTTTCGATATCGAAATGAATAGTAGTGTGATGAGCGACATTACACTTTTGACAACGAGACTTCGAGGGGCAAGTTTTAACTACGTGTCCAGAACGTAAGCAGTTGACGCAGAGCCGATTGTCCTTGACAACAGAAAAACGCTCGTGAGGAGTCTTGTTCCGATATTCAAGACATTTAGCAAGATCATGATTTGACTTGCATAACACGCAAAACGATTCGATCGAGGTGGCGCTAGTGGTGACTAGCGTTTTATAGGCTGCGCCCGCGGGTGCGCGATCCTGCGCCGGGCGCCAGGCAGCGGTGCGTGGCGCGGCGTGTGCGCGCGCGGTGCGCCCGGGTGCCGCGGGTGCGCGCGCCGCAGGGGCGGCGGCGCTCTCTGTGAGGTCGGCAAGCTCTAATGCTTGACCGGCCTTACTCACGTATTCTAACAACGAGTCAAATGACGGTACGTCCTTGTTGTCGTTCTGCAGTTCAAAACGACGACGAGTATCCAGGTCCAATTTATTGATCAATAAATAAAACAATGGGAAATCCCAATCGTTGACGGGAAATCTCAAGTTTTTCAAAACCGCGATATTTTCTTTGAAAGTGTCTACGAGTCGGCGTAATTCGCTAGGCGAATTAGATTTCAACGAGGCGTTCTGAATTTCTTCCCAATGTCGGAAGGCTAATTTTCGTTTGTTATTATATCGATCGATCAAAGCCGCGTAAGCGTCTAAATAATTGTTATCCGATAAAGGAAACCCTTTTAACAATTGCAGTGGTTCACCCGAAAGGAGTGAAATCAAAATCGAAAACCGCTCAATATTCGACAATCGTTTGTTTTGATGCACCATTGTGTTGAACATGTCGTAAAATGTTCCCCATGATTTAATGTTGCCATCAAAATTGACAAGATTTAAGCGAGGCAACTTAACGGACAAATCAGTTCTATTTGTCTCGCCCTCAATACTAGTCGCGGTCGACAACGAAGTATGAATTTCGATTATTTGAAAATATTTATCGTCAAATTCTTGACGTACGACATCCTCCTGGTCTAACTCATTCGCATCCGTTATTTCCGAAATAAGTTTCAAGTGGTGGGTTTCAAAGCTAGAACAATAGCCGTCTATTTTGCTAAATCTAGACATAAACAGCGGTAATCGCGAGGAGTCCGCCTTAGCCTGCAACCCGGCGGCTAAACATTCGTCGATACGTTTGATCGATATTTCGCGTTTTAATTGCAAATTGCGACGAGCAAGTGCCTTAGACATGATTAGTTTAACTGTCTACCAACGCGTTAATTAAATGTAAAAGGAACTTCTTCGATAAACAAATCAAATTGTAGAACGAACAAATTTCAACCTTATGCACTATGATATAAGGTTCACCCGCCACTATACTATCGAATACACAACTTATAAATAATATTTGCGAAGAATAATTGATCTCACTACAATAGGTACGAAAATAATTCTTGTGAGAATTAATATAACGATTAATGTTCAAAACGATTAGAATTGAGACTTGCAATTCAATTATTTTTCGAATGATTACGAATGTAGAATGTAGGTGACGAAACGAAAACACTAATTAAATGAATTATTTCACTACGACAACAAAACAGTTAGCACCGTGTTGTGCTGCCGTTGGAAAATAGACCTTAAACGACTGAGAATAAGTTTGCAAGTTTGCGCCAATTATGAGTGCGTAACGTAGGTATGTAAATAATTTCAGCAGAAAGTAACAAATTATTGATTAGGAATTAGGATTAACTATATATGTGATTTATGTGAATATTAATGGACATCTATCTGTGAACATTATTCGATAATAATGCACGATATTTGTGTAGACTAAATACGTAGGCAAAATATTACTAATTTATCTTATGTACTCGTACTATTGTGTAAATTATATTTGTCTATGTGTTATATTCACTTTACAAAATAACAATAACTAAATGTAATTATCGCTATTCTTAAAGTCTCCAAATCAACACTATTGTTTATAGGTTATTTTATTACGTAATCAGATATGGCACGCGGTGCAAATATTATCCGACTAACTTTAGAAGTATTCTATTCCAACGGTATCAATACCAAATTCAATGCCTATTAAATTTGGTCGTATAATATGATTGCATCATCAATTCGATGGGCTAAAATTCGATATTTCAATATAATATGCTAAAATAACTGTATATCTATAGGATTTTAGGCGTTTTAAGGTAACTTTATCTATAGGTAGCTAAAACGATTGCTTATTATTGGACTTTGGAGGAATAATGGCTACAGGCTCGATGCTAATTACCTTTGCGATATTTAAATAATTACGAGGATTATTTATACGAAAATATGACTATGTATTGTGCGATATGTACGATAAGCGAAACGAAAATTAACGATATGGTAACGAGACGAGATTAGCGACAGTTGTAACGAAACGAAAGTGGTTCAACGTCACTCCTGGCCCCGAGACAGGTTAGCTGTTCTCAGTTTGAGGAGGATCCCGGTCGAAGGAACAAATGTACAATCGCCCTCGAGTAGGACAATTGTTTTTCGAGAGAAATTAAACGATCTATGCCAGTGAAAGCGAATCAATCAAAGGCCAACTCACCCCGTGTCTGCATGTCGAACGCCTGGTCGGTACCGACACTCTCCAACGGCGAGGTGATGCTGTAGGGACTGCTACGAGGGTTTTTGCACACAAATCGACAGTTTTTTACACGTTTTGGGTTTATCACTGCGAACGAGCTTGCGCCTACGAGAATGAGCGGCCATCGAATCGATCTACCTTCAACTGGCTTTTCATAAACGTCAAAAATATTCGAAAACTACCCTACCTACTGTCGCTAATCAATGTATTCCATTTTACGATATATAGAATATTTCTAAAAAAAAAACAACAATTAAAACTAAACTACATATGGTGTCCGGAACCATCACTATGCTTTATATAACCTAAGGAAAGTAGCTAATCAGGCTACTGTGCTTACAGCGTATCACGCATATGTAACGTCCACTTTACGGTATGGAGTTATATTCTGGGGAAACTCCACAGATAGAGAAAGAGCTTTTAGAGCACAAAAGAAATGTCTTAGAGCAGCATGTTATAAAAAACCTTTAGAGCCATGTAAACCCCTGTACACAAAACATCAAATATTAACTTTGCCTTGCCTTTTCATCTATGAAGTAGCTATACACGTAAAACTTAACATAGGTCAATATACAAAACTTAATAGCATTAGACATCAAGGAGAAATATACGCGAAACCATATAAAACGGCCTTACTTTCCAAAAGTGTATATGGAATGGCACCCAAACTATATAATAAACTCCCAAAATCCATCTTAGACTGTAATAATTTACAACATTTTAAGAAAATTTTGCATGACTTTTTATCAAAAAAGCCTACTACTCCATTCAAGAGTACCTCTGTGACAAATTTTAAAATTATAGCGTAATATTACATATGAGACCGCTTTTGTTAACTTATATGTAAATATATTGTAATTTGCATGACTTATGTTTTAAGTAGCAGTAAGTAGTTATAAGTTTAACTGTTTGTACGCCTAATGGCAAGACCATGGTGATTCCATATCTATGTTCCATCATTGTATATACCCATGTTCTACAGACAATAAACGAATTATGAATTATTATGAATTATAATTTCATAGATGATTGACGTTTATAATAACACTTGCACTGCGTGTGCTATCAAAATCGTGGTAGACATCTTGGTCTGACTAATCAAATTGTCAAGTATATTTATATGCTTTTGTTGTTCACGCCCTCCTGCGGCAAGTTGCAAAAGTACTAACTTCAAACTCTAAGAGGTAACGTTTGCGTCCGCCGCGCCGCGTTCGTTCAGGTATTCTGTACTAGATGGCGCAAATGATAGTTTTAATTTTGATTATTGGATTATTGGGTTACGCAGGGATATGTGAGAATAAGAATAAGTATAAGAATATTTATTTAAAAGAAAAAACCTTATTAACATTAGTAGATGTCTTGTGGCCCCACACTAGGCTATGCCTGTCACGTGGAAGCCGGATTCGTAATATACAGTGGTAAAGGCCTGCAACATATCGACGGTGGAAATTTCAAATGTCCTAAGGGACATATGGCCGTATGTCCCTTACGACATTTGAAATTTCCACCGTCGATATCTAAAAGGTCTCCTCTTGAAGCAAAATTCGTAATTAAAAACTGGTTGAAAGGTCTTAACTACAGTCAAACTGAGATGCTGTAGAATTACACGTCTCATGTATTTTTTTGAGTTTCCGGATCCTTGAACACATACAAAATTGTATCATCACACGACAACGAATAATAAAATTGTGCTTTGATCAATCAATCTTTAATTTCAAAAAACACGTGCCAAAACTTACAATACAAATAAAATTAAAATACACAACTTACCCATAATTAAATAACAAAATCACATATTGAAAAAATAAAATATAGTAATATATACTATACAAATGACAAAAATCAAAAACCATTAAAAATTAAAAATACAAATGTCAATAAAATAATACTATGGAAAACATTTTATGTTTAATTTACTATAAAATGCCTGGTCAATCAAAAAAGCTTTCAACTTTTTAACAAATAGCATCAAATAGCAAATGATGAAACTAAAATATAAGAGTAAGAAATATTAAAAGGCTAACGCAGCGTCTACGTAGGCGAACAACACGCAAACGCGAAGCGAAGCGATGCGGTGCGGGGTGAATCAATCCTTTAATACCTATAAGAAGTGTCCTACGTGGTGGGCGATCTTGTTGCGAACGCGAACGCCGTGGGCCCGCCGCTCCGCGCCGTGCCGCTTCGTGCCGCTTCGCTTCGCGTTCGCGAGTTGTTCGCTTACGTAAAACGCAGCGTGACTTTTGCCGAGATAATGCTTCCGGGCTTGCATCGCATGATACAAGTCTTCAGTCGATAGCCAACAGCGAGTGATGTTACGCGCGTGGTTCGTGTGCGCAAGCGCGTGTGTCTGCGCGCTGCTTTTCGCGCGCGCTGCGCCCGCGCCGCCTCTGCACACGCATGTCAAAGGTAAACAGTGTTATACTTACTTGCTAAATTTACCAATAGGCAAGATGACATTTTTTTTAATGGTCTCAATCGATCAGGTTTGTTTTTGGGATCAAATGTCTATATGGACCCATTGCATTAAAGTAATACAAAAGTCAGAAATGATAGTCAAAGTCCGACAGTCGTACTTCACTCGCGAAACGCTCCTAACAAAATGATAAGTGAACGTGACGTCAAGGTCACTGAGAGCCCATCTTGAATGTATGGAAAATAAATTAAATTGCGATTTTGTCGGTGAAATATTGCGTTTCTGCATATAGTTGCCATACAATCTTTTTTTGGATAAAATGCAAGGAATCGAATAGTATATTTACTTTATTCCTTTTTGTAAGTTAACTATAGCTATGCCGCTACGTTTGACTTTCTTAGATTTTTTGATTATTGTAAAACTTAGGAGCGAAAAACAGATTTCATACCTACAAATTTTTAAAATGCTTCCTAACTTTTATAATACCTAATCAAAAATTCGAAAAAAATCAAACGTAGGGATACAGCTGTTACAGGTTGATATACAACCAATTGTTTCAAAATGTTTTCAATGATGTTAATATACAGCGAGGGAAATGAGAACTACGTTTGTATGAAACGGCGATTTCGCGCGGGTCCTCCACTTTCGTCTTAACAAAATGTCAAAATAACAAATACTTAGGTACTTCGTTGAGTCATTATCATTGGGAAGCTCATACCAGTCTTAAGTGCCATAGACCCTACTGGCGCTTAAGTTCTTTATACCACTTTCCGCTATTTCGAATATTTTCCAAAAACCAAAAGAACAAAAAAATCTAACTACTGTACAAAACTTCAAGAGAATCGGTTAAGAAATGGATACTTAAAAGGAAGTCCCAACCTACTACCTTGTAATGTAACTTTTTATTAATGAAATAAAATATTTAAAAAAAAAAACTTCATTTTTCATTTTCATGCAAACTGCTGAGGAGAACATCCGGGCCTACGAAAGCATTTTTACCCAAGCTGAAGCGAAGACCTTCGCTAATGCTCGGTCAATAATGTCATAGGTCTAACTTCAAAGATAGGTTGGTGCGTCGGGGTAAGATTGAACGGGTTTTTCATGCGGGATAAGATCGAAACTCGATGGAGAGTCGACCGTAATAATGCTTCGGCATACGGACGATTTTTTGTCTTACCCCTCATGAAAAACCCATTCACCCTTACCCCAACGTACCCCAGTCCTTTTGTCATCATCACTATGCACGCAACTTGCAGCCCGCAACCGCACGCTCTTACCGTAGGAGGAAAAGTACTGCCTTTGTAGGAAATTTACCACCAGTACGATCATGTGGCTACATAGTACTTTTATAATCATCCCGTTAAGGTAGGTTATGTGTAGGTACCTAAGTACTGAAAGTAAATTGAATAAATGATGATACATTAGGCGTAAGTACCAACAGGTGCCGGCAAACTTCTTGAATATGTGACCTTGCCTTTAAGTTCGTTTAATTCTATCATTATTTGCGCGACAGAGATGGAAATACAGTACAACTCAACTACAAGGGGGTGCTCAACCACTTAAAAAAAAAAGATTTTTAGATTTTTTATTTAGGTAAGTATCTTTTTTCACCCCATTTGAACATGTGAAACAGCTTTAAAGTAGAAAAACATTTTTATTTTTATTTTTGAGATTTCACCTAAAAAACTTATAAATCACATTTTCAAATAATGTGAAACCAAGTAAGTGCTAGTGTGTAGAGGGACCTTTGGACCCGGCATGGCTCAGAACGGGTTTTATTTCTAATTTTTATGTATTTCTTAAATTATAAATTATATAATTTAAATTATATAATTTGTATATTATTTTAAATCATTGTCGTAAGGTTAAAAATCGAATTAAAGTAAGTACAATAATCTGAAAAGTAATAAGTTTTTTTTTGGATTTCATACAACGTAAATTTTCAAATTGGACGAGCAATCCCTTGTAGTTGAGATAAAGTTACAAAACTGCGTATTTTATCGACATAATAAGTGTAACAAAATAAGGAGGTGCCGCTTCTTCTAGCTAGAGTTTGAATTTTTCCCATACAAACGTGAACCACTAGGTCATGAGGCAGCACAGGTCAGGAGCTCCCTGATTATTAGCGCGAAGTGTGAATGATATGTTTAGTTGCTGAACCAAACAGTTGCTGAAACAAAGGCGCAAAGGCTTCGGTGGCTCGGCCATCTAGAGCGAATGGGAGACGATCTGGCGGTGAAAAGAGCGTTTGAGGGAAAACCGACAGCACGCCGCCCGGTCGGGCGACCTAGGTACCAATGGGCGGATGTGGTGGACGCTGATCTGCGCGAGCTCCAGGTCCAAGACTGGCGAGAAACGACACAGGACCGGGATCAGTGGCGAACTGTCGTGTTGGAGGCCAAGACACACTTTGGGTCGCTGCGCCAGAGGAGTAAGTAGTAAGTAAGTAAATGATATGTTTAAGCTTAGGTACATCGTAGCCTACAAGATGTCAGAACCTACAATGCACAAGAAAAAGTACGTGAACTGTATGGACAGCGTTGCTTTGGAGTGAAGTGTCAATGTACAGTTTATGGTTCCGATTCAGGTCACAAGATGGCAGACCCTCCAAGCCCACGGCTCCTATGGTAAAACATAAAGGCAGGCATAAGAGTGTACTTAAAACTAAAACATAAAACCTCGAACCTTCACTTTAGGAAAGATAACTTTTTTCAGTAAGTATCGCGAATGCCTAAACAAGCATACGGCCCGTCTGATGGTAAGCAGCTGGAACTTCAGAGGTGTTACATGCACGTTATGCAACCCTTAACACTCCGCACCCTCGTTGAGCCGTACCGTACAAAAATTCTACCGCCCACAAAAGTGTGCAATCCAACGTGACTGTTCAGTTGTCGCATTGTCGGAAGAACGCTAAATGATGGACGACCAACGTGCTAGGATTGTGTGACGGCGGCTTAAGTGAGCTTCCCGTTTCCTAGGTGCATACTATTAGCATAATCGTCGCGCTTGGTTTCGCTATTCGCTAGAAACGTGAAATTCAAAATTCAAAAATTTATTCTGCTAGTAAGCTTTAAGGACTATTTTGCAAGTGAATACAACATTTAAGTACAGTAACTTTAAGACCATAAACGAGTCGAACGGAATTGACTGGTCTAAATTGACATCTAGAAATTTTGAAGCAATATTAGTTGAAAATATTTATCAGTACGGTTTTTACTCACTATTATGTTTAGTCGCTTTTGGCGACATGTTTCGGATTCTTGCACTCGTGCCTGAGGATGGATTCCCAAAGAATCCGAAACATGTCGCCAAAAGCGACTAAACATAATAGTAAGTAAAAACCGTACTGATAAATATTTTGAAATATGTCTCACGATAGTTTAAGTGCGATAAATATTAGTTGATTATTGGCAGTAATAAGCTTGGTAAGCAAGGCGCAATATACAAAAAATACCGGTATTATTACATTCTTTCTCGTTCTTTGGTTTATTATTTCATTTTTAATGGGACAATCTAATAATACGAAGTTTTTACCTAAATATATGATGAGATCTAGGTAAACAGCATAAAATAATTAAAAATATTAGGCTATTTCGTGGTTTTGAAAAAAAAAAACCGGTTCTGAGCCTTGGCGGTAAGCTCAAAGTACAGCCCCAACAACCGAAAGAGTGGATATGAAACTTGGCATGCGTGTAGCTGCTTATGTATGTAAGAAAAAAATTACAAGGCGAAGCAACTTTCCAAGTGGATACTTCCCTCTTCCTTTCCCCCATTATTGTATCCTATTATGCAGTTTTTTATAGTTATTAATAACTATTCAATAAAAAAGTAATAGAAACCCGCTATATCCCAAAATATCCATCTAAGAGAAATTTGACGCTTTGAATTAAAGTTTTCAAATTAGATATGCGAGGTGCCAATGCACACAATGCCTTAAGTAGTAACAGTTACGCTGCGTCTTACGTAGCCGTAGGCGAATGCTCGCGAACGCGAAGCGAAGCGGCGCGGCGCGGCGCGGCAATCCCAGGGCCTTCGCGTTCGCAACGAGATCGCCCACGTAGGACACTTCTATATCAAAGGATTGATTCACCCCGCTCCGCGCCGCGCCGCTTCGCGTTCGCGTGTTGTTCGCCTGCGTTAGCAGCAGAGGTAGCAACCTAGCAACAGAGCGATCAGAGCCTAAAATGTGACCTCTTACCTAATTATGTGTTCATATATATACGCTCAACCCAGCCCCCAAAAATAAGCTTATCCGCTAGGCGAGTTTACTAGCGAGGAGGCCATTTAGGTTTCTAGGCCCATTCTTAGTCTCAAAACTTCAATATTTCGCGATTTCCTCTCCTACCGAGGATGTCATAAAATCAGCGTTTGTACGTACGCCATGCCCACGTCGTACCGGGATCAGAAACGCCGTACATGCCATCGGTAACACTGCAAAAACGTAGTTTTGTACGGACGAGTGCGTCACAAGGAAGCGAACGTTTACCAATTGTGATAGGAACGAGAACGTCACTAAGACGGCAACACGTGTTTTGCGAATTATTAGCTTTAAGAATAACCGGAGTGCGTTGGACTCGCGCACGAAGGATTCCGTACCATTACGCAAAAAAAACGGCAAAAAAATCACGTTTGTTGTATGGGAGTCCCACTTAAATATTTATTTTATTATGTTTTTTAGTATTTGTTGTTATAGCGGCAACGGAAATACATCATTTCTGAAAATTTCTAATAAAAGGGTCCCGTTTTATCCTTTGGGTAGAAATTTTACTCCCATACAACAAACGTGATTTTTTTGCTGTTTTTTGCGTAATGGTACGGAACCCTTTGTGCGCGAGTCCGACTCGCACTTGGCCGGTTTTTTATGATAATTGATAAAAAATTCTGCAGTCAAGCAGATCAGACTCATGCCTTAAATTAATTAACGCTGTGTTTACATTTCAAAAATTATGTAAAAAATCAGAAACATAAACTTTCGAGGTTAGAAATACTTTGATCTTGTTAGCAAAATTAACCTAAATGTAATCATGTGATACAGATCCGAATGAGCCCACACGCGAGGTAGGCCATCGGCGCGCTGTTGACCGCTATCCCGCAACTATTGAGATCATTGCCACGGGTCTCCAAGCGACCTGCCCGACTACTCACAACATTCACCCACCTCCTCATCCAACCATCCTTCACTCTCATCCAACAAACGACAAAGACAAAACCAAACAAAACACTTAATCATCTCGAGGAGTAGTAACCACGCTGTGTAAATCTTCTCGAGTTCTCGCCTATTCAAGACTTGATACCTTTCGACAATTGCCATCCTTTACTAACGGCGGCTTTCTGATAGAGACAGTTGTGCCGGAATGCTGAGTTGTGTGTAGGCAAGAGTCAACGATCGGCGGCGTCTTTGGTCTCGACTGACCCAAATATAACACTTGACAGGATGTTGTCAACTGGTTTACCCTATTTTTGGAGCGGTGCCCTGAATCGTTGATGTAACAGCGAAGGGCTGATGCAAGAGAGAAATTACTAAGGGACACTGTTCTGCAATACCAGTCCCAAACTCATCATCATCATCATCTTCATGTCAGCCGATAGACGTCCACTGCTGGACATAGGCCTCCCCCAAGGCTCGCCACTCCGACCGATCCTGTGCCGCTCGCATCCACCGAATTCACAAACTATTTAAACTATTACAAGATATTAGATCATATGAATAAGTAAATAAATACTAAATCACATGGAAAACGATTCCCCTTGACACTTTGCCATTTTTTGGACACACATAATTACGATAACTTATAAATATTGCTGTACTAGCATAATACATATCATTATATTATTTATTTATTTATCGTTTCGTTTATTATATATCGTTACATTTTTTGATATTGACGGCATTTTTGTGATATGGACTTTTGACTCGGCTGGAATGGCATTCGCTGACTTCATATTAAACGGACACCCAACTTTTTTGTTTCAAATAAACTCTCAATCCAGCAAATGCTTCATTGCCCGAAAATAATGTAAGTATGTATTTATTAAGTTCCCTCGATTTCACCAAGACCTGACGCCTTTGAGACCAAATAATCTATATTTATATATCCTTTTCATAATATAAGTCATTTATTATCGCAGTAAGTATACAAAAAAAAAACAGTAAAAAACAGTAGTAGGTTCAAGCTTAAATTGCAGCAGTATTAATATACAAGTAGGAACTAACTATATATACATATATGACATTTAGAGTTATAATTAACATGAATTAGAATTATTATTAATTAATTAATTAATATGTATAAAAGAAAATCCCGACGAATTAAGAACCTTCTCCATTTTGAATAATGAAGTTGGTAAATAAAGAACGATGATAAACGTATCATATGGAATCAACTCCAATCCAGGGTTACTAGTCAATTATGATGACTGGAAACCGGTCTCTCAGTATTACCGTATTACCGGTGCAAAACAACCGGTTGACATTGGTAAGTTCTTCCTGATTCTTTATAGAAACAGGACGACTCAATCCTTCCTAGTTTCGTTGTAGAAGTCTGAGGATCTGTCTGACAATGTGGCGGGCGGGTTGAGTTGAATAAAAAAACTAGTTCAATGGTGGATAAATGTTCAATAAAACGTTGGATTTCTTCAAAATACTCTCTGTATTTCACTTTTCACACGCTAACAACTATGAATATGCACTAGTTATAACTAATTTTCTGTATTTAATATATATAAATTGTAACTTGCGCGTGCAGCCAGTTTTTGGTGGGAGTGAGGAAGAATAGATAATATATTTTTGACATTAACCTAGGTCGAGTACCTGTTTGAAGTATTAAAAAAATTATGTCGACAATTCTTCTGGGGGTGATGAGTCGAATCATACATGTTAACTTTTGATAGGAATTCAATTATTTGTGATGAAACACTCAGATACCTATTATTATTTTTATTATAATCGGATCTTTGCTATTTTTATAAATTTTACAAACTATACCAAGGCATACAGAGGGAAAACCGTGATGACATAATTTTACATCTGCCTTTAACATGGGTTGTCTTCAACGTTTTGTAGTAATGGGTCTGACTCCTGAATCTCTTGATTCTCCTGAACTCCTGACTTATGCAAAATAGTCAACAGCTTGTATGCATATAAATATGAGTAACTATAATAAATTGCTAAACCTGTTGAAATCTATTGTTTCAGACTCAAAGGTGCAAGAAAAGACCATCGTAGTGCGGAGGATGCCAAATGCGTACTTCTACCCGTTCAGCTTATGGCCCTTGCCTAAGTTTCCTGTCAGAGGTTTAATCACTTTACTATTCTTTTTTTAGTAATAAAGCAAGGTATAAAGTAGGGTAATAAGTCCGAGACACATCTGCATTGGGAAAAAGTTTGCTAAAACCTATTACCTATGCGAAAGTTCAGATAGTTCCACATTTTAAATTTGTGTAGTGTGATAATGATAAGGGAAAAGTGTGGACTGAACGAAGATGTAGTGACAAAAATTGAGAAACGTGGGAAGAATGAGTGAAAGAAGGCTAACAAAGAGAGTGTATAAAGGGGGGGGGGGCATACCTCGGCGGACTTTATCTGATCAGATTGGGGAAATCCTGAAGAAAGGCCAGGTCCAGAGCACCCTAAACCGGCAAGCGTGTATATAAGGAATGTTAGTGTTGAAAGTGAAGGAAGCGAAAGAGGTATGTCAGGATCGTTCAGGATCGTAGCAAGTGGAAATCCGTGGATGAAAATGTTACAGAATCATTATGTTATTATTTACTTGGTAAAAATATCCTGTATTTTTTATTAAGACTTTAAATGTAACAAGCTTAACCCCCTGACCGACCGGCGTCCTACACGTAGTACATAGGTATTAGACCCCAATTTACTTTTGACTCTTTGTCAACTTGACTTAAATATGCTGGAAAATTTTGCAACCCGGTCCTCAGGACGTTATATCCCTTGCCGTTTTTTATTGTCCATCACTGCCATTTTTAATAAAACTCCTATTACCCATATGCTGCCCCAATACATGCTAGGATCATTTAATTGTATGCAAAAAGAAATCGAAACTTACGAGTCGGAAATAATAGTGCTTATTTTTTGACAGAAGGAGAAGAATCCAGCGAGATCTTCCGATACAGAAGGGAGGTGGGCCATTGTATGCACAAGAGAAGTTTAGTTTTACAAACGAAGCTAAACAAGAGGTAGCCAAGGCAGCAAAGCTAATTTAGAGCTACCTATGAAATAAAATTATACTAACCAATACAAACAGATGTGCTAGTTAAGACGTGTTCTAAATTTTATTACGCTGCGTCTTACGTAAGCGAACACTCGCAACTGCGAATCGAAGCGGCGCGGCGCGCCGGGCCCAAGGCGTTCGCGTTCGCAATGAGATCGCCCACGTAGGATAGGTATCAAAGGATTGATTCACGCCGCGCCGCGCCGCTTCGCGTTCGCGTTTTGTTTGCCTACGTTGCGACAAATGTCAATTGGAAAGTAAAAATGTATTTTCACTTCTCATGCAAGTTTGACTTTAAGTCGTGCGTTGACGAAATGAAATCGATTTTTAAGCTCTAGTGCATAAAGTAAAATCATCTATCTCTCAAAATCTGCCATACAAACTGCCAGCAGTGCCAGCCCTGCCGTCGCGCCCCCGACCGACGCGCTTCCGACCGGCGTGCCCCGCGCCCCCGACTGGCCCGAGTACAATTTTCTTTAGGCTTAAATAAATACGGTAAAATAACCTACAATATTGGATATTTTTGTATATTTTACAATCGAAGTGAAAAGCAGTGTATATACTCAGGTGTGTACTAAGGCATAAATGTCCATTTTTATCCTCGACTATATCCTCGGCATATATTGGTCCTCGCTGCATAATAAATTGCCTCGTGTAAAAATTAATCGCGTTATGCCTTTGTTTTACAATCTACTATAGGATTATAGATGCGAACGAAAAGTCACCAGAAAATATATATTTTTTTTTTAATTAGTTTCGATTGTCGTTTTATATAAAATATTGTCATTTGGCTAGGTCCGTATAGTTTGCTCTATTCGTTATGCAGCGTCCTACATAAGAGAACAACTCGCGAACGCGGCGCGGCGCGGCGCGTCGGGCCCACGTCGTTCGCGTTCGCAACGAGATCGCCCACGTAGGACACTTCTATAAGTATCAAAGGATTAATTCACCCCGCGCCGCAACGCTTCGCTTCGCGTTCGCGTGTTGTTCGCCTACGTAGTACGCTGCAGTTCATGTGACTCATAAGGTCATGTTAGTACACTATTACACTGTGTTGTCCAGATGCAAGCATGAACTTCATGTACCTAAGTATAAGTAAGTTAAAATAAGGATTCAAAATATTTATCAGTACGGTTTTTACTCACTATTATTTTTAGTCGCACGAGGCGGGCGGCGCGGGCAGTGCACGACGTACAACCGCCGCGGACACTCGTGCCTGAGGATGGATTCCCAAAGAATCCGAAACATGTCGCCAAAAGCGACTAAAAATAATAGTGAGTAAAAACCGTACTGATAAATATTTTGACTTCAATTATAAAATATTTTATATAAAGGACAAAATATAAAGCTATATAAAAATTACAAAATGTTTTATTGAAATGAATTCTTGATATAAGGTCATTGCGCTAGTTTCTGTCCATGTTCTAGTTTTCGTCCACTTGACGGATTAGCAAATAATAATATTTCATTTTTAATTTGCTACTTGCGAAATATCATTTATATGTAGAGAAAAAATCAAGTAGGATTGAAGTGTATAAGGATCTACGGCCGATAAGTACCCTGTACTCTTTAAAGTTATAGAAAGAATCGTGTGCGAGCAACTATCCAAGTACCTAGAGGAAAATAACGTACTACCACACATACAATCAGGTTTCCGCAGTAAACATGGAACGGCTACAGCCATGGCGAAGGTCACAGATGACATTATTGCTGCATCTGATAAGGGAATGGGTTCTATTCTGGTGTTATTGGACTTCTCGCGAGCTTTCGACTGCCTCAACCCAACATTACTCATTTCTAAAATGGCTCATTATGGCGTATCTCCATCGTCCTGCAAATGGTTCCAATCATTTCTCACGGACCGTAAGCAATATATTGAAATAGAGGGGGATCAAGGAGTGGTGCTGAGATCAAAAACGCGCGTAATTGGCCGTGGCACACCCCAGGGATCTATTTTAAGCCCATTACTTTTTATTTTATATACAGCCGGTTTAATCAAAAATATTAAGTACTGCAGCGCACACCTATATGCGGACGATACCCAAATCTATCACTCCTTTTCACCAAGCAACCTCGACGACTCTGTGAGTAAAATTAATGAAGACTTAGAAACAGTGGCTGACTGGTCGCGAAAAAACAATCTCGTTTTATATCCTACTAAATCACAGTTTCTGGTAGTGGGGAACAAATGGCAATGTTTAAAAATTAAGGAACAAAGTCCGAAGATTACAATCGGAACCGAAACAATACCCCGTGTAGAGAAAGCAAATAATTTGGGCATAATAATGGATGAACAGCTTCGGTACATAGAGTACGTTAACTTAAAAATTAGAAATGCTTTCTATCGGCTTAAAGTACTATATGGGATTCGTAAGTATCTTTCCATAAAAGTCAGGGAAGTCCTGGTTGAATCACTAATACTTTCCCAATTCAATTACGCGGACATAGTATATGGGCCGAGACTCCTGGTACAGACGAAAAAGTCCATACAGCGTGTACAAAATGCGTGTGTTCGATTTTGCTACGACGTTCCCAAAAGAGCGCATATTACCCCGTTCTTAAACAAAAGAAAGCAGCTCAATATGGACAACAGGAGGAAACTGCACCTAGCCTGCGCAGTTCGGAAAGTATTGGAGTTTCAGAGACCTTGCTACCTGTTTGAAAAACTAAAATGGGTCAATGATACACGCAGCAAATCGCTAAGGAGATGCACGAAACTTGCAATACCTACACACAAGACGGCATTCTTTAAAGGGAGCTTTAAATTTGCTGCTGCAAAGATTTGGAATGACCTGCCGCCACCCTTACGAGAACAGATGGGACTATTGAAGTACAGGCGGTTAGTCAAAATGTATTTAGTTGATATGCAGGGCAATTTTTTTTCTCCCTCCTAAAGGCACAAAATTTGGCAAACAATTGGCACTTACGCATTCGCACGCTTAACTCGTACCACTCCGACACACACACACACACACACACACACACACACACACACACACACACACACACACACGCGCGCGCACGCACGCACACATACACACACGCACGTCCATGACCACACAAGTTTTTATTTTTTTATATTGGTCCGATTTATGTTGGTTTATTTATTTTGTTTTACTTCTAATTTGTTTATTTCTTACATACTTACTTCTTTTTTATTTATTATTACGAATTGTTAAGCCAAGCCAAGCACGGTAATTTGTTAACCTGCGGTCCAATCTGAAAACCAGCGCCAGGCCCTCTACTTGGAGTGCTTCGCATATGCTGAGATTGGAGCCCATTGCCCAATCTTTAATATTAAATGTTTTAAATTTCTAATTAAATTGTACCTATTTTTAGTATTTAAGATTTATATTTGTACTTAGTTCTTAAGGTATTTTTTTTGTGGCAATAAATGTTTTTCTGATTCTGATTCTGATTCCGAGAAAAAGCAAAAGGTACGTAACTTGGTAAAATTTAAACATACATACTTAGGTACTAAAGTATGTATTACATACTTAGGTCAACTTATACAGGGTGACCTTAGCCATTGGACAAACCCTGAAATCCCACGAATTTAATTTCCAATAATCGACAACAAAAAGAAACATAATTTGTTCGAAAATGTGCGGCGAAGATGACATTTTTCAAAAGTCGGAATCCTATTAGTGACATAAATAAAAAAGATAATTAAAAAGGTCGAAGAAGGTTTAATACTATTTATTACCTCACGAGCTACTAACATATACAGGCTGGGCTGCTTCAAAGTAAAAAATCGTAATTTGTTAATTTCTTCGTAACCGCTACACCGGTTGTTATGATACTTTGTATACTGTTTCTAAATACCCTAATGCATATATACATTTCGGCTGTGTCCAATGGCTAGGGACACCCTGTATATTAAGTGCAGCGCCATCTATCTCTCTATCGAGTCAAACATTTATCACCGTAACTCGCTACGAGAGCTGAGCACGATACCGACTCGCAGCACCGTAGGCATCTCAGTTCCATACACATCAACTAGGTGGCGCTAAAATCAAAATTGTGGTTTCCTGCTTTTCGGTACAATTGTATCATTTGAATTTGCGTCTTTATGGTATTGCAATAAGGTTAATTTTTGTTTAACTTTATCCTATTCTGGAGGAGCGACAGTGGCGCTCTCGTTCCCTATTGATCACGCACATTCAGTTCACGGGAAAATTGCATCTGAGAGGATTTCATAAACATGAGTCACTGAAAATAAAACTGTAATAATTATCAAGCACTATGAAGTTGCAAGTGGTGTGGTTCTTTATAGTAATCACCAAGACTTGTGTGGGTAAGTCATTTTGCTGTTTTTATAAGTTACACTTAAGTAAATATCCAAGATTGTTTGATTCTTAAGTAGAGTGAGATGAAAAAGAAAATAAAGGCTATGCTAATATTTACTTTATTACAAAAAATATATAAGTAGTTACAATCTTACAAAATAAATATTACTTGCAGGGCTACAAACTGAAAATTCTATAAATTATAAAGAATATAAATTTTTGAATTACTTAGGGCCGATACAGACGGACTGCAATGGGGTTGGCCGGTCGAAGTGTTTAGCAGATGGCGCCAGCATAGCTTGCCCTGTCAATCCCTAGAATTGTGTCAAATTTTAGTTTTTTTAATGCCCTGGATGCCAGCCTTTTAAGCCAAATCTCATAGAAAAAGGGGCAAGCTAAACAATTTCCTATGGTATAAGTCGTGTTCTTTAAATTACTTTATACATTTGTATTTATATAAATCTCACTTACTGTTTATGATATTAAGATAAATTATACCTAATTGTAGAATAGAAAACGTACCTAAATCAAAAGTAGGTACACCAAATAAAATTTGAATCTCCTTGTTTTCATAATTCGACAACTCCGGGTATATTGTATTGTATTGTAGTTCGGGCGATTTTCCGCAACTCGACGACTGGCGCCTATTTTCCGGGTATATATTATCTTTGTTACACACAAGGTCACGGACTAAAAAAAACAAGTGCGAGTCGGACTCACGAAGGGTTCCTTACCATTACGCAAAAAACGGCAAAAAAATCACTTTTGTTGTATGGAAGCCATAAATATTTATTTTATTCTGTTTTTTTAGCATTTGTTGTTATAGCGGCAACAGAAATACATTATCTCTGAATATTTCAGTTGTCTAACTATCACGAAATTATAATATAAACTATAAAAAATGTCTTTTCTTTCTTTCAAAAGTATCATTTCGATTTCGACTTATTCCAGGCCTAAGGCTTCTTGAAGCCAACCCCAACGTCAAGCGATTGTATGATGACCTGCTTAGCAACTACAACCGGTTGATCCGACCTGTGACCAACGTGTCGGACATTCTGACCGTACGGCTCGGACTAAAACTGTCACAGCTCATGGAGGTCAATTTGAAGAACCAGGTCATGACTACAAACCTGTGGGTCGAGCAGGTTAGTAATAACAATTAGTTTATCAATGTGACCAATGTGTTGGACATTCTGACCGTGCGGCTAGGCTTGAAGCTGTCGCGACAAATGGAGGTCAATCTGGAGAACCAGCTCATGACTACAACCCTTTGGGTCGAGCAGGTCAGTAATAGTTACACTTATATTAGTATGAACAACGTCTCGGATATTCTGACCGTGCTGGGCTTGAATCTGATGTAATTCATAGAGGTCAACTCGAAGGACCAGGGTGCGTAGCCAACAACGTGCCAATCGTTAACGCTCCGTAGCGTATCGTAGCCATCTCTCTCTATCACTCTTCCCCACTAGTGCGACAGTGACAGTTGCGTTTCGTTCGCTACGGAGCAGTAACGTTTCTGCCATGTAAAATATCTCCATGAACTATGTTGTGTTTCAGAAATGGTTCGACTATAAGCTGCAGTGGAATCCTGATGAATACGGCGGCGTGGAGATGCTGTACGTTCCCTCGGAACACATCTGGCTGCCCGACATCGTACTGTACAACAACTGGGATGGCAACTACGAAGTAAGCAACAATTTACCTAGATACCCCATGCCGTAGAGCAGACCCCAGCTGGGGAAGGACCTTACAGAAAAACCGCAGTCAAATAACAATATACCCTTCTAATAGTGTTGTGTTCCTGCCGGTGAGTAAGGTTGGCAGAGCTCAACGAGGGTGTGGGGTGTTAGGGTCGGCAACGCGCATGTAACACCTCTGGAGTTGCAGGCGTCGATAGGCTACGGTGACCGCTTCCCATCAGTCGGACCGTATGCTTGTTTGCCAACCGTAAAGGTACCGTTGGGATTTAAACTACACCAGCATTATTGCATTGCGACATTAGTGCTGGTGTAGTATCGCAACATCGATTTTGACACTTGCAGCCGCAACGCAGTCTGCCATGCCACGCGATACAAGGTAGCATTACTGCTGCAGTATTTAGCGCGAGATTACAGTGTTTTTTTTTTTACATGGAAAACCAACAGCGCTATACATATCCAAAAACTATAATAGAATTAGAAAACCAGAAAGAAAGAATTACTGGGATCATATTTTTAAACTCCACAAGTGAATGATTCGTCTTGTTATACTCAGGTGACGCTGATGACAAAGGCCACAATCAAGTACACGGGCGAGGTGAACTGGAAGCCACCGGCCATCTACAAGTCCTCCTGTGAGATCAACGTCGAATACTTCCCCTTTGACGAGCAGACTTGCTTCATGAAGTTCGGATCGTGGACTTACAGCGGATTTCAGGTAACCTTAATGACCACCGGGTCACTAGCCCAGCCTTCTACAAGTCCTCCTACAAGATCAACGTCGAATATACCCCGTTTGACGTGCAGACTTGCTTCATGAAGTTCGGATCGTGGACTACAGTGGATACCAGGTAACCTTGATAATCACTGGGTCACTCACTATCCCACTGGCCTTCTACAAGTCCTCCTGCAAGATCAACGTGGAATACTTCCCCTTTGACGAGCAGACTTGTTTTTTGAAATCCGGATTATGGACTTACAGCGGTTTTCAGGTAATGTTTATGACCAAAGGGTGTCCAACGGCAAAGGCGAATTGTCGATTTCAAAATTTAATAGGAAAACTAGAACACATAAGTAAGTATTTATTTGCATAGAATAAGTAGTTACAATAGTGTCTTAGGTGGTAAGTGACAATTGGTTGCTTATTCTGCTATTTGTACTATACAGGTTGTGCTAGCATGCAAAAATCTTAAAACTAGAAACTACTACAAATCTGGCTGTATATCTTGCATAAACCGAAACTTTAAGAAGACGAATGCGGATTAAAATTTTCGATCAAATCACATTATCTTATTGTCGTTCCTCACTGTGCAGTGTACGCACTCCTCTAATCGTTTCCGCATTTTTAGAAATGTAAAACTTACGCCTTTGTATACGCCTTTGGCAGGATATGCCTCAATAGCATATGCACGCTGCTCTGCTGACCAGTGATCCACTGACACTAATCAAACCGCAACACTCACGAACCTAACCTCCAAAGTTAATTTAGGAACTGAATTAAAGGCCGGCTCACAACTTATGGTACCTACCTTAAATTATTTGGCAGGTGGATTTAAAGCATATGGATCAACCGGCAGGCAGCAGCTTGGTGCACGTGGGCATCGACTTGAGCGAGTTTTACCTTTCTGTGGAATGGGATATTCTAGAAGTGCCCGCTACGAGGAACGAGGAATACTACCCGTGCTGTCCCAATGAACCATTCTCTGGTATGTTTGACAAAATGGAAGCATTATTGCTTATAACCTACTACGAAGCGGTTCCGGGTTAGAATCCTGACAAGGGCATTTCTTTGTGTGTTTATCACAAATATTTGTTCGACCGTGGTTCGACCTATCGACTAGGCTAGGAAGCCGTTAACTATTAGCCCACTTATTCATAAAACTTTACGGGCCTGATTTCGTTACATTATGTTTTATCCCTTTCTTACAAATACACAAGTCAAAATTACAGATAAACCCAAACGATTCATAACTATGAAATAAAACTATGAAAACGGATTATATCGCGTATATTGAATTTATAATTCATCCCGACGTTTCGAACTCTTTACAGCGTTCGTGGTCAACGGGTGACACCCGTTGACCACGTTAATCCGTTTTCATAGTTTTATTTCATGAGTAACTATCGCGGTAACCGAAGACGATTCATAACTAATTCAGGCCAGTAACGCGTTTATGAATAACGCCATTAGACTAGGGGGCGTTATTTTTAATTATGCGATATTTTACTAGTCCTCTGACAAAAGTCCACTAAGCCAAAACTTTGTTCCAGACATAACATTCAAACTGACCATGAGGCGGAAGACCTTATTCTATACCGTCAACCTGATCATTCCCTGCGTCGGCCTCACCTTCCTCACTGTGCTCGTGTTCTATTTACCTTCGGACTCTGGGGAGAAGGTAAGTAACTTACATGCATCTTTGATTTGCCTAACCACATAATTACGGTGATCATTAGCTACTAAGAAGGTAAAGGTCAACGTGGAAAAGACCGTCTATAGGGGAGACCGTCTGCAAGCTCTTTTATCACTTTTAACCTTTCGTATGCGCATGACAAAAAATTGCCATATAAATAGCAATCGTGACACCTTCAATATTAAGTTGAATATATATGGAGCAGATCTGCTACCAAGCATACGACAGGTTAAGTCTTGCCTTACACACTACACATAGCCGACTTACAGAAGCTCGATAGAGTAGAAAGCGCTTTTTCTTTCTCACTATGTCTGAGCGAAGTACCTACGGATACAAATACGAGAAGTCTTACTTTAAGGCGGTCTTCTCAACCAAAAAATGTATGCTGGTCTTAATTCTAATTGTATATATTGTAATCATAATAAATATTGATGATGATTTTGACTAAAAGAAATTAGTTATAATTTACCTCGCTCGCAGCTCGTTACCCTGAAAAGGAATTTCAAGAAGGACTTCTCCCCAGATCTCGCTCTGCATCTCAATCCTGGTGTCCCTCACCGTGTTTTTCCTCGGTCTGGCGGAGATCATCCCGCCAACCTCCCTGGCGATCCCTCTGCTTGGGAAATATCTACTTTTCACCATGATTCTCGTCTCGCTCAGCGTTTGGGTGACAGTGTGCATACTAAACGTGCATTTCAGGTAATGCTTTCTAACATAAGAGGGGGTGCGATGGAAGGTAACACTTGGATTTTATGAAGCGTCAGCTGGCGAGCGTTTTAATATTAGATTGATAGTTATCTGAATAGCGCCTACAAAAATGACTAGAACAAAGTCGTTTGACAAAATCACTGTTCTTATGTGACGTTTATCACGTTAAAGACTTTTGGCGAAATAAGTCAGTCTTTTTGGGTAGGAATATTGAAAGTAAGTCACGTTCTTTCACTGTTAAATTGAGACCTCAGTTTTGTTCAGTCATTTGATTATATCAGAAACAAGTTGTCTTTAGACCGCAGAAGATTTTCAAAGATGGGTAGAAAATAAAATTATCATAAGACCGTACAAAGTTGAATTTGTACAAGTAGAAGAAACCAAGCAATAGAAGTCAATAAAGTTTTTTATTAAGAATTTTAAGTACATCGGCAAATTTGTATAATATCAATGGATATCATAAATGCCAAGAGCTGCGCCAATTTTAGATTAATCAATATGAGCATACACTGACAAGTCTTACTTTCCTACGGCTGACTCCGCTTGTTTCTAAATATCATTAAGTATCTCGATCCAGCCGGGCTAGCACATGATTGGCGCGAGAGTATCTCGCCGCGACATAGACTCCCCCTCCCTTCAGGTAAGTGTGCGCTGAGACTGCTGAGAGGTTACTCCTAAGCTTTAGTTAATGACGAAAAGCAAACCTTAAGGGGCGCACTGACTATCAGTCCGCCGGACGATATCGGCCTGTCAGTTAGAACAAAAATTTGACAGTTCCGAGCAACTGACAGGCCGATATCGTCCGGCCAGCAGCTGATAATCTGTGGGCCCCTCTAGAATATAAATAGTACATTTAGCTAGGGAACCAATCAAATTATTCTATGAAATATGTTTTTATTTGTAATTTTCTTTGGTGTCTGTATTTTTTTGTTCGCGTAAGCTAAAGACGCGGGTTCGATTCCCGCCTCGGCCACTGGTGGACTTAGTCACTTTTTCTTTAGTGTATCTTATCCATTTCAGTTTAAACGCTTTATCTATCTATCTATCTTATAAATAGTTCTTTGTGCAACAAATGGAGACGCCACGTCTGTAATTTTCTGTACAAAAAAGTCTGCCGATTTTTGCGGGGGAGGGGAACGTCAAATGTATACGTAACGTAAAAATAGCCATGTCAGATAAACGTCAGTCCATAGATTGTGTATGACCATTGGCCGACTATTTTCGACAAAGGGGGAATGCCTGTTAATGGCTACTACGCTTGGTTATATCACAATAAATTCTAGTACTTATTCAAAATATGAAATAGTTAACGTTTCAAGTATGTAGTTAGTTATTAAACAATGATACCTAGCACGACAAATTGCGCTAACTAATAGCTTTTATCGCGCGATCTGCCGTATATCACGCGTTCTATTATAGCAATGACACGGTAACAATGAGAACGTGATTTACGATAGCGACTGCACTGTAACGTGCTGGGATGGAAATTAGCTGGTATTTTAGGCTTTGCAAAATTTTGCTCAAATCGATATTTTAAACGCTCCGACAATTTTAAATAACACATAAGGTACCAGTCTAATTCAGACTGCATTTGCATACTATAAGAAAAGCATCAACCATATCGCAATTAAAATATATAATAGTCTTAACATAAAAATTAAGGATTCCAGTAATGTTAAGGAGTTCCATTTTATAACCTGGACGAATACTTTGGTAAGATATTTGATTAACATAGATAACTATTTTATTTTATTTTTTATTGTTTTAGGCTGTTATTATTATTATTTGTAGAATTTTCTAATGTGTTGTATTAATTTGTATAATTATTCATTATTATTCTAATCGAAATGAACTCATAAATTTTAAATTGAAATTGATTCGATACTGTGTGTGTGTGTGTGTGTTTATTATTTACACGTCTTTTGCAAAATGTTTTTGAAAATTCAAGCTCTACAATCTAACGAAAACAAAACATATTTTCAAAATGATCTCTCCGGTATAGAATGAATATTCTAAAAACAAAAGCCATTGTTTCTTTTTTGCAAGCGGTCGGCCATTGTGTCTGAGCGCGTGCCATGGCGCGTGCACACAATGGCCGAACGCTCACGTAAAAGAAACAATGGCTTTTATTTAACAGCTTACCGTCTTAGGCGTAAAAATCATTTGAGAAGATGCAGACCAGACCTATGTCCTCAAATTATGTGTGTTGAAAATTTCTTCTAGTGAAAACTGTTCTTTGATCTATGAATCCAGACTATGGCGATATTGGCGATACCGTAAAATGGGGTGAGTAGGGTTCGCGGGGAGTTGGGTTATGAATGGGGAGAGAAGGTATGAAAGGGGGGGTGAGATGGAATTTTAAGGCTGCTACAAAAATAATGTATTCCAATTTAAAATGGAGCTATAGTAATAAGTACTCATAATAAAATAAAAAACGATCCAACAATCTTCCAAAATCACCTTTGTATGAAAACCTATCTCACCCCAATTACGAGGGACTACGGGGTGAGGTGAAACCCCACTTCATCGTCAAAGTTATGATATGAAACTACCCAACATAAAATAAAAACTAAAATACAAACATCCGGAACACTTATAATATACACCATTAAGTTTGCATACAAGATCTATACAGTGGTACTACGTAAACGAAATTAATAACTAGCTTAAATCTAAAATAGGCCCTTGAGGCATTGTACCAAGGATGCTGGCGGCATTTCCCCGCTGTATCGCAATGCTGATACGTTGTGCGAGAAAGCCGCCAGCTCTTCGGTCACCAGTTACGTCAACCAGACGCTTCGCGATTTCTGCAAACAACTTATGCGCGCTGGGACCCCATGGACCTAGACCCTTGGACCCTAGGACCCATGCATACTTATGTAAAAATAAAATGTTATCGAGGTTTGTATGTCAGTTTTCTTCCAACTCACCCCATTTTACGGTACATACATATATGGGTTTGTTTGATACAATGCCGCCAAACACGTTCATTCAATGAAGCATCCCAATTTAGGGGGCGCCATATTTCAGCCCGCACGTTATCGACACAAAGCAACAATGGCAGAGATTTGCGTTGCATTGTATATTGCTCGCTATTTTACGTCGTTCACTACGATAACTTTTTGTCTGCTTTCATGAATTTATGGAACTTTATCGAGTTTCAATATCGTAAAGTTGGTTGTATTAAGTTCAGTGCTTACATACTAGTGTAGTTTGTAATCGTGTTCCTATATTATCACATAATATAGGAACACTTCACACTCCTCTTTTTCTTTTATCTTTATGTTTAATATATGTAATATAACTGTAATTACCTTGAACCCTGCTATACAGGCCATGCCTAGTGCGGGGTTCACTGCAATGTGCCTGTTGTGTTGTTTTAATTGATAAATAAAGATATTTAAATTTTTTTTTTGTTTTTTAATATCTAACGTCAAAACTCAAAACAAACAAACCAGTTTCATTTTTATCATCATCTTCCTCGCGTTGTCCCGGCATTTTGCCACGGCTAATGGGAGCCTGGGGTCCGCTTGGCAACTAATCCCAAGAATTGGCGTAGGCACTAGTTTTTACGAAAGCAACTGCCAATCTGACCTCCAAGTCTTCCAACCCAGAGGGTAAACTAGGCCTTATTGGGATTAGTCTGGTTTCTTCACGATGTTTTCCTTCACCGAAAAGCGACTGGTAAATATCAAATGATATTTCGTACATAAGTTCCGAAAAACTCATTGGTACGAGAACAGACATTACATGCCCCTACATGTATACAATAGCAGCAATTGATAAAAACCTGCCGACTTTTGGGGTTCCATGTTTCATTCGCATCGAATAAAGCCGTGTCATGTCATAAACAACAGTATCATACTTTCAGTTATCACCCTTATGACGATGTACTAGAGTTCATAATCAACACGAGTGGACGTTATAGCACATAAATAGCCCTTTTGTTGCCTGGTTGCGAGCGACACCTATTATGCTTGCAGAAATGTTTTGCGTGCGTGAAATTTTGATCACAAATGCAAATAGTCTAAAGGTACTGTTCGAATTCAAACTACACCGGCTAATACTGCTGCAGTGAAATGAAATGAAATGAAAAAACTTCATTTTCAGACAACTAATGACCCATAGATAAATACCTTAAAACTAGCAGCATATACATTATTATAAAAAAATATATTATCGAATAGTATCGCTCCGCGATAAAGACCAGATGAACACATGACAAAAAGTGCGTTAAGCCTCATATCGGGACCAAATTCTCGTGGAAGACCCCTTACTACATGGATGTCAGTTATTAAAAAGGATCTGTCCAATAACAATTTAGACCCAGCGACTACCCAGAAACGATATCTCTGGAGAAGGAGGATTAGGAGACCCGACCCTAATTAGAAATAGGACAAGACATTAAATGCCGACAGCATTGCCGCAAATGTCAAAATCTGGACATCGACATTGAATTTGACGTTTGCGGTAGTAATGCAGTCGCCAGTAATGTCACACTGCAATACTGCTGCTGTAATACTGCCAGTCGGCAGAATTAGCATTTGCGGTAGTAATGCGACTGCAAATGTCTACTAGAAATTTCCCGATGAAATAACCGTTTTGACGTGTACATTTAAAAAAATATTTTGGTCTAAAAAATATTAAAGGTAAATAAATCCTTTTATCACAGGTCCCCATCAACCCACACCATGTCGCCCTGGATGAAGAAGCTGTTCCTCCAGCTGATGCCGAAACTCCTCATGATGCGGCGGACCAAGTACTCCCTCCCCGAGTATGACGACACCTTCGTCTCCAACGGATACACGAACGAGCTGGAAATGAGGTAATCACACTAACTCCCATATAGTTGGAGGGAGCCCGATATAGTAAGAATGCTCGCGCTTATTATTCCCGAGATGTCATGATGTCATACATGACGGTGACGAGCTGACGACACCTTCGTCTCCAACGGATACACGAACGAGCTGGAAATGAGGTAACTCTGAGCATTCCGTAGCCCTACTTTTCGAATCGAACGTTTAATATTTCCTTTTAAAGGTTTCGTCATCGCGTTGATAATGTTTTCGTTAAATTATATAGGAGGGATTAATTATAATATGACCCGATATTCATGAATGGATAACAGTCTTTAAGTCCAAACGAAAAGCTGCGGAAAATTGAAATAAAAAATTAATAGCACTGAGTGCCTTTCCATGCTACCCGGGTATTGCAAGGAGCAATGCTATCTGGAATCTACACCTAGGAGCAATAAATTGGGACACCCCTGTTTCGTTAAGTTATACGTATTTATTAAGCTCTAAATATGTATATCACATTCTGCAACTTTTCTTAAAAACAATACCTGACACTACGAGTATACTATACCTATTTGTTGAATTTAAACATTTCTACGATACCTTTTTATAATCACCGGTTCTTGCGATCTTTATAAGAGAAAAATGTGGTCCTATTTAAATAAATTGGTCGCAAATCAAATAAGCGGGGCTTCCTTTTTCACGAAAAATCCAGGATACCTAGTTTGCGATAAAATGTATGTTTGTTCGCAGTCGCGACAGCTTGACTGATGCTTTCGGTGACAGCAAAAACGGTGACGACGGTGACTACAGGAAGTCTCCCAACCCTGAAGATGACATGATGGCTGCTGGAGGATATCAGAGACCTTCAGGTAAGCGGTTAAAGCAAAGCTATCCTTCACTCAGGTTACCTTTCCAGGTATTTGCCCTTGTCCATTGCATCTGAGAAGTTAGATCGTCAAAATAGCAAATTTCTTGTTTTCCATACTTCAAGACAACTTCGTAATCGGGATCGTGACGCCACGATCATGTCCCGAATAGTCAGGGGCGTTTTGAGTGTTGCGTATGATTTTGCGTTGCGTGTGAGACTTTGACTTTCTTTACTCGTTTCTGAATTTTGTATTGCTTTAATGCAATGGGTCGACTGATACCATAAAAAAATTGTAATCTAGCCTATTGCTTAAAATAACAACAAGATGGGCGGATTTAGCCATACCATCTGCTCTGCTACAATGTTACTTTGAATTAAGCACCCTTATGGCTAAAATTATTCCGGCTGAACTTATCAATAAGAAAGAAGATCAAAACATCACCTGCATGCAGTCTTAACCAAGCTACACCCTTTTGCTTTAATAGAAAGTAGTACTTCGCTTGTGTATAAAATCGTATTGTTGACAGTAACCGAATCCGAAAATATGCTGCCACGTCATCTCTCGCCAGAAGTGGCAGCAGCTCTGCAGAGCGTGAGGTTCATCGCTCAACACATTAAGGATGCTGACAAGGATAATGAGGTAAGTGCACAGTTACATATTTATGAGTTTGAAGACATGCTGCTAAGATAATTATATCACATGCTGCACCAGCTTCACCACTTAGATGGTTGGCAGTCCTCAACTCTGCGTGTTTCCAGAAACTACCTGTCTCGCACAGCTAAGCTGTGGAATAAACTGTCGCCTGCGGTATTTCCGGACCGGTACGACCTTCTAACCTTCTCTGGTGTTGCGAGTGTCCATGGGTGATGGTAATCGCTTACCATCAGGCGATTCGTCTGCTTGTTTGCCTCTTATATCATCAAAAAAGGATGCTGGTATAGATAAGGTTAGTGCTACTTATACTAATCTCAGACCCACGGCACAGACGACTTGAGTAGTTAAAGTAATTAAATTAAAATAAATAAATAAATAATAAATATTATAGGACATTCTTACACAGATTGACTAAGTCCCACGATAAGCCCAAGGAGGCTTGTGTTATGGGTACTCAGACAATGATATATATAATATATAAATACTTACATACATAGAGAAAACACCCAAGACTCAGGAACAAATATCTGTGCTCATCACACAAATAATTGCCCTTACCGGGATTCGAACCCAGGACCATCGGCTTCACAGGCAGGGTCACTACCCACTAGGCCAGACCGGTCGTCAATTACGTAAAGTGGTCTTGCATAGATCTCAAACATAAGACGTTGGTCCCTTTACGAAGTAGTTCTTATAAAAACATTGTATAAACATTTTCCAAGTTTCCGCGTATTGTTGAACATAAATCTTCTTAAATTTTAGTATAATTTTTATTAATTTTAGTCATATTCTGCGTCAGCCAATTCATTACAAAATGACCGCGCTACGTTGATTTTCAGGCCATTTTCATCTGTCTCTATTTCTCACAAAAAAACTCGCAATAATTTTCCAATATCTCCTCTTTTAAATATTTAAATACCTCGCGTAGCAAGTCTAAAATCTGGATTTTATTCTAAACGCCATTGTTTTTATGTCTCTTTTGTGTTAAAAGAAATTAAGTTGCAGCTCTTAAATCACCAAAACGTTCCTAAAGCAATGTCAAACAGCGCAGAGTGAGGGCAGCTGTTTTTAATCACCTCTTAAGGGCTTCGTTTGTTTAGCTCGTTACATATTCATGGCGATATCCGGACCTTTTCATTCGTCTATTTCCGTCTATATTGCTATATGCGAGTGATAGAGAGAAGAGAGGGATTTCGATTTTCGCAGTAGGCCACTGGCCGCGGTCGGACTTGTATTTATTATTTTTTGTAAGAAAATGGACTATTGACGTTAGGAATGAAGGAGCGGAGTTTTTAATAAACTGAAATAGATGTCATACATTAAAGAAAAAGAAACGAAATCCTTAGAGGTGGTCAAAAACGGCTCGTCTTTCTAAGATAGCATAATATAAAGAGCATAATTAAAAAGAGGGTAGGTGAAGAAAAGTGTAAACATCATCTGTGCTTATTAATTTATTGATTTTACATTATTTAATACAATTTTGGACTAAATATTATTTACACTTATGACTAGTTAAATAAATATCACCTACCAGCAGTTTGTCAATATTTCCATACAGTAAATCTTTTATAGAAATATTCTCACATTCACAAGTAACCTCCAAGCATTGTCAAAATGGATCCCATCAAGCAATCTATGGACGAGTTGGCTAAATCCTTCAACACACAGATGGCGGCTTTCCAGAAAGAGATTGAGAAGGCCGCTCCAAGTAATCCTACAATTGCTTCGGTATCAATGGAATTCAGCACGTTTAAAACATTCATTAGGACCACTTTGGAGGCCTTGCAAAAGCAAATTCAGTTCCTGAGCAGGCAGATGGATCAGCAAGAGATGCGCTCCAGACGGAAAATGCTCCTTTTGCACGGGGTGCCTGAGTCCAAGGAAGAACAGTCCGCAGCAAGCATTGTGCAAGTTCTGAACGGGCATCTCGAGAACAAGCTAACTGTGACTGATGTTAAGCGCTGTCACCGTCTGGGCCGCCCACACCAAAACAAAATTAGATGTATCCTGGTAAAATTCTGTGATGTGTCAGTGCGTGACTCGGTATGGTTCAACAAAAAATGCTTGAAGGGCACTGGGGTGACTGTGTCGGAGTTCCTCACTGGCCCGCGTCATGCGGTTTTCTTGTCGGCGCGGGAGCGCCTTGGTGTTCGGAGATGCTGGACCCGCGACGGGAACGTCTACGTCCTGGATGCGGCTGATAAGCGACTCTGTGTGACCACTGTGGCTGAAGTCGAGCAGTTCACGGCGGCGGCTCCTGGAGGTGCGAAAGATTCTTCATCTTCTGTTGCCAACACGGCCCAGTCCAGGAGGGCCAGGAAGCCGGCGCAGAAATTTTAGATTGAACTTTCTTTTCGTAACAGCGTGTCGAGTATGCATTTTGTTTTTACTCCTTAACTTGGCAGTATAATAATCTGAGCCGATTTAAAAGCCCACTCTTAGTTTTTTCAATTCATCACTATTTATTTATTTTCGTGGGTGGATGTTTTATTTACTCTCTTATGATAGCACTGACACTGACAGTGACTACTCTGGTCTGTCGCTCTGACGTTTCTAGCGTCATGACATCTGTCAATAGGTACTTCACGTTTCTTTTTACGCTGTTGCTCTTAACTACGTATAAATGTATAGAACTGTTAATTCATTTCTTAAATTTCGATGCAGCTCGAATGTGTATATAATGCTTATACTTATTTAGATTTAGTTATTCTTCCTTTATTATTTAAAGTGTTCAGAACTGCTGGTGGATAGTCGATTTGGCATAGCATAGTTGGTTTTGCCAGCTACAAACCATTTTAGCGTATTTATTTAGCATCTATTATATATATTTATATATAATATATACATTAATTTATATTATACTTATTTTTAATATTATATTTTATGTCTTTTGGTACCGACAATGATAGTGACGTATCTACGGATCACTTTATTTCCTTTTCTTCTGACAACGACGATAGCAGTTTTTATAGTCTCCCTCTCCCTCTACATGACATTCTTCTTAAACAACTAGCTGATGTTCCTAAAAACTTGAATATTTTGCATATAAATGCGCAGAGCATTCCCGCCCACTACAACGATTTTTTAACTTCTTTTGATGTATCCGGAATTCATGCAATCCTCGTTTCTGAATCATGGTTTAAGCCTTGTCTCCCTTCTACTTCTTATTCTTTACCAGGGTTTCACTTGTTACGAAATGACCGCATAGGCAGAGGAGGGGGTGGTGTGGCCATTTATCTCCGTTCTCATTTCCCTTATTCAATTATAACTGCGTCAGCCTCGGCCGCCAATACCGCGGAGTACCTTTTCATAGAGTTGAACATTTCATGCGCCAAAGTCCTTCTTGGTGTTTTTTACTCCCCTTCCCTTAATGTAGACTATTTTACTTCCTTTGAAAAAGTACTTGAAGACCTCATGCCTTCATATAATCACCATATTATCATGGGTGATTTCAATACCTGCCTTTTAAAAAATGACTTCCGTTCCAGAGCTCTTAAATCCCTCGCTGATGCATGTAACCTTACAATTTTACCTTCTGATGCTACTCATCACTTCCCCAATTGTACGCCCTCTCTTCTCGATCTTACCCTAGTCTCTTCTCCTTCGCTAGTTGGCAATTATAGTCAGCATTCTGCTGAAGCCTTCTCCTACCATGACTTGCTTTGCTTGTCATATAAGATTCGTCCCCCTAAAGCCAAACCCAAAATTATTATGCAGCGCAATTTTAGTAGGCTAAATGTAGAAAAACTTCGAGTGGACGCTTGTAATGTTGATTGGAGTGTGATTGATGCTGCTAATACCATGCATGAGAAAGTGTCACTTTTTAACTCCTTGCTAATACAACTTTACGATACACATGCTCCAGTTCGCCCAATTAAGTTAAAGCATCTCCCCGCTCCCTGGTTGACTGACGAGATTAGGGCCTTAATTGTAAAAAAAAACGTAGCCAAGTATAAATATAAGCACAACTCTACTGACAGGAACAAAGTTAAGTATCACGCTCTGAGAAACCGCTGTAGTACTATGTGCCGTGATGCTCAGCGACGTCACATTCACAAGTCGGTGGTAGATGGTGATCCAGCCAAAATCTGGAGATGCCTGAGATCTTACGGTGTTGGAAAGTCTGCTAACAATTTTTTACCTATCGACTTGAATCTAGATCAACTAAATCAACATTTCTCCTCTTCTAATGTTTTCAGCGGTCCACTAAAGTCCCACACTCTTCGCAACATCTCCAACTCTTCCACTCCTGACTACACTCCTTTCTCAATTACTCATTTATCTGAGAGTGACGTTGAGAAGAATATTTTGGCTATTACATCTAATGCTATCGGCGTCGACTGTGTGGGTCGCAATATGATCATCCCTCTCCTTGACCTCCTCGTTCCTATTATTACCCGTATCTTTAATTATTCCATTTCGCTCTGTAGCTTCCCAAATTCCTGGAAAGACGCTGATATCATACCTCTCCCTAAAAAGTCCAATCCGTCTTCCTTCTCCGATTATAGGCCTATATCCATTCTTCCTTTCCTTTCTAAAGTACTAGAGCGGCTTGTGCAACGACAACTAACTTCCTTCCTGAATAGAAATTCACTCCTAAATCCTCTTCAGTCCGGGTTTCGTTCTGGTCATAGCACGGTTACCGCACTTGTCAAGATTTCAGATGATATCCGTTCGGCTATGGATAACCGAAGGCTAACGGTGTTGACGTTGCTAGATTTCAGCAACGCTTTCAACACCGTAGATTTTGACATTCTGTTGGGGATATTACGTACTCTCAACGTTTCTCCAGAAGCTACTGAGTGGTTTCATAGCTATCTAGTAGGTCGTCGGCAACGTGTTAAAGTTGATAACTCTCGTTCACCTTGGTGCAGCACGCTGGCTGGCGTTCCGCAAGGTGGCGTGCTGTCCCCTCTCCTTTTTTCAATTTTTATTAATTCTATCACTTCAAATCTCCTTTCTGCTTACCATCTTTATGCCGATGACCTACAAATTTACTCACATGGCCAGCTTGATGATTTACCTTCTGTTATTCACACCACTAACACTGACTTGGAACGTGTTTCAAACTGGAGCTCTTTTTATGGTTTAAAGGTTAATCCTTCTAAAACCCAAGTTATCATAATTGGTAGCCCAAGAACCATAGCAAGAGTAGACTTTGATAAATTACCAGGTGTATTTTTTGATGGGGTACTGATACCTTACTCTCCCCAGGTTAAGAATCTAGGCGTAGTCTTTGATCGCACGCTCTCATGGATACCGCAGGTCAGTGAAGTGAGCAGGAAGGTCTTTGCAGCTGTGGGTTCCCTACGACGAGTTCGTAACTTTTTGCCTTTTGCCACTAAAATTGCGCTTGCCCAGTCTCTCCTATTGCCCATTTTGGACTATGCCGATATCAGTTATTTAGATCTGACAGAAGAGCAACTGAATAAACTCGAGCGGCTTCAAAATGTTTGCATTAGGTTTATTTTCGGATTACGTAAATTTGACCACGTCTCGAGCTATCGTACGCAGCTCAAGTGGTTGCCTATCCGTTTCCGCCGCGACTCTCATATTCTTCATCTTCTTTTTTCCGTACTGTTTCTCCCAAACACTCCCTGCTATCTCAAAGTCCGTTTTAAATATCTTAACTCTGTCAGGTGCTCTCAAAATCTTCTACTTTACCCACCTCCTTCTTCTTCAAAGGTCTACAACAATTCTTTCAGTTTTCGCGCAGTTCGGTTGTGGAATGCTCTGCCCATCGATATTAGACGTGCTAAATCCCTCTCTATATTTAAAAATCGTTTAAAGGAACATTATTTATCTAAGTCTTAATCCTTCCGTGCTCTCTATGAAACTCACTGTTATGGCTACCTCGACATACCCGTATATATATATATAGGTATAAGTTATATATAAAATGTATGTATTAATTTATGTAGTGTATGATTTATTGGATAGTTGTAGTTTATGTATTTTATTATATTTGTCTAAATTGTTTTCACAAATTTTGCTAATTTCATTTATTTTTTTTGCGCCACCCGTACACTTAACTATGTTCGCCGTTTCGCTATCTGAAGGTTGTCTGGAAGAGATCGCTGTTTAGCGATAAGACCGCCTGTTGTAACCTACGCCGTTAAATTCCAATGTATTCTCTGTAACCTTTATTTTGTAGTGTGCAATAAAGTATTTTATTATTATTATTATAGTCGAGATATTGGGACAGGTTTCGCCGTGGCGAGGCCCGAGGTGGCCTAGGAGTTCAGGGCGTTAGCCGCGATGGCTAAAGACGCCGGTTCGAATCACTTCAAATCCGGCTTTCACCACTGAAGTGCTTCGTCAGGTTTTCTTTAATAAATAACAACTATTTCAGTTACAATAAATGACATCTATTGCACTAATTTATTTATAGTAGTGTGATTACTTTATTAAACACAAGTCATAAAATATTTTATAAATATGTACAATTTGATTTGTTCCCAAAAAGTTCAGCGGAGTTTTTATTCCATAGTCGGGTCAAACGCTGGCGTCTTTTTTGTGGACAATAAGAAAGTTAGCAATGTATGCCTCCATGGAAACTATGGAAAGTCAGCCTTAAGTGACAATTCAGGTTGCTACTGCAAGAGGGAGCGTTGCAAGACTGAAGATATACGAATTTCCTTGATAAAAATGAGAATTGGCTGTCACCTTCACAATGTAACCAAGAGTCCCAGAGCGGGACGTGATTCGTGAGAAAATGATACTGCGCCAACAAGTTTTATTTCAACCACTTAAGCAAGAGTAGACGCGGGCGAATAGTTTCTAATAAAAATCGTTACGCTCGCTTTTTAAAATGACATGTTTAAATTATGTAGGTATATCAAACTTAGCGTGAACGTTTACATAACATAAATCTATTTCTGATACTATTTTACGATGCTAATAAATTAACAATTGTTATACAAATAAAATAGAGCGTGTAATTTTTTTTGTATTTATTTAAAGGTTTTACTCGCTTTTTAGGGTTCCGTACCCAAAGGGTAAAAACGGGACCCTATTACTAAGACTCCGCTGTCCGTCTGTCTGTCACCAGGTCTGTATCCATGAACCGTGATAGCTAGATAGTTGAAATTTTCACAGATGATGTATTTCTGTTGCCGCTATAACAACAAATACTAAAAAGTACGGAACCCTCGGTGCGCGAGTGCGACTCGCACTTGGCCGGTTTTATTTTGTATTACAATATCTAGCAACAAAAACTATAGTGGTCACCAAACATAGATTACACGTCACTTAAATGTTTATATGAATGTCAAGTTGTTTTAGGATGTTGATTTAAGGGGCCCACTGACTATCAGTCCACCGGACGATATCGGCCTGTCAGTTGTTCGGAACTGTCAAATTTTTGTTCTAACTGACAGGCCGATATCGTCCGGCGGACTGATAGTCAGTGGGTCCCTTTAAAATGAGAGCGTAACTTCGATTGAGCAGTCAGCAGCAGAAGTTGCTAAGCGGGCGAGGTGTTCAACTCTTAACAATAATGTCACGTCAAGATCATTTTGAACACCTCGCCCGCTTAGCAACTTTTGTTGCTGACTGTATGGCAGCGGCTATGTTCGCGTGACTCTCTCTCTCTCTCTCTCTCTCTCTCTCTCTCTCTCTCCCTCTCTCTCCTTAGCATTATTCTCATCTGATTGTGAGGTCTGCTTTTTTTGTCCTTTCTCTCCACCTCGCACGATCGGACGTGTCGTCTACTGAAACGTCGCAGGCCCTCATGTCTTTTGCTATGGTATCTGCCCATCTCATCTTCGGTCTTCCTCTTCCTCTGCCAGCAATATTCAGATTCATAGCAACATTCCCGATGTTATCAGGAGGTCTTCTTTTCACGTGTCCAAACCATCTCAGTCGACTCTCTTGTAGCTTATCGGCGATATCACGTACTCCGAGGGTACCGCGAACGTATAGTCTGCATCTTCTGAAATGACTTTTTCGTCTAAGACGGTAATCCGTTAAACAAAAGTCTCTGACAATGGCACGCGCCGTAGCACTAGCTCAATGTTACACAATGGGCGACCGCTCGCGCAAAAGGAACAATGGCTTTTGTTTAACAGATTAAAGTCTGAGACGAAAAAGTCATTTGAGAAGATGCAGAATATACTCGTTACGTATCTTATCGAGTCTCGTTACTCCGCACATCCACCGAAGCATCATTTGGACAGTTGGACAGACCGGACATGGCTCTGCGACCTGCGTCATAGCTTTTTTTTTAACATGACTTGGGCTCTATTGCACTAGGGCAATTAGAGCGGTAGGACTGTGTGGGGGGATGGTAGCCTGGGGTAAATCCAGGACCCTTCCGCATCACACGAGACGGTTTTGCTACAATGCTGCGTCATAGCCCATGTTACATTCCCATAGGTCAGAACACAAAAGTCTCTGACAATGGCACGCGCCGTAGCACTAGCTCAATGTTACACAATGGGCGACCGCTCACGCAAAAGGAACAATGGCTTTTGTTTAACAGATTAAAGTCTGAGACGAAAAAGTCATTTGAGAAGATGCAGAATATACTCGTTACGTATCTTATCGAGTCTCGTTACTCCGCACATCCACCGAAGCATCATTTGGACAGTTGGACAGACCGGACATGGCTCTGCGACCTGCGTCATAGCTTTTTTTTTTAACATGACTTTGGCTCTATTGCACTAGGGCAATTAGAGCGGTAGGACTGTGTGGGGGGATGGTAGCCTGGGGTAAATCCAGGACCCTTCCGCATCACACGAGACGGTTTTGCTACAATGCTGCGTCATAGCCCATGTTACATTCCCATAGATCAGAACCGATCTTATTATGCTCTTATAGACTACTAGCTGTGCCCGCGGCTCTGCCCGCGTGGAATTCGGTCTGTGTCAGTAAGCGGCTAATTCATCCCGAATTCGAATTCAGGTCTAATATTAGTTAGAAGTATATAAGATTAGAGGAAAGGATAATAGATATCAAAAACGTGAGGCCGATTATTTACATTTTACTTACTAGTAGTTCTAAAAACTGTTGGAACGTTTTCTGTTATCGATTCTAAGTATCCCCAGACAATTTTTTTTCGAATATCTTCTATGTACAGACTTTCGACCCTCAAAATATTTATCAGTACGGTTTTTACTCACTATTATTTTTAGTCGCTTTTGGCGACATGTTTCGGATTCTTTGGGAATCCATCCTCAGGCACGAGTGTCCGCGGCGGTTGTACGTCGTGCACACTCCACCGCCGCCAAAAGCGACTAAAAATAATAGTGAGTAAAAACCGTACTGATAAATATTTTGAAATATGTCTCACGATAGTTTAAGTGCGACTTTCGACCCTCTTCCGCTTTATTATATGTATAGATAGATGTTCGCGTGACTAATAATTTTAAACTGTTATATTCTTAAAATAGCCAAATATCATAAATTCGATCCGCTGAGCTGCGGGAAGCCGCCAACTCCGCCAAGCCACGGATGCATACAAATGCATTGCACGATAACCATTTGTCTCCTGAACTTACAGACCACCAACACTTAGATAAAGCATGCACAGCGACGGAATATAATTAAAATAAACGATAAAAGTTTTGATTGGCTGAAAAAAAATGCTAATGTCAAACCTCTTGCGCGGCATTACAATACTCTTAGAATAGAATAGAATAAAGATTTATTGCAACTCACATATTAAGCATACGTACAGAAGATAAAACAGAAAAATGATAAAATGAAACAGGTTTTCCTAAAATTAAACAAGAAAATTAAGTAACAAGCTGCAGTGTGACAAAAGGGATGATCTCAGCATTTGCTGTGGTGCAGTGTAGACTGGCAGCCACAGCGCTGGTTTTCAGTTCACCCCCAATTCACATTACATAACGTCATTTGGGGGTGTCCGTCTGTCCGTTTAATGAATTGCCACATTGCTAACGGGATTTGTTGATGAGGTATCTAGTTGGAGGCGGTCTAACATACTGCAAGCCACGTGCACCACACGCTAAGTACATGCACATAGCCTGTTTAACTTTATTGTGGTTCCCGCGAGTCACGTTCACAAGGAAACATACTTTTGAGCGATGTATTACATTTTTAGCGACGTTCTTTTGTTCGTAAATTGAACGAAAGAACGTCGCTAAAAAATGTAATACATCTTCTAAAAAGAAAACAATAAATGTTTTGCATTTCGAAACATATACCGCATCCATAGACATAGTAATATATATGTACAAGTAGTTATAGACGCGCCACCGAGCGACCGGGGGTTAGAGAAAGAATATTCATATAAAATTTGAGCAGCATAGGATTTTTTCTCTTTCACTCTTATAAATTTCGGTATTTCGCCATCGCCTCCTACCTATGATGCCACCCGGTCGATGATAAAGACAAAGCATGGCACTATTTTCTCTTTCCTCTTATAGCAATCGCAATAAGACTATCTTTCTCTTTCAAAGAGTGTCAGGCCCTTGACCGCATCAGATCCCCTCTGTAAATTCGTACGTAAGTGTGACAAGGGAGGCACTTGTCACACTTACGTACGAATTTACAAGTGTGACAGAGAAGCAACACGTGTGGTTCGAGGTAGGCCCTCCGATAGCATCGCGGTAGTTGGGACGTCGTTAATTAACTGCAGAACCAACACAAACATTTAATAGTTTAATGAAATATAAACAGCGTGCCGCGGGCCAATCTCGACGAAAAATCTGGGATACTTTGGCCGAATATTGGCGTGGGACGAAAATATCCGTATCGAAAAACAGGTCTTATAGATCCGTTATTAAGTATTTTAAAATGTCTAGATACATTGCTCTGAAACTTTGAACTAGGATAAGGTATATCTATGCCTGTAATTAGTTATCGATTTGCCGATGTCACTGTCACATTTCGCTAGAAAGAACGGGAAAGATCATGCGCGCCAAGTGTCAATTTTGATCGAATTTTGTCGATTTTTATTTATTTCAAAAACGTTACCTTACAATATCGAAATTCGAAAGCTATTATATCACTGAACACCATTTCATCGTGATTTCAGGGTTTTTATTTTTTATTTGGGATGCGAGCGGCACAGGATCGGTCGAAGTGGCGAGCCTTGGGGGAGGCCTATGTCCAGCAGTGGACGTCTATCGGCTGACATGATGATGAAGATAATTTTTTATTTTATTAAGAAATTTCTACACCCTTCATCCTTATAAGGAAAATGACTGAGCGTTGACCAAACACCCTGTTTGCTCACACGACACAAAACGCTAACGGAAAGTGATATTTAGAATTTACTTAACGCATAAAGCTATTTCAATATTAGATCGTCATGGCAGCATGATGGATGGTGGGATCACACATCACACCTGAATAAGTCAGGCAGATGACAGACTCGACTATTGCCTATATAGACTCCGTAGTCCGTAGGTATTATTAAGGTTTTTTTTAGTTTCACTATTTTTGTAACAAAGTACTAATACATGCAACTCGAGATACTGTACGAGGACCTAGATAGGGTGTAGTATAAAAATTTTGGTGTTATTTAAAAAAAAAATGTAATGTTTATTTGGGTACAAACGGTACAATAATTCTTACAGGTGGTAATAATAATTAATACATGAACCAATGAAGTTGCCATTATGCCCAGTTATTATTGAGAACTAGAATGATAACCCAATTTCTGATATTATCACTTTTTTTCGGTGGTGGCAAACTGAAGACGTTAATATCTATTTGTATTTACAAAAAGTTTTTTCTATCTTAGTTTTATTTTGCTTTCTTGCTGCGGTACTTCTAGGTCGTTATTTTAGGTCATCAATATGTCATAATTTATAGTAAGTAAAAAAGGCGAATCTGAAAAAAAAATCAAAAATTAATTTAATTTTGTAAAAAATCCCTATCACTACACATCACACGTAAAGATATTATAATAATTTAAGAAGTCTATGCTGTTGTCGTGCTGATAAATAGTATCACTACATAGTATAAAACAAAGTCGCTTTCCGCTGCCTGTGTCTGTCTGTCCCTATCTATGCTTAGATCTTTAAAACTACGCAACGGATTTTGATGTGGTTTTCACCTATCAAATGAAGTAACTCTTGAGGAAGGTTTTAGTGTATAATTTGTAAAGGTTTTGAGTAATCCGTGCTAAACCGGGGCGGGTTGCTAGTTCTATATAATTTTAAACTTAGACATTCCATATATACATTTTGGTTGGTTGTAATGCACACGGTGAAATGAGCTTTCACGTTCGCTAACTAAATTACTATGGCATAGCCCGTTTCGCGATCACGAGTCGTCTTTTACGCGCCATCTACCATGTATGTGATCTGTATGAATGAATGTGAAAATGACGGAAAAGCTGAAAGTTGATGTATGTTGTTATTGCTTACCGCCTTGTTCATACGGCCCGATTCGAACAATGATTCTAAGAAGTCACAGCGGTACGATACCGACTAATTTCTTCAACCAAAAAAGTCACTTTTGACACTTTCAGATCGGTATCGTACCGCTGTGACTTCTTAGAAGCATTTTTCGAATCGGCCTGATGGTCTCTTCCATACCTTCCTTCACGGTTGTACTGACTTTTTACAAAATAGTCATTATCGTATTTTGCTGCTTATAGAATCCGCAGCAAGCTCGGCCTAATTTCGCCTTCATACACAAACGGAGTTTAGTTCTCATTTTAAAACTACGCGTTGGATTGTAATGAAACTTTGCACATAAAATGACATGAGGTATATATGCCTGTAATTAGTTTATATATACGAAATAGAGTAAAAAAATGGTATCCGAAGCTACATATAAACTAATTACAGACAGATATACTTTATCTTATTGTAAGTTCAGTTTCAGAGCAATCTAGCTAGTGGTTTTAAAATGAGAGCGTAACTACGTTTAAATGGAGAATCGAGCTTGCTGGTTAAGCATTCAATAGCATTGTGTTTTAGAAGTATTTTAAGTATAATAATGATAACGAAACTCAAAAATGTTCAGGAACAGAGTAAAAAACCAGCCAAGTGCGAGTCGCGAGTCCAACTCGCAACCAAATATTTTTTTATTCTCTTTTTAGTCTTTGTTGTTATAGCGGCAACAGATACATCATCTGTGAAAATTTCAACTGTCTAGCTATCACGGTTCATGAAATACAGCCTGGTGACAGACCAGACGGACGGACAGACAAACAGACGGACAGCGGAGTCTTAGTAATAGGGCCCCGTTTTTACCCATTGGGTACGGCACCCTAAAAAGTGTCAGTACCGCAGTCATAATGAGAATAAGCTTTAAGTTAGGTCATAAAATATTCATTGATCTCCGAAATGACACCGCACCGTTTCAATATTCTAGACTTCGATAGGTAATAAAACGTACGGCTAGGGCCCTCGCGGGAGTTTCCGTCTGCACAATTCTAGTTTTCATTATTTGGATTCTACGTTTTTAGGGTTCCGTACCCAAAGGGTAAAAACGGGACCCTATTACTAAGACTCCGCTGTCCGTCTGTCCGTTTGTCACCAGGCTGTATCTCATGAACCGTGATAGCTAGACAGTTGAAATTTTCACAGATGATGTATTTCTGTTGCCGCTATAACAACAAATACTAAAAAGTACGGAACCCTCGGTGCGCTAGTCCGACTCGCACTTGGCCGGTTTTTTACATGATCGTCATTCGCTTGCCCTTGTCCCATTCACTTGGGGTCGGCGCAGCATGTCTTTTTCTTCCATACCTCTCTATCACCCGTCATCTCATCATTCACTTGCGTTTGTTTCATATCTCTCCCACACAGTCCATCCACCTTTTCCTCGGTTTTCCTCTCGTACCTCCCTCCACATTCATTCTTAATACCATTCTCGTCTTTAAAAGTTGAGCACTAAGTATACTTACTTTATTCTAATGCTATATACATTGTAACTCTGACCCTCAAATTGAAATTTTATGTGACATTTCTTATATACAAGGTGTAACAAAAATAGTGGGGACTTCCGGTTCGAACGCCATCTTGATAGTAGCCTCGTGATTAATTCCTTTGTTTGTTTCTCATTAAAATTGTTTAGTGTAATATCGATCTTTATTACACAGTAATATAATTTGGTAGTGTGCAGTGAACGGAGAAATTATCTCAAAGCGTGTTTAACCACCATTTTGGAGTCAACGGCCGGTAGTCCACGTGCTTCTCGTAAAATCCAGCTATCGGTTTTACGAGACAATAACAACAATAACTACCGAACAACGTCGTGCTCTAAGAGCATTTGGTATTTCTACCTCTAACCGTGTCTGGCTAGAGCCCTAGAGGCCCATAATTTTATTTACCGTACACTGGCAGAAGAAAATCAAGAAATATTAATTCGATCCCACGTGGATCCCACTTTGACGTTGGCGAAATCATCGACAGTATCGATGGAGCCATACTACTTAAAGATTGATTGAACAAAAATAGTGTCCAATATAGCACTTTAAACTCTCGCGTTTGTACACATAATTAATGTCATTAGCGGGTCTATTTGTCTACCCCGAACCTTTATATAAACTAAGGTCGGGTAGTTTAGTGTTGTTTACCAAAATCTCAATTGAAACTTTGCTGGGACGTCAGTCTTCCGTGACCACAGCTAGTGCAACCTAGCTGAAACGTTGGACAAAAGGTAAAATAATGAAATTTAAATCGCGTTAAACCCGGTAATGACATTAATTTAGTGGGTATCCGTTTAAGGGCATATTTATTAGGAAAAAGTAGAAAAAAATGTTCGATGCGAATAATTTTTGGTCTTTGTATGGAGGGTTGGTCGACCTGCCATAGAAATAAAAATAAAAATTCGTGTCTAAAAATTATTTCTTACTTTTTCGTAATCAGAACACGACAATGAATATGAATAAGTATCCCCACTATTTTTTTTACAACCTGCATATTTTACGACAGAAAATAACTTATTTTAATTACTTACAAATTGAAATGCTGGCATCAAAGATAAGATAGTGATAAGTTCGCCTTTGTACTTCCATTACTGTAATTTATTTTTGATAATCTGTGTTGTGTACAATAAAGTGATTACTACTATTTACTACTACAAACCTACAACCTACAAGCATTGAGGCATGGCTCTCTTATACAAAACAATGCCACTTGACTGGAAGCAATTAATAAGTTCGCGTAAGATATTTCCGTCACGAAAACACGTCACGGCCCTTTTTAACTTCGGTTCAACCAACATGAACACGGACACGGACACGGGCACGGACAAGAAAACGGAAACGGACACGGACACGGACACGGACACGGACACCGACACTGACACCGACACGACACAGACCTGACATAGGGCACGTCCCATACAAAATCGCTGCTTATCTAAAAGAACGCTCTATCGCGAAATAGTTCATTTTGCAACTAAGTATACAGCTAGACGCGCAATACGCCAAAGTTTATCGTGAATAAAACTCCCGTGGAGTTACGTTAAAAAATGACCAGATGGCAGCTTTGTGCCGTTATGACATTGGTCTGATTGTGACGCCATCTTATGAGCGAGACCGGCCGCTGACCATTTGTGCCACGGCTGTCCGCGTCGTTACTGCGTTTGTTTGGTAGATAACGGCTCAACACGAAATAATACACGAGTGGTTATTAATTTTATTGTGCAACAGAGTAGTATTCACAAATCGTTTGATGCAATAGTAAAGAAAATCTGTGCAACAGTGTATCATTTATGGATAGGACACTGTTCAAGAAAAAGTAAGTACAAATATAAAACAAATGAACTTGTATTAATTAAAATCATAGTTATAGGCGCGGTCGCCATTGCAAAATAATCCCCTTTACTTGATAAAAATAATTAAGTATTGTTATTTAATATGAAATAGTTCACTGTTATTCATAAAATCACATTTAGTTGCCTGACGTAAGACAAATTCAAGAAAGTGATAACTAGCATTTGCATGAATAATACTACTTTTAACTTAGCTGTGGGGCTTGTTTATTATCTACACATAGCTGAAGGTTGACGGAAACATAGACGTCTCTATAGTTTATGTCTTTTTGCATTAAATGGAAGCTTTGTTAACATAATTTTTTGTTCATGCCTGTGTATTCTTCTTTGTACACTGCGTGTCAGTATTTTTATCTAGTCCCGCACGTTTGTAACTTCTACTTTTTTCTTGTTTGTGCCTATTTGGGGGTGTAATCGGGAGTGTTTGTGTTCCAATGATGTCACTCGACCACAAGATGTATTCTCTGAGCGTGCGCGCGTGAAAACTCTGACGCCGATCGCCACATACTTACCTACCTATTGGCTATAAAATATGTAAGACATCGGGCCGCTTGCATTCGTCCGCGGCCTAAATGTATGGCGGTCTGAATCAGCTCTGAACGTATTGTAGGTACACGTTTGGAGCATTACGTGTAAGTACAATACGTTATTTCAGTGTACAAAACATTAAAGTCGTTTGTTTTTCACTCATGAATACGCAACCAGGAGAGTTGTTTCAGAATCTTCACATCAATCTGAATATTTGTAATAAAAGACGCTGTACAGAAACGTCTACTACAAACGTCGTAGATGACCGCCATGTAACCGACTATAGTAACTATTCTTCTGACGATAGTGTCAAAGACCCCACTAGGAAATAGCCCACATCGAGATTCGCTGCGATCTTGTTCGTCGAGTGACAGTGATAACGGTGCCAGTAGACCTCAAAGAAAACGAAAACCTTACACAAATAAAACCTGTAAACTTTTGAGTGAAACACGCATGATTCACAAAACCTCATGGAACTTGTGAACAGGCACAGCCCAAATACAGTTACAGTGGAAACTAGAAAAGAACATAACATGTTGATGTTAATTGGCACTCAGAAATTAGATGCCACAGAAACAGTTTAACAGTAAAAAAAACAGCTCCGAAAATTTTACCGATCCCTATTTCTAGTGTATGTCTGGTTTTATATGAGCACTAAGTAAAAGTAACTGAATAGTAGGGCTCATAAGAACACAAGTAGGTACTATAATAATTATGTTCATGTTCTCGGAGGACCTGAACTCCGCTAGAACCCCATAACTAGATATTCCAAGCTGAGTGCAATGGGCATCATAAATGCGGCGGCTGCCATCACTGCAAGGAAGGTAGTAGGATCCTCCATCCGCATACTCTCCGACAATAGAGCAGTCTTAAAGGCTCCAAAAAGCCATATAGTTACATCCAAACTTATACACGAATGCCCCGAACGACTAACGGAGGTATGTCATAATAACAATATCACCCTACAATGTATCAAGGAACACAGTAGATCCCGGGCTAACGATGCTGCGCACGAGCTTGCCAGGCAAGGATCGAGTGCGAGAGCGATTGGCCCGGAACCAATTCTCCCGATACTGTTTAGCAAGGTACGCTCAATGCTGCTAGCACGTACAGGGAAACTACACACAGAACACTGGCTAAACCAGACTGATTGCAGACAGGCCAAACAATAAGCCATGCCTGGCATCAACGAAAAAGTCACAAGGGCACTCCTTCAACTAGGTAGGGTCCGAATGAATATATGGTAACCACTAACCAGTGTCATAACAGGTCATGGACTATTTAACGAACATCTTTTTATAACAGGTGTCACAGACAGTCCCCTATGCAGAGGATGCATGGAGACGGAAGAGACGCCTCTCACGCTTTTGGAATGCAGCGGAGTGGCCCATACAGGGCAAAACATCTCGTATCCACGAGAGACCTCCCCGAGGTCCTACTCAACATCAAAGGTTTGATAGGATTCCTCGAGGAGTTGGGCTGGCAGGACTAGCCCACACCCCTGTCACGCAAAATAGGCGCCAGTCGTCTATTGCGGGAAATCTCCTGAATTACAATACAATTAAGACAATACAATACAATACAATACAATAAATTTATGTTTAAGTAATTGCTGTTTTATCATTTCTTCATATTATGACAAGTTTAATAAAGATTGTTTTTAAATTTTGTTTACTGTTTAAGAAAAAAAAATACATTAATTTATAAGATATGTAACACAAAAAATATTACAGTTATGTTTGTAATAATGTTTAGAAAACAAAATATTGCTTTTACTATTTAGATTTTTTGTTTACTGTTTAAGAAAAAAAAAATTACATTAATTTATAAGATATGTAACACAAAAAATAATACAGTTATGTTTGTAATAATGTTTAGAAAACAAAATATTGCTTTAAATACTATTTAGATCCGTGATAAAGGAGATTATTCTTATGACGCAAGCACTGAAAAGTCATTATAGTTGATAAGTAGAAAACATTTTTTTTATATAAAACGTAATACTACGGTATTGCTCATAAACTTATAGTTACTTTTATAGTTAAAGACGAATATGCCGATATTCGACATAAAAGTAAACCATTTCGTAGAACTATTTTGTGTTGTGTCCATATTGCTCAAAAACACTCGATCATACCTTGAAAATTGCACGTCACAATGCTAAGTATGTGCAAATATTTTTGATTTTGAAGTATAGTTTTTGTAAAAATCAAAATAATAATATTTAAAACTACAAATAAACTTAAAAGTAAGGCTTTATAAATAAAAAACGTCCCCCAAGTCACTGCCAATGGGCAGTGTGCCCAGAAGACTGGCCGCATTGCCACGTTGAATGGCAATGCTTATCCTTTGGGCAAAATACTGGCCAGCCCTCTGGTCACCTGTGGCGTCTATAAGGCGCGACGCTAGGTCCTTGTAGAGCCGACGCGCGCTTGGTCCCCACGGCCCCAGCGTTTCGACCCCAAACGCCTCAAAAATGTAACTACTGCCTAGGGTGGCGTATTTGCGGCGTTTGAAGTCTTCTGCCGTGGACGCGGCACGACCAGCATCACTGCTGGTGCCCGGAAGGTGGGACGGCGCGAGGGTGTCAACGCACGTGGCATCCCAAACTAGAGGCCGTCCCAACCTCCAAGGCACCAGAGTCATACCGTCGGGCCTCTTGCCATCGTCCCTTGCCAAACCAACGGGCTCGAGAATGGCTGGAACTTTGACACTGACAAAGGCCCTTCGGATGACATCGTTGATGCTGGCGTGTCGGGGTATGCGGCCGGCGCTTCTGCCACAAGAAAGTCCATGATGCCCATGGCTGTCCACCATGGCACCACAGCGGCAGCGATGGGGGACGTTAGTTATAGTCCCTAAACGCAAACAGGTCGCCAGTCGAAATGTGGAATTGTCTATTAGGGTGCCTATGGATGGTGAGGGTAGAGCTTGCAACCACAGACCCGACTCCCACTCTGCAGTGGCAAGAAGACGAGCTCGATCTGACGTACCAGTTGACGTATCAACAAGATTATTCCGTACTAGACGGCAGATCGGCTCGTCCCATTGCCTCTGCGAGCAGGGATTGACAGGTGGGTCTGTGTTGCCACAGGTTAGTGACCAAACATTCTTGGCCTCGGTGCAATGTGCTGCCTCTATGGCCCCGAGAGAAGGGGTTAAAATGCTCGAAATTAAATTTTGAGAACTATGCACCGAGGACAAGAAGGCTGGCAGCGAAACACTAGAAATTTTGCGGATGCCCAGGCCACCGTGCCGAACCGGTAGAGTAGCCTGGGTCCAGGACCTTTCTTCGAAACGTATGTTGAGGACTGATGCCAAAGTGTCCTCAATTAGCGAATCTAGTTTTAGGAGTAGACTGGGATGCTTCCAGAGGTGGCTGCAGCGGAGAACGTAGGTGAATTTGGGTACAAAAAGGCAGTGTCGAATGATGGAATAGGCGGTATGCATATTGATTTCTAAAAGACGTTCCGAAACAGATCTGAAATTTAGAATTTTGTCATTGACATATTGGTCGAAAGATTGATCTAAAATCGGGCAGCCGAGGAGGTGAAGCTCAGTTTCGCTAGTAACTTTGATTCCGGGGGCTATCAGAGCAAAGTCATCCGCTATACTTTGGCAGTCAGGAGATGAGTTTGAGATAAAGAGTTCGCATTTAGAAAAGTTTAAAGTTAAGCCAATAGTTTTTAGGTCAGATGTTAGTTTCTGTAAATCGGCTAAAACGGTCTTAGCGTCACCTCCAAGGGTTCCGTCGTCAAGGTACCAGATATTTAATTTAGAATTTAGATTTTTGATGATAGGTTGAATGGCAAGGCTGAAAATGGCTGGGCCTAGGGGGTCGCCCTGCTGACAACCAACGGAGGAGGCCAAAAGATTGAATTTATACAGAAGTTTGGTAGGTAAACTGTAGCATTGCCAAAGAAAATTGAATGTTTCTGGAATTTTTTCCTTAATTTGGGTCAGCAGGGCGCCTCGGTCTACGGAATTGAAGGCATTTGTTACATCCACCTTCAGCAGCACCTCGCCCGCCTGACGCTCCACGTAAGTACGCACGGCGTGAACGGCGGCTTCGCACCCGCTTTTGGACCCAAAACCCAGTTGAAGAGGACTAAAATATTTACCTAGTTTTTCAAGAATGGCACGGCAGGCTATTTTCGCAGTCAGACGGCGAAAAGTGGATCCAACAGCGATTGGACGTATGCCGCCGTCTTTTTTTTGTAGGGCGCATAGGTTGGCACCATAGAGGATGTCGATTACGTCCGCAGGTACTTCTCCTCGCAACATAAGGTTAACGAGTGACGTAAGCTGTATAAGGAGCTCGTCACGCGTTCCGTTACAGGCACTACTTAACATGTCCTTTAGATGCTGCGGCGTGAGGCCGTCTAGACCGCCAGCTGAGCCATTCGGGAACGACAAGACGGCTCCTAGGACGTCTTCTGCTGTAGCCTTAAGCGGTAAGTCACTGGGTTGGGGAGGGTCGGGCAGGATGGAGCTGGCTGCTGGAGGTGGGTGTTTATTAGCTAGGCCTAAAAGTGTATCTGTGCTATTAGGTGCTAATACGTCGTTAGAAAATATAATGCGAGCGGCTCCCCTGATGTCACCATCGGCTACCTTGCTCTCTACTATTTTACATATATTTCGATTGATTGTGTATTCACGAGTAGTGTGATGAATGTGAGAATCATGGGAGCAGTTTTCCTTAATTTTAGCGGTAAGTGATTTATGAGAGTTATCGTCGACATTAACGTGAAGAACTTTGAATGAAAATGTTGAAAGTTCTTCCCAGGCATGTTTTGAATTTTCACTGACTGTGTTTTTTATAGTTTCAGCGAGGCGTTTGGAAACTGCGACGCGAGCGCCTCTGGGTATACGTTTAACAATAGGGAGGGTACTTTTGAGGTTGCTAAGAGTTTGCCAAAAAGGTGTGTCGGAGGGTGGGGATTGTGGTTGTGAGTTAGGTGCCGATGGAGGAACGGATATAACAGGGGCCGAACATGAGACCTGAGGTTTGTGTTTTTTACCGATGTGGATGTTTAAGCCTTTTGAACCTTTGAAATAACCGAGATGGGGACATTGAGGGCAGCGTACATTTATATCCAACGACGTAGTAGGGGCAACAGCATTGGTTGCGGATAGGGACATGAAATATGTACCTACTCTAAAACTACTTAATTAATACAATTAAAATAAAAAGGATATAAAAGAAATGTAGGATCACAGGCGAGCACAACGATTTGACTTCAAGTAAGTACGCTTGGAACTTAGGAAGAACAACTGCACTCCACTTATAAAGCACATATTGACATCCGGCTCTGGTTACAACAAACCGGTCTGGTTATCCGTTGATTGCTCCATCGGATATCGGATACGAAAAAATCGTCTTGTGTACAACATTTTAAAAATATTACTTGAATTTCACATATAAACATAGGTATTTGTTGATATTTTGATTTGACAATCTGTCATGTCATGTCAGCCTGCCGGTCGTGGAACGGCGCTCCTTCTTGGCGCAGCCCGTGGCCCGCGGTCTCCACAGAGAAATATTAACGGCTAAACGATATCTATGAATCAATGGGTACTTTCTTGGTACTTTCACAGAATCAAAACATTAAAAGATAGAAATATTCTATTTTAAAGAAAATTTATTTTAGGAAGTACGTGTTATTCGGTTGCTAGGTAGCTCTTTTGTTATTTTTATTACTATTTTTGACTTTCCTTGTACTCTATTAAAAAACAAGAAGGAAACAGAAAGAATTTTTGATTTTAGTTTATTACAATACAAGTTATGGCATGATACATTTTGTTTTTTTTTTCAAACCGCTCTCCTGAAAAAATACGTTTTTTGAAATACTGCGTTATTTTAGATAAGCAGCGAAATGTTATTTTAAAAAAATGCCGTTTTTATTTAACTGTTCTGTCGCCATGCATGTTTTATGAACTAATTGCAGCTTTCTAGCACTAACGATCACGGAACAAAGCCGCGGACGGGCAGACAGACGGACATGGCAAAAGTATAAGGATTCCTAGTTGACTATACGGAACCCTAATAATTGTATTGTTTATATTTTAAAACCAATCAATTTTAATTCTATTTGCTAATACCTACCATTGTTTCAAAGACTGCCTATTTTTCTTGTACGGTGGGCCACTACAAGTTAATAATAATAATTACCGTTTGGAAATATTTCCGAGATCTGCCCATCACTAGCTGTAATCACGGAGAGATTTTAATGCTTCATCAGTTAACACATTTTGAATATTTAAATTGGAAATCTAACGACATTTCTCGCTGGAGGGATTACAATATTGTTTTAACGGGATTTTACCTCGACGGTATATTTTAAGGATTTATAGCCCTTGAGAAAGGGTTTAAACGTAGTATTATAGCTTTGCTTTTTGACGGTATTATTGTATTAATGTAGCCTGAATAAAAGTTCATTGTTATTTATTCTTGATTGAATTCTGATTTTTTTAGGTAATTTATATGGTGCAACGAAACACATCAAGTGCGTAAAAACATAATAAAAATCTTAACTTTTTTTTTTTTTTATGAAATAGGAGGCAAACGAGCAGACGGATCACCTGATGGTAAGCGATTATCGCCGCCCATGGACACCCGCAACACCAGAGGGGTTGTAAGTGCGTTGCCGGCCTTTAAGATGGGAGTACGCTCTTTTCTTGAAGGTTTGAAGGTCATATCGGTCCGGAAATACCGCAGGCGACAGTTCATTCCACAGTTTAGCTGTGCGAGGCAGGAAGTTTCTAGAGAAACGCACAGTTGAGGACTGCCAACCATCTAAGTGGTGGTTATAAATAAAAAGGTAGGGGGATTTGACAATTGACCCTCTTAACAGCAATGCTGATCCGCCAAGCGAAATATTGGCCAGCTGTGGTCACCCGAAGCGTCTATAAGGGGGTCCCTTTGTTTGACATAATTATTGAAAGTCATAATGTAATGATTGTCATATTATCATTAGTCATAATTCTGAAACCGTTAACTTTTCAGGATTTTCCTTGGGTTAGCCTATAGATAGGTTAGGTTAGGTTTGTTTTATGGCAATCCTGAAAAATTACGCGTTTCTGAGAAAAAACAAATTATGACTAATGATAATATGACAATCATTGCTAACTCCTTATAAGGGTAATGCGCGCTAGGCCCCCATGGCTCCAGGGTTTCAACCACAAACATCACAAATATGTCTAATTGTCTACCTACTTTGCGACGCTTGAGGCTTTTTGAAAATCAGTTATTAACTTATTTACATTATATTCAGTACTAGCGACCCGCCCCGGTTTTCCTAAAACCTTCATCAAGAATTACTCTATTGATAGGTGAAAACCGCATCAAAATCCGTTGCGTAGTTTTAAAGATCTAAGCATACATAGGGACAGACAGCGGAAAACGACTTTATTTTATACTATTTATGTAGTGAAGTCTTATTCAGTCTCATTCACATGGTCCTATTTGTATGTTATTTGGCTTTCAGGACTAAAATATATCACTAACTTATTACCGTTTTAGAAAATATACTATCCTAGCTTTAGTCTGTGACTTCGTCTGCGTGAAATATTGATGCTGATTGGTAAAATCTATCCTATGTCCTTCCCCGGGGCTCAAACTATTCTGCCGTGTCAGACGTATCTCTGCTATCTCAAAAAACATAGTTTTGAGTAAATCGACTTTAAAGTTTTTGGTGAGCGTGAAAACTAATAAACTCATATATTTCGTGAGTTTATTGAGTTAAGTCATTTTTAATATGTGTTTTGTGTTTCAATAGACGTGAAGAATAATATTTCTTTACTTTTTTTTTGTAAAAGTACATAGTTTTTGAAATAAACGCATAAACATAGTTTGGCGTAACCACTGTTTCATACATTTGGTGGTTGCGCGTAACTATGTTAACTTAAAGTTAGACGAGTTCGTTGTATGAGCGCTCATACTATTTCGCGTGGCCACGGCTCGCGGGCTTATCGCGGTTTTCGTTTATCTAAAGTTAGAAGACTACATTGTATCAACTTCTAGTAAAACGTGTAACCAGGGCATGGGGAATATTGAGGTGGTCACGCGTAGTTCTTTTATCTTAAGTTGTAAGAGTTCGTTGTATTAGTGCTCCTAGTAAAACGCGTAACCAGACTACACAAGATAATCCATTTTATATTGTGCTAACTCACATTACATACAAGGAGCCCGATTTCCATCAGTCCTTACATCATTGGTTATAAAGTAGATCAATCGTATGGTGGAAAGAGCCTTATGTTTAATAGCGTTTGTATGTATTGCATGTATGTATGTATGTCTGTATGTATGTATGTATGTATGTATGTGTGTGTGTGTGTGTGTGTGTGTGTGTGTGTGTGTGTGTGTGTGTGTGTGTTTGTATGTACTTTATTTAATATTTAATCCCAGTAAGTGTAAAAGGCGGAATTAACGGCAGAAGGTCAGTTACTCCAAAATTTTTAACCGCCTTAAAAAAAGGTTCTCAGTTTGACCCGTATGTTTGTCCGAGATTATCTCGCGTTTGGCTGAACCGAGTTTGATGCGGTATACAGAAAAATGTTTGTTACATTTTGGAGAAGGTTTTAGTATACATAGATCTGAGCTGATGCTGAACCCTGGCTGTACCTAGTGGAACTCAGGTTTGGTGCAACATAGGCACACGCTGTTTTGGTCATCCAACACGTCTTAATGAGTAGTTGGGGGAGCAGTACCCAAGATAAAGCTGATGCTAAACCCTGGCTGTAACTAGTGGAACTCAGGTTTGGTGCAACGTAGACAAACGCTGTTTTGGTCATCCGACACGCCTTGATGAGCACTTGGGAGAGCAGTACCCAAGATAGAGCTGATGCTGAACCCCGGCTGTACCTAGTGGAACTCAGGTTTGGTGTAACATAGGCACATGCTGTTTTGGTCATCCAACACGTCTTAATGAGCACTTGGGAGAGCAGTACCCAAGATAAAGCTGATACTGAACCCTGGTAGTACCTAGTGGAACTCAGGTTTGGTGCAACGTAGGCAAACGCTGTTTTGGTCATCCGACACGCCTTGATGAGCACTTGGGAGAGCAGTACCCAAGATAGAGCTGATGATGAACCCCGGCTGTACCTAGTGGAACTCAGGTTTTGGTTCAGGTTTGATGTAAATTTATTGTGGGTATTAGAAAATATATAGTAAAAATATTAAGGTCAGTTACTCCAAAAAATTTATTCAGAATCAGAATCATAAACTATACTTTTCTATGTATTTCAAAATAAGACACTCCAGCGATCCAAATATATGTTTAAACTAATATTTTGCCTCTACTGACACTGTTTGAAACTTTTTCTTGCTTTTAGTAATAAAAATGAAAAGAAGAGTAAAAAAATATGTTTTATAAATTATGTTCATAACTTTACTTACTTTTTATGCATTTATTAGTTATCTTCTACAGAAGAAAGAAACTACTACAGAAGTATGTAAAAAGATAGTACTCGTGCATTACTTATATTATATTGTCAGTTATTTCAATTAATTTTGTGTTTGTCATTTTTTATTTTTTATTTACGTTATGATTTTTGTAAGTAGGTACCTGTCGGGGCTTCTAACCTCCGTGGCGACCTGACATAGACCGACTGACTGACTGGCTGACTGACATACATATTTGGAATATTGGAACATTTGGAACGACCGACATTTAAATTCAAAATAAGACATGACAATCACAAGACCAGTTGACGACTAGTTCATGACAGACAGCGGACGACGATAAACAGTTCAGTACCTATGTAGGTTATCTTAAGATTTAAAAAAAAACGAAATAGTTTAGTTTTTCACAGGGTTTTCAGCAATGATTACAAAGTGAGATTAGCTAAGATAATTAGTCGCACAACCTTTGTTTTCTACCACATTTCTATCACTACACATTCGTAACAAGGCTTTACTTCGTAAAAAACTCATTTCCAAGACTAATTTATCATATTTTGAACAAACAACATAAAAAAACCTGTCAGAATGTCCTTATGATAAGCGACAATGTGGTACCTTTTGTTTGAAAACGACACAAATAAACAAATACACGTGGCAAGGAGCGACGAGCCGCTCCCTCCGCGCCCCGCCTCCCGCCTCACCGCGAGCCGCCTATCGCCGTACTACCTGCGTGTGGTTACGCGAAACTATGATAACTCGAGATAGTAGATATCCAGTTTGCCGTAAAAAAACTGCGAAGAGTTACGCATAATTATTCTAACTTGAGTTAGAAGAGATACGCATAACTCAATGTCCAAAAATTCGAAAACGTCTATCTTAAAACATGAAATATCTCAGTAACTAAAGACATTTTTTGAAATTTTGTTTAAGTATTATATAAAGCATAGTGTCTAGTTTCATTTTGCACTGGTTAGGCGTATCTCTGCTATCTAAAGATACGGCGATAGGCGGCTCGCGGTGAGGCGGGGCGCGGAGGGAGCGGCTCGTCGCTCCTTGCCACGTGTATTTGTTTATTTGTGTCGTTTTCAAGCAAAAGGTACCACATTGTCGCTTATCATAAGGACATTCTGACAGGTTTTTCTTTTAAAGATACAAGCAATTTTCGTCCTTATGGTAAGCGACAATGTGGTACCTTTTGATTGAAAACGTCACATTTACATTTCATTACGTACGTAATATTGACCCGGTTAAGTTAGCGTTCCGGTGTTTTTTTATGTTGTTTGTTCAAAATATGATAAATTAGTCTTTAAAATGAGTTCTTTACGAAGAAAAGCCTTGTTACGAATGTGTAGTGATAGAAATGTCGTAGAAAACAAAGGTTGTGCGACTAATGATCTTAGCTAATCTCAATTTGTAATCATTGCTGAAAACCCTGTGAAAAACTAAACTATGTTTTTTTTTGAAATCTTAAGATAACCTACATAGGTACTGAACTGTTTATCGTCGTCCGCTGTCTGTCATGAACTAGTCTTCAACTGGTCTTGTGATTGTCATGTCTAATTTTGAATTTAAATGTCGGTCGTTTCAAATGTTCCAATATTCCAAATATGTATGTCAGTCAGCTAGTCAGTCAGTTGGTCTATGTCAGGTCGCCACGGAGGTTAGAAGCCCCGACAGGTACCTACTTACAAAAATCTTAACGTAAATTATAAATAAAAAGTGACAAACACAAAAATAATTGAATGATAGTTATACCTGACAATATAATATAAGTAATGCACGAGTACTATCTTGTTTCATACTTCTGTAGTAGTTTCTTTCTTTTGTAGAAGATAACTAATAAATGCATAAAAAGTAAGTAAAATTATGAACATAATTTATAAAACATAATTTTTTTACTCTTCTTTTTATTTTTATTACTAAAAGTAACAAAAAGTTTTAAACAGTGTCAGTAGAGGCAAAATATTAGTTTAAACATATATTTGGATCGCTGGAGTGTGTTATTTTCAAATACATAGAAACGTATAGTTAATGATTCTGATTCTGAATAAATTTTTTGGAGTAACTGACCTTAATATTTTTACTAGGTATCTTCTAATGCCCACAATAAATTTACACCAAACCTGAACCAAAACCTGAGTTCCACTAGGTACAGCCAGGGTTCAGCATCAGCTCTATCTTGGGTACTGCTCTCCCAAGTGCTCATCAAGGCGTGTCGGATGACCAAAACAGCGTTTGCCTACGTTGCACCAAACCTGAGTTCCACTATTAGGTACAGCTCTCCCAAGTGCTCATCAAGGTGTGTCGGATGACCAAAACAGCGTTTGCCTATGTTACACCAAACCTGAATTCCAATAGGTACAGCCGGGGTTCAGCATCAGCTCTATCTTGGGTACTGCTCTCCCAAGTGCTCATCAAGGCGTGTCGGATGACCAAAACAGCGTTTTCCTACGTTGCACCAAACCTGAGTTCCACTAGGTACGGCCAGGGTTTAGCATCAGCTTTATCTTGGGTACTGCTCTCCAAGTGCTCATTTAAGACGTGTTGGATGACCGAAACAGCGTGTGCCTATGTTACACCAAACCTGAGTTCCACTAGGTACAGCCGGGGTTCAGCATCAGCTCTATCTTGGGTACTGCTCTCCCAAGTGCTTATCAAGGCGTGTCGGATGACCAAAACAGCGTTTGCCTACGTTGCACCAAACCTGAGTTCCACTATTAGGTACAACTCTCGCAAGTGCTCATCAAGGCGTGTCGGATGACCAAAACAGCGTTTGCCTATGTTACACCAAACCTGAGTTCCACTAGGTACAGCCAGGGTTCAGCATCAGCTCAGCTCTATGTATACTAAAACCTTCTCCAGAATGTAACAAACACTTTTCTGAAAACCGCATCAAAATCGGTTCAGCCAAACGCGAGATAATCGCGGACAAACATACGGGTTAAACTGAGAACCTTTTTTAAGGCGGTTAAAAATTTTGGAGTAACTGACCTTCTGCCGTTAATTCCGCCTTTTACACTTACTGGAATTCAATATTAAATAAAGTACATACAAACAAACACACACATACATACATACATACAAACATATATACATACACACATACACACATACATACATACATACATACACGCAAAACATGCATACGCTATTAAACATAAGGCTCTTTCCACCAATCGATTGATCTACTTTATAACCAATGATGTAAGGACTGATGGATCTCGGGCTCCTTGTATGTAATGTGAGTTAGCACATTATAAAATGGATTATCTTATGTAGTCTGGTTACGCGTTTTACTAGGAGCACTAATACAACGAACTCTTACAACTTAAGATAGAAGAACTACGCGTGACCACCTCAATATTCCCCATGCCCTGGTTACACGTTTTACTAGAAGTTGATACAATGTAGTCTTCTAACTTTAGATAAACGAAAACCTCAATAAGCCCGCGAGCCGTGGCCACGCGAAATAGTATGAGCGCTCATACAACGAACTCGTCTAACTTTAAGTTAACATAGTTACGCGCAACCACCAAATGTATGAAACAGTGGTTACGCCAAACTATGTTTATGCGTTTATTTCAAAAACTATGTACTTTTACAAAAAAAAAGTAAAGAAATATTATTCTTCACGTCTATTGAAACACAAAACACTTTTAAAAAATGACTTAACTCAATAAACTGACGAAATATATGAGTTTATTAGTTTTCACGCTCACCAAAAACTTTAAAGTCGATTTACTCAAAACTATGTTTTTTGAGATAGCAGAGATACGTCTGACACGGCAGAATTATTTTATCATTAAAAACACATGAATTCTGTCAACTGTGTTATGTACGGCAAAAAGGAAACATAAATTAAATTCCTTAAAACCATTACCATTTCTTGGCTTCCAGCGCACTTGCGTCTCCGTCCAAAGACTTGTTTTACAAGCGATTCCTATCTTTTATATTTACCGAAACGTCCTATCTCTATATAAATATCATAACTACATACGACGTTTAAGAATTAAGGGCATCTGGTATCTGATTGGCTGCGCGGACACAAAAAAATGCATTTGTTCATATTTCCGTTGCGTAGTGCCAAAACGTTTTGCAGATTTTGAAATGGCGAAATTTTTGTATAAATTTTGTGTTAACTGAGTAGCTCTTTGTATGGTAGTACAATACAATACAAATACTCTTTATTGCACACCTCATTACAGAAAACAATACAAAGAATACAGATAAGAAGAGGTTAAACAAAAGGCGGTCTTATTGCTATAGAGCGATCTCTTCCAGACAACCTTTAGGTAGCGGAAATTAATAAATTCATGTTATGTCAGTAGGTGTAGTAGGTAAGACAGTACTGTAAATGGGAGTTTTCTAAAACAAATATTGAAAATCTGATTCTCACAGATCCTGGTGTTTTTGGGTTCTTTCAACTCAGAATCACTAGCATATTCAATCATGATGATAAAAAAAGTATCCCAAAAATTTGTATGAAAATTGTACATTCCATATAAGTGAAAAAATCACACTAAAACGTGACGTAATGGAATGGACATTTTGGGACATCTTTTTTTAATGGCAGGATGAAGAATGCTATCGATTCTGAGTAGAGTGAGCCCAAGAATGTCCAGGTTTAAGAGAATCAAGTTTTCAATATTTATTTTAGAAAACGAACAAATGCCTAAAGAACACTCCTGGATCGATTCTAATGAACTGGTTTTGATACGACCATGACGATCATCATGGCGATTGGGTCGCATCTCCCGCACGACTTCACATCATTTCGCATGCACCAATCAGCGTGAACGGTCTTCAAGGTCGTATCAGATAAGATAAGATGAAAACTGTAACAAGTTGTTTAGTATTAGTTGGTAATATAAAAATGTTAAAGCTTTCTGTAGGGGAGACCGAGGCGTGTTGTGACAGAGGAGAGTTGTGACATGTCGTCGTCGATTTTTTGGAATCTATTTAATAATGAGCTCGCAATAGAGCGCGTGTGTTAGCTCAAGTTACTAGCTAACAAACGCGCACTGTTGCGAGTTTGCTAACAGTTAAAAGGGTTAAAAAAATCGACAGTGTCACAACTCTCCTCTGTCACAACTCACCTCGGTGACCCATAAACGTTAACCAATGTACGGGATGCAGTTAGGTAAAGCAAAAAAGGGCATACATTATGGACTAATTCATAAATAATCCATTGCTGCATTGGTACCATTGCATTGTTTTAAATTACGATATACAATTATATTATGTACTTACCTAATGAAAAATAATTTTATTTTCCATTCAATTTTTATTTTAATAAAGTACCTATCTAAAACGATTAACATCTTACGCAATTCATAGCAAATATTTTACGCTTAACTTCAACCATCTCTTTTTAATGCCCTTCACGTAAACACCCCAAAGTGCAATTTTGTACTTTTACAGCCGCATCAGTGAGTCGTCAGTGAGTCGTAAAGAGTGTCGTTAAGTTGCGTTAAGTTAAGTGTTACACTCTGTTGCAGGATGCAACTAACAGAGTTGAATCGACTATTGAAACAAAGTTGAAACAAGGATAACTGATATTTACATTATCACACGTGGAAAAAAATAATCAACTTTGAAATCTCTATTTTGTCCGGTTTTATCCCATGCCTTGTTCAAAACCAAATTCTATACTCGATTTTACCCCTTACTAAAAATAGCAATAGCCTATCCACAGTCTGCCAGCAATGCGTCCTACTTCGGCCACACAATGAGGAGGGGAGATGAAAACATTGAAAAACTGATCATTGTTGGAAACACGGAGGGCAAACGAGGATGGGGACGGTCTCCAACTAGATGGAGCGATCAAATAAAAGGGGCCCCATCCTTAACCAACTTTTGGGTAGTCAGGGACGCGATGGACAGGCACCGATGGAGGCAGATCGCAAAAACCGGTGTGGAGCATCCACATCCACTGATGACCATGATCCTCACTAATGAGGGAGCGACCACAGAGAGAGAGAAAAATTGCCATGGAACTCGTCAGGTTCTTCACGTACCCAACCAGTACACCCTTCATGGGCTCATTTTTTACACGACTGTTTTATGACTGTCACAAAAAAGAAATCTTTATCTAATTTAGGTACCAGGGGCCAAATTTTACTCAAAACCTTCTTGGTTTCTGTTACTATTCTGCCTAAATTTAATTTTGCCTGTAACTATATAATTTTAATCGCCTTGAAACAAATACCTTTCAGACCCAGTTTGGATAAGAGTTTGGCGAATTTACCTATTCAAATTATTATCGGTCTCTAGTGTCCAAAATCTAATTTTAACCATTTTATTTGGTACGTTACTAACTAATTACTCATCGAGACAATTCTAAAAACCCCAAATACATTTACGTATCTCACCCCCGAGCTGCCAAGGCCTATTGGGGATTGGGTGGTATGTGGGACTCGCTCCTCCGGTGCTCCCTCTGTTACTCAGAGGGAGGGGAGGAGAATACTCACTAACCAGCAGGGGAACCTGCGGCGTTACCCTCTCTGCCATTATTGGGGAGCATTGTGAGGTCACGAATATTTTATCACGATGCTCCCCCTATCACAGAGTACCTATGGCCACCTCTTGTCTCCATCATCAGATAAGCTCGATGGTTCCATAATATTGCATTGTCAATTTGTCACCCGACTTACATGTATGCAAATTTTCAGCTTCATCGGAAACCGGAAAATGGGTCAGGTCAAATTTAACTTGCAAGATTTGATTACAGACCCACACAGACAGAGACAACGGGAAAGGTGAAACTAAATAAAAGCTTCTAATAATGAATTCATAAAGTTTATTACGAGCTCGTTTTTTTTCTTCAAATAAAACAATTTTATTCGATTTCTTTGTCTCCTTCATTAGCACTTAATTTGCGCCAATCGTCTCGTTCTCTACCAAACGGCTGCAGTCAGACTTGATATTAGCATTGTCGTAAAGATTACCTCACATAGACACCACATTTTGAATATAGATGTGCAAATTGCGGAAAATTTTCTATAAGTTTCAAATGTGCTCAGAAGTTACCTGGAACATTTCATGGGAATACATATTTTGGAAACGAAAGATTTCAATATCCGTTTAATAATATGAGAAGTTTCCGCAGTTTTTCATTGTAGAAATTCTGCAATTGAAATCTTTCCAGCGGCATATCAGTAAATATAAAGGTTACCGACGACTTGAGATCTCCATATACAGCCATTTGACACGAGCAGCTTCACTAAGTTGCCTTTTTCAGTAGGTAGTTTATACAACAATATGTTTAATTCCTTTAAATTTTTAACAAGCAGAAACGTCTTCGAACGATGTAAGTAAGCTTAGAACTCTAAGACAGTATTTTATTCCAATTTTAAATTTGTTCTAAGCGTAATATGTTTAACTGGAATTCAAAGAAGTACCTAATTTTACTCCCATCTATCTCATCCATCCTCTCTCATCTTGTAGTTCTTTCTCACTCTATGTATGCACACAGTTCTTTCTCAGATAAAAAGTATTATACTTAAGTACCTACGTCTACAGCGCATTAGGTACAGTTGGTATCCAATGAACGCATGTAAGCTGCGGAAAGTTTCCAGTCATCCTCAATGCTTTATCTATTAAAGGATCTGTGGCACGACTTCATCGAACTAATTACTCCCGTTACATTAGGGCTTGGAATCAGCACATTTAAATTGCTAGTCATCGGTTCTGGTCCCGGAGGATCTAAGGTGTTGTTCCGACTGCTAGGAGAGTTGGTAGCTCAGGCGGAATTACTGAGGTATTATTGATAACCACAAATGCGTCAGGCGCACAAATGTGTCAGTTCTGTCACAGCTTGGCATAAAAACACGTCTGTCCACCATATGCCAACAACGGTTGCTGTCTTACTTTGGCCATGTCATGCGTAGAGGTGATGAAAGCTTGGAGAAAATGGAGGCGCAAGACCACAGGGGCACCCCACCAACTAGATGGTCCGATCAAGTTAAGAAGGCCACCTCAGGCAAACTCCATCAAGTTTAGTGATGAGGGCTACGGGAGATCGAGACCGATGGAGACAAATCACAGGAGCTGCAAAACCAAGTGGTCACGATCCTCAGTAATGAGGGACCGACAAAGATGAAGATTGATAACCACCAGCTTAGTCGGGCTGAACCTTTTTTTTTTATGAAATAGGAGGCAAAAGAGCAGACGGATCACCTGATGGTAAGCGATTACCGCCGCCCATGGACACCCGCAACACCAGAGGGGTTGTAAGTGCGTTGCCGGCCTTTAAGATGGGAATACGCTCTTTTCTTGAAGGTTTACCTTACTAATGTCAAAGTAGCAAATTAACTATAAATTTTTACAAAAATCTCTATAGCTATCAGCTGTTGTAATATTTACGGAGTTGCTTCGATTAATCTTCCCTTCCTCTCTCTCTGTTATCCTCCTCCAATTTTTAAATGCTGACCAATACGACTCAAATACGAGTAAACCCATGCAATGAAATTTTCTAAATCGGTTTAGCCATTCGACAAATCGGGGGACAAACATTAAAATAAAATGCCTCTGAATTGAGAACCTCTTCCGTTTCGAACTCGATTTAAATGAATGATCATAGACGTTCTCCAGATATATTCGTCGCTATACTTACTCAACCATCATTTGATGGAAATGTCGCTTTTCTTTCATTCGGAATACGGGTGTTTTTGTCATCAAATGAGTGTTGTAGATACGAGGTTGAGTAAGTATAGCGGCGAATTTTGCACACAGTTCTTACCGATGACTTCTGTAGTCTTCCCACGACTGCCTTAGCAGTGCACAGTGTCAAACTGACATATTTGCTAACTACTGCGTTACTTACTTTCTACATCTCGCTCGCACTAATATACGAGTACGAGCGAGATGCATAGTAAGTAAGTTACGCACACGCATGCGAATATGCCAGTGTCACACTGGTGGTAGCCGGGTCACGATTAGTGTGGTAGCGTTTGTTTAAAGTAATCAGTGGATCTTTTAGTGAAACGGAATGAAATATCACAGGATATGTACCTACGTAAAAATAATATTTCACCTCAGTAGTGAGAATATATTAAAGGTTAAAATTATTATATATTTTATAGACATAAAATATGGTATTTTTCGCCATATTTTATGTCTCTTTCTTTTATGTTGCTTTCTTTTTGTCTGTTACCTTCCGTGATTCTCACCTGATGGTCTTATCGGAAGATCAGCGCTGGAAGTCGCCAGCAGCATGCTGAGATGGGGCCATTTCGTGACACTTTATTTTCATGTTCTTTTAATGTATGTCTATTGTCTGTGTGTGTTTACGAATAAAGTATTCTATTCTATTCTATTCTATTCTAAAATGTATTTCGAATTACACAGACAAATACAGACAAAAAGCAGAAAAAAAGTAATAAAAGTATGGTGGCATGGCCTTCACTAAATTAAAAAGCTACTTTGTTTCACTCCCTGGAGTGAGGAAAGTAGCACTTTCTTCACTCCCTGGAGTGAGGAAATTCGCACTTTCCTCACTCCAGGGAGTGACGAAAGTAGGCTTGTTCGAGCTGCTGAGGTGAAAATAATATTGTAACCCGCCTGAGCTCTATATGCAATGGGAATGAGGAGTCTCAGAGGATCTTGGAGTTCGTTTTAGCACAGCGAAATGTAGGCGGGTCGAAAGCGTGAGGAATTGAGTTCATTACGAAATGTTGACACAGTTACACGTGATTGTACGTCCCTTTTTTTCGTCTTTTTAGTTTCTGATGAAACGTAGGCTAGGCTAGACGGTATAATTTAAAGTGAAAATGGAAATCTTGATCTAACTTTCGTAAAACTCCTTTTATTTTTTAGAGCGCTGCAAGTCGCTATAAATTGAAAGTTCACTAAACTGAAGGATATTTTATTTTACTTCCAGCTTGAAAACATAGTAAGATTAAGTCTTTAATTTTAGATTTTCGTCACAGATTAGTATCAGGCGACAATATACATGCATAGATGCTCTCGATACCCCCCGCATAAGAACGCACCAAGCAAGCGCTCTCCAAAATTCAAACTAATTGTCTGTAAAAATTTCCAACTCCATAACGGCTCGGCCGCGACATTGCGCGACTGGCGGCGGCAACCATAGGTGTCTCGACACAGCGATCGGACCTTTCGTTCCCACCTATGGTTGCCGCCACCACCGCCGCCGTTCGTGCAAATAGTCGTGGCCGGGCCGTAACAATGTTAATACAGTACAAATTAAATTACTTTCTATGGAAATATTTTAATTTAATTAATGCAAAAAAAAAACAGGAAATAAAAATGATTCGAACCAAATCCCACGCAGTCACGACAGACAATCCATACTTAATATTATAAATGCGAAAGTCTGTCTGTCTGTCTGTCTGTATGTGTGTTACCTCTTCACGCTTTAACCGCCGAACCGATTTAGTTGAAATTTAGGATAGAGATATTCTGAGTTCCGGGGAAGGACATGGGATAGATTTTATCCCGAAAATCATCCCTTAAGAAGGTGAAAAGCAGGATGGAATCATGGTGGAATTGAGATAATTAATGAGTTGCCTGATAGTTTGTGTGCATATGCTCAAATTGAATGATTGCTATAAGACTTTCTCAAGGCGCTAAACTTACTCTAGCTGCTGTTACTGATTCCACGCACGCGATGTCGCGGGCAAAAGCTAGTAATTTTATAAAAACGCCGACCGCATCCCACGCGGTAACAGATTTTAAAAACGGACTTTTATCATCTGCCCGTGTAATCGCCATGACAGCGCAAACTACACAGAATCAATCTCCGAAACGAACCCGCAAAATAGATTGGTTGTTTAATCCTTGGTTTAAAATTTATTCGGCCCGCGGGGCCCATTTATCGCCGCTCCAAAAATGAAGTGCGGTTATCTGTGGGAGGGACGTGCGAAGACTGCTGATGGCTCGAGAACTCAACTCCAAGTGTTTGAATGGATGACTGAGTTATCTTGTTCATTTGTTTGAATTCGTGCTTAATAACAAGTGGGTCATTTTATTCTTTTATTCTTCTTATATTTGCGTAAGTTTATATGCCTTGGTTAATTTGCATATCAATTTAGATTATGTATCTAGTTTCTTTCCATCACCTACTCAAATCTGGATATTAGTTGCAGTTACTCAGAGTTTATCTGGAAGAGATCGCTCTTTAGCGATAAGACCGCCGATTTAGAGGTTACAGAGTCGTGTTACCTCTACTTTTAAGATTGCGATCTGTATCGTTTCTTTTATCGTGGTATGCAATAAAGAGTTTAATGTATTGTATTGTAATTTGTAACAGTAAAAACTGTTACTTAATTATGTAGTCTTGGTAAATAAATAATAATGAAATATTAATGTTTCTCAACTAATTCCTGTTTTCTCTAGTTATAACGGGGTTCAATTTTCTGCATCATGTGAGGGTTTTTAAGTCATTAAAATGCAGATTTTCTTATCTTTATGCCTCATAGTTTTTTTATCATAATTGAATAGCCATATCCCACACAATAAATCCCCATAACCCATAATCGTTTTAAATTTTAAACTGGAAAAATACTACCTTGGGTGAGACTTGAACTTACTCTTTACTTACTCATCGTTCACAGACGTTTCTGCTTGTTAAAAATTTAGTGACGTTTTCAACCAAAAGGTACCACATTGTCGCTTGTTGATAAGGTTGATTTCTAATTGAAGCTATATGGAAATAGCGCCTTACTGACAAGCGACTATAAGTACCCTTTTGGTTGAAAATGGCACATTTATCATAATTTTACTTGAACTTCCGGTATAAAAAGCGGAGATATAACTCACTTTCAACGCACAATTGTTGAACTGTCCGTCTAATCTTGATACATCTTCAGCAATAACTCGGCTTTTGGAGCCCAGGAAGCCTACTCGATTTTTTAAATCTTGACTTGATCTGTTATTATGACTAGAACTTGACTTGTGTTGAACTCGCAGTTTATTTCACTAGCGCTTGAGGCCAATTCTAAGTTTTAAATAACAACTTGATTTGTTATTGTTAAAATATGAATCAAATCGCAGTGCAACCCGGCCGCGCCGTGCCTTTGGCTCCCTTTCCACTAAGGCAGAGATAAGAGGAGACGAGAGGAGACGTGCGGAAATCAACCAATAGGTTTTGTTGTCTCACTGTCCAACTATGTTTACCACTACATTTTTGCAAATAAATATATCTTATCTTATCTTATCTTATCTTATCTTATCTTATATTGTAATCCAGCGAAGCCGAGAAGAGATGTGAATTACGACCAATGCTATAGGTCTCTCTTCTCTCTCATCTTCGCCTTCGAAGAAAGGCAGCCTTATGACGATTATCTTGATTTCGCGCGCAACGTTAAGCGCAAGCAATCCTATTTTATGAATATCAACATTATAACAGCTCTTAATATCTGAATGTTACTCCTTAATGCACGGTGTACGCATAATATCATTATCAAATCAATTTTATATTATTACACTTCGAACAGGCCTCCAGATCGCCTACTATCAATATTGAATAGATTACAGAGCATCGACAGTTTAAAAATGATCCATTTTTGTTTGGCTCGTTATAAATGATGCGCCGCTATCGCGACGAGCACTGAATGAGAAGTTGGATTTAACGTTATTCGGTTCGGTGATGAAGTGGCTCGAGTAAAGAAGTTTTTTAACCTATTAAGACCAAGCTAACAATAACGGTCATGCGATTGAAGGATTTGCCACACTGGATACGTTCTGCGGGCAACGGTCAGGTCAAACTTCAACTTCAAAGGTTGCTGTCAATGTTATACATAATGCGGTTTTGACCTGACCGCTGACCGCAGAAAGCATCCAGTGTGGCAAATCCTTAACGGTTCTGTGTATTAATACCTATTATTTTTACCTACTTATTACGTTTGTACACTTTTTTTATGTCGTGGTGTTACAAGGGTCTCATTTTGTTCCGGCATTATATTATTATGCCACATTTTGCCCCGGATAATCGACAATCCCTGCTGCAATGCTGTAATTGGAATGTAACCTTTATAGTTTGTTTTGCGTCGATACGGGTATAGCTAGGTTATCATTTTCATGCCTAAGGCAAGAGTTCCCGTCTGCTATGGAAATTCGTCAGCTGTTGTAAACATAACGACATTGTACGTAAATTCCCGGTTTATATTCCCGGTTGTTCCACACGAGGCGAAATGTCGACACCGCGGGTTATGTACAATATGCAGCCAGTTATCTCTGCGGACGCTGTTGCTGCTGCATTCTTAGCAATATCCAGTTTGGCTACTGTATTACTTTGTCAAGGGGTTGAAGAATTTGTGGGAAAAGATAGTTTACATGAGCAGTAGGTAAATATACTACCTGTTAGTGAATTATTTATGTATCGCGGTTACACACTGGTCAAAAAGTGAATGAAGTTGCTCTTATATGAGCAACACAAACAAATGGATACCTTTATAATAACTAACTTTTATCAACAAATTTCTTGTATCTTGACTTCTATTTTGTTGTCGATTTTATTTTCGTTATATTTGGATACAATTTGGCTGGAATGAGGAACTCTTCATTTCTTCATTCTGGTGGAATAAATACAAAATCAAAAATTGGCCTATTTCATCGATAGTCGAGGTATGAAAACATGTGATTTTTAGGATTCCGTACCCAAAGAGTAAAAAAAATCTTTATTTCAGAACATTAAAGATTCCATACAATATCGTTAGTACCATCGTTATAGCTATGTGTTAGTAAATACATTAAAAATAAAAACAAAACTTTGAACAATAAAATCAAAATCCAATAAATTTAAATAATAAATACAATAATAATAATTAATATGTCAGATTCAGAAAAACGGGACCCTATTACTAAGACACCGCTGTCCGTCTGTCTGTCACTAGGCTGTATCTCATAAACCGTCATAGCTAGACAGTTGAAAATACTAAGAAGTAAGGAACCCTTGGTGGGCGAGTCCGACTTGCACTTGTACGGTTTTTTAAGCTTTTATTATCCCCCATGCGGGGGATGGAACACTTTTGAATTTAACTAGAAGTAATAATAAGATCGCTGAAATCGTGATATTGGATTTTTACTTTGCCTAGAAACTAGAAAGTTTCTCTATAGCTCTTAGTTTGAATTATAGGTACCTACAATGGTTTAAACCTTAAGATTAGCTTTATGTTAGTATGACTCACAATGACTACATACAATCTTGGTTTGTAAATGTACATTTCAACCAAGTCTAGAATAACCTAAACTTCTTGAAATCATTTCCATCGTCAAATAAAATTGGCTTTATTCACCTCCGACATTCGAAGCATCCCTGCGGGGGATGGAACACTCCAGGTTCGTTTGGAAGTAACTAACCGCAGCGCGGTGTAAGGAATATCGGGTTGGAATTTTGACATTGGATTTTGAACTACGGACAATTTAATCATGTGACGGACTTTTCGGAATAAATGTACATACGAATGTCTTAACTGTGGATCTATTATCTTCGTTCTTCTTACACTCTTGTCAGAGTGGTCTTGGCTGTTTTGGATGGCGCACACGGCTGGTCTTCATTTCCGGTTTTGTTGTTGGACTTCAAACTTTCTCTTGCGATGTCTCTCCATTTCTGACGGTTGATAGCATCGCGAGTGCACTCGACTACGGATGACTTCGTCACTATTTTAAAATGGTCGGTCCATCGTGTAGGAGATCGTCATCTGGATGTTTTCCCTTCGATCTGGCCCTGCACTACCAGCCTTTCCAATGATTCCGCATTTCTGGATACATAGCCAAAGAACTTAAAAAATCGTAATTGCGCAGTCGACGAAAGCCGTTCTGAATCCTAAGTTCTTTTAAAATTCAAACATTGGTTCGAAAAGCCATCCAAGGGATTCGCAACATGCGTCTCTAGCACCACATCAGCTCAAGGGCGTTAATTTTCCGGCGGTCTTGTAGCCTTAGTGACCAGGTTTCAGCTCCGTAAAGAAGTATACGAAAGACATGGCACTTCATTAATCGAACCTTTGTTGCTTTGGTTATTCTCCTGTCTCTCCAGATCTTGCCCAACTTCTCCACCTTCTTCTTCTGCAGACCTAGTGATGGCGCAACGTCTTCTTATTTCCTGATCACATCCCTCGGTATTGGAAATAGAGGAACCAAGATATATGTAGTTATGTACCACTTCACAGTTCGCTATTGTATTAATATTTGGACTGTTCTGCTTGGCCCTGTCTACTAAAATAATTTTGGTTTTATCCATATTTATGGCAAGTCCAACGTCAAGACTGGTTTCTTTAAGGCGTGTCAAGAGTTCCTCCATATCTTGTTTTGTGTTGGATAGAAGTGTAGTATCATCAGCGTATCTCAAGTTACTAATTTTCCGGCCTCCCCACCTACAAATTACACTTTGATAACGTCAAGCATGTCGAAACAATTCTGCGCAAGCACGCCTTATCATCCCAGATTACACAACAGCAGCACGCACGATCAAAGCGACAATAACAACCCCTTTCTACCCCCGGAAATTACCCTCGCCATTAACTAAAGGTCTTTGTAAACCGGATGTAATGAAAAAATACCCTTTAACTTAAAAAAGGCTCAATTAAACTAGCTTTGAAAACAACCTACGTAAGATTGCCTTCTTAGCCTACCTAATTGGATATTTTCTTTAGAAACTTTCAAAGGCTTACAAACAACTGCTTTATGTTTAGAGTTAATGTTGTTAGTTGATTAATTTGACTCTTGTAATTTTGAGTGTGTTTCCATTAGCTTATTAGGCGTACGTTAGGCTTATTAATTCGTGAGATTTTATTATCCTTCCAGTTTTAGACTTCTGGAGATGTATTCAGATTTTCGAAATGGGAAATTGATTTGATATTAATTAAATTACATGGTATGGAATAACTTTAATGACATTACTACTATAATATTGTCGCTGTCAGTTTTCATGGTAGGGTACTACAGTATGGAGTTCTTCAAAAAAGGAGTGCACTGGTTTTTAAAGAGTCGGTAACTCGCATGTAACACCTCTGGAGTTGCGGCGGGTCGTATGCTTATTTGCCACCGACGTGGTATAAAAATATCGGACCAGAATTTTTTTAAAGATTTTTATTTTTAGCAATATATAGTTTTGTTGATTTTTCTCTATAATTCTGTAGGTGACTGTCTACTTTTAGTGTGAGACGATATTACTTGCCTTCGATAATTCTAGGGCAATAGGAAGTAGGTACCCTATAAATTTTGATTCCTTCGAGGGTGTCAAAATATACGGTTCTTGCGGCATAAACGGCCGTATCTTAGAAACTAACGTAACGTAACTTAGAAATTGGATTTTTTCACAGCTTCAAGGGACTGTGTAGCCCTAAGTGGTTTTAATTTCAACTTGATAACTCTACGCATTTCCGAAATAACGGCTCTAGGCAGACAGACGGACGGACGGACAACAAAGTGATCCTATAAGGGTTCCGTTTTCCTTTTGAGGTACTGAACTCTGAAAGCTAAAAGAGCCACAAACTATGGCTCATTACGCGAGACTCCTGATTTAGAACAACTGTTTTACTTTTACTAATCCGCTCTTTTGTGCTCAGGTGATCGAAGACTGGAAATTCATGTCTATGGTGCTTGATCGCTTCTTCCTCTGGTTGTTCACCATCGCCTGCTTCGTGGGCACCTTCGGCATCATCTTCCAGTCGCCGTCTCTGTACGACACGCGTGTGCCTGTCGACCAGCAGCTGTCTTCCATTCCTATGAGGAAAAGCAACTTCTTCTACCCGAAGGGCGTTGAGACTATTGGAATTATCAGTTAAATTGTGAAGGAAAAGAGAAGTTTAATGAGCATTATTAAAAATAGAAGAGGAAAAATGATCGGCCACCTGCTACGACACGACCACTTCATCAGAAACATCTTAGAAGGGAAAATAAATTGAAGGAGAGGTAGGGGAAGACCAAAAAAAAAGTTATATGAGTCAAGTAAAGGAGCATGTAGGGACCGTGTCGTACCAGAACACTAAGGGGCTGGCTTCGGATCGACCAAGGTGGAGACAACTTCATCACGCTGCACGGACAAGAGCTCACAGCTGCTCTGCTCTTAAATTGAATGATGATAAGTTAAATTGTATTAATACAAATGTGATCTTGATTCTGATTCCTTCTGAAAGTAATGGGTTTATATGTTCAGGACAAAATATTTTTTTTGTCACATTTCACATTACTATTGGGATAGTTAGTTAAATTGTAATTGTACATGTAGAAGAAACTGATTTATACTTGTATTTTTTAAAATTCTAGAAAATTTAGGGAATTAGTACATTGTGTATGTCAAAAACTAATAACTATATATATATTTGTTTAATATATTTGATAGCTTTTAACTGGATTTCATTGTTGACCTTTATTAAAAATTCTTACTTATTAATTAGGCTAAAATAGACACGTAATAGAAACTCAGTAAAAGACACAATAGTAGTACAAAATTCTAAGTAGGTATCGGTTAAGTATCTAAAAATATTATATTAAACTCGTAATTCCTAGTAAATAAAATACTGGAAAACCTTTTTATCTAGGTCTTGTAAATTAACCAAACAGAAGTGCAGGCAGGTCATTATTATGATATAATAATTATATAGAAAGAGAATCTGAACACGCCTCTATTGTCAAGGCGCTAGAGTGCGTGTTCAGATATTTTTGGGCACCTTGGCCGCTCCGATATATCTGATGGCGACTGTATATTGACACGCCTCTATTGTTATGGCGTTAAAGAATATGTTCAGATACTTTTGAGGACATTAACCGCTCCGAAATATCTAGTGGTGACTGTTGGTTGTACAAACCAACATGAACGCTGTTTTGTGCAAAAATATGTACATATTAAAAATGTAGAATACGAGTATCACTGACGAGCTATAATTTGCACTAATCTCTCGAATAATTTGTATGTTGAATTGGTGCAAATTATATTTCGTCAACAAGTACAAATTTTAATATAAGGTCAATTAAATATGAATATTTCAAGCGAATAGTGCAAAACAACTGAATAAACCGTAAATCGCTTACATATTTCCCACTGCTAGCCTCAGGTTCCTTCTAGATATACCAAACATTTTTGAGAGGCCGTGGACTATAGACACATTATGTTAGCATAATCTCCCCAGCTCCAGATACATATATCGACGTGCAATCGGCAAAAGCCGATAGGAAAATGCTTTATGTCTGCGCAATAAGAGCGAAAAAGCCGTCGACGCGTCGGCAGGCGCCGGCCGATGCGAGCCGAGCCGACGACTTTTTCGCTCTTATTACGCAGACATAAAACTTTTTCCTATCGCCTTTTGCCGATTCCGCGTCGATATATCTGGTGAGACCTTAAGAGGAAGCCCTGTGCCCCGCAGTGGGACTAATGCATGTGTAATGGCTGATTTTACATTGATTTTGTAATTATTGAACTTATTAGAATTCGTTTGATGGCTGTGAAGTTACTTTGTTAAATATTTGATATTTATATAGAATAGTTATTTAAGTACTATTAAACTTTAGAGAACTCGTGCTCGTGTGAAACTTGTCAAACAATATTTGACTTAAAATATGCAAATGAACCGTTTTAAAATATTTAATATGTATTAAACACATACACTGTGTAGGTACTTAGACTATAAAATATTCACACAATAAATATACAAAAATTAAATACTTATTTTATTTCATCATTAAACGTTAACAGAATCTTATTTCTATTAATTTTTAACAAGGATTTAAACTTATTTTGCTAAAATATATTTTAAACTATACAAATCTTAGAATTCAATTTTTTAAAATTATTTCTGTTTAATATTTACTCTCTTGAAAACTTAGCGTGGTCCGACTGATATTTATGCCAAGTGCTACATGAAGTATGAAGCATATAGGTATATGTGTGCATTATTACTGCCAAGTTTGTGCAAAGTTAGCGTGGTCGGAGTCTACACTTCGATTTTACTTAGATTAGTATCCCCCATTGTACAAAAGATGACAATGTCGGCATGAAGGCTGGCGATTATGTAAAAGACTGAGAACTACCCCACACTATTTAGCGTCTCCCGAGAATCCCGAGCATGGTCGTCTAGTCAACTCTATGGCTGGCTGCTCGACGCAACGTTGGCGCAACTGCGCAGCGACGCCATGTTCCATAGCGATGACTAGACGCCGACACAGGGCGGACACGCTATACATAAAAAATCACTTGCGTTTCTATGTGTGAACGGCACGTCTGTACACGCGGCATGCGTCATAATGTGAGTAAGTTGCTTAAAAATAGTACTGAGCGTCCGGCAAACGGCCGTCAATCTGCTGTCGCGGGGCGAGGTAATTCGAGTTCGGGGCGGGGCGGTGCGTGGCCGTTCTGTATGATAATACTATTACCTTATTATGTGACGCCGACGCTCAAAAGACGCTAGTGTCGGGTAGCCCTGAATGGTGAAGAGGAGGCCAATTTGAACGTACGCTTGATATCTAAATGATACCATTTAGTTATCATTCACGCGTGCATTTGGTCGAACTTGAATGTACTTATTATTACGCACGGGTAAATGAGATCATAATGATATCATTTTGATGTCGAAACGTTAGTTTGAATTGACCTCTATATAAAAATTTTGCTACAAAAAATATTTGCCACGTCAGCATTCATTGGGGTTTTTGGTGCGGGAATGATTCCGTGTATTTATAACTTTGTTTATTGTAAAATAATTACCAAACTATGAATTTATAAAACATAGGTATGAATGTGCTAGAAATGTTAAAATATTATCGATTTTGTAATTTTTTACCTATTTTTTGGCTAGTGTAAGACATTCCTGCACCAAAAACATCAGTCTTATTCTTATTTCAGCTCCAGTTCAATTTTTTTTGGAATTTAGATCTTACGCAGCGTATCACGTAGGCGAACAACACGCGAACGCGAAGCGAAGCGATGCGGCGCGGGGTGAATCAATCCTTTGATACCTATAGAAGTGACCTACGTGGGCGATCTCGTTGCGAACGCGAACGCCGTGGGCCCGCCGCGCCGCGCCGCTTCGCTTCGCGTTCGCGCTGTTCGCTTACGTAAGACGCTGCGTTAATGTTGGTATTCCACCAGCCTGGTAATCACATCGAAGACGCTGAACGGGCAGAGGTCTAAATATTTATCGCAGTCCTGGTTTTGGCCATCTAGCTCTGCTTGGTAGTAGGCGTCCGATAAACCTTCTTCGCGGGATGTCGACGGTCTGGAATAGACATGTGAATAATGTAAATAAAACCTTTAATAACTTCATCATGGTATAAACAGGGCAAAGTATGTTATCTTCATACAAACGCACCGCGCGCGACTTGTATCTATGGTCGCCGCACGCACACTCAAACAGAATCACGACCTGCGCACCGAGAAACGCGGGTCGAGATTTTGTTTGAATGTGCGTACGGTGACCATAGATACAATCGCGCACATATACAAGTCGCGCGCGGTGCGTTGTATGAAGATAACATACATTGCCCTGTTTATACTATGACTTCATTTTCAGTTTCGTTACAGTCACAAATATTATGTAGTGCAAAATCAATAGAGAAAGAGTCAAACCAAGAAAACCTAGTGTTATTTATAAGTCATAATTTCATAGAATTTTGACGTTTAAAATCTGTTGTGTGTCGACCCGGTAGCATCCCTAGTGCGCAAAACGTTCAAGTTAATAAACAAGACCAAGTGCGGGTAGTTCGAAAAACTCGCGCGCCTAGAAGATGTTGATGTCAACTTTAGCCAGTCTTCTCCGAGACCACGGGGACAACGCCGTCCTCGAAACGTCGGATGTAAATTTAAAACTATTTTACGCGATTAAGTCCCGTGGAGATAAATAATAATGTTTAAAATCTGCACTGCGTGTGCTGTGTCAAAATCTCTGCAGACATTTGTTGGTCTAAGTCTAACTTAATTTGCATTTCTGGATGGTCAAACCAAATTATACAATAATTAAAAATCAAGATATATGAATATGGATGCAAAATTGTATCAGAAGTTGCTTGTTTCCAACATCCTATTTTGGTTTCCTTGGGGTCCTTGCTTTGACTTTTAACAAGATATTTTGTTATTTGAAATGTCTTGACGTATGACAGGATGTATAATGAAAGCTTAATTTCACACTGAAGAGTTCGGTTGCAGTACTTTGCTTAGCAGAGAGACACTGCATTAGGCTTCGGTATATAAAAGGTCTCCTATACAGTTAAGGAAGGCTGCTTGTTTATAACATAATTGGTCACAGGTCCATTAAATTTCAATGTCCGTTAATTTTGTGCACCTCAGGTGAACAAATGGTGAATCAAATTTACTTAAAGTTTACTTAATACCCCCAAGAAAATCATAGGTGAATAAAACAATAAACATTTATTTACATACAAGATATATACAGTGGTACTACGTAAACGAAATTAATAACTAGCTTAAATCTAAAATAGGCCCTTGAGGCATTGTACCAAGGATGCTGGCGGCATTTCCCCGCTGTATCGCAATGCTGATACGTTGTGCGAGAAAGCCGCCAGCTCTTCGGTCACCAGTTACGTCAACCAGACGCTTCGCGATGGCGCTGGGACCCCATGGACCTAGAGTTTCAATTCCAAAAGTGTATTTTTAGTTTACTTAATTGACCCAGGTGATCTGAGCTGGGTGAACAGAGTCAACTGTGGGCTTATTCATGCTTACGTGAAAATGATGTGCATGATGTGTCCAAGCAGCCCGTTGTGGTGCAGTGGCGTCTCCGCAGCTTCGCAAATGTTACGCAACATGCATTCTTTGCCTTTCATGCCGTGTCTGTAAATTTAATTAAAAAAACCTAAGTAAAACCTTCTTAGGTACCGTAAAATCACCCAAGTATGGTCCAAATTTAACTTCAGGTGAGACTTTTATTTGAATAAGCCAATATTAAGGCGAAATATTTTCATAAATGTGAGAAAAATCTTGGGTGAAAAAGTGAAAACGAAAACAACGTTGGTATGGATATCTAATTAATTACGTATTTAACTTGTACCATATATTGGAATATTTGGACGATTTAACGGTATTAGGGTACAATCCAAGATGGAAAAAAGGTTGGTATCAAACAAATATAATTAAATCCATACTATAATATTATAAATGCGAAAGTTGTCTGTCTGTCTGACTGTCTGTCTTTCTGTCTGTGTTCCCTCTTCACGCTTAAACCGCTGAATCGATTTAGATGAAATTTGGCATAGAGATAGTTTGAGTCCCTGAGAAGGACATAGGATAGTTATTATCCCGAAAATCATCTCAAAGTAAAAAGCGGGGTGGAATTGAGATAATTAATGAAGTGCCTACTGATTTGTGTGCATAATATGCTCAAATTTAGATTGCTATGAGGATTTTTCCAGGCGCTATTCTTACTCTAGCTGCGGTTACTAAGTCCACGCAGACGAAGTCGCGGGCAAAAGCTAGTAATGCAATATAATTGGAACTGTTACAGAAACTATCCAATCAGCTAAAATAAAAAAATAAAACCTCTGTTGTTAACTTGTAGTAACAGACGATGAGATAGGCAAAGGAGTTAAAAACAACTCTTTTGCATGTTGTATAAATGAAGTGTTCCGATAAAGAAATACTAAGCAAATATTTGTCAATATCAAATAATTTGAACGATGCACAATATGTGCAAAATTATTGTCAATTAGAACCAAAAACTAATAATTCAGTATGTTAAGTTAAACAGTGACTTACTCCCTGAATCTTGCTTCCAACACTGTATAAGCTAATTCTCTGGTGATACTTCGGCTATGTCTTCGGCTGATTTCCTGAAAAAAAAAATTCTTTAAAATTTATTAAGGCAAAACGATTATTTTTTATATCTCGTTTAAGACGACTTAGTATGCACCTATATTTAATCTGAAGATACAAAATGCACTCAGGCTATAATTAGACATGAATTAGAAGGTCAAAAAACACACGTGCTAATGCTAACTAGCTAACTACACTATGCTAATTTAAAAAAATATTACCAATGTAATTGAGGAAGAGTTTTAAATGTTGAAGGTAAGTACTCCGGGTATTTAAGTAATGATTAAGCTACTAGTCAATCCCAGAACTGGACGCGAAGACCAATAAATTTTCATTAATTTCTTAAGTATTGGCGATCGTTCAGCATAGCTTCATCTTTTGTCACGTCGCATTCCGTCAAGAGTATTTTGGACAAATGTTTAGCCAACTCCGGTTTAGCACCAGCTTTGGCGATTTCTTTCACAACGGTTGCCAGCTCATCGCTACTCGTGTCATCCGTGGGCTGCAGGATTAGCTACTCACCGGTAAGTTAGGAAAGATGACTTCGTCTATCTGCGTGATATTGGTGACCGGGCTGTAGTTTGCCTCGAAGTTGTAAGATACGAACACGTTCTTGTCCGGGATGTCGATCGGCACGGCGATTGCCAAAAAAGTCTGCAACGAAACAGTTTTAATTTAGTTGTTTTAGGGGCCGCAGCCAAGCTGGCGATGGTTTATCGAAAAACGACAATTGAAAAATAAAAATGTAAGTTTCCTGGCCTAGGTTAGTTTACATTGATTTGGAACACACGGCTGGCTAGGGGCAGGTCTCGGCATTTCGATGTTTTTAAAATGACAGTGAGAGAAAACAAACTATAACACATTTTTATTTACGTAAGATTTCTTTCTCGGTAATCGAACGATCTCGTTGAAACAATTTCTCACCGTAGAAACTATAAAACTAAAAACTCACCCCATAAAGACTGGTTGGCGGGAAAATCAGAGCTCGTTTCTCAATATCACAAGCACTGTAGCAAATTAAACTCCTAAAATAAAACAAAACACTTCGTTTATTAACTTTAAAATCATTAAGAGAAGGTATTTGTTTATTGCACAGTAAAATATACAGATATAGAAGGCGAAGAGTAAGGCATTCTCTACCTCTACAAAGAATCATTATAATATAGTGTGTGATATGACATTCTTGTACAGTACTTAACACCTAATATGAAACAAGAATTAAAAATGATAAAGAAACAATAAAAAACCTTACCAAAATAAAGTCCCCGCTAGCCACTGCATTTTTCAACCAAAAACGGAAAATTCTCAAGCCGACACGTAAGTATTTTAGTTCACGCAATTTACAAATTTAGAATAGTTATAACTGTCACTGCGTATACGACACTAACTGGTTTTGAAACTTCTAGTGGCGTATAGCGTATCTGGATCGGTGGACAATTATCTAGCAAGTGTTAAATGGCGACAGTTTACTCTGAATGTGGAGCGGTGGGGTTCCATTTGTCTTCAGTTTTAGAAGGTTTGATTGGTAATTTTAGGACAAAGTTGAAAAGATGTTATAGATACGCTCAAGGAATTTGATTTCTGTGCCACTTGTATCTTGTAGATCAATAAATATTTGATTGTTGTAGGTATCCATAATTATTTGCCTGTAGTGTGAACTGGCGTTTGCGAATGAAATCAATGTGTTAAAGATTTCACATATAATGGAATAATTTCTATCTATATTTGTTTCATATCATGTTCTTTTTATAATTTTTTACGAAAGTTCTGAATATCACTGTAGTACCTATAACTAAAGTTGCGTTTTGTTTTGGGTTACCTATACATAAGTCGAATCAGCCGGGCTAGCACATGATGGGCGCGACAGTATCTCGCCGCGAGATAGACTACACGTTCCCCTTTAATTCATACAGTTAGTAGAAGACGGGTAGTCTATCTCGCGGCGAGATACTGTCGCGCCAATCATGTGCTAGGCCTACAGTATCGTCTTCAATTAAATTCTACCAAAGAAAAAAATTGTGGAACTTGGAGGCGTAGGAAGATAAGAGAGCTAGAGGAGCTGGTTGCGGTTCTCAATATAATTGGCGAGATCCTAGCCACACGACTTCACTGGCTGGAGAGGATGGGAGAGGATCGTGCTGTGAGACACCCGGTATGTGGGGCACCCGGGTCCCGGGCGGAAAACGTCCGCCTGGGAGTCTCAGATACCGCTGGAGTGACGAAGCCCTAAAAGACCTGTCCGCCCTCGGAATACCCAACGGGCGTGAAGTGGCGCAGAATAGGGCAGAGAGGCGCTCTCTCGTCAGAGGCCAAGATCCTTTTTGGGTCACTGACCCAGTGAAGTAGAAGTAAAAAAAAAATGGAAAGAGAAAGGTAAGAGGTCAATAGGTGCGTATCCATCAACTTCAACTATAATAATTGAAAAGGAATAAAAGTCTCCCAAAAAAGCCAATGTCCTAAAACTAAGACGAAAAATACAATTCCACCCATATCACTTCCGCTCTAATACACAAAAACTGACATAACATTTGCTTTTCAAAAACTACTCACACCCGGATTTCAATCACAATTTCATTCACACAAGAACCAGGCGTGAATTTATTTGGCGAAACCGACGGCAAATTTGTTGGCCGAGCTCACAAATTGGCTTTATGTCGTCTTGACAGATGTAATCTCTGAATTTACGTAATTTTCGTGACAAAAGCCTCTTGGCGTCATTAGGGCGAATGTACATGTGCTTACATGATATTAGTGAGAGCGTTAATATGACGAGACGTATAAACAAATAAATGTGTGATTTAGAAGTGGAGTGACGAGTGCCCGTGGGGCTTTAAAGGCAATTTTCGCTCCTTTCTCGAAGTATAAGTACGGAGTATGTCCCTGCTTGTAAAACTTCTTAAAATACCTCTACCTTCTACGATCGGGTTATTATAATCGTAAAGCTGGATTGAAAAGTAAAACAAAGTCATTAATTCCATCACCACCATAGATCCTCAACTGGGCGTTTCGCCTGGAACTCCAAAAATATTCAAACCTCGTATATCTAAACTGTGGAATGAAGTATTGCCCGTGGTATTTTCAGACCAATACGACCTTCAAATTCAAACCTTCAAGAAAAAAGTGTACCTACTCCTATTTTAAAGGCCGGCAACGCACTCTTAATCCCTTTGGTGTTGCAGATGTCCATTGTTACAATTGTCAATTGCTATATTTATTACTCTAAATCTTAAAAGTCATCCCACGAGCCATCATAAGGTACCAACTAAAAATTTGCATCGTTACTTTGCCACTCTCGTGCATAAAGTGCAAGTTTCTTATCAGTTTTTGAAAAATTGTTTGTATTAAAAACTGAAACTAAATCATCACTATTCATCACTCAGTTCACGCGTCGACACCAAGCCATTGTGGTTAAACCCCGCTAAAACCTATCAAAGGTCTTTCAACTCGAAAGCCAATTTTTATTCTATTTCATCACAAAACACGCAATATAGTTTTGCAACTATTCAATCCGCTCTGAATAGAGTTGGCACTGAATAGCGTATATGAGATACAGTTTGCAATTTAGATAAAGTAAAGCACTTTGAAAAATTCTGTAAGTAACTTTTAATCAAATAACAAGTTAACATGGAGGCCAAATTTAAACACACATTTAGATATCAAAATGATGTCATTTAGTCATCATTCGCACGTGAGTTTCGAGATGACAGGAGAACCAGGTATCTTTTGAACCTAGGTAAGAGCAGTCTGAGACTACTGACAGGTATCATTACAGGTCATAACACTCTCAACAGACACCTTAAGATAATAGAAATTAGTAGAGATGCCTCCTGTCCACATTGTGGTAATGATTCTCAAGAAACGTCACTTTTGACGCAGTTTACACCAGCATTACTGCATTACTACATAACTACCGACTATATTACTGCTGCACATCAAAAATTTGGGAACCTACAACGATTTAGACATTTGCGGCAGTAATGTCGCGCTGCAATATTGCTGCAATCTAATGTAGTCTGAATTAAAACCATAGGTTTAGGTGTTCGTGTTTCAGTTGCAGCAAGCTCAGCGGTTACAATTCGTGTAAAGCGTTCCATGGATTAAGGGAGCGTGCTGACGCGAGTAGCGCGAAATATTTGCTGATCAATCGCACGAGCGTTGGCATCGGCAGGGCAGAATACAGCTAGCATGTTCTGCTGTTGGGCAAAACATGCTAGGTGTATTTTGCCCTGCACTAAAAGAAATGTTTGCATATTTTGAATATATTTTAAAACATTTAAAGTTTCAGAAACATACCTCAAATATTTATAAAAAAATATTTTATTCGCCTTAGAATTCTTTCAGTACTTATTTTGTAATAGGGCTGAATTTTCTGTCGGAGTTGAAGAGTAAATAACAGACGCTGCATCTGACTCGCTGATGCTTATTTATTTTGTCCGAATCGCAAACTGACCCCGTAGCATCGATATAATGAAGCCAAAATTCTGCTGGCTCACTGTTGACTACAGCCGATTTAACTGAGTTTGTGAAATAACTGGCATTTTGTATTGGGGTAATATTTAAGTTTGCCGTTTAAGTTTCAAGTTTTTTTACTTTGTAATTTGTATTTGACAGCATTCCGACTAACTCAATCATTACTACATCATTTAATTGTTGTAAAAAAAAGTTGTAATTTAACATTTAAGTAAAATAAAAGAGCTAGGTTTACAAAATGTATTTTTATTTTATAAAATTGGCAATCAAGTCAGTGGTAGCCACAAAGATACAGGTTGGGCTAAAACTACGTTGACAATTTTTTTTTACGAATATTTTTCTTAATAACATGTCTTTTACAAGATGTCATTAAAAATTAAAACCAATCATTTAACGGAAACAAAACATATTATCTTCAAAATATTCTCCTTTGCTAACGATACACAAACGCAAACGTTTGTTACAATTGTCAACAATATATGCAGTAAAAAGTATGTGTAATTTAAATTATTTAAAGTCTGCAAGTTGATCTTATGGTTCCTAAAGTGCTTCCGTTTAGATGGAGATGTAGTTAATAAGATATTCGTTGAATAGTCTCAGAGATAATTGGCGCAGTCGTGTTAGGATCCCGGTCCCTGGCCTCTAGAAAACCAACCGTCAATGATTACTGTAATGTAAGATGACGACTTTATTTGTAGAATTGTTCAAATTAGCCCGAATTTAGTCAAGTCGGCTAATCAGACAGTACTTCGCCTCATAGATACAGTTCAAAAAGACTGCAAGTTGATGATGGGCGAATCAACTTATAGACTGACACAAATCTGTCCAGGACATCTAAACTTCAATTGGAAATATCTTTTTTTTTTATCTTAATATATATCTATTGCTTTAAAATAGTTTTTAATGACATACATTAAAATAAGCTATTTCTATTTGGACAAATTCCAAATTAAACACTAAAACCTTAGAAAATTTTTTTGGTAACGCCAGAGATGTGAAAAATGTCGGTCTGTAAGTTGATTCGCACTGATATTAATTTAAGAGTTGTTCTGTTTGGATAGATATGAGGTCGAATGGGCTGATTGGGCAGTGACGAAGATACTTGGTGCAGTCGTGCAAGATCCCGCGGTACTCCGCCTCGTAAAAACAGTCCTCTACATCTGTCTCTTCCATGGACGTTGAAGGCCTGAAAGTTGTAAAACTATGATGAACTTTTTCTGTTATAGGTATGTTATTAACTAATGTAATGCAGGAAACTAAAATTGTACAATTTTTCAAATAAATTAATCATTTAAGAGTAGTGAACGTAGTGTACAAAAAACCGGCCAAGTGCGAGTCAGACTCGCGCACCGAGGGTTCAGTACTTTTTAGTATTTGTTGTTATAGCGGCACGGTTCATGAGATACAGCCTGGTGACAGACGGACAGACGGACAGCGGAGTCTTAGTAATAGGGTCCCGTTTTTTAACCTTTGTGTATGGAACCCTAAAAATCGCAAGAAAATTAACGCAGAATATATCTTAACTTAAAAAAACCGGCCAAGTGCGAGTCGGACTCGCGCTCGAAGGGTTCCGTACCATTATCTATAAAAACGGCAAAAATATCACGTTTGTTGTATGGGAGCCCCGTTTTTACCCTTTGGGTAAAAATCAGCATACAGCTCAGAACATACTGAATGCAAGAATTACGTGAGTGCAAGATGCAGTAGGTCTCCTAAAACGCCATTATGGGTCAGCTGGGAAGTGGCCGCCTCGCAGATAGTCCTTAACAGGCATACTCGGCCTGGCAACCTGTTCCTGAGAAACGAAATTGTTAGGTATTTAATTTGATTTTTGTTTCAACGAGGAAACGAGTTTCAAGAATCGCCATCAAGGAACTCCACACTGCTTGAACCATGAGCACAATTCAAACTCGCATTGTGACATCTATGTATTTAAATGATGTCAGTTGCTCCATTTCACTCGTTCTTGCCCGTAGGTAGATGTATTAGCGTGAGTACAAATTGGCTTCCATATGGGTAACGCTCTGACCACACTGGAGTTGGTACCGACAATAACAAATAATATTAATGAAATAAAACTATGAAAACGGATTATATCGCGTATATTGAATTTATAATACATCCAGACGTTTCGAACCCTTTACTGCGTTCGTGGTCAACGGGTGACTGAGGAAAAATTACAAAGTGCAAAAATACCCACATACTAAAATAATGAACAATCATAGACTATAAACTTTAAGGCTGGTTGTACACGAAAAACCGGTTCATAAGGCTAGTTATACACTACAATTATTTTCAAGTAAAGATATATATATGTATATATATATACGCGATAAAAAAAATAAAAAAAATTAGATCCTTAATTATTATTATTGATATTGTGTTGCGACGATCTTTTTGTGAATGCATGACATACATTCATGTAAAATATAATGTACATTTTCAATGAGAAATAAATGAATCTAATCAAATCTAGGCTGATTTGTTAACCGTCAGAATAAATATTTATCTGCCACCATCATTATACTAAAATCGGCCAAGAGCATGTCGGGCCATGCTCAGTGAAGGGTTCCGTAAATCTGTAGTTACCATTCTGCCAGAATAGGCTCAAAGTGGGCTATTAGTAAGTATCATGTATATTACGTACAATAAGCATTAGGGACTACCTTCGCAGCACTTAGTACATACGTCTTTTTACTAAGAAAATAAGACTTGTTGAAATAATTCAAAAATGGCTGGACCGATCATTTTTGCTATAGTTTAATTAAAAGTATTTATGAAGTTTTTGTTTTATTATTTTTTTAATTTTTTTTGATCCATGGTTCAAAAGTTAGAGGGGGGGGGGAGACACATATTTTTTTTCTTTCGGAGCGATTATTTCCGAAAATATTCACTTATTTGTTTTGAAAGACCTATCTAACAATACCCCACCACACCATTGGGTTGAAGTGAAAAAAAAAAGCATTTTTTGTATTGTATACAAAAAAAGGGAACCGTAAAAAAATGTTTTTTGTAGTTCTTATTTTACCGTTCGCTTACATTATCAGCTTACTTAACAAATAAGTAAATATTTTCGGAAATAATTATGATTTATGTATCTATGCCAAATTGCAGCTTTAACGATCACACAGCAAACTAAAGCCGCGGATGGTCAGACGGACATGACGAAACTAGTTAACTACGGAACCCTAAAAAGGACTTACTTTTCCAACATGGCTTCGATGGAAGTGTACAGTAATTTTCTAGTGAACAGCTCACTCGTGCCATCAGCACTGCGTTTATCTTCACTTCTGCCCCACTGTAAAAATAATAAGTTATTTTTGAATATGTAAGAATTTGAGGCTTTTGAAATATTTCCATCATATTATTGATTTCATAATAGCAAATAAAAGCAGCATCTCATTTGATTTGTCATCGGTATGACGTAGGTACCTATATTATTATAACATGTAGTCTATTGCCTATAGGTAAAGTCACAGTATTTTAAAATTGTTACTAAAATATTCAAATTAAATATTTTAAAGCATAAACAAAAAAACTAATATCAGATTTTTTTAAGTAAAACTCATCTATACCTACTTGGTTTGTACAAATTAGAGACATAATTTAAAAAATGTTATAACTCACTCGTGAGTTATAGCTTTTTTTTCAGAATCCAAAACTCCCGCGGGAACAATATTGGCCATTAAATATTTTTAAATAAACAAAAATATTAAGTTATAAACGCCAGTAAGTATTTTATAAGTAAAACTCATTTATACCTAGTTAATACATATAAAATAGTAACATAATTTAAAAAAAGCTATAACTCACGAGTGAGTTATGGCTTTTTTTTCACAATCCATAATCGATAAGAGCTAATATGATTGCCCGCAGGTTTGCACGCTGCTCTAATGACTGTAAAATAACCCTATTCAGGGCTTTTTGTACCACTTTTTACACGTGCAGCCTGTGGAGCAAATTTACAAAAGCGTCGTACAGGGCCTTACAAGTTCAACATAATAATGCGTTCCGGGTGTTGATGGGGCTGCCGCGCTTTTGCAGCGCCTCACAAATGTTCGCGATGAAATAGTTATTTGTGCAACAAGAGAGGAAAGTTGGTTTTTCTTGCGAGTGTTTATTTTGAGACTCGAGAAAACGAAAGATTCTATAATTGAATCACGAGCGAAGCGAGTGATTCTAAGGTAGAATCTTGAGCGTAGCGAGGGACTCAAAAACACGAGATGTAAAATAACTTTGCTCTCGTGTTGCACACATAATTTTTCACCTCAGTAGTGAGAACATATTAAAGGTTATACGATACGAGACGAGAGACCGGACCGGACCGGACCGGACCGGACCGGACCGGACCGTACCGGACCGGACCGCACCGCACCGTACCGTACCGTACCGTATCGTACCGTAGTATGAAGTTCATGGCCTTCACTAAATTAAAAAGCTACATTGTGAGTGACGAAAGTAGGCTTGTTCGAGCTGCTGAGGTGAAAATAATTTTATAGCATCAACTTACCGCAACATCACCAAGCAATGGTTCAAAGTATGTGGCATTGGCAACGTCATTATAATTCGCTTCGAAGAACCACGCCACGCTCGTCGTCGTTTCTGGGTGCAGCGGGACGGATACCGTTGCAAATACCTGCAAGTTTCGACACCACCATTATGTATGTATAACTTACTTTATTGCATATAAACAAGTTTTACACAAAACAGACAAAACAAAGTAATAAATAATAAATCACATTTAGAAACGGGTCTATCGCGAATTTATTTTGTTACCTTTACTCGACAACGATAGACCCGTTTCTAAATGTGATTTAATATGTGTTCAAACCGCGAAAGTTTTAAATGTTAAAAAAAATTATACGAAGAAAGGTGAACTTATCCCTAACAACATAATCATCGTTATCAATGTTATGTATGTATGTATGTATGTGTTATATATTGAGGGGAGAATTAAAACTTCTCGAGGCAGAGGTGTGGGGTTAGAGCCGGCGTAGCTTAAGCGCACTGTAATATGCCTACTTGAATAATTAAATATTTATCTTATCTTTATCATCCTCACGTATCATCAACACCGATCTAATCGCTCTTAACTAACTGAGCTACCGAAGCTTACTAGAAGCAAATTAAATTCTGGTGATAATTGGGCGTTTTCTAAAATAAATATTGAAAACCTTATTCTCACAGATCCTGTTTTTGGGTTCTTTCAACTCAGAATCAATATCATATTCAATCCTGATGATAAAAAATGTCCCAAAAATTTGTATGAAAATTGTACATTCCACTACGTCACGCACATATAATGTACAAGTGACTAAAAAATCACACTAAACCGTGACGTAATGGAATGGACATTTTGGGACATCTTTTTTTAATGGCAGGATGGAGAATGCTGTCGATTATGAGTAAAATGATCCCAAGAATGTAAAGGTTTGAATGAATCATGTTTTCAATATTTATTGTAGAAAACATCCAATTGCAATTGTCGTTTTTAGTCAGGTATCTACCTGAAGTTATAAATATGGCATAGAGTAACTTATACTAGAGCGGTACTGTCATAGTAAATTTTGTAACCCCAGTAAATTTACTGCCATCTGTCGACACACTTTAAAACTAAAAATGAAGATTTATAAAAATACGATAAAATGTATTTAAATAGGGATAAATGATTTTTTTTATTTGCATTAATTATTTTTTTGATTTTGACCCATGTTCTTTCACTGATATGCGTTAAAATTGTTAAATAACAAACGAAACAATCAACGCCCTCTATACGAGTGTAGGCCAAAACTAGTGGCGCCATCTGATCGAGAATCAAATTTTCTTGATTTTCGAGGCACGTTTTTTCCTTAGACTGTATCCATCTATTACGAAGTTATATCTATCTTTGAATATGGTAAATAATATATATGTACCAAAATATACTTACTCCATATTGTGTCGACGAGGTAAACAGCAAATATCTCTTCTGTCTGTTGTTTACTTTCGAAAATCCTCTGTCCAAATTAAATATAACTAAATACCTAAAAATAAGAAAAAAAAATGTCACAAAACAATGGAATTTGTCTACTTTCCTAAATCTCGATTATTAAAATTTTGTGTAAAGAAACTCCAACTGTAACTACAATGTTTAATTGTTTATACAAGAAAATTTCCACTTAAAGGAAAAAAGTTTAAAGAATACGTACACCACAAAATGGCAATCAATCCACATCTTCTCTTAATATAACAGACAGTTTAAAATGGTGATTGACAGCAAATTACAGTCTAAAAACTGACGGCGTGTTCGACCCAACTTAATGAACGTTTGACGTCTTATTTGTGTTAACAATTTGTGATCATTCCTTAATGCTCGTACAGACTAAGCTAACGAACTAAAAACCCTAAAAAACGAAACCGTGTTCGCACTTAGATGTGGTTTAATTTCTACTCTGTGGTAGCAAAGTCTGTACACGATGTAGTTGAGATAGTTTGTCATGTAAGTGTAAATTGGTTGACGGGACTTGTGTTTGGTTTTGCGCATAGAGGTTGTAATCAAAGACGAATGTCCCGGCGGCTCCAATCGGAGCCGCGATTGGTACGAGAGGAGATAACGAGCACTCGTAGGAAAGTCTAAGGTTTGCTGGTCACGTTCTAGTGAGGACTTGTAATTTAGCCATCACGATCCTCAAGTATGTTAAGGGGTGAATGCTGCTTGGACGTGAATTCAGACGATTTTGTAGTTGATTCTGTCTTCTTTTTAAAAATTGGGATGTTTGAGTATTGTACACGTCTGCTTCAGTAGACATAAATAGAGCATCAGAGAGCTGCTTACTACAACAATAATCATAGGGTTAACGTCTATAACGTTAACGTCTCCTCTGCCACTGTTAACGTGTGTTGGAGTACTTATCGAGACAAACCTAGGTTTTACAAAAAAAAGAGTACCAATGGCGGACTTAATGCCTTAAGGCATTCTCTACCAGTCAACCTAAACAATAACAGTTCAGTGCAGGATTGTAGAGAGTGGATATAAGAATAAACACAAGCCTTTCAATTAAGAAGATAAGATAAATGAAATAAAACTATGAAAACGGATTATATCGCGTATATTGAATTTATAATACATCCCGACGTTTCGAACCCTTTACAGCGTTCGTGGTCAACGGGTGACTGAGGAAAAATTACAAAGTGCAAAAATACCCACATACTAAAATAATGAACAATCATAGACTACAAACTTTAAGGCTGGTTGTACATGCAAAATCGGTTCATAAGGCTAGTTATACACTACAATTATTTTCAAGTAAAGATATATATATACGCGATAAAAAAAACCGGGTCTCCTCCGGTCCGGGTCTTCTCGGGTCCGTGGTGTAGGGTTGGAGCCGACGTAGTTAGTAGTAGTACAACCAGCCTTAAAGTTTGTAGTCTATGATTGTTCATTATTTTAGTATGTGGGTATTTTTGCACTTTGTAATTTTTCCTCAGTCACCCGTTGACCACGAACGCTGTAAAGGGTTCGAAACGTCGGGATGTATTATAAATTCAATATACGCGATATAATCCGTTTTCATAGTTTTATTTCATGAGTAAACTATCGCGGTAACCGAAGACAATATTAAGATAAGATAAAGATAAAAGATATTTATTCGTGACGATCACAACACAAGTACGAACATGTACAGACAACAACAGCAAGAAAAGAAGGGATCATCAAGTGTGCATCACGAAATGGACCCAACTCTGCATGCGCTGGTCTTCTGTAGGGCCCATTCGGTGATGCCACGACAGATAACACACAAAGATACATATTAAAACATTACAAAAATACACACAAGGAATAATTACAAACATATTAACCAAACCAAAAAGCGGTTCTTACTTACCTAAAGTTCAAATTAAAATATTTGCTTTAGACGTAATAAAAATCATATACAAACGAAAAAATTACCAAGGCCTCCACTACTCCTCCTCTTTTTCCTTTGTTTATGATATTTATTTCGTTTATAGTTTAAATAGTGATTACTTGTAAAAAATACATAAATTAAAATATTTTCATAAGAAAGTAATTTAATTTGTTTTTTAGAGTATTTGCCTTTGGCTTACAGCATACAATAACGCAATAGTCAGAAAACCCCTTAATATATTATCTTCTACAATCACTATTAATTAGTTACCATAAAAACCTACAAACAAACATCATGAATATAATATAATTTATAAGCAATGGAAACTTTTTTAAACGAGTCAGTAAATTCCATACTCGCATTTAAGCTAACTATAGGTAATTGTTATAATTCATATGTGCTAGCTTTTAAAAGTCAATGGAATGCCCGGAGCGACTCGGAGAGGGAATATTTGAAACGCGGCTCCGGATCCGATTCAACAACGATCTACGAAAACTTTTTTAACAGCAAAAAATATTGAATTAAGGGAATAAATATTTCGTTAGTATATTCTTTTATGAATGGATCAAACGAGGTACATAAAGAACACTAAACATTTTCAAAGTGTGTGTATCAATATAGGAAGGAGCTTTGGAATAGGGCACAGCATGGCTGGTTGTTGTAGGAAGGTTTTAAGTATTTTTATTTTTACAGTAAATATGGTGTTACTTTCTCGCTCTAGTGCGTAAAGTGCACTTTTTGTGCATATGTTGAAAGTTTAAAGGGCCATATGTACTGTAAAACGTTGTACGATACATGCGCGAATAGGTAATTCGCAACTCCCTGCGGTCGTGTTTTAGTTTATCGCCACTCGTTTCGAATTTCCTCTTCTCTGCACTTGTATCGTAAATAACAATTTTTGTTACTGCCTTTTACTCGTATTGCCTGATAATTACGCAATAGAATATATTATGTTTTGTGAGCAAAATTACAAAAATCTTATAAATTAGTAATTGGTCAGTAGGCTCATTACCCTAAAGTGTTTTTTAACGTTAAACCAAAGGTACCTTATGAGATGAATAGGTATGAAGGTCATACTAAAACACTGTTATTCTGATTAGCCGAGATGTATTAAACAACAAAAAAAGTTTGCGGTCTCAGACTTGGTCCCATAGTACTTTATTAAGGTATTACAAATTTATTTACATACAAGATATATACAGTGGTACTACGTAAACGAAATTAATAACTAGCTTAAATCTAAAATAGGCCCTTGAGGCATTGTACCAAGGATGCTGGCGGCATTTCCCCGCTGTATCGCAATGCTGATACGTTGTGCGAGAAAGCCGCCAGCTCCTCGGTCACCAGTTACGTCAACCAGACGCTTCGCGATTTGTGCAAACAACTTATGCGCGCTGGGACCATAGTTAGAATTCATCAATATGACCTAAGTACATCGTATTCAAAGTACGTGCAGTATTTATAGCAAAACGTTGAATAAACCCTGTACAAAGAATAATTTTAAAGGAAATAATTCAAACATTTTCTGAATGCGTTCCAAACAGCCCGACGTATCGTGAAATTCGATGGATCACGATAGAAATGCATCTCGATGCTCAGTTCACTGAACAACGCTGTGAATGTACCGTGCACTTGTATCTTGAGAGCGGTATTGTTTTGATAGAATCCTCAAGCTTCTAAGTGGTTATGGTGCAGTGGGTTCAGGTCCTTCTCTCAACGTAGCTCGCACGGAATCGCGGATAATAGAATATATTATTATTGAATTGTTATTTTTAACAAAAAAAAACCGGACAAATGCAAGTCGGACTCGCCCACCGAGGGTTCCGTACTTTTTAGTATTTGTTGTTATAGCGACAACGGAAATACATCATCTGTGAAAATTTTTACTGTCTATCACGGTTCATGAGATACAGCCCGGTGACAGACAGACATATAGACAGACGGACAGCGGAGTCTTAGTAATAGGGTCCCGTTTTTACCCTTTAGGTACGGAACCGTAAACAAGGGATCGATGAGGTCGATCAAAAATAACATAAAGTACGCATTTTTAGAAGCAATTTTCATGCTTTTGTGCAACAAAATAAGTAGACAAAATTTTAATGGTGCATTTTATATTCGTGACATATTTTCTATAGAGCGAAAGTTGTTTAATCAGGTTTAGAATCAATGAAGATAATAGAGAAAGGCCTCAAGATTTCTATTCGAAACTCATCGAAACAATTCTAATGAACCGTGAATGAACCCAAACGCAACTACCCTATGGCCACCTCCTGTGTTGAATTTTGGAAAGTGGGTCTAATCTAATTTACCTTGCAAGATTAGATCCGAACAAACACAAACAAACACTGCAAGTTAAATAAAAGCTTGTAAATAAGTGCTATGATTTTTCAAAAACAGCTGGCTGAACGCGCACGCGCTTATGCCTCCTCCGAGCTTCCGACATCATACCGCCGCACCGCATCAAAGGCGCTCTCTTTCCGCTCGCAGGCCAATTTATCGGAATGAAGGGCCATAATATAATGGGATTCTGTGGCTGCAGCTCTCCATGCTCAATAAATGTGCTCGACATGCAGCGTTCTAATTTACAATTTATTTCGCTTTGCGATTCAAAAAGGAACGTCGAATACTTATTGACGACAAAATTGAATTACATTTTAGTTTACCGTTTAATATCTTTAGTTATTTAGTTTGCAAATTATTAAAGGTATATTATGCTCAACTGAATATCTATATGCCATACCAAATTATTAGTATTTACTATATTTTGAAATTATATATTTTTGAAATAGTTATATATTTTTGAAGCGCTGGTGGCCTAGCGGTAAGAGCGTGCGACTTTCAATCCGGAGGTCGCGGGTTCAAACCCCCGGCTCGTACCAATGAGTTTTTCGGAACTTATGTACGGAATATCATTTGATATCTATACCAGTCGCTTTTTGGTGAAGGAAAACATCGTGAGGAAACCGGACTAATCCTAACAAGGCCTAGTTTCCCCCTCTGGGTTGGAAGGTCAGATGGCAATCGCTTTCGTAAAAACTAGTGCCTACGCCAATTCTTAGGATTAGTTGTCAAGCGGACCCGAGGCTCCTATGAGCCGTGGCAAAATGCCGGGATAACGCGAGGAAGATGATGATATTTTTGAAATAGTAGATTGTGTGAGCAAAATGACATATTTACGGCGAGAGCGTACAATTGAATCCTACACGAAGCGAAATATTCTATAACATAATCCCGAGAGTAGCGAGGGATTCTCAAGTAGAATCCTGAGCGTAGTGAGGGATTCAAGTGTGTTACGTCCAAGATGGAAATAATTTTGCTACCATGTGACACATATTGCTTTTCACATCACCTATGAGGTAATTATAATGTTTTAAAATATTATTTATGCTAAAAAAATAATGCGCAAAAAAATGTAAAAATAGTGTCCTAGAACAGAAAAGTGTTACTTTGATCCCTCCTAGCAGGGAAGCAAAAGCCCTTTTTCTAATTGGTGACGTGAAAAGTGTTTTGCTTTATGTAGCAGTCACTCTTAGGTAAGACACCCATATATAGGTTCCATTTTTCGGGTTGGGTAACTTGCATTGCATAGGTACATCATATTGAAGAAAATAATTATTAAATGTAAATAAAGTCTCAACTTAGACACCTTCACTAATAACTGGCCGGAAATAGCTCAACAACGGGAGTCATGGAAATCTAAGGGAGAGGCCCTTGCCCAGCAGTGGGATACTACAGGTTATTAAAAAAAAAAAAAAGTCTCAAATCCGCATTTTATGCTATTGCCACGGGACGTTAATAAGCTGATAAAGTTGATTAAATAATCTGGAAAAACCACCCTAATTTGACTTAATAACCAGTTAATACTAATTCCACTAAGCTAACTTGGCCAGTTCAAAGGGATGGCTAGGAGACAGGCATGCGAGCCTAATTGCCTGCTCGCTCAGGTAACGCTAATGTGGCACATGCCGGAATCACTGAGAAAACATAACGGTTCATTAGTCACAAAGAGCAAATACTACATTTATTTTATTTCCCGCCGTGCTCCGCGAAAGACGCACATGATGCTGCTAACACTAATCCTCCTAAATGTTCTCGCGACTCTGGAAGCACACAGACAGAGGAGGTACCTCGTGTACCCCGACGGCGGCCCGACCCGAGCGCAGGTATTTCTTCCCCTATTCGAAATCGCGCATGCAAATTTACATAACGTAGCTGATTTAACTCCGGCAAATGATGTTTTCTTTGCACACCGGATCGGGCTTAACGAAGCAGTGTTTTTTTCTTGTTGGTGAATTTAAATGCAATTAAGTTGCTCGCTTTGCCCTGCTTTTTGAAGTGTTGCGAGGAATTTGTTTAGTCGAGGTTTTTTCGTTTGCTTCGTTTAATTCTTGACGTCGTTCTGGTGAGTGGAGAATTTATAATTTAATCTGATTGAATGAAAAAGTGTTACAAAGTAGGTAGTTGACAAATTCCCTACTCCATAGGTAGCGATCCCTTAAATTGATCAATAGTGTCAGGAATAGGATATTGACAACTACCTGTTTGGTAGAGAATCACTGTTTTTCAAGCCGTAACAAGCGAAGTTGCCCGTGGTGTACAATAAATAAATATTATAAAACAATCTTACACAAACCAATCTATTCCCATAGCAATCAATAATGTTCTAAGAACAAATTAAATTACTGTCTTTGTTGTGTCAATAAAGAAGTACATAAATGAAAAAAAAGATTAAATAATTTAATTTGTGTTATTTCAAGTAGACCCACTACTATTTAAACTATTAACCGAAATAAATGGCATCAGAATCTGTCATCTGTCGCGTAATAGAACGCTGGTTCGATTCCAGCTCTGGGCACTGAAGGCCTTGGTCATTTTTTTCCTTTGTATATGACATTTATTTCAGTTTTCCAGTAATGTTGAGCCAATGTACGGTAAATGTACTCTCATGAAAATCATTTATTTCCCCAAAAAATTTTTTGTGCTTGTGTTTATTTTAAGTTTCATAAATACATAATCATTTTTGAAAAGATTAGCTATCTACATCACCTCCACTCTAAGCTACTAAAATATCTATGAATAAAAAAAGAATATAGATACATAATCATAATTAATTAGCTCCATTAACCTAATCACGTCAGTTTCAATACGCGGCGATACCCGAGTCCCCACGGGCTGTCATTCATCGACAAATGGCTGGATATCATTAGGCCGTGATCGAGTACCTATATCTAATTTCATAAGTGCCCTCTCCTCAAGGGCCTCCGAAGCAAAAGCGTTGCCGAAAAGTGCCCCAGAATAAGGAACGATATTATAAGCCCGTTTCAGTTATAAGTTTTTTTTTATTAGTAAAAGGTAAGCATTTGACCGCAATCTCACGATGGTAAGTGCCGATGCAGCCTAAGATGGAACATGCTTACCTAAAAGATGTCTATTCACTCTCGATTTAAAGAGATCCAAGTTACAGTGGACTAGGAATAGATTTACAGGAATTGAATTCCACTCCTTAGCCGTTCGATTGTATCGCTTTTGTATTTTTTAACATAATATCCTCTTTCTTTGTGTAAATATCTTTTTGGCTAAACGTGCTCGACTGTTTACCTGGTAAAGTAGGGCAAGTTTTTGTAATATGGAAAGCTAGAAATTATAACCGTGTTTTTGTTGGGCGACTATTAATTGGGTCTTGGTACAATGCCTCAAGGGCCTATTTTAGATTCAAGCTAGTTATTAATTTGGTTTACGTAGTACCACAAATATCTTGTATGTAAATAAATATTTCGATTTACCTAATTGGAACTTTGTGTTTGTTTTATATTTACGTCTGCAATCAAGAAAGTTAAATATATTTTGATAACATGTTTATATTTAATGCTTTTAATTTTCATTACCTACTTGGAAAAATCAAGCATTATGTGTATGGCATTAAAATAATTAATTTTATTCAGAAGTGTAAGAGAAACCACATTTATTATTTTATTATTCGATACTGTGAACATATTAAAACGGGTCACTTACGTTTCGAATCTAAAAGTATTTTAATATATTTAAAAATCATAATATTTGTTGTGTATTTTATAGGTACTTGATGAATTAAAAACATATGAACTTTTTGTTTCAGTTTATCATCGGTTTAGGTATTCCAATTGATCTCAAGGAGCAGGCGGTGACAGTCGGGACTGTCATTAAATTCCAATATTACCTTCCCTCGAACAGTACCGAGTACACTAGCAGAATTTACGGATTTGTCGATACTGTTTCCAGAGACATGGATGGAAATAGTAATACTGGAGACGAAGAAGATTCAGAATCTAGGAAAATAGCTGTTGATGATGACGATGATAAAGAAGAATCTCAAGATGATGTTAACGATAGCGAAGAAAGTAAAGATTCTCAAGAAGATTCTTTAGTTGATATCACTTTTAATGATAGAAGAAAAAGATCGTTAATATACTCTGAAGGTGGCGCAGTCCAAGATAAAAATGTGTTAACTTTAGACGAAGCTATTAGCCGACAGGAGCTCATAGACCAGAAGGCGAGAGAAGAGGAGAAAGAGCCAGAGAGAATGAACAGATGGGACTTTTACAAAATTATTGAACATATGTCAGAAAGGTAAACTTTTCCGTGCATTTCTCTGTTTTAGGCTGGCTTTCCACTGAAGGGGAGATGAGAGTAGACGAGAGGAAACGTGCGGGAATCTAGAGATATCATTGGTTGTAATCCAGCAGAGAGGAAAAGACAACCATGCTATTGCCGCACGTCTTCCTCATCTCCTCCTCAGTGGAAAAGTAGCCTTATCAACGGTTGCTTTTAAAAATCGTGTCCAATTGACACATTTAAGTGCTAATTTTTCATTTTCATTTCTAGAGCGAACAGTTACTAGACTATTTTTACACGCGTGCCACTAAACAGTCGATTTCATACCGCAATTATTTTAAGTATTTAAGGTACACACTTTATGTTACTTTTAAGTGCCACTTGCACCATTCCACTAACCCGGGGTTAACCGGTTAAACCTGGAGTTACCATGGTTAACAGTACAATTTGACACTGGGTTAACGGTTTAACCGCATAACCCCGGATCAGTGGGATGGTACATGTGGCGCTAAAGGTATTTATTAAAATACTCATAAATTTAATAATAATTAACATAAGGCATGTCATTGCTTATTGCAATATCCTGAAAGTTTCTAAATATATGCAGTTTTATTCTCTCATAATAATTTGTAATATTCACTTAAAATTAAAATATTCTTGGGTATGTGGTATTTTCTATAAAAAGGGACCTTATTGTCGATGGCGCTTACGCCGCACAGCGTCGCGCGGCATTGTATTTATATCGGAGCATCATTTATAATGGCGTAAGCGCCATCGACAATAAGGTCCCTTTTTATAGAAAATACCACATATAATCACTTCATAAACCTCTCCCCCATCCCTTGGAATTCAAGAAAATGAGTGAAGTAATACAGTATAATAAAACATTCATTTTAAATAAATTCCATGTTTTACAGATATGGATACTCGGGTCGCCCATGCTTGCTACGCACTATCTGCGAGGCGGCTGAGGTCCCGTTCACGTACGAACATGGCCTGTTGGGTGAAATTGCACATATTCTGTTTACGTGAGTAATAGCTTGCCTATTGGCTATATTAGTGTTAATGTGTGTGAAGTCTTTGTGTGCGTGTGTGCATTTAACTAGATGACGATCGAATTCCGCAGCTGTACGACTGCCGCAGTATAATTGCATTGCAGCGCGACATTACTGCCGCAAATGTCAAAAATATTGTAGGCAGGCAGTATTGTCGCGCTGCAATAATGTTGCAGTCGACTGTATTACTGCCAGGAAATGTCAAAATGCCAATTTATCGGGAAATTTAGATGAAATTTAACGTTTCCTCATTCCTACTCTGTCGAAAATAGTCGGCCTAGGTATGGACACAATGTATGGACTGACGTTTATCTGACATGGCTATTTTGACGTTACGTATACATTTGACGTTCCCCTCCCCCGAAAAATTGGCAGACAGCAAATTACAGACAAGGCGTCTCCGTTGGTTATATACTCCAAGTTCCAAAACGATATTGCTGCCCCGATATTCGATATTTGCGGCAGTAATGTCGCGCTACAATACTGCGGCAGTAATTCAGCTGCGTTCGGAATCTGAACGTCACATTAACAGCAGCAGAATATCTTCGTTAGATTTTTTAATTATTAAGTAAAAGAGATTCTAAATATTTTTATGGATTTTATTTTTCGCTCTAGTCGTCTTAAACATGTGCTAATATTGATACCAGAGCACGCGAAAGATTCCAAAACGTCTCAAAATTTGCATCCAATTATTTTGCTACTCACATGAGACCACAAGGATAAAATGCAACTTTCTCATCAGGTTTTGAAGAATAAATAGAGCCGAAAGATTTCTGTGTGGGCTGCTAGTGTCACATACACCAATTGTATTCTGTTGGTTGCTTGACATAATTATAACTCACAATATTGCCGGAAATAAACACTTTATTGCTACTAAAATACTTTAACTATAGAAGCGCGATATTATGAATGATATTGCTAATGAGGACACGCGTGGTAGGTTCTAATGATGAACTTGTACTGACTCGTATTTTATTGCTTTACGCAATTGTAAGTAATTTCGCTGAGATGGCAATGTGCGGTATATATGTCGGCGGCAGATCCTAAAATCGGGCATATCGAGATATTCCTACGCATATCATGAAACGCCGCCATTTCATGATCTGACTAGCGACTACCAGCCATATCGTTCAAACCTCAACGTTTGACGATTTGCTTGGCGACGTTTGGCAAATAAGTAGGGTGTGATATTCCTAGACAGATCATGTAACGCCGGCATTTCATGATCTGCCTAGCGACCACCAGCCATATCGTGCACACCTCAAGGGATGATATTCCTAGGCAGATCATGAAACGCCGGCATTTCATGATCTGCCTAGCGACCACTAGCCATATCGTGCAAAGTGAAAGGGTTTCAAGTGGAACCGTACAGTTTCGAAGAATACGGGGACGAAAACAATGTATTGTTTGTTTTCAGGCCTTCCACAACGTCAGACGAGCTGTCCCATCACACGGACAACGAATACCACGCCGCTGAGCGTCTCGGCCGCGGCGCGGACGGCAACTGCGAGTCGCTGTTCCCGGAATGTGAATCCTCAGTGTTGGAGACTTTTACGGAAATTGGCGTTGATACACTGCATAAATTTGGATTGTATTGATTATAGAAGAGACTTAATAGAATTTTATTTGTTTCATTTAAAAATCAGAGTTTGGATTGTAACTACACCACCATTACTGCAGCATTATTGCAGCGAGACATTACTGCCGATTGTATTACTATCGCAAATGTCAAAATCGACGTTGATGCTAAGATCATTTACATTTGCGAAACCAATGCAGTCGGCAGCAATACTGCAAGAAACGTTAAAATGTTATTTATTAAAAAAAAAATACATTGAGGTAGCTAAGTACTAAAATATCTTTAGCCTCGTGTTGTCAGGCTCGCTGTCCCATCACACGGACAACGAATACCACGCCGCTGAGCGTCTTGGCCGCGGCGCGGACGGCAACTGCGAGTCCCTGTTCCCGGAATGTGAATCCTCAGTGTTGGAGACTTTTACGGAAATTGGCGTTGATACATTGCATAAATTCGGACTGTATTAATTAAATTGCTAAGATATTCAATATAAGTTTATTCGTATTGCTCCCTGCACCCTAAATGGCTGACTAATCACAGCACATCAGCATCACCTCCATTTCCTTCGCATATATATAACTTTTCTAAGTACTGAATCCAGTCAGTTTCCTACCGACTTCCAACCACACCGCGTCTTACCGTTTCCGTGCCGTAGCCCGGGCCTTCAAGGACAATAATTACGTTTTAATTTAGTTAGTTTATCTACGCACATATCGTATTAGTGCTTTAAAATGCGTTCAGAAACCGTAGGAAATGACCAGCATTATTACAACCAATTTTACTATGAGAACTTTTTTTTCTGTGGTAGTAGGTAAAATCTGTACTATGTTATTACATTATAGATTTTTGTAAGGTTATGAGTTTAAATTTGGAACAGCTGTCGGAACTCAAGTGGGTCTCTATTCTAGTATCCATAGATATTAAAACAGTTGTTATCGATACGAAACGTCAATTCAGTATGTTTCTTTAATATAAACCGCACGACATTTAATCTCAAGTGACATGAGAATAGGGACATCACTCGTTTGTATATAATAAAAATTAAAAAAACATTCGACTTGACGGAGGATCGAATTTCCGCCAATACTGTTGTCATTTTGTTTGTTAGTTTTTTGTTGTTGCGAAAGTAGAATTGTGAAAAGTTGTTTGTAATTTACATTTTAGTTGATAATAGTAGTTTGTTTCTGTATTTGTTTAAATTTATTTTTTATTGAATTATTTTAATATCTATCCCATCTTAGAGTACTTATGATATGTATGTAGATAAAGTAGATTATGCAACTGTACATAACTAGGCCTTAAAACACTCGTGTGATTCTATTATGAGACTCGCTTACGTTCGTTTCATAAAACCACACTTGTGTTTTAAGGACTCTCATTATGTATCAGTTGCATAAACTACTATTTTATAACTGACCTTCGCGGTTTTTGATGATATATACCTATATATAAGTGGGAGGCAAACCTATCGCATAGTGGCAAGCAATTAATTTTGCTAATGGATGCCCGCAACACCAGAGGGTTTTTAAGTGCGTTGCCGACCATTGAGATAAGATAAGTAGGTAAGGGAGTACGCTCTTTCATTACAGCATTTATAAAAGAATTATTCGGTTTCATTATAACAGTATCATTTAACGAAATAAAAAAAACCGTGCGGATTTAATGTAGGGACAGCCATGTTGGTAGTGTAAATACGTAATGCAAAATACAATACAGGAATATACTTTCAGTCCCACTTCGTACCTACCATTGTCGCAATCTATATGAGCGCCGCCATAGATATCATAAATATCGTAATATTATCACTTGACTGTGACAATTGACAAGGTACTAAGGGTCTTATGTGAAACAAACCCTAAGTAGCATAAGTAGAATCGCCGGATTATTCGATGGATAGCACAAACGCGATTCTTCCTATTCGTGATTCCCATACAATATAGATTCCACACAACTACAGTTTACTACATTCGTAATTCTACACAGTCTATATTTTGACGCAATCGGGATTATTCCTATTCGCGATTCTACACAACATGAGTTTATCGCAACTGCAGTTTACTCCATTCTTAATTCTACAGTGTCTAATTACGAATGGAGTTAACTGCGGTTGCGTTGAACCCATACTGTACAGAATTAGGAATAGGAAGAATCCCGAGTGCGTGAAAATATCGACTGTGTAGAATTACGAATGGAGTAAACTGCAGTTGCGATAAACTCATTTTGTGTAGAATCGTGAATAGGAAGAATCCCGATTTCGTCAAAATATAGACTGTGTAGAAATTGTAGAATTACGAATGTAGTGAACTGCATTTGTGTGGAATCCATATTGTATGGGAATCACGAATAGGAAGAATCGCGTTTGTGATATCCATCGTATAATCCACAAATCTGAACTAATTTAATCTGTTAGAACCTATTTAAACTATAAAGTGAAATAAATGTCATATACGAAGGAAAAAATGACCGAAGCCTCCAGTGTCCAGAACCCATGGAGCCCATGGCCAGGGGGCGCCACAAGCCTTCGGGAATTGTCATATACTTGGAAATTTCGACCCATGCCACCGTGACCGGATAGCCGAGCGGTTCAGGCACCTGTCCGGTAAACGGGGTACGCTGGTTCGTTTCGAGCTCTGGACACTGGAGGCTTTGGTCATTTTTTTTCGTATATGATATTTATTTCAGTTTATAATTTAATCTGTACTCAAAACCACCGTCTTTTTAGCCATTAACAAAACATAGAATTTTTTCGGCTTCATAGTTCTTCAAGTACGTTTTATTACTTTTACAAATGATAAATGATATAAAATTTTGTTTATAAAAAAATATTCTTTGTTGGAGTTTGAGACAGTTGAAAAATATTTAGACAGACAGGGACAAATAGTGTCTCATTTAATCGAATTGTGTCTAACCTACTCTTCAGAGAATAACAGTTCATATCTTTACTGTACTGCGTAACAACTTGGTGGTAGAAGATACGGACTGTAGTAGTTCATCAACATAAGTTTATTATTTATTAGTATTAGGTACTCGGCGTATTACTAAGGCGGAAATGAGACATGCATGGGAATCAACCAAAAAACTATACTTCTATTCTTCGCGTTATTGGTTGATACCCACACGAGTATCTTCGCTCATCTCCGCCTTAGTGGAAAGGCAGCCTTATCCTTCGAAACTTGACAGACACAATGAAAAGATTTACTAGTAAATAAATACATTTAATTTTATAAAAGTATGAAATATGGCACCAATCAATCAAGCATTGTCTTAACTGAAGCGACTATCGGAAGATCGCGTGGCGGGCACTTCTGGATGAGACTGCCCAGGACCGGGATAAGTGCTACACAAAGAGAGGCGAATGCTTGATAGGGAGCGATAGGAGGCTGAAATGAGTCAATATAACAAACGTTTATCTAAAATTAAATAAAATTACGGCTGATATATGGGAATATTTCTATACACTATTTAAGTTTCAATTGGCGTTTTCTATAAACAATTGTCACTTAGCAAGGCAGGAGGTCTACCACATACATCGAAATTCGAAGATCTCTCCTTATAACAGTAATGGAGTTACTATAATCATGATAAAAATGAAGAAGATTCACAATTATTGACATTTGGAGTTGTTTCCGATAGGCGTAAGTAAAGCCTAAAGTAATTCCACACTGTTTGACAAATACAAAATATGAGTCGTGACTATACTCTGATTTGTAATTAGATTCCAAAAAACTAACTTCACTCAGATCCTTTTTCTTTCGTAATAATGGAAAATATGTAAAGAAGTAAACTCAAATTTCCCTTTTACATACTCTAGCATTTAAAATAAATATAGATGTATCATTTTAGCTTTGTTTAGTTTCTTAAAACATACGGAAAAGAGAAAAAGTGAGGTTAGTTTTATGGAATCTAATTACAAATCAGAGTATAGGGCAATAATACAGGAATTCGGGAATTCCGAGATACCGGATTTTTACGATATTTCAGTACCTAAATGACGTTTCAATCATTTATAAAAAAGCGGACAAGTGCGAGTCGGACTCGCCCACCGAGGGTTCTGTACTTTTTAGTATTTGTTGATATAGCGGCAACAGAAATTCATTTGTGAGAATTTCAACTGTCTAGCTACCACGGTTCATGAGATACAGCCTGCTGACAGACAGACGGACAGTGGAGTCTTAGTAATAGGGTCCCGTTTTTACCCTTTGGGTATGGAACCCTAAAAGTGATGAAATTACGACGAAAACTGTAAACATTATGAAAAAAAATGACGGCTATTGGTACAGAAAATAAAATATTTGGCTCATTTTACATTGAAAATAGCTTTTTTTACGATCATCTTCGATACCGGTATAAATTCCGGAAATACCAGTATTGAGGGCTAATATTCATGCCTATTGAGAATCGTCCGATATTGGATGCCCTAGGGCTTATAGGCAATATTAGGGCATACAATGCAAATATAGGCATGGCAATATAGGGCAAAGCGTCGCGTCACGACTAGTAGTAGTCGTGACGCGACGCTATAGGCGCTTCAGTAGGACAACGAGCCGTAGGTCGTTGTTATGGAGATTCAAACACTTTAGTAAACATATCGAGGAGTGAAATAGAAGTACACTGGAACATTCTAGAACAGTCCCGAAGTTTCTGCCCGTGTTCGAACGCCTGCACGTATGGAGATGCTTCGTCGCATGGATGCTCTGCGATGTCGTTTGAGGGACTGAAAAGAGAAAATGCGTGCTGTTAAAATTATTAAATTAAAATGCTGTCGTTGGAAAAATCCAGTAGAAAATATTTTTGGCATGAGGAAGCGAGCACTGAATATTGGTGCGATAATGAAGTGGTAGTTAAAAGAGAAAAAATCACTAACGTCATGAGTCATGACAGAAACTGCAGTATTAGAATAACATAATGGCAGAAATAGGCTTGAATTTCGTTACTTTGAATATTATTCCTGTTATCCTAAACATTGTAGCGAAAAAACATTCAAAGTAACAAGTAAGTAGAACATTCAAAGTAACGAGTAAGTAAGTAGTAAGTAGTTACAGCAGTAAGGGACATAAGTCTCTTTAGATGAATTTACTGACACAATCGCAAGGACACTTAACCAAAGCCCAAGACAACATGGATAGGTCTTGTAAAAAGAACCTTAGAGAAAAAATAATACCACCAGAGACGACCCAGGACAGAGACGATCCTGGCGACGCCGTATAAGGAAAGCCGACCCCAAGTAAATGGGATAAGGCTAGGAAGAAAAAGAATCGCAAAGACACTTAAATTATGCATAGGTTTTCACATTTTGACGATTCGAGTTATGTCTCTTTTGCGATCTACGTACGAGTAGAGTCAGTAGCAGTAGAAAACATAATATGGGATACCAAAGATCGTGCAAAATGAACACGGAAAAGTTGCAAAGCGAACCAGGATTCCAAGTTCTAAACAGTTAAAAAAATTATATGATTATGTTAAGACTAGAGCGGATGCCCACGACTTCGTTCGCGTGAGTTTTTATATTGATTGTTATAATTCTGCATGAACTTTATGCAGCAAAAAAAAACAGTTGAAAACAGGTGACATTTATACCATAATGTCTTGCTTCTAAGTTTGAACTCCCTCAACCGAAAAAAAAAATCTGGACACAAACTGCCAATATCCTCTTAACAGTTTTAGCCCCTTTTTATACTATAATCGGTGGCAAACAAGTGTACAGGCCTTATGGTAAGCTCACTCCAGAGGTGTTACATGCGCGTTGGTGACCCTAACACCCCGCACCCTGGTTGAGCTCTGGCAACCTTACTCACCAGCAGGAACACAACACTATGTGTAGGGTCTAGCATTATTTGGCTACGGTTTTATGTAAGGTGGAGGCACTTCCCCTTTTTTTCCTAGCCTATCTGAGTGGCAGAAGCCTTTGCCCAGCAGTTGGCCCTTGATTTCCATTGCACGACTCCCGATTTGGTGTTTCCTCCGGCCACTTGTTCAGGAAGCTGTCCAGTTCATCTCGCCATCTCCATTTTGGCCTGCCCCGTCCACGTCCCTCTACCGGCACCCACTTGGTGGCTATGCTAGCCCATCTCTCCGGATGCATGCGGTAGACGTGACCGGCCCAGTCCCATTTGAGCCTTACGAGAAGAATAATATATTAGGAAAGAGAGGGACTTACTTAAGGACGTAGCTAGTTATCTCATGCAGCAAGTCGTCCTCGTGGTCAGTGTTGAGTGGCTCGGCTCCCAGCTGGCAAAGGGTTTTCAGCACGCAGGCGGTTCCGTTGTGACCGAAACTAAAAAAAACATTTTATTTTCTTATGCCTTTTTATTTAGTTCACAGCTAAGCATATTTTTATTTAGCCTCTCTGCTTAAGTGAAACTTATTTCCGACACTGGACAGAAAAATAAAGTCTGGAGAACTACCTATTGACCACCAAATGACGACCATTTGTAAAGTTCTTTCAAGTTAATACTCTGTGAGCTGTAGCACCTAGGCTCCGTCAGAAAAAAAAAATCAGACTTCGGACAAATTATCGCAAAACTAAATATGGTATGGAACAGGATAAAAATAATTGAACAATTTTGAACTGCAGATTTGAGTATAATCTGGAAATTTTATTCAAAAATACTGTACATAATACGAGATTAATAAATCTTGTCCTATTTTGAGATATAAATGATTTTTGATGGTATTGCGATGATTTGTCCGATCATTGATAATAATCTTAAAACTAAATCAACAAAAATAGTTCATGGTCCAATAAATGTGACATGAAGGGAACAGTCTGACAGCCTGACACATAAGAAAACATTTTACCCAAGGTGAAACGAACAGGCCAATTCGTACGAACGTACCCTGACATCAAAATTATATCTGAATGATTATCTGATTATTTAGTTCTCGTCTGCCCCGCCCGCGCCAATACATGTAGGACTGAATGACATTTAGTTGTTATTCTGATGTCAGTGGACGTTCAACTTCACAATCAATGTTATTTTTGACCCTCGCTATCGCATATCGCAGACCTGTCAAGAATCGTCAGGTGAACAAGTTTGTCGTAGCTGAGCATTTGCTAGAGTCAGGGCCAAACCAATGGATTGAGCGTCACAACCGTAGAATACTTTCTACAGATCGTGGGTTTTATAGTAGAAAATTTCGTGAAGTCATTGAAATCAACAAACATAGAAATTTCAATCGAGACGAAGGTTTTAAGATCTCTTCCACATGGAACCCAGTCATTAGTAAATGTAAGCGAAAACAAATATGTTAAGTTGAAAAATCGAATATCGTGAGTGTTGTGTGTTGATCCGGTGACATCCCTAGTGCGCAAATCGTTCAAGTTATTAAACAAACAAACGAAAAACTCGCGCGCCTAGAGGATGTTGATGTCAATTTTAGCCAGTCTTCTCTGAGACCACAGGGACAACGCCGTCGGGACGTCGGAGTAAATTAAAAACTTATTTTACTCGTTGTGAATAATAATAAGTAAAAATCGTGAAAGTTTAAATCAGTGTTTTATTTATAACGTTTAGTATGAAACAGGCTTTGTTCGGGTAAACAGTAATAACTTACAGCGCGACATTCGGAAAACAGGAATGACGAGGGCAATTTATGCGCAAATTGCTTTTCAAGCAAACAATTGTCAGAATTCGATAATTCACGCGAGTAAATGGACGGTTTTGGATTTTATATTACGAACGAACGTCTGGCCAAAATGTATCGAATTTTACGATTGAAGATGAAAAAAGTATATGGTATTTAATTTCAAAATGTTAAAATGTAATATTGTCTTCAGTTACCGCGATAGTTACTCATGTAATAAAACTATGAAAACGGATTATATCGCGTATGTTATAAATTCAATATACGCGATATAATCCGTTTTCATAGTATTATTACATTTAAAAATGTAATTTTGATTACAACTGGAGCAGCTTTCTTCATAATTGCACTGCTGCTATGGTCATTGACAGTGATATTGCCAGTTTTCTTATGCTGTGACGCTGTAGCAGTAACGCTATGATTGCACTCATAATCCGAATTCCCTTACGAGTGACATTCGAATGACGTCTGTAGCAGCATCAGAAAAATTCCTATACTGCCCGAATTTTATAAGAATTTTCTTTCTCTTACCCCCGGTCGCCCGTCTATAACTACTTATATATACTATGTCTATGATGGAAATGATAAAATACAGGAGCAAAAAGTTTCAAAATTTAAAGTTTTTTAACTTTCAAAAAGGAAATAAAACTATGAAAACGGATTATATAACGGATTATAATTGTAGTGTATAACTAGCCTTATGAACCGATTTTGCATGTACAACCAGCCTTAAAGTTTATAGTCTATGATTGTTCTTTATTGTAGTATGTGGGTATTTTTGCACTGTAATTTTTCCTCAGTCACCCGTTGACCACGAACGCTGTAAAGGGTTCGAAACGTCGGGATGTATTATAAATTCAATATACACGATATAATCCGTTTTCATAGTTTTATTTCATGAGTAACTATCGCGGTAACCGAAGACAATATTACATTTTAACATTTTGAAATTAAATACCATGTACTTTTTTCATCTTCAATCGTAAAATTCGATACATTTTGGCCAGATGTTCAAAGTAAGTCCTATACCATTCAATTCCTTACATTTTATCCAAAATGATTGTGTAGCAACTAATATGCATAAACGCAATATTTCACCGACAAAATCGCAATTTTACTTATTTTCCATACATTCAAGATCGTTTTCTTAAGGGGCCCACTGACTATCAGTCCGCCGGACGATATCGGCCTGTCAGTTGTTCGGAACTGTCAAATTTTTGTTCTAACTGACAGGCTGATATCGTAAGGCGGACTGCTAGTCAATGGGCCCCTTTATTAGGAGCGTTTCGCGAGTGAAGTACGACTGTCGGAATTTGACTATCATTTCTGACTTTTGTATTGCTTTAATGCAGTGGGTCCCATATAGACTTTTGATCCCAAAAACAAACCCGATCGATTGATACCATTAGTAAAAAATGGTCATCTAGCCTATACTTACTTATTCAACGCATCTTCAACATATTTATAAAAGTGATACAACTTCGCATCATTCTCGTACCCCTCCAACTCTCTCTTCCTCCTGGATTCCCCGTCATATCCAGAGTTGGCCCACAGGATGTCCACAGGAATCTGGGAGCGGTTCCAAGGCAGCTGGAAGTTGGCCTGGATGGCCCAGTTCATGTTAATGGTCTTTATTGGCGTTGGGGTGCCCACGCCTATGTTAACCTAAAAAATAACGATTTAACGTATTCATTTTAATTATAAAATTTCCGGGCCGTAAGTTAAATATTGCAAACGAGAGTAGATTTATAGACTCGAGTTTTCAATATTATATTACGCCCCGAGTTGCACACAATGTTTCTCATCACACTTGCGATACAAAATAGAAGTATAAAGACAAAAAACTGTTAATTGTAATACTAGAAACTTCATAACTCCCTATGGATAACGCTTTTTCTATAGTTCCCGCTAAACCTGCGTGCAATTCCACATTTACTGAGCGAGTGTGATGAAAATAGTTATTTTAAAACACGTATTTAGGTATTTTAAATTGAATATTTCTCGAAATATTTCACTCCATCAAAAGCTCGCGAGCAATCGGTCGCGAAAAGCTGCAGCTGGCAGTCTGCGACGGCCAACGCGTGCTTTCATTAAAGCTACTCGTTATGGAGCAAAACATGTCGAGCAATCTTCGAATAAAAATACAAGTACTGACCCGTTTTAATATATTTAATATGTTTATCGTATTAATTAGATTACTCATACACATTTGAATTTCTTCGCAGATGTATGCAGGTTTCGGTTGTGCCGTCGGAATGTTTTTAAAGTTGCTCAATTTCCACTAGACATCTATTTCAGATCATACTTAATATGATATCTATTCTTTTAACGATACGATAATCGCAACTATTAAAACTATAACTTACTTGAAATAAAGTGCTATTAGGATATAAAAGCTGCCGCCGATATCGATGCACCGTTTCCTCGCCTATCGTCGTCTCTCTCCTACTCATGAAGACTGCCACGCAACATAATACACTGATTATCGACGCATTACTCGTCATCATGATGGTTCTAATGGACTGAATGTGTGGCGAGTGCCGTACGGTGTTCGAAAGTTACTTATTACGTGTAAAAGCGATTGCGATGACGATGGGAGCAATCTATATAGACATAGGTAACTATATCCTAAAAAACCGTTACTCAGAAAAACACTTGTAATAGGACAGACCGTCTTTGACTACCTTGGTTACCTAATACATAGACATTATATTTACTTATATATGTGTAAGTAAAATTCTCGGCACAGTGTGTTACTGTTTCAATGTAACCTATTTTTGTGAGGATAAAAGAAAAACAAAATATAAGGGTGTGTTTCAAAAGGCATGTCTATACTTAGGCCTTTTGAAACACACCCTAAAAGTAGCGTTTATGTCGTTGAAATGTATTAAAAAGAGTTGTCTCTTTATCATCCTCACCAGCCTTTACACAGTCCTTTGAAACTGTTTTTTTGTTTTTTATTTTTTTATTACATAATTATATTCAGCCTAACTGAGGACAGGTCCGATGTTTTCTTTCACTGACATGCAGTTACCCAGTCAAATGTTACAAGCACTTTAATATAATAAGTACCTATATTAATAATTATTTAAAATTTTCGCCTTGCCATCACCTAGGAATATTACTGGTTTATTAAATCCGTTAGCAAATACGACACGTAATAAGGCAGTGTACTCTGTGTCTCGTGACATGCCCCGTGTTGGATTAACAAATTAGTATCCGCTTAAGCATGTGACTGGATATTTGGATGGCGTTGGAAAGGGCGAAGGCACAGTAGGCTGCGGTTTTTGCCACAAATTTTCCAGTAAAAATATTTAATATACACCAAAGACGCCATGCTACTCTGTCCAAAGCCGTTTTTGTCCAGACGACGGCGCCGAGTTCGCTGAGGTCTTTCTGCACTTCGTCTCTCCAGCGGTACCTAGGGCGTCCAGACGACCAACCAAGATCCAAGATCCACTACGGGTCGTCGCGCCACAGCAGTAAGTAAGTAAGTATTTACTATACACAAACGTAGTTCCTCAACGCACTTAGATCGCGCGTAAAAGGAGTCTTTATCTCACCATCTCTGAAGAGTCCTACCTGGATACCTGATTTTGAAGAATCAAATTTGCAGTTTATTGGCTATCTTAGGCAACAGGTACATGTCATACGCATTTAAGCTTTGCGGTGGTTTCAGCTACCCATGAAAGTTACCTATTCCAATTTCTGAGCTTGAATAACATGCAAACCTACCTGTACCTACTTTTTTGTGGCAATAAAGCATTTTTCATTTCATTTTCTTTTCGTTTCATTTCATTTAATTTAATTTCATTTCAAATACCGTATTGTTTTCTACAAAATCTATATCATCACACACGTCATCGCTATCTCATGCGGAGTCCCGAATTCAGAGCTAAAGATGTATACGTACATAGGTAAATCTAGACTAAACCCTCTCAGCATATCGACGTATGGAAAATAACGTATAACGGATTATACGGATACCTTGGGCAGCAGTGTGCACCAATCAGTCCATCCTGGAGGAGCTACTCATAGTTAATAAGCCGGTTGTCATAACATACATGAATCACATGCTCGGATGCTTCGTACTTTTCTCACAACGCTCCTCGAAAAACTTCCGGAGAATTATAATGACGGGCAAAGTTGAAGGCACCAGACCTAAGGGCCTTACCCCTGCTAGAATAGACGGTGGGTACAAATGACTGCATCTATGCAATTAAGACTTTACGGAGGGATCTGGTTGTAAACAGAAGAAGACAAGATTCAAGATTAAAAATACATTATCTTATTCAAGTAGGCCTTCAACTTTGCACTTCAACTGCATTACTGCCGCAAATGTCAAAATCGTAGTCGCCGCAGCTGTAATGCTGGTACAGTGAATACGAACGGTACCTTCAAAGAAATTGCAGATATCGCTTCGTGTCCAGTGTGAACACGTCTTAATAATTGCATTACGAATTAGCCGGCAAATCCGTTGACGCTGCCGAAGCATCGAGCCGTCAATAGGCTTTAGAGGAAAAATTTGACGCGCTTCAATCGGCCGTGAATGGGTGTATTGGGTGTTTTAATCCGAACCATGAGGTCAGTGAATAAATTTTTTGATGTGTGCTTTTGATAATTTTTGATCCTTTCTAACAAACACAAAGTCAAAATGACAAATAAGGACAAACGGTTATCAAGGACTTATTAGACTTGACAGGCGTTCAAGAATAACTCCATTAATCCTTAAACAACAAGCTTTTACCCGCGACTTTGTCTACGTAACGCGTAGTCGTCAAATGAAATTACCCTCCACTCCTCCCTTTATTACTCTAATCTTGTACTAAATGGAACCTCCATTAAACCCATTTAGGGAACGCACGTATTGTACCTAATATCCTTATTCAGTTTATCAAATATATGTGTGACAAATTTAATAGAAATCTGTTCAGCAATTTTTGCGTGAAGGACAAACATTTTATGCTACCCGTAGCTACTATTATTATATGGGTGTATTAGGCCCGAAATAAATGTCAATTTTAATTTTTTTATTATTATGTTTCATGCGTCCCTTTATCTCCTTCACGTCATTTAAAACCTCTTGTAACTACATTATACTCCTAGAAATCTATTTCAAAACCTTTGTATTTATTTCAGGGTATGTATGTGGTTGCTTTGTCTACATTTGACTCTTGCAAACTCAAGTTTAGAAGACAACCTAAAGGAGCTAGACTTTAGAGCAAAACGGCAAATTAATACATTACCTTTAATCTACCCATATGGAGCAACTTATAAGGTAAGCCAATTTTTCCATGAATCATTCCTATATCGTCATAAATGAAGATTTGCCTAAGTAGTTCAGCCTCTCTATATATCTCTCTCTCGATAGAGAGGCAGATAACGAAATTACTATTTTCGTCTTTCGTGCTGGTAGACCTCAGGTGCCAAAATTTAACTTCCTATTTGAATTCGGGCTTCCTAGTTAACCGCCGCGCCGCGTTAGGGTTAGTTAGTTAGTATAAGTACGGCATGTCACTATAAAAAAATCCGATGTGTCTAATGTCTGGCAGACAGATCTTCGGCGCATTTGTGTCTAATTCCCGCTATGCATTGGCATCCGTACGTACAATGTACATACTTAATTTTTCATTCCGGACGGGCTCGAACCCTAGCTCTTACACATCTTACAATAATTCTCTCTAACAATCTCAATGAAATTGCCTTAAGATCAAAGTGGAGAAGACAGTCTTTAAGTTATTTCATGGCTTGTAACTTGAATTTGTGCACATACTCCACTTAGACAAGGTGGGTAAAGCAGAAGGAATGAAGTTATACTTTTAAATGTCTGAACGACGTACGTATACAAACACGAGAGTAGGACTTGCCCAATGACGGCCTTCCCTGCAATAAATTTTATATTCCAGTGTGCCAAACATTATCATTACCTACCTTCATTACTCCATATGTTCAAATTTTTGTTTTCAGCTCATCACCGGCTTCACAGCACCAATAAAGAACGACGACAAAGTGCCGGTGAACTTTCTCTTCAACTTCCAGTACCAGTACTTGCAGTTCACGAACATCACGCAGCTATCGCAGTACTACGCCATCAACACAGTGTCGAGAGAGCAGCGAGATGCTGATGTGGCGGGGAGGAAGGATGAGAGAATTGTGTTTTATAGATCTGTGGCTGAGATGATGGACTCGTAAGAAATTTATTATGTTACTCATAAACTGAATAGACGTCATAAGTATACTTAAGAAAAAGTGACCAAGCCATTCAGTGACGGAGGCCGGGTTAGAATGAGCGGCGGCGACTAATACCCTGAATCTCTAGGCTACACCGTCGCAATTTCTCGGGTATATGCAATCTTAGAAATACTAGATTTCTTTCGACCAACAACTTAGGAAAGCAAAAATGTGTGTGTAATATTCACTAAGCGCGGGGCATCGCGGGCAAACGAGATCCCTAGAAGTCTTTAAGTCTCTTTTCATATTCTTTTCAGACCTGACCAGACCAAAAAAACGTCATTCACAATCACAACCAGCCGCTTGGCCAAATCTACAAATTCACTTAAGTCAGCTGGTCAATGGTATACATACTTAATATTTCCAGGAAAGGTCTGAACGGCCGAGAATGCGTGCTGCGTGCGATCTGCGAAGCGGCGCAGTTCCCAGTAGAGGAAGAGGGCTTCGTTGGGGAGATCCTACACGTATTACTAACGTAAGTGTTAATGGCTTTGTAAGTGAACTTCGTGAACTCCTATGGCTCAGCTATTTTAATGAATTCACAAAAACTTAATCGGCAAAAAAGTTTCATATAATTCTTGAACCTACACACAAAATTTCAGTAGAATCGGTTGAGAAATGTGACATGAGAAAATACCTGGATAGTACCAAACTGAAACGGAGGCGTTTTGCTACGCGTTCGCTCGGACAATCATTTATTTAGCACCGGATATTTTAATAGGTGGATTCTAACAAAATAGTTCCTTAATAGTTAGTTAGTTTTGTCCGTATATCACCTTTTGCTGCGGACTTCATACGCCCGGCAGCACTGTGGTAAACACATTGAGAAATAGATGAAGGGTGTCAATGTGTTTACCACAGTTACCTACCTTAATGTAATTTTTGTAGTTTTTTGTTTAATGATTGTGTTTTTTTATTTATTTATTTAACTTAACATAATTTAACATAAACTTAGAACAGAGTAGGTATGGCCAAGGAATTAGATTTTTGGTACTTCGTACATTGTGACAGTAATAATAAAATTAAATTATATAAGGTGGCACCTTCAGTAAATGGTGGTAAATTAAAAAGTAATACCTTTGTTACTGTTTATATCAAAGCAATCAACGCCTACAAAATCTTTCGTATTTAGCCATAGGTACGAAGCCACCTCTTCATATCTGACATCTATTTCATTTCATTTATTCTCTCATATAATCTTACAGTAATATACCAAATCGCTTACACGGTAAACATTATGCATAATTAATTAACAAATACAAAATTCTGACACAAATAACACCATAAAATTACAAACTACATAGAACAACAACAACAACAACAACAACAACAACAACAACAATGACATGACACGTCAGGGAAATAACACGAACTTATTTCAAAACCTCACACGTTTTTTTCAGGCCAGACTACGGTAAATCTCCTTTCGGAGATCTGAATGAAGACCTGAAGGAAGCCATGGCGCCGTACGTGGACGCAGCAGTGGCCGGACGGCAGATGTTCAGCTGTTCCTACATCTATGGCGGCTGTCCTGAGGGTCAGGGGATCTTGGAGTTCATCTCACAGTTGAGAGACGAGTAGAACCATGATTTGAAAAAGAAGAAGGCTGTTCCGATTCGGGCGTCTTAAAGCATTACAGCTCATGAGAGAGAATAGATTTTATAATCAATAATGAAATATTGTCAGGACCATGAGAATAGGAGGAGCGGTCATCAGATTTTAAAATATACTTCGATCAGTCCGTACTTGACAGTAATAAGTCCTTACCAATCCTCTCGGACGGTGGATCTATAGTCGAATGTGGGGTCCCTTTGTTTGACACAATTATTGAAAGTCATAATGTAATGATTGTCATATTATCATTAGTCATAATTCTGAAACTGTTAACTTTTCAGGATTTTCCTCGGGTTATCCTATAGATTAGGTTAGGTTTGTTTTATGGCAATCCTGAAAAGTTACTCGTTTCTGAGAAAAACCAAATTATGACTAATAATGAAAGGAGTGTACAGGTTTTTAAAGGGTCGGCAACGCGCGTGTAATATCTTTGGCGTTGCAGGCGTCTATAGGCTACGGAACTGCTTACCATCAGGCGGGCCGTATGCTTAATTGCCACCGACGTGGTATAAAAATGATAATATGACAATCATTACATTATGACTTTCAATAAGTATGTCAAATAATAGGGGCCCGTCGAATGTACCTTCTACATGGCGGTTACCCTATAGCCAAATTGTCTTTATTATAATATTTATTATTACGACCAACAATTGATTAAACAAAAATATTAAACCAATCGCAGTTACGCACCAGAAATCAATAAATATAACAATCATTGGGTCGAATTGTAAATTAGTGTGAAATACAATTACATTGAGAATTCAATTTTCTGCTTGGAAATGGAGTAACAGTTGTTACTGCATAATGCAATTACTGCATCCTGGTATTTTATTCTGAATCATAAATGTTCGTTGATTCATTTAATTTGGCATTTGTTCGGGTTGTTAAACTCGAAATATTCATTATTTGTTCGTTACAGAAGTTAATAACAGTGTATTAAGGTAACAACGTTCCGATTTCAACTGCAGCTGCATAACTGTTGCGGCGTCGCGCCGCTGTATCTGACCATTTCCTTGATGATATGATTGACGTTTGCCGCTGCATTGACACCCGAACGTCACCTTTAGAATGTTTAGTCTTATTCCAGGTATGTGTCCCCACCAGTTAGTACCGAACGTCACCTTTAGAATGTTTAGTCCCCACCAGAGTTAGTAAATTCTACTTCTTCTTCTTCTTCCTTGCTCCATCCCACTTCAGGTGGGGTCGGCTCTCCTAATTATTTTGCGCCACGAAATTCTGTCGAGGGTTGTCGGATCGGGTAAATTGTTTCTCTTAAGTAATTGGGTCATGCTGGTCCACCATGTTGACGGCGGGCGTCCCTGGCCTCTCTTTTTCTCCGGCAGGTTCAGAGCTTTTTTGGCAACGTACTCTTCGCCCCTTCGCATCACGTGTCCGTACCACCTGAGTCGGTTCTCTGTGAGTTTTTCAGGTATAGGGGCTACCTTGAAGCTGCCACGAATGTACTCGTTTCTGACTTTATCAAGCCGTGTAACACCTCCGGACCACCTAAGCATCTTCATTTCGGCTGTATGGAGTTTTTGCACGTTAGTTTCCTTGATAGGCCAGCACTCCGATCCATAAAGCAGCGCTGGCCTAACAGCCATCTTGTAGACCTTTCCTTTAGTTCGCACGGGCATGTGAGTGTCACACAGTACTCCAGACAGCGTGCGCCACTTTTGCCAGCCAACATTTACTCGGTGCGCCACATCTTCCTCTATTTTGCCATCTTCTGAGATAACCGATCCCAGGTACTTGAAATGTGTAACTTTAGGCACCGGTGTCAAGTCGGGGTAGCAGACAGTTGCTTGTTGGTTTCTGCCAGTGAACCTGCATTGCAAGTGTTCGGTTTTGGTTCGACTGACTTTGAGGCCCGCTTGTTCTAGGGCGTTAACCCAGAGATGTAGAGTATCCTGCATTTTGCTTGCTGTGTTAGCCATGAGTACTATGTCGTCCGCGTACAGGAGATTCATCGGCAATGGAGCTTGGATTTCTCTGGTTATAAGATCCATGACCAAGTTGAAGAGTAGTGGACTAATTGCCGAACCTTGGTGAACTCCCACTCCTACCTCGAACGCTTCGCTGAGGCCTGCTGGACTTTTTACTCTCGTATGTGAATTGTGATACATGTCCTGTATAAGCTGTATGTAAATTTCAGGCAGGTGTTGAGCCCTAAGCGCCTGCCATACAAGTCTACGCGGTACCCGGTCGAACGCCTTTTCCAGGTCGATAAATATAAAGTTAGTAAATTCTACAACAAGAACATAAAAAAATATCCGTCTCGAGTGAAGCGAGGACCGATATTGGTAAAAAATAAAATGATATTAATGCTACAGTTACACATTTTGAGAAATTTATAGAGAAACACTACATATTTAAGAGTATTTTGAGGCATTTAAATTCGAGACTAAATAAATTAGTTGGTACAAGGACCTGAGGCGACAACGCGCAGCTCGTACCATCCTGCCTGTTTTTATAGGTTGGGACTCTATTGCTACGTAAATACATGTCTCAACCGATGTATATAATTTTGCTATTTTTTGGAACCTACACACGACCTTTAAGGATGACTCACGTTAGACCGGGACGTGTCCGGGCCGGAGCTTACGGCGCTAACTTTTCTATGACATGACAGGTAATCACGTGATGCTTTCCATAGTAAACGAAGCGCCGGAAGCTCCGGTCCGGACACGGCCCGGTCTAACGTGAGTCATCCTTTATCAGCATAAGATGTGAAAAAGCATCTAAATCCTTTCAGATATTTATATTTACATAGTTATATTAAGCAAACAATATCCACAACACAAGTAATAGGATTATATTCACTACAGTAAAACAATTAAGCTCCACCCATTCTCGTAAGATATGTGTGAGACAATGGATGGTGCCCAGAGGACCGGAGCAATCGCAAACGATTCCGCCGATTTACTACCTCGGGTGGACCGGCGGACATATTTTATGCTTAAGGCGTCTGGCTGTCATTATCAATGGAATTTGGATGTGTTACACCAATTACATTTTAAATAGTCCGTTTAATTTGACTTGCACCCACTCGGATCTAATCGGATCGGATCGGATCGGATCGGATTGAGGTGTCAGGTGTCAGGTTCTTACAGAAATTTATTTATCAATGAGTACATCGCCACACTTTGTCATTGCAAACACCACGGTCCGACTCTAGCCTACATCTGTGGCTTTATCTGTGTTAAAGTCATTAAATAAAGTAGGTATCCATATTCTCACTTCAGTTTAGGTTTTAGTTTTCAAAAATCTTATTGGAGTCTATCGCGTTATTAGCCACTGGTGCGCCCTTAGGTTAGATAGAGTTAGGTTAAACTAATATGAACCAAGCTCCAAAACAAATGCGATGCCAAGCAAAAAGTTATTTTCACTCCCTTTTCTGATGCTGACACGACTTATTCCATATCAGAACAAAAACGACAACAAACGACGCTCGCCTCGTTACTGCGAGCATCATTATTCATTCTCGAGTACTAATTAGAAGGGAACTGTATACTAATTCCGAGTTCTACGTATCACTATTAGTAGTGTAGTGTTACTTCGGGGTTACTACATAGCAATGAGGATATAATAAGATAGAGCAGTATTGTCATAGTAAATTTTGTAACCACTGTAAATTCACTGCCATCTATCGACATACTTTAAAACTAAAAATGAAGATTGATTGCATTAATTATTTTTATATAATTTTGACTCATGTTCTTTCACTGATATGCGTTAAAATTATAAATAACAAACGAAACCGTCAACGCCCTCTATACGAGAGTAGGCCAAAACTAGTGGCGCCATCTGATCGAGAATCAAATTTTCGTGATTTTCGAGGCACGTGTTTTCCTTAGACTGTATCCATCTATTACGGAGTTATATCTATCTTTGCTACATAGACAAAGTTTTACATACCTATATATGTAGAATGTTATTAGTAAAGTAAAATTAGTCAGTGAGGGCAGCTTCGCGCGAGTGTTAAGACTTGTGAGAGTTGTTGAGATAATGTTAAATTAAAAACAAATATCATCAAATTTGAATGTACTCGTATTACATTTTTCCATCGTCAATTTAAGCATCTGTCATCCTGTATTATGTATCCTGTAAGTGATCTTAACTGACATTGAGAGTCAGATGAAATTAAACAATCCTACCACTTTTAAGGAATGATTTATTTACTCCATTGCAATTTTTTAGGATTCCGTACCCAAAGAGCAAAATCGGGATCCTATTACTAAGACACCTCTGTCCGTCTGTCTGTCTGTCACCAGGCTCTATCTCATGAACCGTGATAGCTAGAGAGTTGAAATTTTCACATATTATGTATTTCTGTTGCCACTATAACAACAAATACTTAAAAGTACGGAAACCTCGGTGGGCGAGGACAACAATTCATACAATTTAATTATTGTCGTCAGCCTAAAGGTTTTTTTCTTCATAAAGTCTTCGCAACAGTGACACACACGACCCGATTCGAACTTTAGGATACGTCAAATATTAGGTCTAGAAACGATATGGATTAGATAAATCAGTTTCAAAAGTGAAATTACTTCAAACAAAAACGACACTGACACATCTAATCCATATCGTATCTAGACTTAATATTTGACGTATCTTAAAGTCCGATTCGGGCCGACAGTCCGCGTCAACGCTGCTGAAGTCACAGTTGGAATGGAACCTTTACTCAGAATATCGCCGCTATACTTACTCAACCTCGTATCTGCAACACTCATTTGATGACAAAAACACCCGTATTCCGAATGAAAGAAAAGCGACATTTCCATCAAATGATTGTTGCAGATATGAGGTTAAGTAAGTATAGCGACGATATCAGATCCCGTTTTCATAAGTCAGTGTACGTCGACACTTCGAACAAACTAAAGGGGCAGGATGAGATTGACTGTTGACATCCCTCCTCAGTCACGTTATGCCATTTCTCAGTAGCCGAAGACTGCTTCCTGTAAAAAAAACATATCCAAATGATGTCATATTTAAACTGTTGTGAGACATACTAACATTAAAGCGCGCGAGTGACTAAAACGAGTGAGTCTAAACCGTGAAATTATTTGATGTCATATTGTTATCTTTTGCGCGTGCATTTCGCTTGCAATTGTTCGTACAGTCAGCAGCATGTAGCAATAATTGCTAAGCGGGCGAGGTGTTCAAAATTATCTTGACGATTTATTGTTAAGAGAATAAGAGCGCGTCAAGGTAATTTTGAACACCTTAGCATCTTCCGCTGCAGACTATGTACTGGCGCGAACGAGACGCTCGGGCGAATGATAGCAAGAAGACATCATTTTGATAGAATGTACGTTGGGATTTGCCTGCTTGACTCAAAATTAGCACTTGTAATTGAAACCATAACCAACTTCACTGTCTTGTTGCCCAAAAAGGCCCGCCATAGACGGACAGCTTGATCGAACAACAGCTACAAGAGCGGTCCGTCTGTGGCGGACCTAGTTACTTCTTTTCTGACTGACACTTAGTATATACGTACCGGAAAACCATTTTAAGTATATTGAAGTACACCCCCGTAGGCTTCAGTAGCATTTGCGTCTCGCAGATAGCGCGTCGAATGCAGTGGTACCCGTTGAGACCGTTTCTGGAAATGACGTTATCTTTATGAAGCATTGTTATATATCATGCGGAATGATGGTAAGGGGTGGTGGCCGAGTGGATATGACGACTTTCAATCCGGAGGTAGCGGGTTCAAATCCTGCCTCGTACCTATGAGTTTTGAGGAACTTAAATATATAGGGAATATTATTATCATTTGAAAGGTATTTAGCACTAGCTTTTCGGTGAATGAAAACATCGTGAGGAAACTGCTGAAGAAAAAGTGAGCATTTCTGCTGCAGTACCTATTGCGGCGCGTCATTCCGACTGCGTTGCTGCCGCAAATGTCAAAAATCCAGGCAGCAACATCAATTTTGACTTTTATTTAACAAGGCCCATATTACATATACCTTATAGACTAACATACATATAAATTTCATTGTTGAATCGTCTGCTCTTGTGTCGGATTCGGCAGTTTGCCCCGGAACCTCCGAAACACCCTTCGGCCAGAAGTCGGCGCACTCGATGGTCCCCTGCAGCGGTCGCGGCAAGCGCACCATAAAAGGGTTGAAGTGCACGTGCGCGATCGAAGCTGGAACACCCTCAGCGTGTAACCGGTCTTCTAGTGTACATTACTCCACCACTTCAGCAGCGGTGGCGGTGTAATGCCTTTTACAGCAGCAATGCAGTCGTTAGTTATATCGGGCTGCAATACTGCTGCTGCATTACTGCTGTGAACGTCCAGTCTCCAGAACTAACCTGTCCAGCAGTGTTTCCAGATTGCCGTACACTGATCTCCGATGCAGGTGGTGGTAGGGATGGAAAGAGTCGGGTGGTTCGTCCCAGTTCATACGGAACCCCAGCGCGTAGGCGTATATTTGGTTCCAGGGCACCATGTTGGCTTTGAAATTCAGACGGTACTGGAATGGAAGAAATAGTCTAATTTTAGTTGTTTTTATAACTTCAAAACTTATTAACTTACACGACCTCGGTCACAAGCACATTAGAGGCATTCCACGAGAATGTCGCTTACGAAATGTAATTTTACTAATATAAATAAATAAATATAAAATAAAATTCATTTATTTCGGACAATTCGGAATCCATATACAATTACAATTATACAATTTAACATATTAAAATTAAAATTAAAATTAGAATTACAATTAAAATACAATTACACATCATTAAATTAAATTAAATTTATTAATGCGGCTAACGTGCATGGCGGACCAGTGCTTCAGAAGGCCACTGTCCCACCTGCTAGCCACGACGGCCAGGAGGCTGTGGCGGCTGTCACGCACCCTACCGAGCATCGCGGCGCAACGCTTGCGGAGCGTGGCGTGGAAACCGTCAACGCTCGCGTCCGCAAACATCCCGGACGCGCTGCAGTATCGCGGCAGCCGCAACAGCACCCTGAAAGCGTCGTTGTACTGGACCCGCAGAGCATTAAGCGATCGTTGTGTATATCTGGTCCATAGGCTGCAGGTATACAGCGATGTACAGTACGCTCTGAACAGAGTTATTTTTACTTGGGCTGTACAACGGTGAAACCTGCGCGCTATCATATTAGCTCTCATCGCTAATGCTCTGCGTTCCCTTTCTATGTCTGCGTCATCGCGCAGATCTTCGGTTACCAAATGCCCTAGGTATTTGAAGGTCGTCACCCTCTTCAGTACCTGACCATTCAAGTGAATGGGAGGTACATACTCTGGGCACTTGTTTCCCGCTTTAAACACCATGTACTCACTTTTGAGTGCGTTATATTTTAAATTGTGATGGCGAGCGTACGATTCGCAAATGTCCAAAAGGATCCTCAATCCGCCCACCGATGGGCTCAGCAACACCATATCATCAGCGTAACTTATATTATTAAAACAGACCCTGTCAATATGGCATCCGACATGCGTGTTGCTGAGCTCACCGATTAAGTCGTTTACATAAAGATTAAATAATTTTGGAGAGGTAAGCCCCCCCTGCCTCACACCGCACTGCAGTCCATATTCGTCCGAGAATACATCGCCCCAGCGGACGCTATTTCTCTGGCCCCCATACCAGTACCTAAATATGCGTGTAAGTTCCTTTGGAAACTCTATCCTGTCCAGCTTTTTCCATAATAAGTCATAATTTACGAGGTCAAAAGCCTTCGAGAGATCCAAAAAGCACGCATAAATAGGAGTTTTTCTGCGGGTATAGTACTCGACAGCCTGCTTTAGACAAATTATTGCGCTCTCGGTTGACAGACCAGCACGGAAGCCGAACTGCGCGTCATGTATTTGCAAGCACTTGTCCAGTTGCAAATTGAGCATGCTGTCAAGCACCCTAGCCACAATGGTTGCCAGAGAAATAGGTCTGTAGTTCGTCTTGTCAGATATATCACCTGTTTTATTTTTAACGATCGGAACCACTAGTGTTTTGATCATACTCTCGGGCAAATACGAATGACTAATGCAGAGGTTAAAGAGCATTGCCAATAATCTAGGCAAGTGAGGACCAGCAAACTGCAAATGCTCGACGCTTAAGCGGTCATGACCGGGAGATTTACCTCTCTTCATACTCCTTAGTACTTTAGCAACATCTTTGGCACTAAAATGTACTTCTGAAAATGCTGAAATGCTAAAAGCGATGTTTGATATTATAACAAATTGTTTAGTATATTCGGTTGGTTGTGTTGAATCTTTTTTTAAGTATGTTAAAGTTTAAATTTTAAGTGTGTTGAATTTGACGACTGTGATTTTGAGAAATGAAAGTAATATAACTGCTGTAATTCTCGAGTTTTATTCATTTCATTGAGGTAGCTGTCATGCAATGCAAAAACATTTCGTAAGCGACATTCTCGTGGAACCAAAGAGTACGATGAAATAATAATAGAACTTAAATGAGACATACAAATATTACCGCTCGCCGCTCCCATTTCGCTTGCGACCATAGTAGCCAAAGTGTTTGACAGTGTGCTTAATTCTCAGATTGACAAATATCTAAAGTTACACGACAACCAATTTGGCTTTAGATCGGGTTTGTCGACCGAAAGTGCAATTCTGAGTCTTAAGCATACTGTCAAATACTACACAGACCGACAGACAAATGTATACGCATGCTACCTTGATCTATCGAAGGCATTCGATATGGTTAATTATGACATCCTTTGGCAAAAACTGAATGACATTAACATGCCACCAGATTTAAATAAAGTTCTGAAGTACTGGTATCAAAACCAATCGAATGTCGTTAGATGGGCGGGAGCATTTTCGGATGCATACAGGTTGAAGTGCGGAGTAAGGCAGGGAGGATTGACTTCGCCTAAGCTCTTCAACCTGTATGTAAATGCACTGATAGAGGAACTCAGCAGCACCCGCATCGGGTGCCATATTGATGGAGTATGCGTAAACAATATCAGCTACGCCGACGATATGGTGCTGCTGAGTGCCTCTCCCTGTGGGCTCACTAAGCTGATAGGTGTCTGTGAGCGGTACGCTAGTAGTCACGGTTTAAAATATAATGTCAGAAAGAGCGAATGTATGGTCTTTAAGGTTAGAAACAAATGCCCATCCGATATCCCACCTATCAAATTAAGCGGCGAGGTACTCGCTGTAGTGTCACAATTTAAATATCTCGGGCATATCGTGACATCTGACCTTAAAGACGATACGGACATTGAACGAGAGCGAAGAGCATTGTCTATTAGAGCTAATATGATCGCCCGTAGGTTCGCTAAATGCTCTAATCAAGTCAAGGTCACTCTTTTCAGGGCTTACTGCACTTCCCTATATACTAGCGGCCTATGGGCGAACTACACAGTGGCACGGTACAATTCTCTTCGTGTACAGTTCAATAACTCTTTCAGGGTGCTGATGGGGCTGCCGCGATACTGCAGTGCATCAGGGATGTTTGCCGAGGCGCGGGTGGACTGTTTCCACACGACTATGCGCAAGCGATGTACATCCCTGGTGCGCCGGATCCGCGCTAGTACCAACAGCATTTTGAAAATGATATCTGACCGTTTAGACTGTGCATATCTCAACCGCTGTTGTAGTATACACCTGAACCGGGATGTACAATACCTACACTGACACCTGAAAACTTGTAAGAAGTATGAAGTGACATTTTATCAAATTTTAAAATTTTAATTTTAATTTAATTCTAATTAATGATAATACCTATTATACATTTTTAAATTTTAATTTTTAAACATATTTTAGTGACATTGATATTAATTTTATTGAATTTTGTTTTTATTGTATTTTGTTTGATTTAATTTCACTTCTTTTAAATTTTTTTATTAATTAATTTATTATTAAGTTTATTGACATTCGTTATATAGTGTATAATACTAACCATATATTTAAGCTTTATGTGTACTAACAACAATGATCTCAGTTGGTCTATGAATAAAATTAAATTAAATTAAATTAAATTACATATTACTTCACGCCGCCACCCTAGTAAACTCTAATGGCGCTACTCAGAACTGTTTGATCAATTAAGTACAATAGCCTACTCTAAGTTAATGAATTGTTATTTCATGAAGAAATTCCACAATTCCATTACCTGTCGCGTTGTTCATTTTCTGCGGATGAAATTGCTTTGAGACTTGAACAAGATAATTTTAAACTGTATAAACTGTTTCTATTTAAGGATGACTCACGCTAGACCGGGCCCGGCCCGGGCCGAGGCGTCCGACATGTCATTTTTTATGACTACTGATCCGTGATATGGTGCTTTAGATAGAAAACGAAGCTCCGTCCCAGCCCCGGCCCGGTCTAGCATGAGTCATCCTTTATCTAAAAATATCATTTGGATTCAGACTTCACCATCGTTACTGCTGCAGTTATGTGGCGCGACATTGCTGACAACTGCATTGCTGCCGCAAATATCAAAAATCCTAACAGCAACATCGATTTTGACATTACCAGGATTTGAAGCTCTTTCCTGGTGGGGCCTCTCTACCGACTAGGTCAGGAGGCCGTGAACTTAAAAGTAACAATCCTACTTAGGCGTCAGAGGTAAAAAAAGTAGGTACTTACGAAAAAATGAGAAATATTCTCAAAACTTAAATATCTCTTCACTCTCTGACTTCTTTCACTATTCGCATCACCGGTACCAATCAACACAAAAGCTATTAAAACTACATAAGTTAATAAGACAATTTGATACATTTTCATTGTAACGATTTCACTGTCCTGCTCAGTTCCTTATACTGAACTAACTGTCTCAGTGGGTCAAAAATGTCTTCTGTTAAACCTGATAAAATATAATGCAAACTGACCGAAAACCACACAGAATAAGTGTAACGTAACGGTACTTAAGTTAACTCGAATCTGGGGCAGGAATAGCTACGTAACATAATAATTATATTATTGTTTCCACGTAATAAAGTCAATATACTGTACGTACCTATAACGTATCAAGTATGTACCATAAAACCACCCAACTATATGTAGGTAGTTCAGAACATAATTTATTTAGTCGTAGATATAGCATGTTTTTACAAAATAGGTAATTATCTACAACACAATGAATTCTCGTAACTTACAGTCGGAATTTTTGGTTGAACTTCAAAATGATGAAGTCGTCTCGAGAATATAATTTTTTTTTTGTTTCTTGCTGAATGTCATTGAATTGAATTGTCAATGTGTATGATAGCGTATTATCCATTGAAATGACGTGGAAGTGTGCAGCTAATTAAGAATTTATCTTGAAACGCGTTTAACCATACTTTAGTAAATCCATCTTGGCTATTATTTAAGACCAGTGCCCTGTTTATCAAAAGCTTGTAGCTTGTAATACAAGCGGAACTCACTTTTTGACAGCTTTTGTTAGAAAGGGACTTCCACTTGTATTACAAGCTACAAGCTTTTGATAAACAAGGCACAGGGGCCCGTTTCTCAAAAGCTTGTAACTTGTAATACAAGCGGATGTCACTTTTGTATTACAAGCTACTGAGAAACGGGCTCCAGAAAGCATCTGTCGAACAAAGCATGCTCTGCGAGCACACTTTTTGACATTGATTTTTGAAATCATCATTGACGGAAATCATTTTAAGAACTAAACTAACAGGGCTATAGTATTACGCTTTCAATACTACTAGAGATACAAGCGTCCGATCAGGCGGGGTTAGGGGTCACGTCACAAACCCAGTTTCACCGAAATCGAAGCGAAGAAGCGGGTATTAATAGGGTTCTCAAGGGTCGGCAAGTGGCTCCAGTGATGTTGCTTTTATATCTATGGGCGACGATGACCGCTTCCCATCAGGCGTCTCGTTAGCTCGTTTGCTATCACATTAAAAAAAGAAAAAAAAAAACGGAAAAACCGGGTTTACAGCCAATTGCAAAAACCGGATTGTAACTTTGACTTACTTTGATGAACTTATAATTTTTTGTCGAAAATAACCGTATCCGATTATAACCGATTATCGGTTATTTTTCGGGCATAACCGTAACCGAAACCGGTTGTGAAGTTTGGCCGGCTATTGCATTCCCTAATTAAATGTCACCACCGCTGTCATGTAATATTTTCCTTAGGCATTTCGTTTTAGAATTGCTTACTTAGTTAAAACTATTAATTGAATTTGATGGTCTTGGGAAATATAAAGTAAATACAAATGTCGTGGAAGACTTAATACTAAAGCATTGATGCTAAAATAACTTGTTTAATTTACAAATTAAACGTAAAACCGAAATAACCGAAAAAACCGGGAACTCGGTTTTGCTCTTTCACAAAAACCGAGAAACCAGTTTTCTAAAATACGCACGGTTTTGTGACCTCTAGGCGGGGTACATGTATTTGCCACCGCCGCTTAAAACACTATTTTTGGGGACTTCACGGCGACCTAATTGACAGTCTGATTTCGCGGCCAAATCGTGCTTGTAAAGGGGCCGCAGATTACAGGGGGATTAGAATAGTCCGCGCTAATCCAACGCTAAGATTTTTGAAGGATTTCGCGGTACATGTTTGCTTTGGCGACGATAGTAACTTTGGTGGTACAGTTTTTGTAGTCGGCATTGAAATATGAGAGTAGTCTGTAATTTAGAAAGGTACTGCAGACGGTGCAGGTCCAAGTGACATCATACCTATGGACATAGGCGTAGGCAGGTACAGGCAGGGGGGGCAGCTGCCCCCCCTGGGGCTCAAATTTCACATACAATGTATGCCCCTCTGCGGCCTCTGCACCCCCCTAGGCCTCCGGCGATTTTGCCCCTCCCTGGTTCACTGGCTGGCTACGCCCTTGCCTATGGCAACATTCTCGTAATGACTTGCGGCTCGACGTATAAGTTGTCCATAGAGCGGCGTATGCATGATAATTTTATAAGATTCAAAAGGCTGCGACCAGCTACTAGTACAATATACTAGTAGCCGTTATTATTTAAATATTTTTACACAATCTTCAATCGTAGCTGAATGCTGGACGGGTTCGTGCCTTCGATGCTTAACCAGTCAAAAAATGATAACCTGGCGGACGAATAAATGTCTGAAATGTCACCGTCAAGAGTGATGACAATAATTGTGTGTAACTCCGTGTAAAAATTTTGCAAATTCGAGTCTATAATTCACTCCACCCTGCAGCTGTCGTTAATCTATAGACCTAGCTTTCAAAATTGTACTTACCCCCCACGTTGCACAATGTACTATTTGACACTTTGAGAGCGTTTACTTCACCGAATCTTATTACATACTTAGTACTAGTATTAATAACACATTTTAAACAGTTGAAGGACGTGCATCCATCTTCTCACAAAACCTCAAACATTCATCACGCACAACCACCTGTCTGCCTGCAAACAAATCACACTGAGAGGCTGATGCAAGGAGCGCATTCAAAAGGAGCAAAGAACGAACCAGAGGGGAATTCCTACGCGATACAGTACGCAAAGCCGGGACTGCCAGGAGACAACGGTCACGAGGTCTGAAATCGATTCTGGTCCGTGAGGGAACGTACAGACGTACCAATTGCCCCCCAGTTCGATACAGTCCGACTCCCCGCGCAGGATACTGCAAGCAGTAGTCAGAAGTGCAAAATTACGCCTTACCTCCAGCGAGTTGAACCCAGTATGCCTAGCAAAAATTTGGTTGGGTATAAAAACGGATAGTACCCATACATTTTTTTATAGAGGAACCGTAAGAATACTTTTGCACTCTCTCCAGAAGTAAGACATAAGATGCTTCATAAGGGTTCCAAACAACGGAGGCGGACTCTGTATTCTCTTTGACATTGGAGACATTTTACACGTTTGTACGAAATCGGCGGACTAAAGTACTATCAAGTTTTACCAAAAATTGCGCCAGCTGCTATTAAAACAAGTATCCGTAGACCGAGCTATACTCGAAGAACATGTAAAAACTCAAAAATGCACGTTTTCCCAGAGTTAAAACCTAGATCGATATTTCGCCCCTGAAAGCCCCCATATAGCAAATTTCATCGAAATCGTTAGAGCAGTTTCAGAGGTCCCCGAAATATTATAAATATATAAACATAAAAGAATTACTCGTTTAAAGGTATAAGATGAAGTTTATCAAGACAACTAAGCCGGGGAAATTACAATAGATAACTAAAATGGAGGAACGCGCGACGTTGACAAATAGTCTGCTTGAGCTCGCTCAACATTAGTCATCCTCAGATCGCTCATCCGAATGTTGTCTCAACGTAACAATTTTTGTTAGTAACTAAGGAAAATTATTAACAAAGTTGTAGTAAAACAGTTAAAAATACCATTTTTAAACGAAAAAAGATTAATCTTACGAACGATTGCTGATTTCTTACTGCAGAAGAGATCTATAATGCTTGCTTTCATTTCGTCTTATCGGAAGATCAGCGCTGGAAGTCGCCAGCAGCATGCTGAGATGGGGCCATTTCTTGACACTTTATTTTCACTATGTTCTTTTAATGTATGTCTATTGTCTGTGTGTTTACGAAAAAAAACTATTATATTCTAATGAAGAAATGCATACTTATAATCATCATTGGCTGATTGTTCACGAAAGCGAATACATTTAACTAATTGTTCACACTTACCAACAAAAACTTGCTCAACACTCACTGATCGGCGATCGCCGCCTCGCCACTACCTAATGTGGGTGATAAAAAAGACAAATTGATACATGTGAAAATAAAAATGATTGCTAATGAAAACCGCAAAGTGTGACGTATATACGTCAATATTTTATTAGATGTTATTTCCGAGTTAATAGCGCCAATCGAAAAAAAATAATCAGGAATATATTACACCAGATTATTTCTATTTTTATGATAATAATTATTATTTTTATTAATACTGATCACTGTTTATGTAAAACCAAATCCTAGATAGTTTGACATAATATAGTACCCGACCCAGTATAGGCAATCTCTAGTATAGGCAATGCTAGAAATATTCATATTCATATTCATTTATTAGTATTAAGCATACATTGTCAAAAATATTACAGCTATTTACATAATAATCATTACATTAAAGTAATAATAAGTTACTTAAAAATCGAATATTTAAAATTCCTACGACTGCCGCCAAAACCACATTTGCACATCGTTTTTCGGACTTTCTCCACCCCGAATCTACAGTCGTTTAGTTAATTTGTACAACTTTAAGGAATACTCGGTCTTGGAAACAAAAAAGCTCTTAACAGTTAATTTGATGAACTTATCCTTTTTAGACACAGAAAACATTATTAGGATAATATCCTAACATAACACACACATACACACACACACACACACAACGCATTGACACTCAATCAGAATTAGGCTTTAAGTATATGTTTCTCTTTTATGTTAGCTATAGTTGTATTATTTATTACTAAGCTTTACTAATTTGAATTACCTTATTCTACTTTTAATTTTTCTGTTCTACATGGTTGCTAAAGCCGCTTATGTATATCTTTAAGTAAATCGTATGATTTCCCTCACGGGACAGGCTTTGCCTAGTGTGGGGGTCAGTATAAACTGTAAGTGCTCTAATGTTTCTGGAAATAAACTATTTGTATTTGTATTAGATAATAAGACGTGGGCACAAATTTACTACTAAAATAAAAATACTAGGAGTCTTTGACCAACTCTATTAAGGTCTAATAGTACGAGTACTACAGGCTTGCATCTCCTATACAAAATCCCTTTTTCCTTTTATTTCAGTCTTTAGTTTCGCGCTAACGGAACGTATCGCGAAACCGGTCTTTCGGTGTGAAAAATTAGTTTTTTTCAGTGAATTTCAGTAATTCAGACCAATTATTATATCTAAAATGTTAAGTGGAAGTTTGAATTACTATAAAAAGAAGAATTGTTACGAAGAACAGATACAAATAATATTTAGGTATTTAAAACATATGTTATATTCTTCCATATTACCCACATAGACTGCAAGCAAGGCAGAGGTGGAGAGGAGTTTTGACAGATAATAGTAATTGATTCATACACTAAAATGACTAAAGGAACAGTCTATTATTTTGGTAAGTAGATACCTGATATTAAGATACCATCAAATGGATGTTAGCAAAGTTCTCAAAATATTAAATACTTTAATGAGCAGATTCAATTCCAAACACTGATTGTGTCATGGTTTTTATAAGTTTCTTATACAATTATAAGTCGAGTATTATAACTTAAGGGGCATTAAGCTGTCAAAGTAAGAGAGGTGCTTAAAAAAACATCAAAATATTTAACAAAATAATTCAATTTGTTCCCAAAAGTCATAAACATCCTGTAGATAACACGTAACGGTCATTCATGTTTACGTATCGTGACATTACGGCCGAGACCACCACGGCTACTTCTATACTCACTTCTTTATTCAACTTATATTTTTAACTCTGTTTTAGCTGTAACTATGTCGTCGATATATATTTTATTAATTATGATAGTCAGTGCAGTTGTAAGTGAAAGCTATAATTATAGTGCAATAGAAGTAAAAAACTTTAGTGAATCAAAAGTGCTGTCAAGGAGAAAGCGGTTTTTGGTGTATCCGGAAGGAAGTTCGTTGCAACTTGGTATGTTATCTGGTTTTCAACTAAGTTAGACCCTACTATAGATTAGATTAGATATATATCAATTCCTTAAAGAAAAAGACAAAGTATTTAACACAAAAGGATAAAACAAAGGCTTACACTCAAAGATCCAAAGAAGATTGAAGATTGAGAAGATTGTTTAGAGTTTACATAAGAACAGAGAGAATATTAATAATGTAAATATAAATAAATAATTAAATATTGGATATTTCATACACAAATTGACTAAGCCTCACGGTAAGCTCAAGAAGGCTTGTATTGTGAGTACTCAGACAACGATATATATAATATACAAATACTTAAATACATAGAAAACACCCATAATTTAGGAACAAATATTTCTGTGCTCATCGCACAAATAAATGCCCTTACCGGGATTCGAACCCAGGACGATCGGCTTCATAGGCAGGGTCACTATCCACTAGGCCAGACTGGTCGTCGTCGATAAATGAAGAAGAAAACAACAGACTAATGATAAATACCTAATATAAATGCCTAGGAAGGCTTTTCAATTCCAAATTAAAGTTTACGCCCGAAAACACTGGACATCATGTTTGTGACATCACTCGGTTGGCCTAAAGCAAAGGGGGTGCAAAAAAATTACTTACATTTCTTTTTAGTAGGTACAATAACGTCTGTTCTGTTTGATCGCAATCATCGTGGTCAACCTAACACACTCCTCGCTTCGCTCGTCGTTGTCCTTGTCTCTGTTACTTAAATTTACTGTTCCAAATGATTGATTTTAATTTGTCAAGTAGTGTATTTTTGATTTAAGAGAAAAGTTTTTCCTACAAAACATGCTTATTTTAGCGCATTCTCTACGATAACACAATAAAAAATAGGTGTCATAATAACATCACTCCGATGAAAAAAAAAAGTGTCGGCACCCCCTTTGCTTTAGTCCAACCCATCACTCTTACTTATCTATTAAATATATTACTTATACTTATCTAATTCATAATTAGAACAGTAAATAAAAACATATTTTACTTTATCACGAGTTTAGCGTACTTATGTCGAGTAACGTTGTACAGTGACGTCATAATAAGGGGATTTCCAAATTTGACTGCTCAACTCAACTTTTATTGGTATGTTCTTAATTAATCAGAATAGGGTATTTGACTGTCTTTAAAATAAATGATTTCACACCATGCATGAAATAAAGCACCATATAATTATTAGAACATAGATAGCAGTTCATAGAAAATTAAACACAAGTTATATTTAAAAATCGGATAGAAATATAAAAAACCGGCCAAGTGCGAGTCGGACTCGCGTTCCAAGGGTTCCGTACATAACACAATTTAAACAATGTATTTTTTATGTGAAATGTCTTAAAAACGTAGGGGTCGGATCAAAAACTAAGTAATTAAGTCCGACTCACGCTTGACTGCACTTTTCTAATAGGTTTTCCTGCGATCTATAGGTAAAGATCTATTTTGTGTATTTTTTTCAAAATTTTTGACCCAGTAGTTTCGGAGATAAAGGGGGGGGGGGGGAAATGGTAATTTTATGCCTATTTTCTTGAATAACTTCTAAACTGTTTATCTTAAAATTATAAAGAAATATATTTAAGATTCTTACAATGAGTTCTTTCATTTGATATGTAACACGATATAGTTTGAAAAACCTTATTTTTTAATTTTCTCATTTACCAAAAATTTATTAAAAGTGGCCCCCGTGTTTAAAATTCATTTGTTTACGTTACATTTCCGTCTTTGGGTCACAAACTTACATATGTATACCAAATTTCAACTTAATTGGCCCATTAGTTTCGGAGAAAATAGGCTGTTACAGACGAACATACAGACGCACGAGTGATCCTATAAGGGTTCCGTTTTTTCCTTTTGAGATACGGAACCCTAAAAAGTAGGTGAGTTGACCGTGACGTCATGGTGTAATGTTTCATATAAATTACATATTACCAAATCGTTTTGACGGTTCTAAAAAAGAAATTGATTTGACTAGTAGGAGAATACCTTATTATTAGCTGTGTATGAATTTAATTACACAAATAAATTACACGTAAGAATATGAAAAACTTAATAAAATTACTTAAATTATTAGCTATATTGTTCATGTAGACAATAAAAAAAGGGACATTTTATTGTATTTAAAATTCAGTTGCCAACACGTCACACGTGTAGGAACAAATAAAAAGTTCGTACTAAAACGCGGCGAACTGAAAAGGAAAAGTGCGGACGTTTTTATTGTTATTATCAAAAGCGCTAACGATTCCCAGTTAGAAAAAAAAAAACAAAAAACTAAACTAAAAATAAAGTTTTTGTTCAAAAACTGCAAATATCTCACGTATATGTTTTTAACAGCTAGTTAAGCAAGTCGGTAATAACCCTCCACAAAAAACTGGAGGTCCCAGATGCGAATCCCGAGAGCAATCCTGCGCTGATCAAATACGTATATTTGTGCCTAATTATTGTTGTTAGCTATGAATGTTTTATGTGTAGATATCATGTCTATGTATTTACCTATAATATACTGTCGCCTACCTAGTACCTACATACTAGCTTTGCTTAGTTTGGGGCTAGGTCGATCGAAAATACAAATATTAAATAAAATATAACTGTCTCTGTTTGGCCCAATGGTTGACTGGTAGAAAATGACTCAAGGCGCCATTTGTACTCTTTTTGTGAAAATGTGTGCAATAAAGTTTAAATAAATAAATAAATATAAAAATATCTATATCCTCTATCTGTGGAAACTTGTAATTGGCTCACTGCTTCTATGTTATTACCTAACGTGTTACTTCAGCTGTAAGTTTTCCTAATAAATAAAATAAATAAAATAAAATAATGTTTCACAAATCAGGACAATACTTTGTGGCTCTGTGAGCTGTAGACCTCGTGATAAAAGCTTCATAAGCTTAAAAAAATACTTCCTTGAGTCATTATCACAGCATACTCACAATGGTTTAAAATGCTTTAGACCTAACTGGTACTTAAATCCTTTATGCCAATTTCTACCATTGCATTGTGAACATTTTCCAAAACATAAAACTGCTCCAAAGTCAGACCTTCGCTAACGCTCGGTCAATTAATGAGTCTAATTTTAATTCCAGTGTTCTGCCTATCGTTCCCAACGATCTTCGACATTGGCGATATCTTTCAATTCGGCTACACGGCGGCGCTGGCTTACGAGTTACCACAAGATCCCTACTCGCCTTTTGACCATCATGCTGATCCACTGCATCGAAGGGTTGACACTAAGATGATATACTTTACTAACGAAAATGGCAAGGTGTTATGGGGGAAGCAGTACCATAGGTAAGTAATAATGCGAGCTGCTCCGGGATCGCTCTTCGCCTTTAGACTAGAGGGCTGATCCACTGCATCTAAGGGTTGACACTAAGATGATATACTTTACTAACGAAAATGGCAAGGTGTTATGGGGGAAGCAGTACCATAGGTAAGTAATAATGCGAGTTGCTCCGGGATCGCTACTCCCCTTTAGACTAGAGGGCTGATCCACTGCATCTAAGGGTTGACACTAAGATGATATACTTTACTAACGAAAAAGGCAAGTTGTTATTGGGGAAGCAGTACCATAGGTAAGTAATAATGCGAGTTGCTCCAGGATGGCTACTCGCCTTTTGACCAGAGGGCTGATCTACTGCATCGAAGGGTTGACACTAAGATGATAATTAATTATACTTTACTGACGATAAAGGCAAGGTGGTATGGGGGAAGCAGTACCATAGGTAAGTAATAATGCGAGTTGCTCCGAGATCGCTACTCGCCTTTTGACCAGAGGGATCAGCCACTGCATACTAATTGGGTTGACACCAAGGCGATAATTAAGTATACTTTACTGACGATAAAGGCAAGGTGTTATGGGGGAAGCAGTACCATAGGTAAGTAATAATGCGAGTTGCTCGAAGATCGCTACAGGGCTGATCCACTTCATACTGATTGGGTTGACACCGAAATGATAATTAATTATACTTTACTGACGATAAAGGCAAAGTGTTATGGGGGAAGCAATACCATAGTTAAGTAATAATGCTAGTTGCTCGAAAATCGCTACTCGCCTTTTGACCAGAGGGCTGATCCACTGCATACTGATTGGGTTGACACCGAGATGATAATTAATTGTACTTTACTGACGATAAAGGCAAGGTGTTATGGGGGAAGCTGAGCAGTACCATAGGTAAGTAATAATGCGAGAATCGCTACTTTGACCAGAGGGCTGATCCACTGCATCGAAGTGTTGACACCAAGATGATAATATATACTTTACGGATGCCACAGGACAGGTGGTGTTGGGGGAAGCAGTACCATAGGTGAGTACTTTGTAACCATAGGGCTGACCCACTTCATTGAAGGGTCGACAGTCAACCAACGACTCCAAGATGATATACTTCACGGGAAATAAATACCATAGATGAATAGTTAACACCAGTAACTCGCCTTTTGACCAAAGGGCTAACCCGTTGCACACCAAAACCAATACTTAGAAGATAAAATATATACTTTACGGATGCTGCGAAATATATAATAATTATATTACAGAAAGAGTACAAGACACATATTTTATTGTCTAAACAAATGTGAGGGTCAGCAATATTGTAGAAAAAAACATTTTCTTTCTTGAAGTCTTATTTTAATTTATTTCCATGACTCATTTTACCTGTTTGAGATTTCTTTGAACCTTCTTCAGCTTTCTTATGTAACAAAATCAATCAGCAGTCTGCATTTAACGTTGTTCGCCCCAATTTCAAAAGCGCCTAACCGCTTATTTAGCTAATACCTTTCAGGAAGCCCATCGTAAACCCAGCGATGGCGAAGCGAAGCCTCCGCAAAAATGCCGACAGGAAACTGATGCACGCCTCACAACACAAACGGGGGTTTTTGAAAAGCATGGACGGACGGAGCGCAGAGTTTCACCGGACTGCCCGCGCTTCGCTTTATCCGAAAATCGAGACGGTGTTACAGGCGTAAGTTTTGTGTATACCCTTTAGGCCAGGATTACACTCGTAAGTTTTACTTACGTAAGTAGGGATACTACAGGATGAGATATGAATATCGTTATCTCATTCTAGCAAATAGCTTTGTCCCTACTTACGTAAGTAAAACTTACAAGTGTAATCCTGGCCTAAGTAATACTTTCAAGTGTATCTTTGCGAGAGTGACAAGCTTAAGTAGATATTCAGTTTATTATAAGATACAATTTATGTTTCAGCATTGGCAGCAGTGGGAAAGACTGTGTACTAAGAATCCTGTGTCATATGGGCCAAACGCAGCACCATTCTCAAGGATCGTTCTTAGAAGAAATCATGAGAGCCGTTTTCACGTAAGTATACCTATTTTGCCCACGATGAAGCATGGCTTAACCTCCTTCACACTAGGCGAGAACGATGACACCAGCGCGCTGATTTCCTACCTTCATCACCGGGCATAACAATCTCCTGCCCGCTATGCGGTCGCGGCTGCCGCTCTCGCATTGGACTTACTAGTCATTTACGCAAGTGCCGCAATGTTATGGACGCTGTTTAATTAAACCATCATTTAATTGATGTTAAAGGCCAGTGATGATGATGATACCAATTTTGACTTTACACTGAGGGTTTACAGTTCTTTCTTTTATTCAAAGAACAATACCAAAATTATGTTTGCTCGATGAACGGCCGAACTGTAAGTTTGCAGAACGTCAAGCCAACAACGACTAACATCTGGTAACAGCCATTAAAAATAGCTTGAATTTTTAATTTAGAATACGGTAGGTACTTACAATAAGTTTTATAATAGCTGTTACGCCTGATATGTGTAAATAATAAAGTAAACATAACAAAGCATAAACGTTATGTAAGTATAAGTATAATATGTTTCTAAAAACATGGTCCTTGCAAGTTTCTCAACTACACTGTTTGGGCTGATATTTTGAAAATATAGTTAGCACTGTAGATAAATGTATAAGGCGTGTGTTGTGTATGTTTACAGTTTACCAAAAGGCGAGGATTCCTTCGATTTGGAAGAGTACGACAAAGCACACTCGGCTACTGAATCCTGCGCAGTACTGTATCCCGACTGTGATGATAGTGTGACATCAGATCAGCTTCTTTCTTCTTCACTTAATTATTGATGAACACAGAGGCCGATTCTAAGTTTCAAATCTCAACTTGTACTGTTATTGTTATGATACGATCTTGACAAGACTCTTAGTGCAATTTGCGCGAATGATAATATAATATCATGACACTGTCAATAACATGGATTATGCCCCATTAGCCCATTACGCATCAATAATCGTACCAACAAAAATTATAATAAAAATGGTAGTTAGGTTATAGCTAATTACCTATATCATAGGTATGTTGTGCAGAAAATATTACTAACTAGCGAACCGCCCCGGCTTCGCACGGGTAGTTTAACAAATTTACGCAAAACCTTTGCAAATAATTATAAACATAAACCTTCCTCTTAATTCACTCTATAAGAAAAACCGCATCAAAATCCGTTGCGTAGTTTTAAAGATCTAAGCATACATAGGGACAGACATACAGACAGCGGAATGCGACTTTGTTTTATACTATCTAGTGATATAATACATTGTAATTTCAATATAACTTAAGTAATGTAGATATAGTAGACACTTTGTTGAATATGTAAGCATTAAAAGTATCACATTTTATAAACTTTACCAATAGATGATGAGCGGTAAGGCGTGTGGCGTGTGGCTTTCAAACCACGGCTCATGGTTCATAGTTAGTCAGCCCTAGGCCTAGTTTCCCCTCTGGATTGGAAGGTCAGATGGCAGTCGCTTTCATTAAAACTAGTGCTTACGCCAATCCTCCCATAGAGGAACAGCCAAAATTTTTTCGCGATTTCGGGGTTGCTCTTATACTCGTAGCAAACCTCCCTGGCAACGGGAATGCACTTATTATTTTAGCCACCGATCACTTTTATTGTAAGTAATATTTAAGAAAAAAGTAGCTAAACAAAGCAGCTTAGGATTCAAAATCCTTCACCGTGCAGGATGATAATGAGCATTAAGTGCTCCCAAGAACATCAAACGCTTTTTCAAGCAGATAAACGTTATGTGCCTAAGTTTCAATTGCACACAGAAACATATTTTAAACCGTTTTATTTTAATATCAGTATGTAGAATGTAGATACAGCGAGCTGCAAAACTGCATGGATGTGTCCATGACTCTATTTATAAATTGGCCATGCAATTTTGCGGCTGGGCATACTAGTCGCAATAGATTACATGTAATTATGGTTAATAGTGAATCGTGATTGTATAAGCGCTGGTGGCCTATCGGTAAGAGCGTGCGACTTTCAATCTGGAGGTCGCGGGTTCAAACCCCGGCTCGTACCAATGTTTTTTTGGAACTTATGTATGAAATATCATTTGATATTTACCAGTTGTTTTTCGGTGAAGGAAAACATCGTGAGGAAACCGGGCTAATCCCAATAAGGCCTAGATTCCCCTCCGGGTTGGAAGGTCAGATGGCAGTCGCTTTCGTAAAAACTAGTGCTTACGTCAATTATTGGGATTAGTTGTCAAGCAGACCCCAGGCTCCCATGAGCCGTGGCAAAATGCCGGGATAACGCGAGGAAGAAGAAGGTGAATCGTGATTGTAATTCTTATAAGCACGCATGATGGTTTTGGGACCCTATTTAACGCATAAGTATTTGATAGGATTCCAAAACTAGGTTACTTTACACTTAGTTATTTTGTACCTTGAATAACCTACCTCTGCAGACTCTGCACATTTTGTACATGTGCGTCTTTGCTCAATTAGGATAGAGAACTATATATATACTATAAAACTATATTGGTATAGTCTGTTTTCTATTATTACGCCATACATTTTCTATACAAGTCCATACTATTCCATATGGACAGTATGTACTTCATTTAAAAAAGCAGACTAAACTAGTACATAATTTGCTTGTACCTCCATACCAAACTAAGCTAAAAACGTAATAGAAATATCTTAATGTTAAAAATCATTATTGTTTACCTATAAATAAATGCAAAATAGTTAAGCGTAATATTTCAATACGTAACATATTGAAAATAAGAAAGATACAAAAAAAATGCCCAAATAATTCGATCGAAATAAAGTAGGTACCTAATGATATTCATGTCCATCACAATTTAGTGTCGGAATCGCATTTATCTTAATTTGACTGAATAATATATTTTTTGTATGATTGTCCATATGTATTATTTTATTTTAGTTTTATTTTAGTTTTTATGACAGTTGTATTATTTTTTTGTGATTATTTCTATCTAAATGTATATATATTATGAATTGTGGTATATAAGAGACTTGGTTTCTGTTGACTGTAATGCTTATATATTTTGTAATAAATAAATAAAAATGTATTGCAGTAATATACAATTTAACATTTCCAGCATTTCATTCATTGCGCCACCGCCCACGCGGCGGAAGCGTGTATTTCCTTTTTTGTCTCCAAACCAACTAACTAACCGCAACACACATGACTAACTACTAATTTACAAGTGCTTGTTGCTAGGCCTATTTGAATAAAGAATATTTGAATTTGATTATACCTTATCTCGTTGTATTAAAGCTTACAAATGGTCATTATACTGTGTTAATGACGGTACAGTTTGAATTTCAACACGAGAATAACTGTAAATGCGTTGACACGAAACTTGCTAATTTGGGCCTCATTTATACACTTTGCTCAGCTCTGGAAAAAGGGGACAGTCTATGTCACATTTTACAACCAGCAACTTACCTTAAATAAACAGAATGTATTTCCTTAACGTTAAGTAACATCAATCCAACCATGGATGTTGGTGTGAAAATTGTTGTGCTTGTTTTTTTACTTGAGTGTGTCGGATGCCTAACAAATGAAACTTGTGAAAGTGGGGAACCTAGGTTATTGTCAAGAAGTAAAAGGTATCTACTGTTTCCTGAAGGCAGTTCATTTCAGTTGGGTAAGAATGGCGACAATATTTATGACGCCACTTTATTTAACATACTTACGTCCGGTTGCCGCGGCATGCTATAAGTTTTATCTTCGTGAAAGTTAAGGTTAGCGTCCACAGTTATGTATCGCTCGCATTGGACGCATCGGCATCGTATCGTAAACATTAGAATATATATTCTTCAGCTTTCACGGAGCGGGGAGGGGGGGGGCAGGGTCGGCCATGTCTTATTTTTTCTTACAAAGGGTTAAGATCCCGTCTTGATAGTTCTTACGTAAGATCACAAAAATGGGCAAGTTAAAATTAAAAGCACGTGCATCCACGCGAATACAGCTTAATTTTTTTTTAAATGAAACCCAAGTTGAATGTAACCAAAAAATTAATATTATTAGTACCTGTACCTACCTCTCCAAGTAGAAAAATAAGCGTTTCTAAAATTGTTTCTTTCAAAATCTAAATTCAAACCCAAACTCGAACCCAATTAAATATTAAATAGGGGGCGGCCTGTTCTTATTTTTTCTTACTTAGGAGTAGGAGGGGGTCAAAATCAGGCAAAATTGACTTACGTAATAAATTAATGGCGCCCAGTTTTTACTTTGGGTAGTATTGACTAAAAAAGTTTTACAACGTCGTTGATTGTCTTTTTTGCATATTCTACACGTCTTGCACGTCCTTTCTTTCATTTTACTCCCAACACCAAGAATAGGAGAATCTTCACAATTCATTCAATATTTTTACTATTTCGCAAATTGGCGTAAGTAATCTGACTGATACAATTAAGGCAATGCTCAGCTTGAGGTGCGGTTACTTAACTGTAGACGTACCGCCGATATCTGCGGATGCAGTGGTCAACTTGACATTCTGCTTATATAGTTAACCAGTAGCCTTGCTACGAATGCCTTAGCTATGTCGAACTGTGGACGCTTACCTTAAAATGAAAATATCAAGTTTTAAATACTAATGTACTGTAAAAAATCTGGATGAAAAGGAAAAATTATAAACAAAATCAGAGTAATCCACAGATGTTTTTCGATTATTAACTTAGTAAGTATTTTAGTGGTCTATATTGAATTAAAACTAGTTCTACCCACTTTAGTAATTGTACAAATTTAGAGATAACAATCTAAATTGATTAATTACTATTAACATTTCATGAAAAAAGTTTGTCAGACTTCAAACCTTGTCACTTTTTGGGCCTTATCGACATTGGAGGAATTTTGTTAGGTATCAAATAATGGTCATGTCTGCCGAATGCCGGATGACTTGTGGGCCATGTTAACCACGGAGTGGGAGCCCCACGAGTCTAACCGGGGATCCGGCAGACCTCGTCGGCGATGGCGAGATAACTTGGACTCCTTCTTGACAGGCTGGCCGGATATAGCATTAAACAGACGAGTGGAAAAAGAGGGGGGAGGCCTTTGCCCAGCAGTGGGACACAGTGGGCTCTGAATAAAATAATCAAATAATAATGTTTGGTTTTCACTTTAAAATAAACAAATGAAAATAAACTAAACTAAAATAATCGGCCTGATTCGAATTTTAAAAATGTGCTAAAGATACGACATGGATCGGATATATGTCAGTGTCAAAATTGAGGTATCTTAAAGATCGAATCAGGCCGTATGTGTCTATATAGAGAATGCAAGTTAACAAGAGAGTTAAGATGAACCTTTTAAAATTTTCAGTATTCTGCCTCCAAACAACCGCCCTCATCCCTATCGCCGACATCTTCCTGATCGGCCAAACAGCTGCCCTCGCATGGGAAATGCCCACGGACCCTGCCATCTTCCATATGTTCAAAGGAGAGAAGGTTGCTCAGCGCAGGAATGACCATCAGAATAATATCTACTATCTGAACAAGCAGGGGGACGTTATAGCCAAAGTGCCTTATAAGAGGTAGGTTTCTATTTGGCAAATATGTTACAATTCTCAGTATTCTGTCTTCAACCTATTCGCCAACAATCTGTCTACAGTTTGGCGAAACTTTTGTATACAGACATAAGTATATTTTTTTGAAATAAATAAATAAACATACGACCGCCCTTATCCCAGCAGTTGCACACATATTCCTGGAGTCTGATTCAAATTTCAACTTATTATGTTTGTGAACTGGTTTTGATTCGACCTTGACGATCTTCTTGATGATTGACATGCATCTCACGCACTACTTTTACTTCATTAGCGTGAGTGATCTTCAAGATCGTATCAAAATAAAATCAGAACCGTAACAAGTTGGGCTCCGGTCCAGCCAAACACCTGCCCTCGCCTGGGAAATGCCCGCAGATCCCGCAATCTTCCACATGTGTATAGAGAAAAAGGTTGCTCAGAGCACGTATGCCCAGCATCAATAGAATAAGAATGTTATTAGCAGTGGAGGTTGTATACTATATTAGTGGTCCCACAAAATCACGCTAGATGGCGTTGTTATTAAAACGCATATAAATGGAAATAGGTAATAATATACAGAACTGTGCTATTATCGGAATAATTTTGACGTTTGCTAATAATTACACAAATTATTTACTATAAAGTGGTTTTGTGCTATTATTTATAACATTTGAATTTATGTTTTACTAAAATCAAAAATGTCACGCTCTGAAGTTTATTGTCTCGTTAATATAGATCTGTCACTTTAACATGTTGTTCGTTGGTATCCGTTTATCATTGTATTTTATGTTATTTGAACTTTTTATCACTGTCACTATGGAATTATCGCTAATCGCTATTTACCTATTATTATTTTTATATCACTTCAGTTAGATTGTTTTTAAGTTACAAAACCCACAAAGTCAAGTAAATATTAATTATCATTCTAGCGCCCCTATAAGTCTTCACCACTACAAAAAATATAAACGTGCTTTCTGAATAAGCTAAGTAGGTGTTAAACCTCTATTGCATGTTAAATAAAATAACTTGTTTATAATTTTAACCACCATTAAGCTTAAAGACGACTATATGTATATATAATAGATATACATAGATAAACACTTTTGCTGCTTCGCATATTAGCCGCACCGTGCGTTCGGCGGGGGCAGCGGCTGAGCTAGCGGCGGCTCGGAAGCGGGAAAAGTATGCGGTGTTGACACACTACCTATTTGTCCCTCTTGCCGTGGAAACCACTGGCTGTTGGTGTGCTGAGGCCAAGACTTTTATTGGGGAAGTGGGCAGACGGTTGCGGGAGAGTGGTCATGACCCTCGCTCCGGGTCGTTCCTTTTGCAAAGGTTGTCCATCGCTGTTCAACGTGGCAACGCGGCGAGCGTGATGGGTTCCTTTGCATCGGGAGGGGCGCGGGGCGCATTTTGTGAATAGTTTTTGTGTTTGTTAGGCTCTAGTTTAGGTTAAGATTTTTGTAATGTTTTATTTTGTATGACATGTATGTATCCTTGAAGTAAACATAGATAAATACTTAAATACCTACACAGAAAACATCCATGCCTCATGAACATATATCTGTAATAAACACACAAATAAATCTCTCTCTCTTATGTACAATAAAGTGTTTACATACATACATACATACATAAATGCCCTTACCAGGATGCGAACATTGTGTTTATAAATGTAATTAAGCTCACATTGATTAAGCTCTTGATTTTATTTCACAGAAAACCTATCAACCCAGTATTCGCAAAAAGAAGCATTGAAGACAATGCAACTTACAAAGAGAAGTTAAAAAAGTTAAAAATCGATCGAGCGAAAATGCACGAGAATCAACTAAAAGAGAATTATCTAAAGAAACATCACCTAGATAAAAGATCCATTGAATTCCATAGAAGCAGCCGGTTGAGTTTAATAGAGAAGTTAGAAACTTTCTTTAGTGCGTAAGTACTGTAGGTACAGTCGAGTTGATAAATATGTACACAGTTCTTCACCTTAATCCATTGCAATAAGGTGAAAAATGTACACATATTTATGAACTCGACTGTACAACAAAACAAGGCTTGCTCTTGCCAAAGATAGATATAACTCCGTAATAGATGGATACAGTCTAAGGAAAAAACGTGCCTCGAAAATCAAGAAAATTTTATTCTCGTTCAGAGGGCGCTACTAGCTTTGGCTTACTGCCATATAGATGGCGTTGACGGTTTCGTTTGTTATTTAACAATTTTAACGTATATCAGTGAAAGAACATGGGTCAAAATCATAAAAATAATTAATGTAAATAAAAAAAATCATTTATCCATATTTAAATACATTTTATCGAATTTTTATAAATATTTATTTTTAGTTTTAAAGTGTGTCGACAGATGGCAGTGAATTTACTGGGGTTACAAAATTTACTATGACAGTACCGCTCTAGTATAAGTTACTCTATGCTCTTGCTATTAAATCTTCTATTAAAACTAGAACAGGCTTCTTCGTAAGTATTGTTGTACGTTAAAAAAATGGCATTAGTCCCCTTGCAAGTCCTATGTAAATCGTGAATTCGCGTGCGCCTGTATTTTTTTTATAGAGCGTACATAACGCAGAAACGACTAGAAATCTTTCAAGATAATATTTAAATAATTCTTATTCTTATTCTTATTCTTATTCTTATTCTTATTCTTATTCTTATTCTTATTTCTGCCGAATAGTGATTTCATAAAGTATCAATATTAAATAATTTTACGGTTTAGACTTGTTTTTGTCACTCGCACGACATGTTGTTAGTGCTTGAGAAAGAAGACCTAGACTCTCCGAAACATGTCGCGCGAGTGACTAAAACAAGTGTCTAAACCGTAAAATTATTTAGCTCACAACAGTTTAAATTCGATTATTGCAAACCTCTACGGTGAGGAAGTATCAATATTTACAGATTTTACATATTAAAATTTTGATGATGTCTGCTTGACTCGATCGTAACGTTTCTTTTGGCAGATTAGGTCAAGATGGAAGGCAATGCGTTCTTCATAGGCTATGCGTGGCTGGACAAGGTTATACACAACAGGGCACTTTCCTACAGGAAATGCTTAGAACAATATTCACGTAAGCTTCATTAGATTTTAGTACCTACCTAGTCATATGATTTCTTACGATATCAAAAACAAACGACAATAATACTTACCTTACTTACCTCGGGAAATGCTACGGTCAATATTAGCAATGTGCCAAAGGGAATTTCCAAACATTGCTAACTTCCCATAAAATGTTCTCGGTATTTTTTTGTGCACGTTTATTGCCAAACCTTTTACAGGGTGGCCAACTTGGAGGTATTCAACTTTTTTTTGCCGCCATTCTGTTTTGGCGGTAAATATGACAGTCGTTGCATGAAAATTACTTTGTGTAGATACGACAGTTATGGGGCGTTTTACGACGGAACAACGTGTTTTAATTAATAAAACGTTTTACTCAACCCAATCATCTAAGAAAATTGCGGAAAATTCGAGAAACGGTGACATTGATTGGCCCCCAAGATCGCCTGATTTAACAGCTCCTGATTTTTTTCTGTGGGGCTATCTAAAGGGACGTGTCTATGTTAACAGGCCAATGAACCTTCAGCAATTAAAACAAAATATTCGATACTCAGTCACTGAGATAACGCAGGAAATGTGTAAAAATGTGATGAAAACGCGATGAAAAGGTTTCAAATCTGCCATGCAGCTGCTGCTAGAGGTGGACATTTGTCTGACATTATTTTCCGTGCTTAACTGCCGGCCCTAAATATTTTAACAAGGAATACCTAATATTTTTTATATTTCATAGAACAAAATTACAAAACTAAAGTGTATACCTGTTATTTGGCCACCCTGTATTAGTTAGTTTCAATTTCTATGACACTTGAAATAGACGCCAATAAGTTGCGTTATAATCCCTAATCTGAACGGGAACTTTATAACTTGCAAGAGAATTTTCTCATGAAAGTTACCAGAAATTATGAGAATGTTCTGCAATTTGCATATTGCTATATAGTCTATATTCACTTAACTGACTCAATTCCTCGTTCATAAAATGACACGCCGTTGTATATTTTAGTTACTTAGATCAAAAACCAAGAATTATGATTAAGAGGATACATTCGTGGTCATTTTTCCATACGATCGATTTCTGAGATTTATATATATATATATATATATATATATATATATATATATATATATATATATATATTTTATACTACGTCGCTGGAAAACAAGCATACGGCCCGCCTGATGTTAAGCAGTCTCCATAGCCTATGTACGCCTGCAACTCCAGAGGAGTTACATGCGCGTTGCCGACCCTAACACTCCTCTCCCTCGAGCTCTGGCAACCTTACTCACCGGCAGGAACACAACACTATTAGTAGGGTCTAGTGTTATTTGGCTGCGGTTTTCTGTAAGGTGGAGGTACCTCCCCAGTTGGGCTCTGCTCTAGATCTGGAATGACATACGCTGTCCTGTGCCCTACAACACAAAGCGAGATGTCATTCACAGTGCCCATATCTCTTTTTTGGACGTAGTTTAAGGACATACCCGGGTCCAAATATTTATCTTATTTACCTAAAATTCTCAAAACTGAGAAAGGGCTCAGCCAATATATCCTCTTAAGAAAAAAAAAAACGTAAATTAGAAGACAAGAACCGAACTTTATAAGAGATTTATATATGGACCAAACACTTTTTTATCGGAATTTTAATTGTTTTCTAGATTACCTAAGGGTACTTTCGATGAAGAGTACGACGAGGCCCATGCAGCGACCAAGGACTGTGACGAGCTGTACACGTGCGATGACTCCTCTGACTCCGAGGATCTTTGACAAAAATAAACGCTAGAATATGGATGATGTTTTTACTTCGGAATGGTGTCAATGTGATACCATAAATGAATTTGGCACTCCCAATTTATACGAAAACGATACCAAACCTAGCTCCATTGAGGTAGATATCAAGATTGAGAGCCCAAAATAAACTTTGAATAGAGAATATTTCGAAAATTATTCAAGATATCGAAAAACTTGACCGAGTTAAACTTGTAGCAAATATAATTAGCTTTAGTTTTATTTCAATAGTCATGGCGCTAAGACGCAAAGATTCCGAGATATGTGAAAAGCCGAAAAATGGAACCTTCAAACCCCGCCACCGGTCCAAACCATAGAGTAACTTATACTAGAGCGGTACTGTCATATTAAATTTTGTAACCCCAGGAAATTCACTGCCACTGACACACTTTAAAACTAAAAATAAATATTTATAAAAATACGATAAAATGTATTTAAATATGGATAAATGATTTTTTTATTTGCATTAATTATTTTTATATGATTTTGACCCATGTTCTTTCACTGGTATGCGTTAAAATTATAAATAACAAACGAAACAGTCAACGCCCTCTATACGAGTGTAGGCCAAAACTAGTGGCGCCATCTGATCGAGATTCAAATTTTCGTGATTTTCGAGGCACGTTTTTTCCTTAGACTGTATCCATCTATTACGGAGTTATATCTATCTTTGGTCCAAACAAAGTTCAAAAATCAAAAATTGTGTTCCTAGCATTTCCCTCTATACCTTCTTATTATCTGTACATACCTTGTTATCTGGGACGAAGCTATGGTGTTTGAAAATGAAACGAAACGGTTCGAGAAAAGGTAGCTAGTACCCCGCGTTTATTTGTCATAGCGTGGCACTAGCTTACCCCCAGATTGTGTCTGGCTATTTTTAGGGTTCCGTACCCAAAGGGTAAAACGGGACCCTATTACTAAGACTCCGCTGTCCGTCTGACCGTCTGTCCGTCTGTCCGTCCGTCCGTCTGTCCGTCTGTCCGTCTGTCCGTCTGTCCGTCTGTCCGTCTGTCCGTCTGTCCGTCTGTCCGTCTGTCCGTCTGTCCGTCTGTCCGTCTGTCCGTCTGTCCGTCCGTCCGTCCGTCCGTCTGTCCGTCTGTCCGTCTGTCCGTCTGTCTGTCACCAGGCTGTATCTCACGAACCGTGATAGCTAGACAGTTGAAATTTTCACAGATGATGTATTTCTGTTGCCACTATAACAACAAATACTAAAAAGTACGGAACCCTCGATGCGCGAGTCCGACGCGCACTTGGCCGGCTTTTTTTTGTCTTGACAGGGCGCCTGTTTATACTTAGATATAAATTTAGTGCAAAATAACTGGATTTTATCATAAATACCTAAGTACCGTTATAGAAATGAAATAATATAAACAACTAACTTGCTTATTTCTTACAATCCAGTATTACTATTTATGAATTTTCTTATGTTTAGGGTCAATATCGGGTAATCCACTCCGGAAAAAATCGCCATGTGCAAAAAATCGCCATTATCTTCGAAGGAAAACAAGGAATTTAATTTCGTTAGGTGCTAATAAATCACATAGCTATTTTTTTGTCCAAATGTTGTTCTGTGTTCACATAGCGGAATTAGTTATTTTCTGAACTAGTTACTACATAAATAGTATAAAACAAAGTCGCTTCCTGCTGTCTGTCTGTCCCTATATGCTTAGATTATTAAAACTACGCAACGGATTTTGATGCGGTTTCTTTTAATAGATAGAGTTACTTAAGAGGAAGCTTCATATGTATAATACATTAGCATTGCACCCGTGCGAAGCCGGGGCGGGTCGCTAGTAAAGATATAAAAAAAATTAGTGTATCGACGGAAAATTGAAACAGGAATTAAAATATGCAAAAACCAAAAAATCGTAAAAACCAGCGATTTTTTTTATTCGCACCGACGATATATTTATATGTCAAACAATTCAACATACTTTTATCTAAAATATCCGTTGCAATTTCAAAAGACAAAGCAATTGTATGAAAATAACACAATAGTAACACGCGGAAAATTGCGTGAACAACTGATAAGGTGATTGCATGTTAATGTTATACCTATAGATAGTTACACTTTATAGGGTGATAACTGAATGAAGATGATAAGTAAATTCCATCTTTTTAGGGTTCCGTACCCAAAGGGTAAAAATGGGACCCTATTACTAAAACTCCGCTGTCCGTCTGTACGTCTGTCCGTCTGTCTGTCTGTCACCAAGCAATCTCATGAACCGTGATAGCTAGACAGTTGAAATTTTCACAGATGATGTATTTCTGTTGCCGCTATAACAACAAATAATAAAAAGTACGGAACCCTCGGTGAGCGAGTCCGCCTCGCACTTTGCCGGTTTTTTTATACCAAATTGCAGTTTAGACATAGTAAATGCCTAAGCGATGACTATTTATGATAATAATAACATGTTATTTTGATATTTTTGATGTATGGCGTAAACCTCAGTGCATAGGTGCCTGTTATGTCCTAAGTATAAGATTAATTTTAACTATAAAACTCCCGTGAGACTCGAACATATTAGATTATTTTAAACCGGGTCACTCACGTATTATTAAGTCGAATAGCTCGACATGTTTCGGTCCAATTTACGAGGACCGTCTTCACGGAGACACGACACGTCTTCACTGGTCGAGGGCGCGGCGTGTACTGCGGGCCAAAGCCCGACTCGCCCGGCCGCTCACGACAGACGGCGTCGGCGGTGCCGGCGACGTCAACGTTGCTAGGATAGCTCTACCCTCCGTATTGCGAAACATGTCGAGCTATTCGACTTAATAATACGTAAGTGACCCGGTTTAAAATAATCTAATATGTATAAGATTAATATCATAATCTTATCAACTTTTAAGAAGCTACACGCAAAAGTTTTAATCTGTGCCCCTTGCCGCCCGGCGACCGAGCGCCGGCAGTAGTTCGTACTTACGGTACAATTTGTGTCATCCTTTATTTCAGAAACGACCCCATTCTTTCTGACACGTACCTCTGTTTAACCCTTTACCAGGCTGAGGGTATATTTCCCACATACGGCACTTCTAACATTCTATTTTCGATGAGTAAGACTGACATTCGAGTGTCATTATTGAACTGTCAGCCTGGTAAAGGGTTAATAGTAAATGGGTGAACTCTTTGACTTGTCACTCGTTACCATGGTGACGACCCTCGGGACAACACTTAAAACCATGATTTTATGGGATTTCAATTTACTAAATATGGCCATCTATTAAGTATGTTCGTAGAGGCAATGAGGATATAATAAGATAGAGCGGTACTGTCATAGTAAATTTTGTAACCACTGTAAATTCACTGCCATCTATCGACATACTTTAAAACTAAAAATGAAGATTTATAAAAATACGTTAAAATGTATTTAAATATGGATAAATGATTTTTTATGTGCATTAATTATTTTTATATGCTTTTGACCCATGTTCTTTCACTGGTATGCGTTAAAATTATAGATAACAGACGAAACAGTGAACGCCCTCTGTACGAGAGTAGGTCAAAACTAGTGGCGGCATCTGATCGAGAATCAAATTTTCGTGATTTTCGAGGCACGTTTTTTCCTTACACTGTATCCATCTATTACGGAGTTATATCTATCTTTGGTAGAGGGTTCCCCTCATCTGGCATAATATTGTTTGTCAGAAATACACTTCGCATAAAACGTATCGCACAAAACTTTTGCTCGAATGATACTTTCGCATAAATATAAATGTAGGTACTTGCCATAATAGTCATTTCGCATAATATGCATTTGGCAGAATTTTCTAAGTGGGTTAGTTTAGGGTTTTCTGCCAAAGAATATTATGCGAAAAGAAATTCTGTAAAATAATATTATGCGAAAAGCAGTATGCCAAAAGTATTTCTGCCAAACGATATTTCTTCCAAGTAACATTATGCGATACAAAAATATGTCGAAAAACTTTCTGCAACACAATAGGGAACCGTTCGTAGAACGTGATACATTTCTCCTTACAGACTGTAGGTACGATTATCGTTCCTTGAATAATGAGACAGGATTATAAATAACAAGGAAAAGTTGACCCACCCAAATACTGTCTGCTAAGATATGGAGCCCGATTTATTTAACAACTTTGGTATTACCGTTTTGAATTTATTTTGTTACGATCTTAAAGATCGTCGTCGATGTGAAATAAAGTGAAAGTCGTGCGTGAGATGCGCGCCAATCACTAACACGATCGTCAAAATCGTATCAAAACCATTTCGAAACCATAACAGGTCGTAAACTGAAATTAATGTCATATATTAAAGAAAAACCGGCCAATTGCGAGTCGGACTCGCGCACGAAGGGTTCCGTACCATTACGGAAAAAAACAGCAAAAAAATCACGTTTGTTGTATGAGAGCCCCATTCAAATATGGGAGCAAATATTTATATTATTCTGTTTTTAGTATTTGTTGTTATAGCGGCAACAGAAATAAATCATCTGTGAAAATTTCAACTATCTAGCTATCACGGTTCATGAGATACAGCCTGGTGACAGACAGACAGACGGACGGACAGACGGACAGCGGAGTCTTAGTAATAGGGTCCCGTTTTTACCCTTTGGGTACGGAAACCTAAAAAAGTGACGAAGCCCTCCAGTGGTGAAGGCCGGATTCGAACCGGTGTCTTTAGCAATCTGGGCTAACTCCTTGAACCCTTAGGCCACCCCGCCACGGCGGAAGCGGTCCCAATTTCTCGACTATATGCCATCTTACTAAGACTAGGCGTCTTTGACAAACTCTAAGGGCGAGCAGTACGCGCTTGCACCTCCTATACGAATTCCTTACGGAATTACAATATAGCAAGAGAGATTTGTTATGTAACAAATCAAAACTTTTAATAAGATAATTTGATTTGTTCCCAAATTTGTGCATAACAGGTTGTTAAATCAGAATCAGGCTCATGGTTTACACAGTGGCTAATAATTTGCAAGAATGTAAACTAGGTCTCTTTGTCTAGGTTGTCACTAGCGCCATAACCCGTTACAATTTGAGCCTCCATTGTTCTCCGACTTAACCAATTTGAAAGTAGACTAAAACTGTGTTAACTGAAACTATTTACTACAAGCTTTCAGTAGACGCCAGATACTGTAGTGGTACACATCAATAACTTAAAATTGTTTCATATTTTTAGACGGAGTTAAAACAAAGCTTATCCTAATATTTAACAAAATCAAAAATGGTATCAAGAAATATATTTTTACTAGTAGCGATTTCATTGGCTGTTTTAGCTGAATTGGAATCACTTAACAATTCAATATCAGAAGCAATGGATGTGAGTGAAAGTAAAATATTATCAAGAAGAAAAAGATACCTGATATTTCCAGATGGCAGCTCTTTTCAACTTGGTAAATATTTACTTAAGTAATGTGGTACTAGAATTCTTTCAAACATTTAAAGGAGAATAGATATGATTTGTGAACTCATTTTCTTTCAAATAATATATACGTATGTATACATACTCATATACGTGTCTGTATGTGTGTGTAATATTATGCCAAGATTTTAAATTACTACGTTAACTGTTGTCAGTGTGTAAAAATAAGTATTTCTTTATATTTTAATCTGTAAAACATTGTTAAACAAGATCAAATTAACTTTAAAAAAAATAATTATATTATTTTTACAGAACAGTTTTCTTGCGCAAAAGTTTTAACAGTATACTAAGTAATTTTACAACATATTTTAAAGCTGCTCAAAGCTGCAACTACAAGCAAGCTTCAAGCTGGTCAAAGACGCCTAGTCTTACTAAGATGGCATATAGTCGAGAAATTGGGACGGGTACCGCCGTGGCGAGGTGGCCTAGGGGTTCATGGCGTAAGCCGCGAGGGCTTCGTCACTTTTTTCTTTGATATATGACATATATTACAGTTTACAACATATTTCAGTATTCTGCACCCAAAACCACGGCTACCTCCAGCTCGGTGACATCGTGTGGATTGGCAACACGGCTGCCCTAGCATGGACATTACCTACGGACCCTTCAATATTCGGCTATTTCAGGGATCAGTTGAAGGAACCGTACAATATAAGGAGACAAGATACTAATAAACACATATACTACTTAGATGAAGACGGTAAATTGGTAGCGAAAGTACCATATAAAAGGTAAGTAAAAATAACTAGACTTTAATTGACCGGGATATAGACCGTGATTACCTTTTGTATTATTTGTGAGCTCCCGATATTTCGACGCATTTACATGCATCATGTTCACGGGTGACTGAAGATAGCGGGTGGGTGTCAAAGTTGTGTAGACAGCGCTCGGTCTACCCTCATTCTTGCGCGTCTAATAATATAAGTCTAGTGGAACTAACCGTGAATCATTCAAAACTCTAAAAATAACTAATCAAATTGTCACCTTTTAGGTGAGGTAAACCTTTTTCTTAGAAGGTAACTTTCTTAGAAGGTAACTTTCGAATTTGTTCATTGGAACTGTGATAAAACAACGAAAACGAATTGTATTTTGGGTTGTTAAAACTGTCTCGACGAGTATTAGTTGTATGTGGAAAGAAAAGTCCAGTCAGCGATGAAAGCTTGTACCAAAAATGATGTTTTTACCAAAAACTTATTGAAATATCGACTATACAAGTATATTAGGTGCATTAAGTACACTGCTAAGATGCCACCATTTATCTAAATTCGAATGTAGTCAATTGGAATTTAATCTCTCAAACATTTACGTGTAACTTTTTCAATAACTGAAAAAAAAACATTACAAGTTTAAAATATGTTTCCAGGAAACCTATAATAAATCCGGCGTTTGCAAAACGAAGTATTCAAAATAACGAGGATGAAAATATTAGCATAAAGAAGCAAGTTTTCATAAAGAAAATGCATGAATTGCAGAAGTCCAGGAGCTATCTCCAGAAGTTAGACGGGGCGAGTGCATATTTCCATAGAAGCGGCAGGCACAGTTTGTATATAAAGTTGGAGACTTTGTTTGAAGCGTAAGTGCATTTTACTGTAGTTTATTCATTATTTTTCACCGAACCAATGGAAAATACAACACATGTATCATCGTTGAAAAAGCCATCAATAATTGGCTTTGACCGTCTGTCTAGTTCCAAAGAATGTACAGCCTGAAAAATGCTGACAACAAAGTTTATTGCGGTATATCAAATCTAGGATATTGAAATCCATAATGATTGTAGTTTTAATGACTAATGTACTTAAAATGTACTTTTAATGTACTTAAAACACGTGTTCTACGTACAATACAAAGTCCAGTCAGCATCAAATTGCCAAATATACACTCCTTTGATATCATATAAATAAGGACTTGTACCGTAAAATGGGGTGAGTAGGTTTCGCGGGGAGAGTTGGGTTATGAATGGGGAGAGAAGGTTTGAAAGAGGGGTGAGATGGGTTTCTAGGGTTACTGCTACAAAAATAATGTATTCCAATTTAAAATGGAGCTATAGTAATAGTCATAATAAAAAAAATCGAACCAACAATCTTCCAAAATCACCTTTGTATGAAAACCCATCTCACCCCAATTACGAGGGACTACGGGGTGAAGTGGTTTTTCCTGTTTATCGTCAAAGTTATGAAAGGGAACTACCTAAAATAAAATAAAAACTAAAATACAAATATCCGGAACACTTATTATATAGATACACCATTTAGTTACATGGTTGGCTGCTCGCTCGTACCTTGGTTCCTGGGGCGGCCCCTGGCGTGGGATGTAACATGCGTTGACACGCTGGCCCCATCTCACGTCCGGCGCTCTGCCAGGAAGCCAGGGTCGGCAGCAGACGACGCCCAAATTGCCAAGTTTCTAAAAACTAATTATATATTTGCGGCACTTGCGATTGAAACTTTCGGTCCTTGGTCGTCAGACACCAGAAAATTAGTAAAAGAAATTTCTACCAAACTAGTCTGGGTGTCTGGCGACCTACGCGCTGGCGCATTTTTTGCGCAGAAGCTCAGCCTCACTGTGCAGAGGGGGAACGCGGCCAGTGTCCTGGGAACAATGCCTCAGGCTAATTTAGGTTTAGATTTAGTTTAATCACTGTTTAATTTAGTTTGCATATGTAAAAATAAAATGTTAATGAATGACAGTTTTGCTCCAACTCACCCCATTTTACGGTACCGATATAATATATTAATATTGGGTCAGTGTTATAATATATTTGATGCTCACTGTAAAATTATTCGTCCGCCGTTTTGTTGACTTTTGACACGCTGTATCTCAAACAAAATAATATTAATGGCCGTCTCACTGAAACCAAACGTATTATCTTCAAAATATTCTCCTATTCGCAAGCGTTTGTTAAAATTATCAACAATATGCACAGTAAAATTCTTTAAGACAATGACTAAAATTATGTTAAATATACAGATTTTTCGACATTGAATCATTCCTGTTTCTGCATGTTTAATGTAAGTCCTCAGAATTCCGATTTTAAAATATTTCCAGGTTCGGGTATTCCGGCCGTGAATGCGTGTTCAGATTACTATGCGACGCTGGCAAAGCGAAGGTCCACGAGGAACAAGGGACCTTCCTCCAAGAATTATTCACGGCAACATTCACGTAAGTTTGCTTAAACTATTCGAGAGTTTTAACCGGTTTAACAGCTTTAAGCTGAGTTTTGGAGTTTAACAACTTTCGTTTCGTGAGCGTTTTATTTTTGCATTGTAGATAATACTTGCATTAATATGTAGGTACAATAGTTATTTGTGCAACAAGAGAGGAAATTGGTTTTTCTTGCGAGTGTTTATTTTGAGTCCCGAGAAAGCGAAAGATTCTATAATTGGATCACGAGCGAAGCAAGTGATTCTAAGTTAGAATCTTGAGCGTAGCGAGGGACTCAAAAACACGAGATGTAAAATAACTTTGCTCTCGTGTTGCACACATAATTTTTCACCGCAGTAGTGAGAACATATTAAAGGTTAAAATGTATTTCGAATTACACAGAATAAATAAAAGTATGAAGTGGCAGTTCATGGCCTTCACTAAATTAAAAAGCTACTTTGTTTCACTCCCTGGAGTGAGGAAAGACGCACTTTCTTCACTCTCTGGAGTGAGGAAAGTCGCAATTTCCTCACTCCAGGGAGTGACGAAAGTAGTCTTGTTCGAGCTGCTGAGGTGAAAATTTATTTAACATCTTTAAGCACGAAAAGTATGGAAAACTATAATTTAAATACAGTTTTTTTGTAAATAGTAATGAGACTACTTATAGGTATATGGCATAAGACATGAGTTCACCATAAATAAAAAAATTACATTGTAATTTTAACGCTACTGAAAAACACACAATACAAGGAGGCAAAGTCTCTCTTAGGAGTTTGGGATCGTCTACGATTCGTACAGCGTGCACATTAGTTTATATGTGACGTTTTCAATCAAAAGGTACCACATTGTCGCTTGTCGATATAAGGTTGATTTCTAATTGAAGCTATATGGAAATAGCGCCTTATCACTTACCACTTACAAAGTGCTTGTTGCTAGGCCTATTTGAATAAAGAATATTTTGAGTTTGAGTTCGAGTAGCGACAATAAGTACCCTTTTGGTTGAAAATAGCACATATTATGAAGACCAAACCTTACGGTTCCAAAACTGAGAAACTCATACCCAGCAGGACATTTGTAATTTTGACGCTTTAAATACATTAATTGTAACACATTTCCAGGTTACCAAAAGGAGAAACGGAAGACATATTGGAATACGACAAAGCACACAACACGCATAATGACTGTGCGGAATTGTACCCAGAATGCGAGGATTTAAGCATAAAAGCATAGTTATGTAGTAATTCATTATGAAATAAAACTATGACAGCAGATTATATCGCGTATATTGAATTTATAATACATGATCACCACCACCGACGACCACGAACGCTGTAAAGGGTTCGAAACGTCGGGATGTATTATAAATTCAATATACGCGATATAATCCGTTTTCATAGTTTTATTTCAGTGTAACTATCGCGGTAATTGGAGACAATATTTGTAATTGTAATTATTTACTGTAGGTAATAAAATTATGTATGTAGTAAATATATTATTTTTTATGGCATTTGATGTATTATTTATGGTAGTAATTTTTAGTAAAATACGTGAAGTCAATAACGGAGAAGACCGTTTATAAGGTAAAACCGTCTACAAGCTCTTTCGTCGCTTCTAACTTTTGCATTTTCATACGCTCACATAATCCATTAACCTACATAAAGTCGGTAAAGTATAAAGAGTGAAACAACAGACGGACAGACGGACAGACGGACAGCGGCGTCTTAGTAATAGGGTCCCGTATTTACCCTTTGGGTACGGAATCCTAAAAATGACCTTACCCATATTGATCTTAGGTACAGATCGTAATTGAATGGCAGCATTGATAGAATATTGTGTCATAATCATCATCATCATGTCAGCCGATAGACGTCCACTGCTGGACATAGGCCTCCCCCAAGGCTCGCCACTCCGACCGATCCTGTGCCGCTCGCAACCACCGAATTCCCGCGACCTTCACCAGGTCGTCGCTCCATCTCGTTGGAGGCCTACCGGCAGTTCGTCTTCCGGTACGCGGACGCCACTCCAGAACCTTCCGGCCCCACCGGCCATCAGTTCCGCGAGCAATATAATATAATAATATTGTGTAATACAACAAATAAACAAATTCACATTAAACTGAAATAGTACATTACGATACAAGTGCAGAAAGTAGGGAATTCGCACTTGTATCATTGATTTATTAAAAAAAACACGGAATAACAAATTATAATATTCAGGTGTCTATTGCTTTATATTTTAAATATTTGTTGTAATATTAGGTATATTTAACACTGTATTAAATATAATTTACACAGATCAAATAAACACGCTGTGAAGTAGGTATGTTTAAAATAAGATTAATTGTACCTAATAATCTTCATATTTATAATGAAACTTCAAGTTGGGTTGCAAATGAACTGACGTTTTAATAGGGGAAAAAAACAGGTGACTACACATATTTCACACAGATGGCGCTAGTGGTAATACAAACACTATTATTTTGTTACTATGATAGAAACTAGAAAGATAGATTTACAACATCCTCTCCTAACAAAATAATCTAAAAATCACCTGAGAGTTTTCAATCTCAAAAACAACAAACAGAAGCTTACATAATATAACAGTTTTGTTTCAGAGGCTTACATTCTAGATATACCCATTAATTTCATAAATTTATAGTGCTTGTCTGCACTAAGGCTTTTTGTGAGCAAATCAGCTGGCATGTCAGAAGTTGGTACATATTCTAGTTTGACCCTATCATGCATGACACACTCTCTAACAAAATGATGTCGCACATCAATATGCTTGGTTCTCTTGTGGAACAATGGATTTGCTGCTAATTTGAGTGAACTTTGACTATCACTGTATAAGCATATTGGTGTACTCTCACAACATGGTTTTAATATATCATTTAATAAATTCTTTAAATAAATTGCCTCTTTACAAGCTTCACTTAATCCCATGTATTCCGATTCACAGCTCGACAAGGCAATAGTTGTTTGCTTTCTGGATTCATAAGATATTATACATCCCGACATTATAAAGCAATAACCTGTGTAAGATCTTCTATCTATAGTACATGCTGCCCAATCAGCATCCACAAAACCATGCAAACAACTATTACTCTTTCTATAAACTAAACCATAGCTTTTAGTTTTCTGTAAATATCTTAACAATCTTTTTAAATGTTTCCAATGAGTTTCATTATAACTATTGTTATACTGGCTAAGAAAACTTACACTATAAGCAATATCAGGTCGTGTTAGAACAGACAGGTACATAAGACTACCTATTAATTGTTGATAGGGATACCTTTTATCACAATTATTTATTTCCTTTTCTAATTTTAAATTGACTTCCATAGGAGTACTTGAACCTTGACAATTAGGCATATTAAATTTGTTTAAAATGTTTTCAACAAATTGTTCCTGGTCAACAGTGATACAATCTTTTTTAACATTTACTGTCATTCCCAAACACTGCTTGATCTGACCTAAGTCCTTTATTTTAAATGTATTAACAAGTTCTGACTTTAACTCTTCATATGAATTTTTGCAATTGTAAAACACAAAGAAATCATCCACAAATAATGCAATATATACTTTCACATTATTTTCACATTTTATGAACAGACAAGGTTCATACTTTGATTTCTGATAACCCAGTTTTAACAAACATTCTTCTACTCTAGTGTACCAGGCCCTAGCAGACTGCTTGAGGCCATAAATTGCCCTCTTTAATTTTAGTACCTTATTACCACAATTAATAAAATTTGAACATTCTGGTATTTCCATATAAACATTTTCTTTAATGAAACCATTCAAAAAAGCTGTAGGTACATCTAAGTGATTCATATTTAAATCTAATTGAACACTCAGGGCAAACAAGAGTCTTAGGGTAGAGTACCTTAACACTGGCGAGAAGGTTTCTGTAAAGTCTATGCCCTTCTTTTGCGTGAAACCTTTTGCGACTAACCTTGCTCTATAGCGCACTTCACCATCACTGTTAAATTTCTTTTTAAACACCCACTTATTTTTCACCACTGTACCGTCCTTTGGCCTATCTACCAGCACCCAAGTGTCATTATCACTGAAAGATTTTAGTTCCTCTTTCATTGCACTTTGCCACTGCACTTTTTCTGGTCCGGTCACAGCCTCGGTAAGTGAGATATTTTCACCCGGAACCTCATCAACGCACATGGTTGCATAGCCATAGTAATCTGGTTGATGTCGAACACGCTTGGACACCTCCTGCATTTCTTGCTCTGTCTCCTGTGTCGAATCCATTTCTGGCTCATAAAAGCTGTCATCCTCACTTGGAACATATGTCACATCATTGTTAGCTTCGTGAACGCTGTCATCTGTGGAACTTTGTGACATATTTCTAGACCGGCTACTCTGTGCCTCTAGAGTCACACACTCACTATTCTCCTCTTAATTATCTTCTACCAAAAGTGTTGTATCCTTTACACCAACATTTTCCATAATTATTACGTCTCTGGCAATAACTATATCCTGAGAATTTGGATCATACAAGCGATAACCTTTGGTGATTTCTGAATAACCAACAAGGAACATCTTAGTTGCTTTCTTGTCCCATTTTCTACGCTTTTGCTTTGGGACATGCATCATTACTGGGCTACCGAAGATCCGTAGATGGCTAATGTTTGGTTTCTTGCCTATCCACCTTTCAAAAGGTGTAGTATCTCCATCTAGTCCTGATGCCGGTGACCTATTTTTCACATACACTGCTGTGTTTATGGCCTCTGCCCAAAACTTCTTATCAAATTGAGCATCGAAGAGAAAACAGCGTGCTTTCTCTACTAAAGAACGGTTGTATCTTTCTGAAACACCGTTAGATTCTGGTGTATAAGCAGTTGTTTTCTGATGCACTATGCCGCACTGCTTCAAGTAGTTCTCCATTTCAGTTGAACAAAATTCTCCACCGCCATCACTTCTTAAAACTTTAATTTTCTTAGACTGCTGGTTTTCAACTAATTTCTGGAACTCCTTGAAGTATTTGAATGTTTGATGTTTTGATTGAAGAAAGTAAACAAAACACATTCGGCTATAGTCATCGACAAATAGGAGGTAGTATCTTGCATTTCCAAGTGACTTATTTTCCATTGGGCCGCACAAATCCGTGTGAATTAATTCCAGGACCTCCTTGCTTTTGCTTGCACTCTGAGGAAATGGCAGTCTTGCTTGTTTTCCCTCTCAGCATACTTCACAGCTGGATTTATTTATCCTGCCACTTTTATCTTGAAATGATACACCTTCAACTACTCCATTATTCATTTTATTGAGATCATTTGCATTAATATGACCCAAGCGTCTATGCCAAACTTGATTCATACTTGAAGTTGCTGTTGCTGCTAGCATACTTATTTGCCTAATGTTTAGACGGTACACTCCATCTACTAAATCAGCCTTTCCAATGACTTGATTTTGTGCATTTATAATGTAACAGCCAGTTTTCTCAAAATGAACCTTGTTTCCATTCGCAATCAGCTGACTGACTGATAACAAATTCGTGGTTAGGTTAGGAATGCACAATACATTACGAACTGGAATGTCATACTCCGTATTATTCACCACTGTAGTAATCTGTGTATCTCCTGAACACACTACAGGTGCACTAGCTTTATTTGCAACGATTATTTCTTTAATTTCCGGTTGGTAACAAACATTGGATAGAATGTTTTTATTCGACACAAAATGGCCGCTCGCGCCTGAATCGACGTAAAAATCACCCGGGCTAAAATTCCCAGTTAAAAATACGGCACTAAACGCATTCATCTTCACCTTCTGCCTCTCAGGACATTGATTTTTATAATGCCCCGGCTGTTTGCACTGGTAACAAATAATCGACGCTTTTGACGTTTTGACGTTTCTGTTGACAGCTATCGAAGAACTCGAAGATTGCGTTTCGTTACTCCCACTGTTGTAACGGTTCTTCTGAAATGTTTTATTGCTACCTCCAATTCGTTTGTGCGAATTTTTAGCAATGAATGCGGTTTCTGATTTAACCTCAAAATCTGTACTCATATCCAATAACTTTGTTTTTATAGCATCTGCACTTATAGTTATCCCCGAATGCTCTATAGCCATAATCATCGGGCTAAATTTCTCTGGAAGACCCGCCAATAACAAAGAACCGATCCACTCATCGTTTATCTCGAAACCAGTACCTTTTAATTTCTGTGCCGTGTCCACTAACTGTGTCACGTACGCAGTCATAGACTCACTTGTTTCTAGGCGTATTGAAATTAAATTTCTGAGTAAGCTAATCTTACGCGTGTAACCGGAGTCGTCAAACAATGATTTTAGCTTAGTCCAAGTACTTCGCACTGATGCCTCGCCTTTAATATGGACGTAAAGCGATGGATCGATGGTTAAAATCATCTTAGCTCTGGCTTTTCTGTCGCTTGCGTCGTCTAGCACTTGCTGGCTGGTCAAGTCGACGCCCTCCAAGACGAGAAAGTTTTCCACAGCAAACGCCCAGTCGTCATAGTTTTCTCGCCCTTTTAACTTTGGAACGTTCACTGCATAGTTCGTTGACATTTTAATTCTGTGCACCACAAAAAAACTACCGAAAAACTAATTAAATACGAGCTGGACCGATAACCTAATGAAACTTCAAGTTGGGTTGCAAATGAACTGACGTTTTAATAGGGGAAAAAAACAGGTGACTACACATATTTCACACAGATGGCGCTAGTGGTAATACAAACACTATTATTTTGTTACTATGATAGAAACTAGAAAGATAGATTTACAACAATTTAGGACTTTACAATTTAATATTAAACCAACAAATATGAAAAAAGTAAGTGAGAAATTTTCTAAATATTTAAATAGAAATTATTTTATGTTTAAACCATGACTTGCAACTTTTCTCACCGAGCGGAATTAAGCCAATGCAATCCGCTTATTCGAAAACCGAAAATCTATCAACCGCCTCATTGAAGAACCAACTCTAATCATTTCACCATAAGAGCGAAAACGGAAAATACGGAATAAAATGTAGACAAGAAATTCCAAGAAGGTGCTAAACGTGACAAGCTAATGAGCAGAGGAGGCAGTAGTGCTCTAATTCTTAGGGCAAACAGCGCGGGTCAACGGACAGCAGACAGCTCTGCTCCTTGTCACGCGCTGAGTTTTGAGTGGATATTCTTTTCTGTAATATAGATGTGCTTAAGTGAAATAAATTGTGTAAGTTTTAGAAAAAATATAATGATTGGGTAAAAGATGAAGCGCTGGTGGCCTAGCGGTAAGAGCGTGCGTCTTTAAAACCAGAGGTCGCGGGTTCAAACTCAGGCTCGTACCAATGAGTTTTTCGGAACTTATGTACGAAATATCATTTGATATTTAATCGGTTTTCGGTGAAGGAAAACATCGTGTGGAAACCGGACTAATCCCAACAAGGCCTAGTTTCCCCTCTGGGTTGGAAGGTCAGATGGCAGTCACTTTCGTAAAAACTATTGACTACGTCAATTCTCGGGATTAGTTACCAAGCGGACCCCAGGCTCCCATGAGCCGTGGCAAAAAGCCGGGATAACGCGAGGAAGATGGAAGATGATTAGGTAAGAGATCACATTGCAGTGATTTAAAAAGAAATAATGTACCTATTGTGATTGAAATGATGACTGTTAATTTCCAAAACGTATTGCCATCACTTTTACCGCTTTTAACCCCTCAGGCGGCAAGCTACCTCGAATGGGACGCCCTCTGACAACCGCGCGTGCGGCGGGCCGCCATGTTCAATATGGAAAACACGCCCCCTGGCGGCTGCGCGCCGCACGGCGCGAAAATTTAAAATATTTCTTTGCCGCTCGAGGGGATAAGAAAAAGGTAATAAAATTAATACCATAATATACTCAGGTTTACGGTCCCTAGAAGCTGTGAAAAAAAAAAGTAAACTAACGTAAAAAAAGATACGGATGTTTATGCCGCAAAAAAACGTAAAATCAAAATTGATAGGGTACATCCCATTGACCTAGAACTATGAAATTTGGCAAGTCTTACACTACAAATACGAAACATCTGATAACTGTAAATTTGTAAAAAAAAACCAATTAGTTAAAGTACGAAACCCTCGGCGGGCGAGTCCGACTCGCATCTGGCCGGTTTTAATCAACAAAGTTTCTTTATACAAGCTGATTAAATCGGTAGCTCCGACCCGACCCTGAGGGCCTCTCTTTAATATTTTTAGCAATTAAGATCGTTGACATTTTAATGTATTTTTTATTTTATTTTTGATTTAAACTGGTAAAGTTATTTTACACCTTAGTATGTTTTTTTTTTAAATATTTTAGTTTTTGTTGTTTTTTTTTCTTGTTCTTGATATTCGATAATACCTAGGTTGGCCCTAGCTATGTATACATTGACATCTCTTTTTTGTGACATTTGTTTTATTTATTAATTGTATATTCTTTCATTTGATTTCTGCTCTAATGTTAAGTTGACGATCTTTTAGTGAAAGCCTTTGTTTTATCCCTTTTTGTAATATACTATGCCTTTTTCTTTAAGAAATAAATAGATCTAATCTTCTAAATCTAATCTAATCTAATTGGCCATCCTTTGATCCGTACTGAACATGACACCCTATATTATTTCAGTAATATCAGTATGTTGGATGATCCACAATATTCCAAAGGTTATTTTAAAATCATTTGCAAAAACACGCACGACGAGCCGGCCGCATTGCGTAAGAATATAAATTTATTCTACGTACTAAAGTTGGGAGGATTTCAAGTCTAGGAGGGCTATTTTATAGGCTTCAAACAGGGTTGAATGTCTAGGGTCTTTGCCCAACAGTAAGACACTTTATAGACTTAAAAATACTTTAAGATGTGGTGCCTGAAGCTAGTGTTTCTATGCCTGTTTCTGGTAGAGAGTAGGGGTGACTGCCCTAATGTGAAAACGCAACTTAGTGCCATAAGGAAGAGGAGGCATATTACGTTTCCTGATGGAGCTGATTTTGTTGTAAGTTTGTACTTATCTTACTATTTTATTTTACTATTCATTTCTTCTATGAGAAAAAAGTGTGTGCTTGTGACCTTTACGCGCGATTGAAGTAAAACTTCTTTTCAACACGCTTGCTCAAAACGACGTTTTTATTCCACCGATTTTTGGCTCATAATCCTAGATATTAAACACGCGTGCTCTTTCAGTGTATTATTCCACTCGTAGTTTTTCATTATATTATCCGACTGAGTTAAGAAGCTAACTGATTGCTAATAATATGCATGGAAAGGGAGCTTTCTTTAATTGGTCGGACTGGCGGGCACGGGCGCGCCCGCAGGCGAGTGCGCGGCGCGCGGCCCGGCCGGCCCGCCCGCCGCGCCGCCCGCGGCCGGGGCGAGCGAGGGCCGGCCGGCAGTACGAGTATGACAGACGAAACACACAATACTAACTGTTTTAACTATTAAAATTTGATTAATATGAAAGTTTCTTTTTTTTTTCTCGCAAGTGTGTTGAAAAACGTCGTATGAAACGCGTGTGCATTGGTCATTACACACATCGGCTTTCTTATTGCGCGCTCGCTTACAGCTCGCGCGCACAATATCGCCTCGTGTGTAATGACCAACTTAGCACACTTATATCATAATGTACTATTAACGATGACGTTTATCGCTATGTTGGCACTTTGACGTGTGTCCTATTGTGCGTGTCACTACTGAGCGTTACTTCCGTCAGAAAAAAAATACACTAGTCGTGCCTAAAGAAGTTTTATTTCAATTATATACTTTGAGTTAGTCTTCGAGGTGCCTGGTCCTGGATTTATAGTTTTGATTAAATATATAGGATATGATATTAGTATCTACAAATCCGGAAAGCTGTGGTGAAATTTAATTTACGAAACAACGTAATAGCGACAATATCTTTCTGTTTGAATCGCGCGGTGTTAATAAGCGAAGTTTATTTTATCACGTGGATAAAGCTATCTATAATACACCTGTTTAATAGTATTTTTTCAATGTGGCTTAATTTGGCCCTTTCGTATTAACAAGGCCCTAGATTTGTTTGCATCAGTGTAGACTATCCGGTCGAAGTATTTTACAGACTGCGTCAGTTTTATCCAAAGGCCTGACACTCTTTGATAGAGAAAGATAGTCTTATTGCGATTCCTATAAGATGAAAGGGAAAATAGTGCGATGCTTTGTCCTTATTACCGACCGGGTTTTTTTTCATGGTCGAGTAATGGCAGCATAGGTAGGAGGCGATGGCGAAATACCGAAATTTATAAGAGTGAAAGAGAAAAAGGATTATGCTGCCATACATTAACCTGTCAATACACGAATATGTCTTTCTCTTACCCCTGGTCGCTCGGTTTCATGTCGATAACTACTATACTATGTCTATGGTTTTATCTGTTGATAATACGAGTAGTGTCATATTCTTGTTAATTTTTTGGATTTTTTCCCCTTAAGCCAAATCTTATAAAACAAAACTAGACAGGTAAAATCTATGCTAGCGCCATCTAAAACCTTTGCAACTGCCAATCCTTTTGAGTATATTGTTCTAGATGACGATCTCACTGGTGAAGGCCTTCATGACACACGCCCCATCAGGATGGAACCTCGCGCTGGAGATCGATGTCCTCTTCCCGCTGCCCGACGCTAACTTCACCAACGCCATCTATCGGAGGAAACTGCACCACAGGCAGAAGAGGGAGTTCTGGGAGAGATTGGAAAATGCTCTGGACTAGTGAGTGTTTATTGACTTTTACTAGACTATTGGGATAACGCACAAAAATAATCGCGCTGGAAATCAACGTCCTGTTCCCCTTGCCCGACGCTAATTTCACCAAGCCATCTATCGGAGGAAACTGCACCACAGGCAGAAGAGGGAGTTCTGGGAGAGATTGGAAAATGCTCTGGACTAGTGAGTGTTTATTGACATTTACTAGCCTATTAGACTGTGGCCACTGTGGGGATTAATGCACAATAATAGCCCGACACCAACTTCACCAACGCCATCTATCGAAGGAAACTGCACCACAGGCATAAGACGCAGTTCTGGGAGAGGCTGAAGAATACTCTGGACTAGTGAGTGATTATTTCCCTGTTTGAAAACCCTATTTGACTGTTAGTAAAATGTACGATAAGGATTAGTATAATATGCATGTTGTATAATATACACGGCGGTGGCACAAAAATAAGTGCATTCCTGTTGCCAGGAAGGTTTTGGGATTATACTGAACCACTTTTACTATGGGACCAACCACGAAATCGTGACCCTTAATATAAATCGTTTTTATTTGTATTTCCAGTCACAATATGAACGGCCAAGCTTGCATATTAAGGAGCATTTGTGAAGCCAGAACCCGCTTAGCGGATCCAGGAAAATCACTTGTTCACGACCTGTTACGAGTCATATTTACGTAAGTATGCCTGACTATAAGGATCCAATAAACAAAAATTTGTTTTACACACATCTACTAATCGCCATTAGATGTCTTGGAGCGGCTAACAACTATCTGAGCAGTCTTTATTATCAATACGTACGTTTTTAAGAATTGTATGAGCACCATGGCCGCTCCGATAGAACTGACGGCGACTGTAAAAATACAAATACAAATAAATTTATTACATTACTTTTTTTGTTCTTAGTTATAAGGGTTAAATAAAGAAAGAAATAAATATTATAGGACATTCTTACACAGATTGACTCAGTCCCACGGTAAGCCCAAGGAGGCATACATACATAGAAACACCCATGACTCAGGAACAAATATTTGTGCTCATCACACAAATAAATGCCCTTACCGGGATTCGAATCCAGGACCATCGGCTTCACAGGCAGGGTCACCACTAAGCCAGACCGGTCGTCGAATGTAGGTAGTGTAGGTAGTGTACCTAGGTTATGTAGATAGTGTACCTACAACAACAGTTCTTCCATCAAACTGTGCTACCTGGGCGTTTTCTAAAATAAATATTGAAAACCTAATTCTAATCTGGTCATTCTTGGGCTCATTCTACTCAGAATCGACAGCATTCTCCATCCTGCCATTAAAAAAAGATGTCCCAAAATGTCCATTCCATTACGTCACGTTACTCTTGCCCACTGACGGCCAGTTTTTTGCGGGATACGGTTTTTTCCAGGATTCCGTTTTAGTGGTATACACGGTGTTTCTTGAGCCACTGAAAACCTGAGACACCCCAACAGTTTTTTTTTTGAACTCATCTTGAGTGTTTATTCTTTAATCCGATAAATATTTAAAAACATATTAGTTGTTTAGTTTTCTTAACAATTCTATTCGACTGGTAACTACACAAGATGCTTCGTCGTTTTAGTGACATGAGGGTGTTGTAGGCTCTTTGAGTGTAGTTCGCCCACAGGCTGCATGTATACAGAGACGTGCAGTACGCTCTAAAAAGCGTTACTTTCACGTCCCAGGAACACTTTGCGAACCTCCGGGCGATCATGTTAGCTCTAACACATAAAGACCTCCGCTCACGCTCGATGTCAGCATTGTCCTTGAGGTCGGTCGTAACGATATGGCCAAGATATTTAAATAACGTGTCAAATGCTACTTATTGTTGCATTACAAACCTGTAGAATGGGCATGTAAAAATAATAAAAAGATGCCCGCATTAAAACATAGCGCGATTGATTCTCCTATCGATTCTGAACAAACCGTTTTTAGGTTTTCAGTGGGTCATGAAACACCGCATAGTAACGTTCACACGAGCATTCTGTTTGCGGGTTACTGCTCGCATACTACAGAAAACGGTATCCTGCAGAAAACAGTACCCGCAAAAAACTGGACGTCAGTGGGAAAGGGGCCTTTTAGTGTGAAAACATTTTTCGTTTATATGTGCGTGACGTAGTGGAATGTACAATTTTCATACAAATTTTTGAGACATTTTTACTAATTACTAAGACTCCGCTGTCCGTCTGTCTGTCTGTCACCAGGCTGTATCTCATGAACCGTGATAGCTAGACAGTTGAAATTTTCACAGTTGATGTATTTCTGTTGCCGCTATAACAACAAATACTAAAAAGTACGGAACCCTCGGTGTGCGAGTCTGAGTCGCACTTGGCCGGTTTTATTTTTAATCATCACGATTGAATATGCTAGTGAGCGAGTTGAAAGAACCCAAAAACACCAGGATCTGTGAGAATCGGGTTTTCAATATTTATTTTAGAAAACGCCCACCTACTATTATCCCCTATCTGACAATCATGCTCGTCCGTACCGGCCCGGCCACGACTTCGCGCGGCGGCGGCAGCGGCAAGTAAGTAAGTAAGTAAGTAATCATTTATTGTCAGATTGTGCATGTCAGTATACAGATGTTACAATAGTATCTTATAATAGTAAGTGTCACAATCAACCGGTTTAGGGTATACAATAGACTTATTCCTAAAATACAATAGTAATATATATATATAATAGCTAGATAAATTACATTCCAAAGACAGAGTCAATTCAATATTAGTATAGTTTACATTACAATTCAAGTCAATATACATTATAATTTACATGTCAAGCGATCGATTTTGTTCTGTTCTGAGAAAAAAATCATCGAGATTGTAAAAACATTCAGCTAATAGAAAGGTTAAGCGGCGGCCATAGGTTGGAGCGAGACACAGCGATCGGACCTTTCGTTCCCACCTATGGCCGCCGCTCTCCGCTGCCGCAGCGCTGCCGCGCGATGTCGTGGCCGGGCCGTAACGGAAACGAAAATGAATCGCTTGGCAATCGATGCGGTTCCGCTGCGTTATCGGCGCGGTATCGCGGCTGATCGCCTTCTAATCCGCGGACGTGATGCGAATTTGTGTTGTTACAATGTAAAGCTTGCTATACACTATTGCGCACCATAAGTTATACCTGTAATTAAGAAAGACAATAACAAGTACCTATGTGGTTCTTGTTTTTCCCACTTTGTTTATATTTCCATTTAAACAAAGTGGCTCAAAAATACGAGGACAAAAATAATATATTACTTTCACATCTTTTACAAAATGTAATTAAATTTAGAATAAATAAATAAAATAAATAAATATTATAGGACATTCTTACACAGATTGACTAAGTTCCACGGTAAGCCCAAGGTGGCTTGTGTTATGGGTACTCAAAAAACGATATATATAATATATAAATACTTAAATACATAGAAAACACCCATGACTCAGGAACAAATATCTGTGCTCATCACACAAATTAATGCCCTTACCGGGATTCGAACCCAGGACCATCGGCTTCACAAGTAGGGTCACTACCCACTAGGCCAGACCGATCGTCAAATCATTGAACTAAAACAAAACGCATTATTTTATTATTTTGGAGAATATTTTGAAGATAATGATCCCCAATCTCCCGAATATCTCAAATCTTTCTTCAACTACTATGGTGTTTCTCGTGTCCGTCAACTTCGCTCTACTGGCAACCTTTCTTTGTCCATACCATCTCACCGAACAGGTTTCGTGTCCTATTCTTTCTCTATTCAGGCAGCTCGCCTTTGGAATAGTCTCCCTGTTAAAATTAGACAGTGTCCGAATAGACATGCATTTAAAAAATCCTTACGTGAGTACTTTGCTGGCAGAACGATGAATTCTTAGTGTTTCTGTTTTGAAAGTTTCATCTGATATCTTATGTATTTGTATGTATGTATATTGTATGTATTTATATGAATATTATATATACAGATATATGTATGTATGTCTATGCCTATCCATTATTTAACTATACTTGTATATATGTAATCACTATGTTGCACCGCCTACAAATTATCTGCTTTGCCCGAAGGTTGACTGGTAGAGAATGCCTCATAGCATTAAGTCCGCCTTTTGTACGATTGTATTTTCTTTTGTGCAATAAAGATTAAATAAATAAATAAATAATGCGTTTGATAATGCAAACGTAATAAACGCAACCGTTTGTCCAAATTATCAACAAAATGTCGCAGTAAAAATATTCGTTATTATACGAAATGTTTATTAAGGTTCTCTGCCTTTTCGCCGAAAATTGTATTTGCAGAATTTCACTTGGCAATCAACTTTTCGCCAAAGTTTCATTTGGCCGAATTTCATTTCCCAACATTACATAATCCAACCTAACCTAACCCAACCTAGTACGTCATTTTCATTTCCCAACTATGGGGTTGGGAAATGAAACGGTTGCGAAATAATTATTTGATAACGATTGGTTTGTCAAATGAAACTTTGGCGAAAAGTTGGTTGCCAAGTGAAATTCGGCAATACAATTTTGGCCAAAAAGGGAGTACAGCGTTTATTAAGTATAGTAAGCGACCCAGCGACCTTTATTCATCTGTTTCTCAATCCACTTTTATCTAAATGTATATTAAAATTCGTGTATTTCAACCCTTAACAATATAAACCGCAAAATTTTAATTACTTCAGAGTTAGAGAATCAATTTATATTCTCAGTAGGCGTAAGATATCGTGAATATTTATCGAAGGAATACATCGCACTTCTGATTTCCTTTGAATATAGAGCCTTAACTGTTCCACTTAAGGTATTATTTGCTTTGTCAGAGATTTGTGATATAAGAGATTGCGAGAATGTCTGTGCTATCTCTTTCTGCCAAGTTCGAGTAACATCGAATCATTGTTAAGTTTGGCAGAGCTGTAATAACTGGGTTACTACACTTAATTGATAAAATATTAATTATCTCTGATGTTTGTACAGTCGGATCAATATCCAGAGTTTGATCGTGTATATCACTTGACTCTAATATCTCCCTACATTTAAATAATTTTCATCCATTTTTGTACGTTTATTATTGTTAAAAATATAGTTGAAAAATTGACAGTATGCTGCTGCAGAATCTGCAGAATGATATCTGATATCATACAAATCTTAATTTAAGTAATTTCTTATTAAAAGTTTGTGTTTAAAAAAAATATGAAAATGAATAAAACTTTCAGACCAAATTACAATTACTTTATTTGGTTGAGTGTATAATAACGCGTGCACATTTAACTAAAACTAACTTTCATAAAAACTAATACAAAAATGTTGTAAGTAAACTTTTGGTTGCTGCAAAACTTTTATGTTCAACAACTTAAGTAAGGATAAGAATCACGCTTAAAGATGCTTAAAGTATTTGAGAAAGTACTAACTTGGGCAGAAGTATAAGTACCTTTAAATTAATGAATAGTTTATAACAGTGTATTTATTTTTGTTGAAATCTCTTGTATGATTATTGGTTATCCTGAACCTTGGGTATTTACCGACGAAGTATTAACAATGCTCCAATACCTACATTATTATTTTCTTTGTTTTATTTGTCTTCTTAAGTTACGTTAGTTTTATAATATGGATAAAAATAAAATAAAATTCAAATTCAAATAATTTATTTCAGAATAAAAATTCCATATACAATTACATTTACATTTAAAATAAAATAACACACAAAAATAATACAAAATGCCGCAAGCGACAGCGCGATGTCTAACCTGCCGGTTTTCATGTCCGTAGAGAGAGGAACCTAATTACTTACTTTACTTATTATAAAGTGAGAGCGTGAGGATTAATACTTAAGGAATTAATTGTGAAAAATAAGTTCTGTAGAAATATGACAAAGTTTCGCAGTTTCAAATAATTCAATGGCGATATTTATCAGCCTGGCGCCTTGAAGATACATCGCCCCGCGGGAGGTGTCCACGGAACTTATCGCGAGATATTTCACTTGCCGGTTATTGCAATTCAAAATGGTCTTGAAAATGTAAGCTTCTTAGTGAGTATAAAAATCTGATTTAATTTTAAAATTTAAAAGTTGCAATGAATATTCATGACAAAATAAATTATGGCTACATTTTTTTTTTTTCGGGATGCTTACTGCCTAATATACATTGGTTAACAGACTTATCTACTTAATGCAAATTACAAGCTTCCACATTTCCACGTTTAATTAAATTAAGTCTTCTTTGAGTCTTATAAGATGAAATTCCTATTAAAATACTATTATTTTCCGTATGAAATATATTAAAACGGATCACTCGCGTATTTTAAGTCGAAGACTACTCGACATGATTCGCTCCATGGAAACTTGAACGGGAGCACGCGTTGGCTGACTGACGCAGACCGATGCTCGGCATGGATTGTTATTAAAATTACTATTCCTTTCCTTTTAAGCCTCAAAATATCTAATAATAATAAGACTGACTCTGAAACTCTTGATAGGTGGTTGGATCAAGGCTGATATCTTGGACACGGCGCGGATAGTCCGGCGGATACTCTCTCTGCGGCCCTGACCACCGGCAGCTTGGGCCTTGCCCCGCTGCTTGCGGCACCCTAAGTTAAGGTTTTAGGTTTTTATAATACGTCCCACTGCTGGGCAAAATATCTTACAAGCAGCGTTGATAGTTTATGCGATAATAAATAAAGAGTTAAAACCAGCATGCAGCAATAACGAGAAGTAACAAAGAAAGCCAACTGATATCAGAAAACGAGGTACATAATTACAAACTCAACATATATTACCTGAATACGTACGTGTATCTATTTACCCGTATTAGCTTACACAGTCATGTGAAACGTTGTCACCCTACCTGACACTGTCTGTATAGTCTGCAATAGACTGAAAGGCCTATGATGATGATCTATTTACCATTCCCGTAAAACTAAATATTGCCTATCCATAAAATATTATGTCGTAAGCCTTGTTCAACAAAATACTTATATTGACAAAAACCCAACTATCCATAACACTTAAGCAACGTCCGCAAATATCTCAACATAAAATCAATGGCCTCTCTTCAAAACAAATACGCATGTCCACATATCATTCAAGTATCTATCATACAATACATGAAAAAGCACATACTCCTTAGAATATTTTGGCTGCTACGCTATTTTTCAAGCAAGGAAGTGGTGATGCTACAGTTTTAAAAAGTAAAAAGTCTTCTTACATCCCTAAGGGAGTTACTACCTTTTTGCCCCAGTGACGTTGAGGCCGTTAGTCTCAGATGCAATGGGCTTAATAAATAATCTCTATCCGCAGGGCGCCGCTTCACGAGAGGGGGTTCGTGGAGGAAGTGGGGGGGAGGTACGAGGATCTGCTCCACCCCCACCTCTGTGACAAGGTCAACGACTGTCCGATTTCTTTGCTGCAAGTTGTTTTGGCGCTGAATAAGCAGAGGTATTAGAAATGTGCAGTTTTGAATTGCGTTTGCAATATTGTACGTTTTGGCTAATCTTATAGAGAAATCAATTCAATTAGCCTCATGCATGAAGTTTATATTTTTTATTCGGATGTTTGTTACCGTTACATCATGATACAAATGCATTTCCGTTATTAAATTATCATTTAATTGCTTAAAATTATAGATGTGTCGTTAGTAGCAAACGTCAGTTGGACCGTCCAACATGTGACGTCATCATGCTCTGTCGAATTAGCGCCAAAAATTATGAGCGTTTCAACCTTTAAAAAATTTCAACATTTTAATAGAATAATGTGAAGGTTTACAAAAGTATTTTGATTTTTTCCGGTGTTGGTGTCGATGATTACAAAAAAAAAACATGCATTGAGTGATTAGATACCTAACTACAAATCATGATAATGACCAAGTTGTAAAAGATCGTTACAGCTATCTTGAAGGTTCAACAGACTATCGTAAAATAAGTGCTACGTAAACAAAGTATTATACATAACAAAACAGTATATAGTTTTGTTTTCTTCCGTTGTTTATTTACACGTTTACAACTTCCTATTGTTTAATAAAACATTTTGAATTTCATGTTTAGTGGTTTTATTTAGCTACTGGTCCATGAAGGAGCTAATGAAGGGGGACCTTCCAATGTCACTAAAGCGTAAACTCGTTGACATGTGTATTTTTTTCAGAGATAATAAAATATGACATATACCTAGGCGGTTTGTTTACAGAGGACTTACCGGGAAACGCGAATCCGAAATTTCGCTATCTGCCTCTTTATCGCTCGAATATGCAAGAGTGACAGAGATGTTAAATAACGAGATTGCGATTTTCTTGTTTTACGATAGACCCTCAGTTTGTGGTAGTGGCGCCCCCTGAGCAGAGTTCGCGTAATATTCCCTATTATCCAAACTTTTTTAGGTGTTTTATATTGTGACGTTGATTTGTAGTTCAAATTTTGATATACTATACTGTATTCATTTCAGAATCTGCAGATAAGATAAGAATCACGCTTAAAGATGCTTAAAGTATTTGAGAAAGTACTAACTTGGGCAGAAGTATAAGTACCTTTAAATTAATAAATAGTTTATAATAGTGTATTTAATTTTGTTGAAATCTCTTGTATGATTATTGGTTATCCTGAACCTTGGGTATTTACCGACGAACTATTAACAATGCACCATACCTACATTATTATATTCTTTGTTTTATTTGTCTTCTTAAGTTACGTTAGTTTTATAATATGGATAAAAATAAAATAAAATTCAAATTCAAATTCAAATAATTTATTTCAGAATAAAAATTCCATATACAATTACATTTGCATTTAAAATAAAATAAAAACACAAAAATAATACAAAATGCCGCAAGCGACAGCGCGATGTCTAACCTGCCGGTTTTCATGTCCGTAGAGAGAGGAACCTAATTACTTACTTTACTTATTATAAAGTGAGAGCGTGAGGATTAATACTTAAGGAATTAATTGTGAAAAATAAGTTCTGTAGAAATACGACAAAGTTTCGCAGTTTCAAATAATTCAATGGCGATATTTATCAGCCTGGCGCCTTGAAGATACATCGCCCCGCGGGAGGTGTCCACGTAACTTATCATTTAATTGCTTTTTCAATAGAGCTACTGAATTAATTTAACTAAACATCTGTAATAAAAAAAAAATATCGAGTCCTACTTACCTGTCTTATTTTATCAGTAGCATTAAAACTAAATAAAAATAAAAATAAAAACATAAATAATAATAACAAAACTATTTACGTTCCGGTTTTGAAAATATTGGGAACTAGCTTTTGCCCGCGACTTCGTCTGCATAGACTTAGTAACCGCAGCTGGAGTAAGAATAGCGCCTATATAAAGTGTAAAGCAATCATGCAATTTGAGTATATTATGCTTAATTGCTTATGTACACAAATTATCAGGCACTTCAATAATTATTTCAATTCTACCCCGCTTTCGACCCTCTTAAGGGATGATTTTAGGGATAAAAACTATCCTATGTCCTTTTCTGGGTTTCAAATTATCTCTATGCCAAATTTCAACTTAATCGGTTCTGCGGTTTAATCGTGAAGAGGTAACACACAGACAGACAGACTTTCGCATTTATAATACTAGCTTTTGCCCGCGACTTCGTCTGCGTGGACTTAATAACCGCAGCTATAGTATATAGCGCCTGGAAAAAATATCATAGCAATCTAAATTTGGGCATATTGTGCACACAAATTAGCAGGCACTTCGTTAATTATCTCAATTCCACCCCGCTTTTTACTTTCTTAAGGGATGATTTTCGGGATAAAAACTATCCTATGTCCTTCTCAGGGACTCAACCTATCTCTATGCCAAATTTCATCTAAATCGGTTTAGCGGTTTAAGCGTGAAGAGGGAACACACAGACAGAAAGACAGACAGACAGACTTTCGCATTTATAATAAATGCGAAAAATAATAATATTAAATATGGATTGGTATAGATTAGGTATGTATGCACTAAAAATGTACATAGGTACAAAACCATGAATAAATCACCTGCCTTTAAAATGCATTCATAATACGCTAATAATACCGGTTTTAAGTTCTTTTTTAATCCCCGCAACATCAAATAACCCTCACCTGAGGCAGGCTGTGTACGGTGTACTGTGTACGCACGCCTAGATTACCTGCAGGTTATTGAAACGATAATATTCCATTAAACCGAGTAGAAAGTCACTGCCCAAGTGGGAAGATACCGCGTTGGTATTTAGTTCTAACTAGATCTCTGTCTTGTAAGAAATTTCAAGATCACATTTGGAATCTTTGAACTGGTTAAGTGAGAGTTAATAAAATAGTTTCATCATCATCATCCTGTCAGCCGATAGACGTCCACTGCTGGACATAGGCCTCCCCCAAGGCTCGCCACTCCGACCGATCCTGTGCCGCTGGCATCCACCGAATTCCCGCAACCTTCACCAGGTCGTCGCTCCATCTCGTTGGAGGCCTACCGGCAGAAAATAGTTCACCATTGGGAAAAGTGGCGTGCCCTTGTTTCGGAGGCCAAGACCCTCTTTGGGTCCCTAAGCCACATTAGTTAGTTTAAATCTATTTCTAGCACTTTTTCTAGTAACTAAGATAAAGAGATAAGATAAGATAAAGATAGTTTACTATTTAAGTAGGCATATTACAATGAGCTTATGAACGTCAAATAAAGCTACGCCGGCTCTAACCCTACACCTCTGCCTCGAGAAGATTTAAATTCCCCTCAATTGGAGGAGGGTATCCCAATATGGGACCGGCAACAAACTCGGCGGGGCATATCTTTTGAAAAGAAATAAAAATGCGAGTTTGTAAAAGAAACCGAAAATGAAGATAAGTGTCAGCTCCTTGTAGTAAGAGATGAGTAAAAAGTACCTATTAAAGAAAAGAAAAGCTGATATAGCTAGAAAAGTTCACTCTCGTGATTTGAAATTGGTAATCTAATAAATGAAGTCATTGAACCATATACATGTGAATTATTTCTACTAATATCTAATAAAACTAATTGTAATCACATTACATACAAGTAAAACAGTAAATGACGCACTTTGTTAAATCTGGTCCCTTTCTAACAAACACAAATTTCATAATGAAGGATAAGGACAAACGATTATCAAGGACTTGTTAGACTTAGCAGGCGTTTGTATAACTCCAAAAATGCAGGCAAACCAAATAAATTCTACCGGAACTGAACCACAAGCTTACCAAAATATTACTGAAAACACCAAGAATTCAACTACGTAAAATAGTAGGATTAATAACAGGACATAACACACTAAATAAACAACTACATAATATGGGTAAAACTGACAGCCCCATGTGCAGAGCGTGCATGGAAGAAGAAGAAACAACAAAACATATTCTCCTAGACTGTAAACAGGTAGAAGTATATAGGAGCAAATACCTAGGGAATCCATGCACACTAAAGGAAGGCAACCAGCAACCTGAAGACTTTGCTAGGCTTCGTGGAGGAGCTGGGGTGGTTAGAGTAGCGCTACCTCGTTTCACGCAAAATAGGCACATTGGATGTCGAGTTGCGGAAAATGCCCAGCAATACTAACTAACTAACTCCAAAAATCGCTACAGTTTGTGTAATGGACAGATCCCACAGCACGGCCTCCGTCGTGATCACCCCATCCATTAAGATCGATCATATATGCTGAAACACGCAACTCTCGTTTGCATTAAATGCGTGACTCGAGACCTTAAAAAAACTTTATCTCAGCGACAATGGATGATGGAGGGGCTGCGATGTGTGGAGGAGTTCGTTTTAAAAGAAAATAAGGCGTGGCTTTTGACACGCTTAAAATTCTTTGATCAATTTCATGACATACAGTCAGCACCAATAGTGAACGTTTTCCTTCGTTTAGTGATTAATTATAATTATTATGGCCGCTGTGACAACCAGCTCTGAGACAACCTTACCCGGCCTTCTCTGTACTTAGTTTTTTTTTGCATTAGAAAAAAAGTAAGCGATCTTGACGTGTCCTTTTTTTTAAACGCTTTTGAAAAGTAAAGTCACGGCAAATATCTAAACAATTACTAACGACCCGACCGGCTTCGCACGTGTTACAAGAAACCCAAATTATATATAAACCTAAACCTTCCTCAAAAATCATTTATAGGTGAAAACCGCATGAAAATCCGTTCAGTAGTTTTTGAGTGTATCGCGAACATACATACACACAGACAGACAGAAGCGGCGGCAGGGGACTTTATTAATAAGTTGTAGTGATTAATCATAATTAAATACGATCACTTACATTTTTTATTTTATGAAATAGGAGGCAAACGAGCAGACGGATCACCTGATGGTAAGCGATTACCACCGCCCATGGACACCCGCAACACCAGAGGGGTTGTAAGTGCGTTGCCGGCCTTTAAGATGGGAATACGCTCTTTTCTTGAAGGTTTGAAGGTCATATATCCGGAAATACAGCAGGCGACAGTTCATTCCACAGTTTAGCTGTGCGAGGCAGGAAGTTTACTTTAATAAGTAGTTACATTTAAACAGTGTTTTTCAATAAAAAAGACGTCAAGACTGTTCACCTTTATTCTAATGCTAAAAAAGATGAAAGCGGATATAACAACGACGCGCCAAAAGTATCGGCCACCCTCGAATATTTTTCCATATACTCGTAGCGATGTACCTCTGCCGTTTGCGTTCAAAAATATCTGCCATAGTCTATTTCTTCTACATATAAAAACATCATTTTTTTAGGCTATTAGAGACTTAATATTGTCTTCGGTTACCGTAACAGTTACTCATGAAATAAAACTAAGAAACTTAAGAAATATCCAAACTTTAATAGGGAAGATGGCTTTTCTCTACCACCAGCTTGGGATCCTGTAGTCTATCTGATAAAGGAGCAAGCGAGACATAGACTGTGAGACCTTAGTGTTGGATGATGCTGGACATTCTGATGGTTTGAAAAGATGTGTCCCGCCGAGTTTGTTGCCGGTCCCATATTGGGATACCCTCCTACAATTTAGGAGGGAATTAAATCTTCTCGGGTCCGTGGTGTAGGGTTGGAGCCGGCGTAGTTTTTATCGCGTATATATATATATATATATCTTTACTTGAAAACAATTGTAGTGTATAACTAGCCTTATGAACCGATTTTGCATGTACAACCAGCCTTAAAGTTTGTAGTCTATGATTGTTCATTATTTTAGTATGTGGGTATTTTTGCACTTTGTAATTTTTCCTCAGTCACCCGTTGACCACGAACGCTGTAAAGAGTTCGAAACGTCGGGATGTATTATAAATTTAATATACGCGATATAATCCGTTTTCATAGTTTTATTTCTATTAGAGACTTCTAAATATTTTTGACATATATTGCGATGCTGAGTGTACCACAGAATAAATAATAGTACTAGGTACAGAAGATTCACTCTCTAACCAAACGCGTCTATTACGACAGATATGACCGCTAGGTGGCGCAAGCGCGAACAGGCGTCCATTCCGTAGCGGTGCGCGGCAACTACTATGGCTAGACACCAAAATTGGTGTGAGACGCGTGTACTTTGCAGCGACGCGGCGACATCGCGGAGTGAGCCACGCCTGACTATACGCACATTAACATGTCGGATTGAGACGCGTGACCGCAATTTCCAAACGAAGTTTAAAGGCATCAACAAATCACTGGATTGAGTTGCATAATCCTCGGATCAGTTTCAACCGGAAATTTGGATGTCAACTGTCAAGTGTCCGAAATTCGGTGATATGCTTCACAAATTGCGGTTCACAAATTAAAAAGCAACTGGTGTATTGTGTGTCGTGTGTCGTGAACTTAATCGAGTTTTAAGCGATAATACGGACAATAGTTTAGTAGCAGTACTACCTAAGACTCATATTTATCTTCTCTAATTATTTTTACGCCTAAGACGGTAATCTGTTAAACAAAAGCCATTGTTCCTATGGTGTGAGCGGTCGGCCATTGTGAGCCATTGAGTCTGAGTGCGTGCTACGGCGCGTGCCATTGTCAGACACAATGGCCGAGCGCTCACTCAAAAGGAACAATGGCGTTTGTTTAACAGATTACCGACTTAGGCGTAAAAATCATTTGAGAAGATGCAGACTATATTCTTGTACAAAATTCCACGGAGCCCACGGTTTCACAACGTAGTACCGAAGAGAATTTAGTAGACATAGAGTGCTCACTCCATACATCAGTTTTGTTACCAAAAAGACTATTATTTTCGTAGTGGACATCTAGAGTCAAGTAGCGGAATTATCAGTACTGCTATTCGACACTAGATGTCACTTGCGTCGCGACTGACGAAAGGTGTATTGCTCAACAATTTACAACTAATATTATATGCAGAAGGAGTTGAAAATAGAGTTCCGGTTAATGCGGTTATAATATTAGCTGAAAATCATTGAGCATTAGACTTTCCGTTCGTCGCGACATCTATTGACTAGTAGCGGTACTCATTATTCTGCTACTTCACGCTAGATGTCGACTACGAAAATAATATTCTTTTTGGTAACAAAATTGCACTCTATGTCTACTTAATTCTCTTTGGTAGTATCGAACGTTGTATTTAATTAATTTTTAATTTTCATTTCATTAATATGAACACACTCTTCTGTCTGCTACAACTTCTGCGTAGAATGATTAAGATTAATAAAAACTATCCTTCGCCCTATCTCATCAAGATTCAAGACTCAAACTATAAGAATAAGAATAAGAATATATTTATTTAAAAGAAAAAACCTTAATAATATTCGACAATATCCAGTGGCCCCACACTAGGCAATGCCTGTCACGTGGTAGCCGGGTTCGCATTAAACAACCAAAGGTTAAGTAAAAAACTAGGTGACATTAATAGAAGTAATAATTAAAGAAATTAAGTAATTTAAAGAAAGAAAATTAAAGAAAAACTTTGTCTCTGTGTGTGTGTGTGTGTACTATCTCCATACTTTCTCATTTATAATATTAGTAGAGGTATTAGGGGTTTTATGTAGTCGCTACCTGCAATATTTGCAAATTGTAGAGATAGAGAGACCGCTCTCTCTACAATTCTCTATTTTTTGACCTATACTAGTTTCGCAACTAGTATAGACCAAAAAAATATTACCAGATAAAATTTCGACATTAGCTAAAAATTGCTAAAACATACCAAAAATGCACTTAATGTCTCATGTTCGACAGGTTTGTAACTGCGAAAAGTGACTTACAGTTTCAATTTTAAAATCCACCATCACGAGCCGTAGTTAAAGTGACTTTAATGCGGGCGACGCTCTTAGCGTAGGCAGTTGCTGAGAAAAACGCCACTAGAGTGACGAGCGAGGGCCGGCAGGCAGTATGACAGATTTTAAACTTTTACCCTCCTAAGTCCTGCAGTACCAAATTTTGTACATAATAAAAGTCACCCTTCCGTCCCCGCATTAAGGCGGTTCCCTGAGCCGGAAGGCGAAAAATCTCCTTATATGATCATGTTTTTCTAAGAGGCGTTGATATTCGTGGACGTGGAATAAATATATGTAGTTCTTGACTATATTATCTTTAACAACATAGCTTCCGATACACGAATTATGACACTACGCTCGATACAATTAATTCCCAAAGTAACCTCTAACTCGGACTTTTAATCCTACTTTACTCGGTTATTTATTATGTGATACTAATAAACAAAAAAAGAAGAAAAAACAATCTTAACTTATATAGTAATTTCATAGCTTTCTAATTTCTATATTGTAAGGTAACGTTTTTAAAATAAATAAAAATCGACAAAATTCGATCAAAATTGACACTTGGCGCGTATGATCTTTCCCGTTCTTTCTTGCGAAATGTGACAGTGACAGCGGCAAACCGATGGAACGGCCTTAAGTAAATTACAATAGTAATAAACACCGATAGTACATATTTCGGTACAAAATGTTTAGATGCCCCCGCTTTCTAAATGCTCGCGCGGAGTATTCTGACAATCCATAGAGTTGTAAATAGTCTGTTCAGGACTGACAGCAAATATTTATTGTGCAAAAAAATTTACAAGAGGCCTCTAGGACTATGACGTTTAAAAAAAGCTAGGACTTAGCAGGTTACTAAGCTTAGAATAAATTTAAAAGTGGAAAAAATAGTGCCTTGGGTGAGACTTGAACTCACGGCCTCTGGATCGATACTCCAGCGCTCTGCCAACTGAGCCACCAAGACCTCATCCATAGTCAGCAAATCTTCCCACTATATGGGTCTAGCGGACCCTAGCGACATCTACCGTAAGAGCGTTACACTTCTTAAACGGCCACCGTAATAGCATCGATCGCAGACGTTTCTGCTTGTTAAAAATTAATTTAGGAGGTTACTAACTGTTTTAACAATTTAATTTGATTAGAGACACTAAGAGCGCTTAGATTCAAATAAAACATTACTGCCATTTTGCTAGATTCTCTTAAATGTTGCAGTGCAATTTTTGTTCAAATGATTTTACGAATTTTAAATAATTTCTGGGTCCCTTTGTTTGACATAATATTGTTATGATTGCCAGATTACCATTACACATAATTCTGAAACCGATAACTTTTCAGGATTTTTGTAAGGTTATCCTATGGAGAGTTTAGGTTAGGTTAGGTTTGTTTTATGGCAATCCCCAAAAGTTACGCGTTTCTGAGAAAAACCAAAATATGACTAACGAAAATGCGGACGAACAATTTACTTGGGCATTATTACTCTTTCTTAATAAAATTATCAAGTAATTACAAAGTAATAGGTAATAAGAAACCTTAAGCCACTCCCACAACACTCATAAAACATTTATGTGTCAGTGGGCAAAACAGGCTTATAACTAGCATCCTTTTTATAAAGTAATCTCCTTGACGTCCATGTCCGCCTGGTCCATTTTTAAAAAGGCTTTCGAGGGTTTTCCGGGCCGAGACGGCTAATTATGTCGGAAGATCGAAGCCCTTTGATATTTATGAAGCTTTTACTATTCTAATTTTATTAAAACAACAAACAACAATTTAAATTCTTGTAACAATTTATTTGGGCTATAAATACGATTCTGTGAGGAACGCATTAAAGATATAGTTTGTCAAAGGACTGTCTCATTTCAAACATAGACAGAGAGAATCTATCTATCTTACACTAGTACTAGTACCCAAAAGAAAAAGATGAGTATAGTTTTTTTGTTCCCATTTACTGACAAGATTCGTTTGACCAACTATAGATATAGGACACAAATTATGGTTTCAGTATTAATATGAATAAATATTATAGTTAGAACAATTTTACACAAATTGATTTATTATTAGTCCCACAGTAAGCTCAATAAGGCTTGTGTTGTGGGTACTAGACGATGAATTAAAGTTTGTCAAAAGGCTGTCTCATTTCAAACATAGACAGAGAGAACATACTATCTTAGTACTAGCACACAAAAGAAAGGGATGAGTATAATTTTCCTGATTGTTACTAACTGACAAATTGGTTTGACCAACTATACCTATATATAATATATAATTCCTCCAAAAACAAAACGATAGGTGAGTTATAAATTATTTTCTTTTAACTGATGCATGTTCTTGCAGCCCATTATTCAGTTTAACAGCACTAATAGTTGCAAAAAACTTCCCTATATCCAATGGATAAATTGTGGGTTAAGATAGATTCTTCGGTAAAAGTGACAAATGAGTATCATAACTGCAAAACAATTTGTTCCCGCTGACGGACCTGCCGACGCATTAGATGGGAACATTGGGGACGAGATGTGAGGCCCATTTGTCCCTTTTATACGTATACGCATTTTCCTTCCAAAGTCAGTTACTACCTTTGGAAGGGAGATAAACATTATTCTTATCCAAAAATGCTGATCTTGTCCAAATATGGTGAGATATTGAAGGATCATCAAACGATAGCATTTTATTGTCGTTTTTGTTTTTAAATAACACAATAAAAGAAGCTTACTCTTTGGTGATACTAAACTACACTTATGTTTACTCAATACTTAAATACTCAATACAATAAATGCCCTTACCGGGATTCGAACCCAGAATCATCGGCTTCACAGGCAGGGTTTAATTAAATTAATTACATTCCTATTAAGTTAGCCTGTAAGTAAGCTATTATGCCTTTTTGTCTGGATTCAGTTCTTATTCTCTTTCTTTATTCAAATATTTAATTCATCTTGATTAGAAGCCGGCAATCTATTAAAAAGAAGAGAAAACAACTCATTTGAAAAATTTCAAAGTTTTAACTAAATGTATTTGATCAGTCAAATACTGTAGGTCTAAAGTCATCATAATCAGCTACAGACATTTTTGAATGATTAAGCTAATTGAAAAATCCAAACAAACACACAATTATAATATTACCAGTTTTCCTTAATCTAGATCAATTTGCAACACCAACTGACCTCAACAAGACCTACTCCAAATTCCAGCTCATAGCGGGACACTGTTAACAAGACTTTATTGTGAGAATAACTTTCCGTTACTTCACACGATATACTCTGTAGGATAGTTGACAGTGTATCATGGTCACTGGTAAATATAACTTCAACACTGGCTGAAAATAAAAACACAAAATTTATAAAAAGTACATTTGAATTTCGAACATGAATTTAAATCTTGGTTTGGTTTTCTTTGTGTGTGGTTTAATGGAATTATAATTTCAACACTGGCTGAAAATAAAAACACAAAATTTATAAAAAGTCAATTTGAATTTCGAAAATGAATTTAAACCTTGGTTTGGTTTTCTTTGTGTGCGGTTTAATGGAATTGGGCAGGGCTGGAGTCAGCGATTCTGCTTCGAGAGTACTGTCTAGAAAACGGCGGTATGTTACGTTCCCTGAAGGCTCCAGTTTCTCGGTAAGTGCACATTGTGGGACTAGCATCTTGACAAGGCGGGCAATCAGCAAAGTTCTTTACAAAATTTTGAGAAATTGGATTGTAGTCGCTGGATGTCGCCAGCAACATTCTGAGATTTGTTTCGTTTGTGTATAATAATAAATATATTTTATATTCCAAGATGTATTGAAAATTATTGTGCATAAGAGCCATGGTGTTCACTTATCACTGTGTGGCAAACAACCTTCTTGTTAACAATTCCAGTGCGCCGGTTGCATGACAGTCGGTATGATCGGCCAACCGGCCCCGTCCTCAGCTCCAGGAACCTTCAACTTCGGGCTCAACTGGGGTATCGCCTACGAGCTGCCCAATGCCACAGAGACCCTGGCGGCATATCACAAGAAGTACAGGCTGGGCAAGCCGATGGCGCAGAGGAGGAGCAGGAGAGACTTGTATGAGAAGCTGGAAGCTATTCTCGATAAGTAAGTACGTGGCAATGTACGTGTAATGTATACGGGGAAATCCTGAAGAAAAGCCAGGTCAAGAGCACTCTAAACCGGCGAGCGTGTATGAGGAATATTATGAAAGTGTAGGAAGCGAAAGAGGTATGTCAGGATAGTAGCAAGTGGAAATCCGTGGTCTCTGCCTGCCCCTCCGGGAAATATGCGTGATTATATGTATGAATGTGGCAATGTACAATAACTCTCAAGAAATGTTTAGTTCTTTTAAATTAAGTTTTGTATTGTCTGTTTCAGTATGGGGTACAGTGGCCGGCAATGTATCTTGAAAACCCTGTGTGAGACTACGCAACGTATTGTGCCGCATGGTCAGAACATGGTGGAAGAGATGTTCAGGACTCTTTTTACGTAAGTACAGTTTCAGGATTCTTCTTCTTCCTCGCGTTATCCCGGCATTTTTGCCACGGGAACCTGGGGTACGCTTTGACAAATAATCCCAAGAATTGCCGTAGGGACTAGTTTTTACGAAAGCGACTGCCATCTGACCTTCCAACCCAGACGGGAAACTAGGCCTTATTGGGATTAGTCCGGTTTCCTCACGATGTTTTCCTTCACCGAAAAGTAACTGGTAAATATCTAATGATATTTCGTACATAAGTTCCGAAAAACTCATTGGTAGGAGCCGGGGTTTTAACCCACGACCTTCGGATTTAAATTCGCACGCTCTTACCGTTAGGCCACCAGCGCTTAAGTACAGTTTCAGGATGTTTTATTAATTGCACGGTATGGGCCAATATTTGTTTTATCGTCGATTTTGTTTTTCGTCAGTTTTCATAACAAAATTGGTGGATAGGTAATGGTAATAGGTAGAGCGTAATTTCATCCTTCTCTTTAAATCTTTCACTGTATTATGAAGATGGAAGGTATTTTCAGAACTCAAAGGAGAATTATTTTCTTTTGTCCGTAATTGGATTTCGTAATTATTCCAATTAGAAACAAGAGCTCTTCAAACCAGCCCTAAGTATTTGAAAATATTTGAAATCGTCAACAAAATTAAAATTGACTTACTTAGCATTTGCGATTCTATTCATAATGACTGTGTCCATGCGTTTTCCAGCTTGCTGTACCTAGTAGCATAGCGTGAAGTCATATTTCTAGTAAAGTATTTTTACCTCCGTAATTGTGCAAACCAAGGTGTGACAACTACAAGCGCGCGCGAATTCCGTGCACGGCTGAGGAATGTTAGGAATGCTGGGCGTCATGACAGAGTAGTGTCATTTTGTACGTACGGGCGCGGCGCACACCCTCCCACTTCCTCGACCTCCGAATGCACGGAATTGGCGCGCGGACAGTTTAACAATGTATTTCCAGATGAATTGTTTAAAACGATATAGGCTTAAGGTGGTTAACGAAATCTGGGACTTCCTTGCACATAACATTACAATTTTTTCCACAGATTACCAATGTCAAAGGTCTTATCCGAAGAGCCAATCGAGCACGCCATCTATGACTCGGCACACCGCCTGGGTGTTCTTCTGGAGAGCTGCGACATGTACACATGTCCTCTCTCGCTGGTAGACTTGGCCCAGGGCTATTATAGTACACCGCCGTCCAATCTTAACTCGGCGAGTCCGTGGGCCGCGTTCAACAGTAACTTTGGTTAAACGGGATTTATAATTATATAACGTCCACTACGGTTTTTAACATGGATCCTATATCTGGTGGTGGTCTATTTATAATGGTGGTTCTCTAAAGTATAATAGTACATTATGATACAAGTGTGCTAAGTTGGTCATTACACACGAGGCGATATTGTGCGCGCGAGCTTAAGCGAGCGCGCAATAAGAAAGCCGATGTGTGTAATGACCAATGCACACGCGTTTCATACGACGTTTTTCAACACACTTGCGAGAAAAAAAAAGATACTCATATTAATCAAATTTTAATAGTTAAAACAGTTAGTATTGTCTGTTGCATCTGTCATACTGCCGGCCGGCCCTCACTCGCCCCGGCCGCGGGGCCCGCCAGTCCGACCAATTAAAGAAGGCTCCCTTTCCATGCATATTATTAGCAATCAGTTACCTTCTTAACTCAGTCGGATAATATAATGAAAAAGCACGAGTGGAATAATAGACTGAAAGAGCACGCGTGTTTAATATCTAGGATTATGAGACAAAAATTGGTGGAATAAAAACGTCGTTTTGAGCAAGTGTGTTGAAAAATAATTTATTGTAGGCATATATTAAAGGAGCAACGACACTATGTTAGTTTCCTTTAATTTTATTGATTCTTAAGTCACAAAAAAAAAGAATAAAGAAATCTTTCTAAGAGATACTTTATACGAAGCCATATATGGCGGATATGATATTCAACTCTATTGATAGCTAATATTGTCTTCGGTTACCGCGATAGTTACTCATGAAATAAAACTATGAAAACGGATTATATCGCGTATATTGAATTTATAATACATCCCGACGTTTCGAACTCTTTACAGCGTTCGTGGTCAACGGGTGACCCGTAGTCACCAGTTTTATTTTTATTGATAGCTGTTAAAGTTCAAATTTCAACAAATATTTTTTATTACATGCAGTAGCGGGTTAATTTCGGATTATCTCAAAATTATTAATGAGTGAATAAATTGGGTGAAAGAGTTTGACAACTCTAAAACAATTTATCAAAAATTTGGTCAAAAGATATCAAGCTGTAGAAACTTTCTCAAATGGGTCTAAAATTAAAACACGTTAGTTTATTATTAACGCATAACATTTAATATTTATAGTTCATATTTATAATACATTTCAATATTAGCAAGACAAGAAGTCATGAGTGTATTCATAATATTATGTGGTAGTGCTTGATTTAATTAATTTAACATTACAAAATGGGACTTACATTACAATACACTAAGTTATGTATATTATTTTCGCGTTTCTTACATTAACTTTGCAATTATCTAAAGCTTACAATAGCTTAATTATATTTTATTATACAATTTCATAGAGTTCATTAAATTATTGAGCTATTATGACTTAGATATCTAAAATACGATTTTATAGCATAGTGCATAAACGTTTCCCCCGAAATGGCCTCCAGTTTAAGCTAAGAGTGAGTATCCTTAGAGCGAGAGATGTGCGAGGTAGTGAAACGGTGCGAGGATGCATTCCCATTGGTGCATACGTTTTTATCGGCGCTCTTGTTTTTTTTCTTGCATCGCTCCGCTCCCTAGCTCAACTTTTTTATGAATGCTCACCCTATGGACCATTCGGAGGCAAGACATTAATGTATTTTTAATTACAGTACCTTAATATTAAATAAAAATTAAGGAATTCACTTTCGTACTATCTATTACTATATTTGTATCATTATTATGGTGTTCGTTTGCATATGCCATTTTCACTGGATGGTGTGTATGGAGGATTAAAATGAGACATTTTAATTTAGAAAAAAAAATGTTAAAAATAATATATTATTAATAGACAAATCAAAATCTCGGTATTAACAATTTGCGTAAAATAGTTAACAGCTTACCTGCGTAAAGAAAGTAGGTATATTGTTGGTGAAATTGTCACCAGGTTTCGTCCAATATAATATTATGTATAAAAGGATTTTACAGTTACGTATACTATTTGAATAAATCATACGATAAATATATAAGTTATAAATACACCTAGCCTCAAAGTACGTAGGTATATAAATAGATAAAGGGTAAATAATTTCAGTTTTTTCTCAACAAAATCCTCCAGAACAAACTCCGTTACTTCTGACTAGAAAGGTGAAAAATAACATAGAATTGAACATAAACATTTATAGTATATTACTAGAGTAGAGGACATTAATTATTTTAACATTAATAATATCAGATGTTAGAAACATACGTTGAACCCTATCTACAATATGCCGTTTCGACAATAACCAAATTTTCAATTTTATTAATTAATTTTTAATATGCAAATTTCAACTTAATTACCAAAATAAGCTAAGATTGCTTTAAGTAACAGTTAAATTGCGCAATGTCTTCATACAAGTTTGCCGTAAATATAATATATCCTAACAACGAATATTTTACAAATCATTCACTCTTCAACAAGGCCATATAAATATTAAATATATAAAGTATATCGTTATCAGATATATCGGAGCGGGCGAGGTACTTAAAAATACGAAAACGAACTCTAACGCCTTGGTAATAGAATCGTGTACAGATATTTGTGAGCACCTTGGCCGCTCCGATATATCTGATGGCGACTGTACATTCGACAAAATTACACATCCATGATAGCTTCTCGAAGACTTTTAGAATTCTTACCAAGTAGTGTCATTATATTTCATAACTATTCTCAGGCAGTGTTATTCGTATGATATTATTGTAACACTAACACCTTTTACATAGAATACATAGATATTAGTATTTAAACCGCATCCAATGAAATATGTATGAAAACACCGCGCGAAGATAAAACTCCAAATCTCAACTCATTTGCCGAATGATTTTTACCTAGAATCAATTTAGCAGAAGCAGAACTTAGTTTCAGACTATTTAAATAAGGCACACATAAATTTATAAACAACGATATAATCAACCTAAATAAATTAAACGTAGACTAATTTTGAAACCATTCGCTTAAAAGCTAGTGACAAATATTTGAGACAAGACAGGCCCGAAAAAAGTATGATGAAAAACATCTTAGTCTCAAACAACTGGTAAAGGGTAAATATGCAAACTTTGGATGCACTTCCTTAAGGTTTGGTTGTAAATGTTGTAATTATTATCAATAATAACAAGTTTATTGTAAGGACTGCCGTTTAAAAAGGTTGCACAAAAACCCTACTGATTTTTGGTAATAATCATTAATAAAAATTTATAACCATAAAATAACATGATTGTTGCGAGGATCGGTTGCGGGTCCTTTTCAACATGTTAAACATCGAGAGGCTTATTTTAATTCTAGTAACAGGTTATGGAATTGATCTAGATTTGTTATAGATATGATCTGTCAGTGTCAAAAGTAACGTTTCTGGTTGAATAATCATATCCATAACAAATCCAGATCAAATTCATAACTTGTTATTACAAGTACGATGAGCCGAAAAATCTGTCTTATTTTGTGGCCTAGATAATTTACAGTTTCGTTACAATTTTTTACACACAACACATAGGTAAGGTTAATATGAATGATTAAAAAATTAAGTATAATATTATAATAGCAGGAAATCATAGAAATAGTGAAGAAAACAATGCACGTTTTGAAGGGTACACTTTAGTCAACAGTTTCATTATGTCTGTATTTACATCTAACCGTGTTGGAAGCTCAACGCAAATTTCGTGTGTTTACTACTTATTAGTAAGTACATATATTATGTATATAACTATGTATATCGTATGAGTAAGCTATAAAGATATTCAAATTGTAACTCTCATGAGTCATATTAACACTAATAATTTTACGATTTTACAAACGCATTTTTAGTCACTAAGCGTGACACGTTTCATAGAGATTATTAGTTATTTTTATTATGTTGATATTTTTTCTTCATTATTCGATACAACTTGGTAAGTAGATATATAGAGTTCCATTTTATATTTCGTAACTCAATTTCATATTTATTCCGCCCAGATTGAGGAGCTCGACTAACTTATCAAATTGTATCAAAATCTGATTTAAAAAAAAACTACAACGAAATAAAAATCAGCCCAGTGACACCAATGCAAAGAGTCTTATTTTATTGAGTGTTTGAAAATAGAGATGTCGCGCGTAGGTAGTATCTACAAATACGTCTGTAAAACTTTAAAATTATTTTCGTATAAAGATATTACTTGAATGTAATGTGTTTAGACTGTTTTGTAGGGTACCTAGACCGCAAACTCAAGTGAATGTGTTGTTTCTACTTCTCAATCTCATATTCGTATAACGATATTGTGTTGATTTGACTTGCTTTCTATGTACGATGTCCTTTGTAAGACTAATTGACATAATTGCTTTTGATGAACTGAAAATTTAAAGCTCATTGTTTGTATATTACTTGAAAGTTTCTGTTATTTTTAAACCTAAGTGTTTTTATAGAATTGGGCATTTTTTTCTGTAGTGATGCACTGGACTTTTTTTTTGGATTTATACATTTAATGTTATTTGTGCCCAAAATAATGAGCTGATTCCATGCTCCTAGGAAAGAAACAATGTCCCAAAATTTTCATACATTTTACGTACTCGGCCGTGCAAAGTGTTTGAAAAATGGTAACGGAACGGAATAAAACTTGGGACGCTTTTCCTCCTAGTAGGAACAAAGGAACTCGTGATTCTGAGTAGGAAAAAACATTAAATTTACCTATTTTGGAAAAAAAGTCCAGTGCATCACTACAGAAAAAAATGCCCGTATACCAATATTAATACTATAAATGGAAACAAAAGTAACTATGATTTTTGTTTTTATTTATGCTGTTGACTTTTTAGATTGACATTTCATTTGAATTTGCGATTTATATGAATGCGAGTACGTAGAAAGAGAAAATGGAAATGAAGTAAGTTTCGTGAGCCGTATAGATTAATATGCAAACATCACGTATAAAAATCATTTCTAATAAGTTATCTGAGTTAGTATCCTACATCATCGCCTCTCTGAAATTTAAGTAGATACTAAAACAAAATTACTTACAAGAGCGCTGGTGGCCTAGCGGTAAGAGCGTACGACTTGCAATCCGGAGGTCGCGGGTTCAAACCCCGGTTCGTACCGATGAGTTTTTCGGAACTTATGTACGAAATATCATTTGATATTTACCAGTCGCTTTTCGGTGAAGGAAAACATCGTGAGGAAACCGGACTAATCCCGACAAGGCCTAGTTTCCCCTCTGGGTTGGACGGTCAGATGGCAGTCGCTTTCGTAAAAACTAGTGCCTACGCCATTTCTTGGGATTAGTTGCCCAGCGGACCCCAGGCTACCATGGAGCCGTGGCAAAATGCCGGAACAACGCGAGGAAGATGACTAAAACAAAATTACTTGTGGCACTCAATAAAAGTTTCTAAATTCTAACGCATTCGTGTGATACAAAGGATACCAACTCAGGATACCAAGTGATCAATTGAATCAAGTAAAAAGCAGTCAAAATTCGTATCACGTTTCTAGTTGAGTGTACTTACTTTAGACTCATTGCTTAGAATATTATTTATACTTTTTTCTCTAAAAAAATCATCGTGGCTTTTTTTTAAGTTTTCGTGACACGTCTCTATTTTTACTTCTAATTTTAGTTTAAGTACTTACGTTCGCAGTGTCAAAGTAGGTAATTATTTTAGAATTTTGTCCACACTAATACTATGATTAGAATTGATAACATACGTAAATGATTGCATACATAATTTAATGACTTTCAAATCAGGTAACGCAAAACCACCCAAATATTGTCCAATACTGCAGCTTTCACGAGTTGAATAGCCTCTAGCCCATAGATCAAAAATTGACAAGGCAAATGCAATTTTAATTTGTCAAATTAAAGATTCAAAATACAATGGAATGGAGAGCCTTTCTATAGGCCTCTGGGCGGTTAAAGGATAGGTACGTTAACTACCTAAGCATGAATATATTGAATATTATTGCTATTTTTGGTTTTGTCCGGATTTGTGAAAATATTTTATATCAAAACTGGGACATTCTTACGGCCTGTTTCGAACTTTAAGATACGTCAAAAGTTTGCTAAAGATACGACATGGATCGGTTATGTCAGTGTTAAAAGTGACTTTTTCAAATTCATCAATCAAAATTGGGACATTCTTACGGCCTGTTTCGAACTTTAAGATACGTCAAAAATTTGCTAAAGATACGACATGGATCGGTTATGTCAGTGTTAAAAGTGAAGTTTTTTCAAACAAAAGCCACTTTTGAGACTGACATATCCGATCCATATCGTATCTTTAGCAAATTTTTGACGTATCTTAAAGTTCGTATTAGGCCGAAATACATAAGTATTAGTATTAGTAGTGTGACCGCCAGTTGTTACTTCTGTATTCATGTATTATGTGTCTTTGTGTAAATGTTTTTTGAGGTTGTGCAATAAAGAGGATTTCTATTGTACATAATTATTATAAATATTCACACCTGAACGAAGATATTCGAATTACATTTAGACCATAGTTAGGACTTAGGAGCTTTTGCACTATAGTTGGGTGGTTTCACCTTAGGTAATATGTATATTTACGAAAACTGTGAATGAGAAAATAATCAACAAAAACTATGATACTCTATGAAAAAACGACGGATTAGTGCTTAATGGTTATGAACAAGAATAAACATTAAGATCAGGTGGGGTAAGAGAAACACAGGGGCAAGGGAGACACCTATCCTTTAACCTCCCAGAGGCCTATAAAAAGGCTTTCCATTCCATTGTATTTTGAATCTTTATTTTGTCAAATTAAAACTGCATTTGCCTTATCAAGTTTTGATCTGTGGGCGGCTAGAGGTTATATGGAATCTTCATACTGTTTCTCTTACCCTAAGCAAAATAAAGTAAACATCACTTACCCAACTTGACCTTACTAAATTTTTATTTTTGTCCCTTTCTAACAAACACAGATGTCAAAATGACAGACAGGGACAAATGATTATCTTATTAAACTTGACGGGCGTTTAATACGAATAACGCCAATAGAGTTATAGGTTTTGTTAATACAAATGATCCGTCGTTTTCCCTTAGAGCCTTAAATTCATCTTACGTCACTTTGGAAGACGTCTGATTACACATGCAATACTTCTAACTTACATAGTTTAAGTATTTCAATATTGTATGTAGTTATGAATGCAAGGAAAGTAATCAAAAGTGCGTGAAAGCAAGATTAATCTGGATAGCGATACCGAAGGAAATACTATATGAAACTATCGAGATCTCGCTGACTAATTATAAAGCGTTACGGATCCGAATCAATGTCCATTAGAAATAAAGATTTAAATTTAGAAACGCTTAACGAAATTAACTTTTAATTTTATTGCTGTTTTGTGATGTGCTTGTCATTATATTAAATTTCTACACTACTAGCACTAATGCCTGAAAGTAACGTAGAAAAATAAGTTGTTAATATAATTATTTTAATTTCTATGTTGATCATTTATATGTACACGTCAACATTTCGGTTAAGTTGATCCTTAATATTACTGACAGCCATGTGATAGCTGACTATGAGTTTGCCGCTCGTCCCCGGTGGAGATAAATTTGCCATTTTAAATTATATACATACTAAAATGAACACAATTATAATGTTAATTAATAGTAAACGACTAAAATTTGACTTTACCAAAAACACGGTTGTATTATAATATTATGAGGAGAAACGAATTTAATTATATAGATGAACAAAGATATTCGATATAGATATTTTAATTATAATATTTGTAGAAATTATTATAGATACATAATTTAATTGGGTAAGCTTTGGTGAAAAATATTTGTATATATACTAGTGTTTCAAGAAAAAAGAAAAGAGATTGTGTACGGTAATAGAATAAGAAAACAAGTCTGATGTACCTATATGTAAATAAGTGGGTAGGTTAAAATATACAAGTAAAAAAAAAAATGTATATAGAAATCCGTACAAAAACACTAAGAAAGACAAATTTATCTACCACCGCGTCCCGAGCCGACTCATTCGTCGACTAACCCTAAAACACTGAGAAGCTAATTTAAACACCACTTATACACTTACCCGATCTTAATCTGTTTATTGTTAAATTTATTACCTATCTACCGTCAGACAACTACGAGTATCACCCGCTCCGCAGACAACCGTCTGGTAACGTAAACTTGAACAAGCACAACGATAATCAACCGCTACAGTCCATTGCGGAGAATATACAAACTTTTTGAATAATATACTTACTCACTTACCGCTGTGGCGCGACGACCCGAAGTGGATCTTGGTCTCCGACACCAAAGACCGCCATGCTACTCTATCCAAAGCCGTGTGTGAATAATATACACACTTTTTTAATAATACACAAACTTTTTGAAAAAATATACACAATTTTTGGATTCAAAAAACATTAAATGTAATTCAATTTGATTACAAATTAATTGATTTCATTTTCATTTCACTGCACTTTACTAAACTCCTAAATCGTCATCTTAAAGGAAAATTAACTTGTTATTTATATTATTTAATAACCGATTAATAATTTTCACACATGTCAGTTTAATAAAGTTTGTGTCAGAAAGTGATTTCTGTGATTTTTTTAAATTAAAATAGCAGGTCTAAAAGTTTAAGGGACCCGGGTATTTCCTTAAACTACGTCCAAAAGAGAAGTATGGGCACTGTGAATGTCATCTCGCTTTCTGTGGTAGGGCACACAAAGCAAGATGTGGTAGGCCCAACCTTACAGAAAACCGCAGCCAAATAGCACTACACCCTATTCATAGTGTTGTATTCCTGCTGATGAGTAAGGTTGCCAGAGCTCAACGAGGGTGCGGAGTGTTAGGGTTGGCAACGCGCATGTAACTCCTCTGGGTTAATATAAAAAAGTGTTTAACAATAAATAAAAAATCCGGAACCTAATAACTAATCACATTGTAGTATTCTTTTTGCAAAAGACTGTAGCAGCTTTTAAATAGGGTAAAGTATAACACAACTACTAGGTCTTAGAGACAACAACTACAACCGAGGTACGAATCACAGGGAAGGCTGCTCACACAACCTCGACGAAACACAACTCATAGTCTTAAAAGTCCGGGAGTTACCCGTGGAGTTGCCCAGGGTACCCGGGGGTCGGAGCGAACGTGGGCAATACAATTACAAGGAGACATCTAATTACATAACACGCATTCAAAATATAAGGGTTACTTATCGTTGTATAGGCTCAGCTCATTCAGTTTAGACTTTATGTGGTCCAGCAGCAGCATGGTTGCATTTATATCGCATGTCATTATGGCTGTCACTTTCGCTTCGCACTTACTTGTTAAAACGTGACATGCATGGTGATAAAAATGCGAACGTGTTACCGCCGCAGGTTTTTAACATTTTAATAACACGAAACAATAAGTGTTGTTTATTTAAGTATAACTAAAAGCATACATGTTGAAACTAGATGGAACTGTACGCGAGTGTTTTTGTGGAAACTGGATCATCAATTGATAATAATTGCCCAACATATTATGCTTTTAGTCATTATTACAGTAGAGCCTCGCTAATCCGGTGATCCTTGTAATCCGGACGGTCTAGACGCGGGCGCACTGACTTTGATAGTTACGAAATTTTGAATATTCTTCTCCGACTCAGTGCCTTCGCAATAAGAAAATTCACGGATTTTTTTTATTGTTAGTTTATTTCCATATTTACTGAATATCTATTCATTTATTTGCTATTTTAAATATTTTCTAAAGCATAAAACATGCAGAGGATAATTCGGCTGGTATTCTTCTCGTCCGGGTTAGAGAGGTCTTACTGTAGATTGGTTATTAAAATGCCTTGACCACATTTAAAGCCATTTTTTGCGTCGTCACTGCATTTATCTAATGACCAGATTCGGACAACACACTATTTACACCATCAAATGTATCGTCCAATGTACAAACACGCGACACTTTAGCCTACGGTGTTTAGAAAATCTAACTAGGTTTTACTTATTTGCAGTCATATAAAAATAACAACAGACCATCCTTTTCTAGCAATTATCTACAATAAAAGTTTAGATGATCACGGAACAGTGGGAAGCCTGTGGTCTTAACTAATTATTCATTATTGATAAATAGTAATTAATAATACTAAATTGGTGTGTTTCGGTGCGTGCAATAGCACATTCCTACTTTCAATAAACCGACAGGTGAGTTGTGTCTTATAAGAAAATTATTTTATTAGTTATTTTATTAGTAGACGAACAATTCCGTTTGAGAATTCCTTCGTGAAACCAGTTTGCTTGCCTCCGTGTACCGCCTGTAACGTGTACACGCGGGCAGTACACGCGTTCGTGTCTTAGTCTAGCCACAGCGTTCACCCACACGAACTGCTATACATACTCAATAACACTTACAAATATGAAGACGAATCACAAAAACAATTTGAATAATTTTACTATAACCATCCCTGTTTTCCTAACTGCTCGCTGTGGTTTCCTTTATATCAATAACTCTGAGTTATCTAAGTATTTTATCTAAAATCCTTATTACTTTGACATATTAAATACGCGGCTCGAAATTTTTTATTTTATTATAGACTGCTACTATAACCCTACACAATGGGTCGAAGTGAGGTAAAACGCTTATTACGCGCAAGAGTGTTCCAATAGACGTATAACTACTAAAGTAACTAGGGATGCGCCGAAAAGACGCATCAAAGTAACTCAAACAAACACCTAACTAGTCTAATACAAAGGAACAGTAAAGGCTACATACAGACTAATGTCACAAACCTCAACAATGACTATTATCTAATAGTGTTAGGTAAAGTGCCGATAAGTGTACAAGATATTACTATCGGTGAAGATCGTGAGACAAATCAAGGGAAGAAAATTGTGTACTAAGTTTACCCTGTACTCTATGATTATTAGAAACGCGGACCAAGTACGAAAGCACGAGCAAACTATAGGTTCAGTCGTTTGAAGGGCAAGCATATGTTTCGTACATATTAAACTAATGTATCCAAGCAAACCCTCACGCGAACGGACCGGCAGAAATGAACGTCAGTTTGGCATATCCTCAAACATTGGCGATGGTGTTTGGCACTCTGTTTAAAAAATCTAATCAAATAAGTTATCGAACTATCTAAGAATATCGATTTTTATAAAAATGTAATTTACAATTGGCAGTCAATTGTGTTTAAATATCTATTTAAATAATATCACCGTCCACTATGCTAGGTTGGCAGCAACGCGCACCGATGACGGCCGCGGCGCGGCTCGGCTCCCTAACCCCTAACGTATCTACAACCTTACCCTAACAGATTCAATACATTCGTCATTTTATCGATATTGTCCTTATGATTGTTACGCGAGTAGGTACGTAGTTTATCAAATACATTATGTATAATTCAATTTATTACACAATCATTACATATACATGTGTCTACATGTCCGGTTCTCATGGAGGACGTTTGCATGAAAATTTAAAATTAAATACTCCAAACGCTAATCGACTTTGCGTAGTCCGTACAATACTTAAACATACGAAATTGAGCTCCACTTATACGAAGTGAACCTTAGAGTAAGTAATAAGAGCGTCGTTTACGTCCTGATAACCAAACGAATCTATCGCGAGAACTTAATATAAAACCCTTAATATATCTGTACAATGTTTGTGCGCTCGTATCAAATAATCCCTGGAAAAGAAACCTTCCGATGAAAACATACAAAAATTACACATCCGCTCCAGTATATACGACCAATACAGCGATTCTAATATAAAAATAGTTGTGGCGGACTAACCACGGCGCGCGCCGTGCGTCCGACGGACACAGTCTCCTAGTTCATATAAAAAGACGGTTTCCACTGCGTACGTCGCACCACACTCACTGAGCACAGAGTCCTCGCCTCACATTCGCCAGGAGCTTCACTGCGATCATCCGTGCCACCACATCACGATTAGCTCCCAAAACGTCTTCGGCGGCGAGTGGCCGAAGACGTACGACGAATTTCAGAGACCCGGGTCCATTTCGGAGCCCATCCTTAGGAGCTCGAGTTTCTTCTTGGCGATCTTGGAGTAGAGGATGTCGATGGGTTTGGAGTTGTCGTAGAAGGTGGGGGCGCGAAAGATGATAAGCGCGGTGCCGAGCACGCACGCTATCGTGAAGGCGAACAGGAAGATCCTGTCAAGCACCATCGCCACGTACTTCCAGTCATCCTCCACCTGGACAAAATCACCAGTTTATAATCTATCTACAGTTGAAATAATAAAAATAAGTGCTCATAAAAATAAGTTTGGAAGCCTAGCGAAAAACCATGTGGTGACTGTGTTATTGTTCATTTTTAGGGTTCCGTACCCAAAGGAAAAACGGGATCCTATTATTAAGTCTGTCTGTCTGTCACCAGGCTGTATCTCATGAACCGTGATAGATAGACAGTTGAAATTTTCACAGATGACGTATTTCTGTTGCCGCTATAACAACAAATACTAAAAAGTACGGAACCCTCGATGGGCGGAGGGTCACTTCATGGTCACTTCCTAATTAAATAAGGTAGGGGTAGCAACACTACGTATTTACGAGAAGCTGGCTTAAAATTATATCCCTACGTTTGATATATTATGCTATCATTTGAATTACAGGACGTTTGGAAATGGAAAGGACATTTATTGAATTTAATTTATTGGCCATTAGTATATCAAAATGTAAGACCACCATGCTGGCACAACTATAATAATTAGGTACATATTTAAGTAATGGCACCGTTGAGGATATAAGCTATTAACTATGAAACCTTGAAAAACATAAAGTCGTACATACACTCTCAAACTTATCCTTATTCTTGACATGTTGCGCAATAAACCTGGAACCTTCTATAGTCTTTTCCATCTCTCTCACGTAGTGTTTATCTAGAGAGGGACTATCGGCGTCCAGATCCAGGCGGCAGGGCGAGCCAGGGGGAGGGGAGAAGAGCTCGTCGTCCCCGCCGGGGGGCGGAGGGGGCGACGGCGGCAGTCCCGGCAGCTCGTATTCCTCGCAACCCCACTCTTTGAACTTGCCGTCTAGGTCGTCGCCACCAAATACGTCGGTGAGGACCTGAAATGTATAGATTATGAGAATTCTTTCAAGAGCTTATCTTTTAAGGAGTTACACACGGCTCGTTATTTATTTTGTACAATTCCCTTACTACGCCTGCGAAAGAGCATGTTATGCTATTTCTATGTAACGGATGATGAAACTCAAGCGGACCGTTGAATTCTTCTTTCAAATGTTGAATTCACGTCTTTATAAAGCGGGCACCAAAAACCTTCATTATATGCATGGGAAGGATAAGATATTCACACAGTAGCAGTTATCACGAGGTTATGAGATTAAAATAATATAAATATGTTGTAAAAACAGAGAGTAATTAAAGAGCTATCACATAAAATGTAGTCGTGGGTGAAAGAAGCTGCCAAAGGTTAGAGAAACATTGATGCAAACTTCGTTTTACGGGAAACACAATTTAGCATTATGGAATAAAAAGTTCTAAATGGAAAAGTCGCTTTGAAACTAACGGGGTAGCATGTTTTGTGAATGTTCTTTTGAATTGCCAGTTCGGAGTAGAGTATTTGAATTGCAGTAAATCTTTTGGTATATTATGCAGTATTACTTCTGGATTCATGCGTTCCGCGCGCAATTGTTTCGGGTAAAAGAAGGGTGCGATACGTGACAGCTCTGAAATTGAGTGTTGGAAGTCTCATAAGTCTCGTTTGATATATACGCGTCAATTTGCTGGCTCGTTACACTGAAACGCCGAGAGATTAAGTCGTCGGAGGTTCCGCGGGCGCATGAGTGTATCGACGGCTTAAGCCCGCACACAATTAGGCTGAAGTGGGTTCGGTTTCGGCCTTGCTGGCTTGTATATCTCACGATCCGTCCCGAACCACCAGGGGGACATAAATAACAGGGGTTGCGCGCGCTCGTTAAGCCCGTCGGCGTTGAGTAATAAAAGAAAATCGAAATGGAATGAAATTGGGCTGGAAGCGATACACACAGAACACAATGGATTTAGAATATTGTTGAACCAGCATTTCCAGAAGTTCCGTGGCTGAGGACAATTAAAATGGTTATTGTCGAGGGTGGCTTCGACTCAGCGTAATAGCGTTCTGTTTGTATTGAAACTGTTCCGATGGAAAATGTTTTGAATGAAGGAAACTTGAAGAGAAAAAGCGTCGTGTTGTTTTTACGTTTTGAAAAGATTTCCTCTGAAGAACTTCATTTGTGAGAGCTATTTGTTTACAAATTTAATTAAACGGCGCTATGTTGAGTTCTGGAGCGAGGTAAACATCTCTTTTATGCGTGATGATTAATGTTTTTGAAACGTTGTTTATGCGACCGCTTCAATGGAGTCGTGAAATGATATTGGCGGGAGGATTTGTGGCAGCCGAGTTTGGGATACTTGTTGACTTTGGCTAAGCCATGCCGAGCCCGATACATGTTGACTTATACTCCTCGAAATACTTCCAAGAGCAATAAAAATTCAGAACAACTGTGTTTGCTCGAAATTTTTGTTCATGTTACCTTTAAAGGATTTGCCACACTGGATGCGTTCTGCGGGCAGCGGTCAGGTCAAAGTTGCTGTCAATGTTGTCCGCTGAACGCATCCAGTGTGGCAAATCCTTAAATGTGTAGAAAGTCAAAATATAACAAAATAGAATTAAGATTCTTATACAGCGTGTATGTTTGATATGACTTCAAAATATATTCTAAAAGTAGTTAGCGCCCTGAATATTAAATCCTTTGAACACCGCGACTACTGTGTTCGGCGCGCCATTGTACAGCTTGTTGGAATGTAGGAAGGCTGATATTGAGCTGCGTCCGCGAGCATCAGTTGATTTCTTTGGCGGTGAAAGGGTTAACTGCCATATAATCTCACTAAAATATGAACACTTTTCTTCTCTCTCGTAAGATAATTCAGCACGCAATGTATCACTACTTTGTTTTTATTCAAAACTTACACGATAGGACTTGTGTACAATTGTACATAAATTGCCACTTGATTTGGACGTGTTAGGTATATCTTAATCGTCTCGGGCTCGGCACGTTGTGACGGGATATCATAATTCTTACCTCAGTCGGCTTATCGTTATCGTCGTCTTCTGGCTTCTCCGGCCTTTGTATGCATAATATTTTTGGTAAAAAATCTATAAAGACCTTCCGGACCCAAGGTGCCATATGATGGGTGACCGGGGACCTAAAGTTAACGTTCAGCACCACGATAGTGACCACTACTGATAATGTGACTAACATCATAGTGAACAATAAATATTTTCCTAAAAGTGGGACAGTGAGTGAGGTGGGGGGGATAATTTCTGCTAGCAGTAAGAAGAACACGGTCAAGGAGAGAAGGATAGATATGCAGAGTGAGATCTTTTCTCCGGAGTCCGAAGGTAGATAGAAGACCAGGACTGAGAGGAACGAGATCCCAACGCATGGGATGATGAGATTGACCGTGTAGAAGAGGGTTTTTCTTCTTAGGGTTAGGTTGAATATGATGTCGGGGTAAGGCTCCTCGCAGCAGGAGTAGAACTTCTCGTTTCTGGTGGCCGGCACTCGCATGATGTCCCACTCCACGGATATATAGTATTCTGACAGGTCGATGCCCATTCCTATCGCGTCGGAGTCTGGCGTTTGCTTCAGATGCCTCAAATCCACCTGGAAGAGAATAAACGATATGTAAATAATGTGTTTACAATTATGCATACTTTTACAAGACAAAGGGTGTAGATAATTACTATATAAAAAGTATACAAACAGTTATAGGTACTCATATGTTATGTCTATTTTAAGTACTCACTCCGATTTATTAATTAATTAAAACGTATCTCTCTTTTTTTATTGTTGATTTTTTTTAAATACAAAAAAATCATCTTTCTAAATACATGATGGCCGGCCATACAATTTTCACAACAGTGCTTCGCATTCACACCATCCCAAACAGAAAGAGCGCAGAAACCGAGCGCTCACGGTCATTGGCTATTATCAGCCATTATCTTAAAAGATTTTACTGAGAGGCGCTAATTTTCTTCCAGACATTTTATTGCCTCCAAAGTGTAACAGAGATCAGAGATTTCATTCCAAACGCGAACAGAGCAAAGGTAAAACTAAGGACCAGTTAAACCAGTATTAGTTCTCTCAAATTCTTATGGATAGCCAGGTGTCATTACATTGGTTTGTTACAAAATTTAACTCGCTAGCGCTTGTGACACTAATGGGAACAGAGGCCCAGATATGCGCTGATAAGATCGGAACAAAATCTCTAACACACGAAGGCGCGAATGTGAGCCTGAGTCTTATTTATGAGCTAGTCGGAACCTCAGATTTATTGGCTTTCCCTCCCGATAGATGGCCGTCTTCGGCCTAGCGCTGTAAACTCCATTGGAAACTTTTTATTACTTCCTCTCTCATCGAGAGGCATATCTCATTGTCCGTATTATTTATTGCCCGATAAATATAACACTTGACAGAGTATTGGTCGTACTTTATGAGGCTCAATCTTGTTTTGGTACGAGTTTATTATGAACTTTTACAGTATAGAGCTTTGGCGGTTTTATAAAACTTTTAAATGACTCTGTCAAGTTTTGTGAGATAGCTCACGGGATATTTTTTATTGTTTGTAACTTTCATTCATGTACTGTTTCAAACTTTTGCGACCGACACTTGGAAAAGTCTAATCTTTGTTATGATTTCGATTTTATACATACCGTAAACTTCATCTACAGTGCCTACCTATACAATGCCTGTATAAGAATCATAAATACTAGGTCGAATTTGAAAAAGCAGGTCTGCTAGTAAAAAGAAACGTACCTACTGTACGTCAATCAACCAGAAGGCATTGTAAAACACAAGCGGATTCCACACGGAGGCAAACAGGCAGACGAATCGCCCAATGGTTAGAAATAACCGTAGCCTATGGACACCTCCACCTTTAGGATGGTAGACTAAATAAATAGCCCAGCGGGCTTAGCACGGTAGCATTTTTATCGCCTGTCACCATGCCTGTCACGTTCTAACAGGCATAGTGACAGGTGATAAAAATGCAACCATGCTGACACGGCTGGACAGTGATAAGCGGCATACACTAGGGTGGGACGCTTTTGTATGGGGTATTTTTTTTTTCTAATAGTGATAAAAAGTTACCCACACTTAAAGGTTCAAAATTCAAGTAAAAAAATTGTAAGGCTTTTGTGTCTACCCGCGCAACGACTAAAATTTCGAAAATTTCAGAATTTCCCTAATATCTGAGATAACACTTTTTTTTTTCCACAAAAAGGTGTATAATTCTATAAAATGCAACGTACATGTTATAAAAAGTATATTTATTCAAAAACACATAGGATACGTGCTTGTGAAATTACCTTACAAAACGGTAATAAAGCGTTAAAATCCATATTGGCTCACAGTATTACTATTTTAGATTGCTATTTAAAACTGATTTTGACACCTATTTTCGAAACTACGTTTTTGGAGATTTTCGAAAATTGTTAACGCAATACGCGGGTAGAAGACCTCTTCAAAAAAAATCTGGTGTTTGTTTTTGTCAGCATCACCAATCCCGCACTATTAGAAATCGTTAATAAATATTTTTATTTTTCGACCCACCCTAGCATACAAAAAGAGCGACCTATGCGCAGCACTGGACAACAGGAGGCTAAAATGATAATGACGATGATAAAGCTGGGGGTTCGCTCTTACCGTATAACCATCGTAGCTCCAACTGCCGAACTTCATGAAGCAAGTCTGCTCGTCAAAGGGGAAGTACTCCACGTCGATCTCGCAGAAGGACTTGTAGATGGCCGGCGGCTTCCATATCACTTTGCCGTCGTAGTGTAGGATGGCTTTCGTCATTATCGTCACTTCGTAGTTACCGTCCGCGCTGTGGGCAAAAATGAAACGATTAAAAGTTGATTCGATGGATCATGTTATCAAGAGTAGTACAATGAAAACAACTGACGCAGTGATATTATAAAAGGCGGAATAGTTAAGGTAGCGTCCGGATTCAGAATACACAAGCATTATCATAGTTCGTTTTTTTTTGCATTAGAAAAAAAAATAAACAATCTTGACGTGCCTTTTTACCATATACCATTATTATTTTGCTTTTATAACTAAAATAAACTAATATTGTCTTCGGTTACCGCGATAGTTACTCATGAAATAAAACTATGAAAACGGATTATATCGCGTATATTGAATTTATAATACATCCCGACGTTTCGAACTCTTTACAGCGTTCGTGGTCAACGGGTGACTGAGGAAAAATTACAAAATGCAAAAATACCCACATACTAAAATAATGAACAATCATAGACTACAAACTTTAAGGCTGGTTGTACATGCAAAATCGGTTCATAAGGCTAGTTATACACTATAATTATTTTTCAAGTAAAGATATATATATATACGCGATAAAAAAATGTATTATAAATTCAATATACGCGATATAATCCGTTTTCATAGTTTTATTTCATAAAATAAACTAAATTTTTATAATCGTATTTCAATAATTATCAATAAAAAGACATGTCAAGATTGTTCACCTTTTTTTTAATGCTAAAAATAACAAAGTCAAAGTCAAAACAACAAGCACTTTTAAATTGTCAAGTTTTCCTCAACCTTACGTTTTACTTTAAGCGACAACATGTGGAAGAACGGTGTTCTCTTAACCCAAGTATTTTTTATAATACTTAAAAAGAGGCACCAGATGAGAATTTGTAATTTCATTAAGATACTAAATAAATCATTTTCATTTTTTCATTTTCAATCTAAAACGAAGTATACAGAGCAGTATTGCAGCGCAAAATTGCCTGCTGCCGACTGTACTGCACTGTTGCAGTAATGCTGGTGATGTAGTCTGAATCCGAACAGTACATTTAGATGCTACAGTAGAACAGGTGACACAAATATAGGTACCCATACAATACATACGCAAAAACATGACCCCTTTCGACTGCCGTAGTCAAATAACAAAACAACACTTAAGAATTCCTGAGAAATACGAGCAGACTTTACTCCATCTTGAGCTGCAATGCAATTAATGGCTCATACAATTTAAAAAGGCTTAAATCTGGGACTCGTAATTGCAATTTTGCTCAAGAATGTCAAGTTTTAATTAATTCCGCAATTCAACCGGGGTTGGATCTGCGGACTGAACTTGCAATGATTCCGTGTCTATGGCGATGTCTTTAAGCGAGGTTTAACTTGCATGCAATTCTCATTACATTGCGGTATCTGATAAACATTTTTAATCCAGTTTGCCTAAGTAGTCGGCAATGTAACGTAAATTGCATGCAAGTTCTTGCTAGTCTAAACCTCGCTTAAAGTTGCACTAAGATTCATGCTGGAGGGACAGTATAGGCCGATTTCTTGAGGAGTAAAATTTGTACACAATTCACCTGCCAGTTTGCGGCACAGTCTATAAAACAATACAGTCATTCGACGAAGCCGTCTAGACAGGGCGGGGTGCGCGGGCGAGGGGTGGATCGCGCGCACCCGAGCTGCATACATCGCCATTGTTAGTAGCTCGGTACTACTCACAGAGTTAGCATGTCTTATAGTAAGTCAAGTGTAAGTCTTGGGCAGTTATGTAAAAGTGACAACTCTACTGTGTTCTTGCGCGGTGTCGGCATTTACGCTAACATCAGGTCTACTGTTACTTTTTACACTGTGCTTGCGGTCGTCTTAGTCGCTCCACAGCCACAATTGGCTTACACAGCCACGAAAAACTTAGTCTATCTACCTGACACTGTTTGTTTGGTTTGATGATTACAATTTTGACCCAAGACTCCTTAACTCCCAGGCACCTCCCAAAGGTCCTTCCAGCCAAAAAAAGATCATCAATATTGACTTTAGAATTTAACTTTTACTGAAAAAAATTTTTGATCGTTAGAATTAGTTTTCCCATAGGCACAAAATTGTTAATGTTAGTGTTATTTAGTGCTGTCTGTTTTTGTTTGTCTCTTTCTATTTTTTGTTCGACTAACACTCAATTTTTAATCTTAATTGTTACTAACCATTATGGGCCATTGTTGTCTTTTATATAAATAAATTTAATTTAATTGAAAATTTAGGCTAAAATATTCCATTCCATTTCTAAAACCTGTTTTAACTAGTGATAACACGTTTTTACCAAGGCATTTTAGAAAACTAAGGATAACACGTTTTTTCTAAAAACTGGTTTGCACGATGACACTCGTATACGGAGTGAAACTAAACGTGTGTAAAAGCTTACAACACTTGCTGTTTTAGTCGCGCTGTTTAAATAATATTAATGGAACCCATCGCTATCGCTTAGTCGTTGTTGTTATTATTATTAGGACAGTTAGGACAATGGGTACTTCAATATAAAGGATTAGTGGTCGAACACAATGTCCAGCGTCGATGAATCACGGCCTGTTATACCATGGTTTGCGACAAATAAATTATTATGATTCGAATTTTAAGAAGATACCGTTTACCGGGGTGAATAGGGATGGCTGGGGGGAATAGAGACAAAACTTAAAATGTGATTTACCTGACAGTTTCTTAATTATCTAACACAAATTGTATCATACAAAATCTACTCTTATTTTCAATCGAATGATACTGTTTGTGTGGGTATTTTTTTAGATATTGTCAGGTAAATCACATTTTATGTTTTGTCCCTATTCACCTCGGTTGACGGTACGTCAAAAGGGACCTTTCCTCAAACAAAAACGACACTTTTTACACTGACGTATCTGATCCTATCTTATAGTTCGAATCAGGCCGTGTTCCTAAACTCGATTCTAATCTAACAATTTGTTACAGTTTTGAATTGGTTTCGATACGACCTTGGTGATCGTCGTGCAACTTATGCACGACTTTCACTTCATTTCGTACGCACCAATCAGCGTGAGCGATTTTCAAGGTTGTATCAAAATAAGATCACCGTAACAAATGGTTGTGGACCGCGAGCCTGGCGCAAATTTCGTCAGTCATCGCATCCCGGGCGAAAACTCTTATAGCGGTTAACGACTATGTATGATGAACCCTCGTGAACGTCAGCTGCCGCTCCGTTGGTGTGTTGAGAAATGGCAGCCACCGAAACGCGTAACACAGTCTTTCCACCGCGATACAACCAGCTGACGATTTGTTTTATTAACAATAGCATCTAAACTATCATCTGACAAAGTATCAAACGGGGGGCGATGACGCCGATGACTGAAAAAAATATATTTCATTTTACATGTTCATGTGACCAGCTGACGGTCATTCGACAGCGATACAATCGGCTGACGATTTTGTTTATTTACAATAGCATCTAAACTATCATGTGAAGTATCAAGCGGGAGGCGATGACTAAATTTTTATTATAGACTATTTGCTGGCAGCAAATTCCTTAACCCACCAACGGAGCGGCAGCTGACGTTCACGAGGGTTCATCATACATAGCCGTTAACCACTATACGAGTTTTCGCCCGGGAGGCGATTGGTCATGGAAATCTGTTCCTGGCCCGCGGTCTATAAAATCTGAATTAGGCTCCTGAAGTACCAATTACTTCAATATAAATGGTTAGTGGTCGAACACAATGTCCAGCGACGATGAATCAGGCTAAGCCGTGTTCCTGTCCCGGCTTGATCTACTGACTTTAGCCCTTAATCGCAGATGGAGCATTATAACCTCGACCCAATGTATGTATTATGTGTGTGTGTATTATGATGTAAACTCTGTTTCAATGGGATTTCATTTAGACAAAGTCTTTTGTCTCGTAATTTTTTCTTCAATTGAAATTCGACTCAATATATCCGAAATAAATGCTTTTATTTCATTACATTTCATTTATCTTTTTTGAACATATTTTTTTATATAAAAAATCAGTGTTGGTAATATTCAACGACACACAGACAAAAGTAACATTTATAATTCTTTCATAAAAGCGTTTAAAAATATACCAACTACACATTTGTCAAGGGTTGTGTAAAAATAAAAATAAAAAATTGTAATTAAAATTTAATTCTAAAGCAGTGCCTACTCGTACCGAACAAAATTATGAACACAATGGCTACACGGATTTTCCCCTAAAATCACCCGTAGGTACCCGTAAAAAAATAAAATTTGCATATATCTGGAGAATACATTATTTATTTGCAATTCAAAATACAGGAATTCGTTCGGAATTCCATTTCGGCGCTTGATCCAATCAATATCGTGTCTCAAGAACGCGTATCCGTGTGACATGTCGCGAAATTTTTCGTTGAAAAAATCGGCATAAAATTAATGACAACTTCACCATCGGTTGGTAATGGGTATTGATGTGCCGTCGGAAAGTATCAATATTTCTACATGGAATAGCAAAAGTGACAGGCTGAATGGGAAAAGACAGGTCGTAAATATCCTGCTCGACAGGCAGATGATTTCAAAATGATGATAATCTACAGCTAATCGAACTAATTAGAGAAGAAGAAGATAACGTCGAAGCATACAAGATAAAAAAGAAAAAGTTTGAAACGCGGATTTAGTTGAATTACTGCTTTAATGAAGTTATAAATACAGGGAGTGGAGGTGGAGGAGTGATCATTACCTATAAGCATTTATGGCGTTATTCATATAAACGCATTACTGGCCTAAATTAACTATAAATCGCTGACATTTTGACTTATGTATTTGTAAGAAAGGGATAAAACATAATTTAACTAAATCAGGAACGTAAAATTTTGTCAATAAGGGGGTTAATTTTTACCACTCTTTTACCTTTTCCTACATTTTTAAATTGACTTATTTTATTTTTATAGAGTTTAGGTACTGTGTGTTTTATTTGTCTGTGTTCGAATTTAAACTGTCGTGAGACATACTATTATGTTTTTATTTGATATGAACTAAATTGTGACTAAATTATTTTAGTTAATAAATCACAAACAAAAACATATAGGTAATAATAATACATATCAAATAAAAACATAATAGTATTACACAGTTTAAACTCGAACATAACCGTACCCTTCGGATTCAGACTACACCAGCGTTACTGCAGCAGTAATGTGGCGCGACATTGCTGCCGACTGCAATACTGCCGCAAATATTTTTCATTGTGACATAGGGAATTAATATACCTACTTCAATTAGTTAATTTGTATGTATTTTTCTTTCAATTGTATAATAAAATGTTAATAGGTATATATATTTTAAATTTTTTTTATTTACTTTTTAGTTGTAACGTTGACATTTTGTTCTTAATTTCTTTTCTTATTCTGACATGTAACACATTTAATTTAATTATTTTTATTTTTTAATTGTTGACATTTTTCTTTATTATTTATAATTGATTAATTCATTAAAAACTGTAATAGATGTCATATATTAAAGAAAAAGTGACGAAGCCCTCCAGTGGTGAAGGCCGGATTCGAACCGGCGTCTTTAGCTATCGCGGCTAACGCCATGAACCCCTAGGCCACCCCGCCTGATTAATTCATGTTTATATAATTTTGGAAACTTCTACTTTTTATTTTATTTTTTTATTTATTTGATTAAGTATTATTAATTTTTTTTTGGTGGCTATGATGTTTGTTTTTGTAATATTTTTTGTGTGCATGTGCCTAGTTTTAAGATTTCAAGCACAATTTAATATTGTTCTTGAATAAACAATGATAATGATGATGAAATATCAAAAATCGGGGCAGGCCCATCTGCTTATTCGTACTGGTTGTGTATCGGTATCTCGAAACGCAAATTGATTGTAAGATTCATCCCCACTTAGCAAATACTGCGCGTATTTTAACTTCGCGGAACATTTAAAACGCCCTTAAGATGAATAAAATAATTGCTGTTAAGCAATTTAATTATCGGAATCGTATTAATCTTACTTCGATTAAGTCAGTTTAACATAACATTAACTTACAGATTACAGTAGCACAATACCTATAGCGTAGCCCTTGTGAATTCGTTCAGAGAATAAGAGAACAAATCTAACTCGATCGCTTCTCGATTAAGGGTCCGAAATGCGCGCGTAAAGGGGGCCTGGCGAAGGAAATGCGTTCGGGCGAGCGGCTCGGCCAGCACCGCCAGCAGGCTCGGCCGCCGATACCTGCACATACCCCTGCATACAAATATGTATACAGCGGTGCCAATCTATATAATATAATATAGCTTTGCTGCCTGTACATTAAGTTCAACTCGATTATTTAGACTCGGTATTACATTTACAGAGTTTTCCAAAAATCCGATAACATTTTTGTGTATACTTCACTTGACTCCTAAAAGCCGCTGAAGCTACCACATTATTAAACAACGAAAATTGTCTCGAGAAATTTGGGTCACGCTGTCATCCATTAGGTGAAGCATTAAAAATAAACTTAATATCGGAGAAAAAGGCTTTTAAGGGCAGGTGCAGACTTTAGGCTAGCTTTTAAGCTGAAGGCTGGGAATGATGAAGAGGTTAGGAATTGCTTTGTCATTAACTAACTTTGCTTTGACAACAAGAAATACATATTAAATCACATTTAGAAACGGGTCTATCGCGAATTTATTTGGTTAGCCGCGACCACGACCAGTGAAACCTGTGTCGAAACGTCGGTAAATAAAGGTAACAAAATAAATTCGCGATAGACCCGTTTCTAAATGTGATTTGATATGTGTTTAAACCGCGAAAGTTTTAAATGTTATATAACAAGAAATACAGTAATGTAATACCGTAAAATGGGGTTACTTTGATTCTCGGGGTAACATTGATCATCGATTTTTGAGGAATAGGGAGTTGATTTTTGAACGCGAACAAACATTTTATAATATGGTTGGCATGCTTAACAGAAATAGATGATAACAGCATTCAGAAACGAATTCTTTATAGTTTTAAAATCGATGACCAATGTTACCCCATGAATCTAAGAAACCCCAGTTTAAGGTATCTATAAACAATGTTGTTTGATAAGATTCACAGAAGGGACGCCAGCTTTTAACCCTCCACGCAAAAAGAGGGGTGTTATATGTTTGACACCACGCAAAAAACGACAAAAAATCAAGTTTGTTGTATGGGAGCCCCACTAAAATATTTATTTTATTCTGTTTTTAGTATTTGTTGTTATAGCGGCAAGAGAAATACATCATCTGTGAAAATTTCATGTGATTCTATCACGGTTCATGAGATACAGCCTGGTGACAGACGGACAGACAGACAGCGGAGTCATAGTAATAGGGTACCGCCTTTGGTTACGGCACCCTAAAAACATGGTTTTCCAAGTATTTCACAATGATTCGGATAGTTTTCAAGGTCAGAAACTTGCATTTACAACACAATCTAAACTCACTAATTAGAATTATCATCACAAGAGATCACAGAGCGATAATAAACCGTGCTATTACCATAAGGTTAAGTTTTGTTCCTTTTTGCAATTAGTGAGTTTTGAATGTCACCTAACGATTTGGCAGGAGAGTTTTGTCACTATTACGAGTAACATAGAAATAAATCAGCCGAGCCTCATTTAATGAAAGGTGAACGTAGCATTTAAATGGGCTAAGTAAAAAAATATAGAGACGATAAATATTTAATTTAAAAAAATGGTTAAGCTCCCGACGGCACAACCTAAGCTCTATACATTGTAACCAATTACAACAGCGAAAAATAGTTTAACACGCCAGTCAAATATTAAATATGAAGTAAAAACCAAGAGCTCTCAGCCATGTCACAGGTGCACTAAAACGTTTCATACTATCTCTAAATAAAACGCGCCACTACAGAGGAAGCCATTCTGCATAGTTCACGCCCGAGGACACATTTTAAAGGACATTCCACCTTATCTATCCACATTTTAAAGCTATTTTACGACTCGGCGAAAGCGTCAAACTGGTTGGTTAAGCTGTTTTAGTGCTAATATGTTGCGTTAACGGGATGTATTTTGTTTATGAAGCTTTGTTTTCCTTAACACCACGAAGACGGCCAAGGATATTGCGTTAGGAATGGCACGAAGAAAACGCGAATATTTAATATGAGAACCGCTCTCAAACAAAGGTAGGCAGCGCATTTGTGATATTCCTGAAGTTGCAAGCGTCCATACTGCTTTCAATCAGGATTATTGCGTTTATGTATTAATAAAACATCCTGTGTCGGTTGTCGATGTTCAATGGAAACTCATCTGTGCAGTCAGCTACAGAGATACCTCACCCTCTCTGATACGTTTGTTTAAAGGGGGGTTAACTATCTCTGTAGCTGGCTGACGCATATTTATGTGTGTGACTTTGGAACCGCACATATACCTTTGAATTTCTTCGCACGTGTATTGTACGCCGGTTATTCTCAACGTTTTGTTTTACCTAAAGCAGATGACAGCTAAATTTCAAATGTAATTCGTACGGTACTCGTAATTTCCATGAAACTCACCACAGTCACCACACCACCACCACATACCAGTATAAGTGCCAGAATGTGAATTCACCTCTCGTTTGGAAGCCGCATTATTTAACACTCAGCATATCTGGTGGAAATCGTCCAATGTTATAATCTACTAGCTTCTGCGCGCGACTTTTTTGTGAGACGTGAGCGTGAAGAGGTAACAGACAGGCATACAGATAGACAGGCAAACAGTTACTTTCGCATTTATAAGATTAGAAATACATAGTTTTATATATATCTCGTCTTAATTCTCATCGCGTTGTCGCGTGTAATCCTTCAGTCAAAACACCAGGTCAGTGCCGTTATTGTGCCCCAGAAACCTTCACCGTAATAAAACCTTGTTTCCAGCCATGTTTAGCACTGATGCTATTTAGATTACGCTATGCACTTATCACCTCTTCCGCTCGGGCGACTCCGCGCATTCTGGCTCAACACAGACGCCATACGACATTTAACCTTTTCACACCTCGAATAAAGTCTACTTTCCATTAGACAGGGTGAGGCTAATGCATAGAAATGGGTGACGTAGCGAAAATACAAAGTTTAAACGTGAGATAGCTTGGTATGGTATACTATAAGTAATGTTGAAAGCATTTAGTTTTGGTAAGGGAGGTATTTAAGGCTAGAATGTTGAGGTTGGATTATAATATATGATATAACAGGGTAACTTTAGGAGACTTCGGTAATATGAGATAATTTGATGGAAACTTTTTAACCTAATAATAACATAATTAGTATATTTAGAGTTTTGAATGATTCACGGTTAGTTTCACTAGACTTATATTTGATTTGTTTGTGTAAAAAACCAGTGATATCCGAATCAAACACGCGTAGTGACACCGTGAGTGTAGTGTGTTTGGACAGACCAACGAGTGTGAACGCGACCGGACCAACAAGTGTGAATGCGACCGTTGGTAACGTTGAAAGTGAACGCAGCCGACGCGCAAGAATGAGGGTAGACAGAGCGCTGTCTACACAACTTTGACACCCACCCGCTATCTTCAGTCACCCGTGAACATGATGCATGTAACTGCGTCGAAATATCGGGAGCTCACAAATAACACAAAAGGTAATCACGGTCTATATCCCGGTCAATATAAGTCTAGTATAATTATTATATGTGAAAATTGAAATGTTTGGATATAAGAACTATTGCATGCGCGCTGCATGGATCTAAATGAAATTTGGCGCTCATGTAGGGCACTACTCTGCGCTGAATACCCGCAAGACTGTTGTTGGAGATAAGACCACCATGCTGAAATGATTTGAAGCTTATACTGGTACGAAATAGTGGTACATGCGTAGTGTTCTGCTCACTTCTTCTGAATCATCCTGTGAACATAATACACTCGTATGCTCCTAAATCACCCAAGGTATAATAGGCAAATCTTAATTTCAAATCATGGAAAACCGTTCTTCTATCTAAAGTTTAGTCGCAAGATATCAAACATAATCGTAAGTTTCAGCGCACGTACGTTAAGCCAATTTAATTCCAAGCAAATAAAACTATAACTCCCCGTTTCGGCCGCGGCCGATAAGTTTTTGCCAACTCAGGGTTAAACTTTTTGAGATAAACTCATCGAGCTGTCAGGATAACGGGAAATAATGGGTCTCCCAACAAGGAAATAAGACCAGATCCAATAAGACTCCGAGTTTGCGGGTCTTCGCAACGAAAGTTAACTGTGATTGAAAAAAATGGAGTTTGAAACGACGGGCTAGTTTGTAGTTGGATGTCGCCACGAACTCTTCACTATTAATGAGTGTTTATTGGTATTTTCTTAAGTTTAGAGTTTCTTTGGAGATTAGAGCATATTAAAACTAAATGTATTTAAAATAACACAATCTTCATATGGTAGTTTCGCTTATGCGTGCACTTACTTATATATATATATTAGTCTGTTGGTTCGAAGGTGGCATTCGGTTGTCAACTGCAGCTGCATTACTGTTGTGACACCACTGCGGCGGTGATAATGCCGCCGCTGTATTGTCAATTTCGTTGATAAAATGAGTGGACCGTTTTTTTTATCTACATATTTAAAAGAAGCCTTTATCAATGAGACATGTCGGTTCCGTTGGGCCTCTACATTACAGTGTCACTTAGATATAAAAAAAACTGTACACGAATATCGCAGTTTTAGACAGTGGTTTCGCCAATATTGCTTGTAATTGGCTCACTGCTTCTTTGTTATTACTTCTATGTTGTTACTTTAGCTGAAAGTTTTCCTAATAAATAAAATAAAATAAATAAATAAATAAATATTGAGTGAAAAATCCCAATATCAGTTACTGCATAAGGAGCTTCAAATAGTTGCGCCGTCTTGTCTCCGAGTCCGAACACATCCCATTAGAAAGTGTTGTACTTGTGACTTGTGAGAAGTTTGGAGCGTCATCAATCTCAGTTCCCTCAGAAGCAGTAGCTGCCGCAAACCGGTCAGCCTCCTCGTTTCCTACCAAGCTGATATGTAACGTAATCCACTATATATTCAAAACCTTCCGCAATTTCGGAGCTTAGAGATTTGCATTAAGATTCGGTACGCCAGTGAAAAGCACCGTTCGCCTGAGGCACACCGGCTTGAACGTCATAATCGGCGGCAGTAACGCGGCGGCGAATGTCACTCATAATGTCAAGGAAATTGAGATAGCGGCAGCAGAAACGACTTCGCAACAACAGTAATGCAGCTTCAGACTAAGATCCGAACTTCACCACCAAAGTCGCGGAGTTGTCGTAACTATAAGTATAACAGATACAAAACTTTTTTTTTACTAAAGGAAATGATTACACTATGCCCAGATGTTTCGCTTTACGAATCATGTGTAATTGCTGTTTACATAGTACGATTTTTTTTATGTGTATCTTGTTCGTAAACCGTAAATTTTCTTGTAGTATTACTCCACAATCGTTATTGTTACTCGGGAGTATTGGGTAAATTTTGTCTATAAATCATATGCTTTACGTCGAGCTCCCAGGACGAAATGTGTACCTTATTAAAGCACTAATTAAACACTTATTGTGTAATTTTAATATGAAAATATAGTACCAAAAACAATGTAAAATTGTATTTTGTACCCATAATTAATGATACGGTCTTTAACAGCGCGATTAGGGAAATTAATTAGAGATTCACCAGATATGAAATAGTAAAGATATGTAACGTCCCACGGGTAAAGGTACCTTATGGCAGTTGGTTATAAACGCCGCTCCAATTAATATTGGATGGCGCTCACGTCGCATTTTTTTATTCTCTCTAATTCATTTCCCGAATTGCGCCGTAAGTGTACTTATAGCACTCACTTGTTGTAAAGAACGATGTCTGGCAGCCATATGTGTTCAGAAGGCACGTGGAGAGTTTTGACGTCGCCGTAGTCTTCCGGGTTCCACTTGAGTTTGTAGTCGTTCCACTCCTGCAGACAAATGAAACAGTAATACAATATGAAACTTAGACATAAATAAAGAAGAAGAAGAAGAAAGACATTTATTCCATAAAGCACACATGCACAGGACAATACGATGAAATAAATAAGATAAAGAGAAAAAAATAAGAACAGCAAAAATAACAAAAACAAAGGCAAAATTATTTACACATTAAAAACAGAAAAGTACACACGGGTCCAGCAATGTGTGCAGTAGGGAAAAGGCCCTGAGATGCTGAGACAGGACTCCTGTCTCAGCATAATATTGTTGCAATTATTTGCAAACGAGGCAAATTCCAACGCTGTTATTCTGCCAAGGCCTTAGGGAGTGACATATAAATATTAGTAAGATATAAATGGTGATATTATTTCAAACTTCTTTGTCGTCCCCTTTTGTCTTAGTAATGTTCTCTAAAATGTTCCAGGAATAATACCTACTCATCCACATAAACAACTGCATAGTTTTAAACTTTATCTCCGTAAGCTAGGTTTATTTAATTACTATAATCCGAAACGAAAGAGTCAGCCTGGTTAGGTTAGGTTAGGTTAAGTTAGCGACTAGGACACGACAGCGCTTAGGCGCGTAAACAAAAAACTACCTACTAAACCTACTAAGTTCAATTAGGTTAAATTGGATATTAAAACGGTGAACAATCATGGCTTTTATAGAAATTTCTGCTATAATTTTTAAGCAACAAGTAGAATAGTCCACAAAAAGTCGTTATTGTTCATTTTTATTTTTAATCATCACTGTAACATTAATCCCGAGGAATTAAATTTGGAATTCCTTTTTATCGGTGCAAAGATTAAATTCAGTCTCAAATGAATCTTTTTTTTTTTAACGAACGGAATAGGAGCCGTGGTCGGGCATCGGATATTGCGGGTCTTATTAAAGTTCCGGAGTGTCAATAGAAACAGGCGTAGAGCGAAAAGGGAATCAGTGCCTTAGGTTTTATTTTTAAGTGTTTTTAAGTTGGCATCAGATTGGCACCTTAGCGCAGAATGTTTTTCAGAATGGTCAAACAGAACGGTAAGGCGTGTCTTCTGCACCAGACCTGGCTAGCATGAGTTGCATTCTCACCCTTGACTCCATACATCTATTGCGACTTCAAGTATGGACTTGGAGAACGTAACTCATGGTCGCCGGTCAGAGGTCGACCGTAGGTTGGAGTTTATTTATTTATTTAATTACATTAACAATCATCATCTTCCTCGCGTTGTCCCGGCTTTTTGTCACAGCTCATGGGAGTTTTACGAAAGCCACTACTGCCATCTGATATTAACGCCGAGAGGAGAAACTATGCCTTATTGGGATTAGTCTGCTTTCCTGACGGTGATTTCCTTCACCGAAAAGCGACTAGCAAATATCAAATGATATACCGTACATAACTAGAACCGAGTTCCTTGGCACGAGCCAGCAGAGGGTTTGAAACCGCATCCTCCGTATTGAAAGTCGCACCAGTCGCAGTCGCACGCTCTTACCGCTTAATTTATTACGTTAACAATATTACAGTTTAATACCAAAGTGTATACGTTATGAACACACCAATGAGTTCCTAAAAACCGGACAAGTGCTAGTCGGACTCACCCACCAAGGGCTCCGTACTTTTTAGTATTTGTTGTTATAAACTTCAAGACCGAGTGAGGAATGCCGAGATCCGACGCCGCACCAAAGTGCAAGACGTCGGATACGTCATTACCAAACTTAAATGGAGCTGGGCGGGACATGTTGCCAGACAGAGTGATGGCAGGTGGGCCAAAATGTTAACGGAATGGTGGCCGCTTTCAGACGAAAGGAGTGCCTGGCGTCCGTTGGCTCGTTGGGTGGACGACATTCGGAAGACTGCGGGTCACTTCTGGATAAGATTGGCTCAGGATCGGGATAAGTGGCGTACGCGAGGAGAGGCCTATGCTCAGCAGTGGGCGATAGAAGGCTGATATGATAATGATGATGATGATGATGATGATGTTGTTATAGCGGCAACAGAAATACACCATCTATGAAAGTTTTAACTCTCTAGCAATCACAGTTCATAAGATACAGCCTGGTGACAGACAGACAGACAGAGAGACGGACAGTGAATTCTTAGTAATAGGGTCCCGTTTTTACCCTTTAGGTACGGAACTTACGTGTCCTAAAACTAAGCTTAAACTTAAGTACTTATATATACATAGGTATACCTATCTGTTAACTTGCGAAGATTTAATTGATATTATAAAAACTTTCTTAAGCCTCCGTTTGAACATAATTCCATCTAGCGCTTTCAAATCTAGAGGAAGATGGTTGAAAATGAGACTTAAAAAAAAGGATTATAAAGATATTCCAATATTACCCATCAAGATTTGATTTTGATTTGATTAGTTTATTGTCATTAAATACTCAATCTAAATTGGATTTCTAAGGATATAATCTTAAGTCTCTCCTTTCTTGCCTCTTATAAACTAAAGTTCTACTTCCAGAATCAATGCCGTGTTATTAATTTTAAAAGCAATAATTTAGCTCGCTTCAGGGAATTTCGCCGTGATTTCCCGAAGGAATATTGCTTCGTCCAGCCGAAGTGTGGATTTTGTAGTCGATTCGACAAAGATTGATGCAACGACTAACTCCATGTTAATGCAATTATCTCGTGTGTTGTGTACGTGTATAAACATAAACACTACTAAATAAACAACTGGATTCTGAACTAACATTAACACTACATTATTTGTTAAGCGTCCTTCTAACTATAGTATTTAAAATAATATTATAAGACAATTTTACACCGATCAGTTCCACACTGTAAGCTCAGGGGGCCTACCGTGAAAACCGAAATTCGCAAATTGCGGGGATCTTTCTCTTTTACTCCAATGAAGGCGTAATTAGAATAACAGAAAAAGATGCCCGCAATTTGCGAGCTTCGATCTTCGCGGTTATAGCCCGTAAGGCTTGTGTTGTTTATTGTATAATATATATTTATAATATAAATACATATACATACATTAAAACATTCATAGCTGACGAACAAATTTTTGTGATAAACACTAAAATAAATGCCCTTACCAGGATTCAAACCCTGGACCTGCTTCGTAAGCAGGTCACTGCCAACTATCGTGAGACATTTCAAAATATTTAGATCAGTAGGGTTTCACTCACTATTATTCGGATTCCAGACGAATTCGAAACATGTCGCCAAAAGCGACTTAAAAATAATAGTGATTGATACCGTACTGATCTAAATATTTAGGCTATGTATGTTTTAAATTTTAGTACGACTTCAATTTATGTACCACAGTTACTACATAAAAATATAAACGACTATAATTAAAAACAAGCACGAAAGTGTACAAAAACTAAATTGAATCACCTCTTTTCCAAGCGAAAGTTGCCAGCAACCGGCAACCCACTCTCACGCTCTCAATTATTATTTTGGCAAGCTTTGCCTACGTTACATGGAAGTGCTGTTGCTAAAACTCAATTTAAATTTGTCTACGCAGTCTTAATTCAGCCGTCTTCGTATGGTGTTGATGAAGTCAGGAATTTCATTTAATTTCGTTATAGCAGGGCCTTTTCCTTATGTTGGCTTTGCATTAACGTGATGTTGTTTAAATTCTTGGTTTAAGTCTCAGAGCATAAATACTAGAGGGCAAGCCGCCGGCGGCCGCGTCGCAGTTGTCAGCTCAATGAACATACACCGCCGCTAGTTGTTACCGAGTTAGTAGTTACCGTCAGTTGTTACCAAGTGTGCATGAATGCTACATTTAATGTAGGCTATGTCACCTGAGTCACAAAAACATAAATCAATTTACTGCAACTAAGCTCATCATAGGCTAACTACATTTCACGCTTCGTTGGAACACTCGACACAAACAAAAACAGCAACTCAAACTCAAATAACTAAATAAACTGCTATAAGCAAAACCCCTTCCACCCAATTGAGTCAATAATATTTACTAATTGTAATTGTAAATGTAGGTACTTTGCTTAATGTACATTCATGTATGTTGTGGGTAAGCGTACAATAAATGATGATTAGTCTTGATCTGAAACTGGTGTTTGATTGTCGATTCCCAAGTACATTAACATGGCGCAGTCGGTAGGATAATTATGTTAATGTACTTGGGAATCGACAATCAAACACCAAAGACTAATCATCATTTATTGTACGCTTACTTATGGAAAAGATCACGTGATTATTCGTTCGCATCTGTCATCCCGTTAATTTTTATTTGTTCACAAGGAGACCAATTTAATGCACAATTCAAATTCACTGGTCCCGTGCCCATTAATGTAAGAATTAAATAACGACATCCAAAGTGCCCAAGCGCGTCACCCCGACCGCTAAAGATCGAAAATTGTCACTCATCAAACGAAAAACTCCGCAATTTTTCAACAAAAAACCAAGGGCAATATTAAAATTCTCTTTCCCCGGCGTCTGACAATCGTCAAGGATTTTTCAATTGACCGCCTTCGTGTGACAATTTCCTGGCCGCCCGCTCTTTAACGTCATTTATGTATGAGGGAAATAGAAAGTTTCAATGTTAGGGTCGGTTTTATGTTTTTATAACATTGCCTTTTTGCTATACAGGCGACGTTAAGCCGAGAGTAACTGTATCTTTTGGTAGAATGAGATTTTTTATGCGCGGAAAGGTTGGGGAGAGTTTGTTATTTAGTAACTGACTGACAAGAAGTGGAAGGTAATGTTTTTCAAAGAAGCCTTCAGCCCTATCCATTTAATGGATTTTAATTTATATAGGTGTGGTGAGATGATGTGAAATTTTTATGTAACTTATTGTTACATTATTTGTTTTATGTTTACAGTTACAAAAACAAACGATATTAAGTACTTAGTTACATTAGAATACATTTTCCACATGAATATTAACATTTTTTTATATAATTAACACCGACGACCGACCGGTCTGGCCTAGTGGGTAGTGACCCTGCCTGTGAAGCCGATGGTCCTGGGTTCGAATCCCGGTAAGGGCATTTATTTGTGTGATGAGCACAGATATTTGTTCCTGAGTCATGGGTGTTTTCTATGTATTTATGTATTTGTATATTATATATATCGTTGTCTGAGTACCCACAACACAAGCCTTCTTGAGCTTACTGTGGGACTTGGTCAATCTGTGTAAGAATGTCCTATAATATTTATTTATTTATTTATTTATATATTTAAACGTATAAAATATTCGGAAGAAAAAAATAGTATAGTTTGAAGTACTGCTTGGGTTGAATAGGGACCAAAGACATTTAAAAGCTTATAGAGTAATAGAAAATTGTAACAATTACGTACTGTTTAGTAGGTATTAAAACAACTATTGTTCACAAGAACAATCTTAAGTATGGTTAACTCCCAATGTAAATGTAAAGAAAAATATAATCAACAAAGCGAAGAACAGACAGAAATACGGGGGATTGTTTGAGAAATATTTAAAAGTTCCTCTGCAAGAATCCACGGAAGAATGCGGCCAGGAAACAAAGGCTTTCCGACGCGGACGAGGATTATACAATTTTTGAACAAACTCAACTCGGGCGGCGGTGTTGCCTGACTTTTGTTTTTCCATGTGGGAATATCAGACATAACACCCATGAAACACCTTTTAACACGGGGATTATCCTGGAAAAAGTATTAAAAACCGCCTCCTGATCTAGTCTGTAGGAACCCTCCCTACGAGTAAGTTCTGGGTTCAAAGCCTGGAAAGGGCATTTATTTTTGTGCTCATTACAGATATCACTTTCTGAGTACCTACCAAATTAATGTTTTCTATGTATTTTAGTAGTTATCTACATTTATCTATCTATTTTTGTATCATCATCGTTTAGTACCCTAAATACAAGCCTTATTGAGCTTACTGTTGGGCCAGGTTAATTTGTGTAAGATTGTTATTGCTATTGTAGCTATTGTAGTGTTTCCTTGAGAGTCCCCGGTAAGCTCGGCTGAATTTCACCTTCCCATACAAACGGAGTTTCGTTCTCATTTTAAAACTACGTGTTGGATTGTAATGAAACTTTCCATATATAATGACATGAGGTATATCTAGGTCTGTAATTAGTTCATATAGCTCTGGTATATAAAACAAACGAAATAGAGCAAAAACAAGTTTTGTATAATAACTTTTACTATTGTATCTGTAGCTACATAAACTAATTACAGACCTAGATATACCTTATCCTATTGTAAGTACAAAGTTTCAAAGCAATCTAGCTAGTCGTTTTAAAATGAGAGCGTAACTACGTTTGTATAGAGAACCGAGCTTGGGGACTTAAAAATAATTTTGGCATAACCTATGATTTCTGGTTTTTCTCGCATCCCCACTTGAATTAAACAATGAAATGGAGCAAACGACTAATATATATCGACTGCAAATAACTAATAAGTATCAAATAAATTTAGATAAAAAAAAATACGTTCGAATGGTCCCGTGCTGGATTATTTTCTTTTGCTAACAGGAAATATTGATATCAATCAACGCACTCGGGCGTGCAAACTAAACAAACGACCTGTGAAATCCACCGAATTCAACAAAGCCATTAAAAATGGATCGAGTTATTGTGTAGTCAAAATAAAATAACCCGTGCCGAGCTGAGCGAATACGATCTCTCTGCTTTAGCGGAATTAATAACAATAACCCCGCGGGGCAGCTTGTGGCGAGCTGAAGGTGAGTGGCGACACCGCGGACCCCTATTCCAGAGGGCCCTTTCATCTGGCCCTCGTCTTTGTGCTTGCCTTCACCGGCCGGCCAGAGTGGAGTGGCAAGAACGGGACCTATGCTCCAGGTTGGAAGTGTAAAATGTCATAACGCCGGCGGCCTGCTGCTGAACGGCAATCCGGGAACTGGCTACCTCAGACTTATCTCTCGACAAACCCAACGCACGCCTCCCAAAGGTCCGGGACCCCATGGTCCCGAGATATGGAAAGACAGTTAATAATAATAATAAGCCCGCAGGCTGCCGCCCGAGCTGTTAGGGAGTAACGACATGTGACAACGAGTGCTCCCGAGATTCTCTGGCGTGTCTTCGTCAGTTGGAGGGGACCCGCAGGACTCTCAGCTCTGGCTTGCCTTCATTGGCCGTTCAGAGAGGAGTCGTTAGAGCTATAGGTATGCTTCAGTGGTGAAAGTGAAAGATGCATAAGTCACGAGGGCACAGTGGCTGTTAACAGCCAGTTACAACAACAACAACAGTTATAAATCATCCTCGTTCGGACCTCGTACACGTTTCCGAAACTACCCTACACTTTATAAATATTAATAGAAGGGCCAAAAGGTAAGATATTGTTTCCGGATTGGAATATCATTTGGACATGTTTTGTGATGAGGGAGAAAATACATTTAATATTTAATACGGAATTGAAATATTGCGACAAGACGGTACCTATGATTGAATCGCAAATCCTTTAAATTTAGTTAGGGTACACAATCCTAAAAACTTGACAAAACAAATAATAAGTATATACACTTTTATTATTCCTATACCTACAAAATTAATTTTGTAAAGAAGTGTAGTTAACCGGGAAAGCGTGGCCGCGGGTAGCCTAGTGGTAAGGGTGCGTAGACAAGATGCCAATCATTCACGCTCCTTAGCATAGCGTAGTTATCTCTCTCTATCACTCTTCCATATTATTGCGATCCGTTCGCTACGGAGCGTTAACGATTTTTATCTTGTCTACGCTACCAAAGAGAATATAATAAGATAGAGCGGTACTGTCATAGTAAATTTTGTAACCGCTGTAAATTCACTGCCATCTATCGACATACTTTAAAACTAAAAATGAAGATTTATAAAAATACGTTAAAATGTATTTTATGTATGGATAAATGATTTTTTATTAGCATTAATTATTTTTATATGATTTTGACCCATGTTCTTTCACTGATATGCGTTAAAATAATAAATAACAAACGAAACCATCAACGCCCTCTATACGAGAGTAGGCCAAAACTAGTGGCGCCCTCTGATCGAGAATCACATTTTCGTGATTTTCGAGGCACGTTTTTTCCTTAGACTGTATCCATCTATTACGGAGTTATATCTATCTTTGACGCTAGGCACCCAGGGCGTTAACCGAGTAAGCTGAAGACACCGGTTCGATTCCGGTCTCAGCTACCGGAGGGCTTGGTTACTTTTTCTTTAATACATGACATCTATTTAAATTAATAACTTACCTATAATATAAGTGTGACTACTCAAATACACACTTATTCCCTATTTATTCCCTAGCTGTAAAAAAAACGTAACTCAATTTTCCATGTCCATAAATACACCTTGAAAATTTCTCATCCCGATTTCCTTCACGGCTCGCATACTAATCTGAGTTAATCTTGACTTAAGTTGGTTCCTAATTTACTGAATTTAAAGCCTCGTTTATCTTCAAGGAGCTTCCGCCGTAATTATGCATTATCTACATGGCGACTAATCCTTCAAGAATATTAATGTACTCAGTTCTTGTTATTCATAAGCACGCTTCGTTTACAATCGCTTAACAACATATTGATTAGTGCCGAAAACTTTATCTATTTCAATCTCGCCGAATTTATTCAGCGATGTTTCTGAGATCAAGTTTTTTAACGTCCACATATCTACTCGTAAAAGTTCTCGTAATAATAAAAATTATGATCGACCAAGCGGAGTTTACGATTTGTTTATTGGGCCGACGATAGTCGAATTTTTTCGACATTTGCTTGTAACAAAATAAACAGAACGTCTTCAGTTGTTTGTTTAGTTCGATTAATGCGGATACTTTGTGTGATTCTATTCTCTGTGATGAATGCTGGAATTTCTTTGCGACAATCGGAAGCGAAGATGTTTTTCTTGTATTGACCGCGCTTTTCAATAATTGTGGATATCTCGTTTATACTCGTCGTTGAACTATTTTTTCGAAAACATAACATAAACAGAAACCCCTTAAAAACCCTTTAACAAGTATGACGGTTTAGGTAACTTTTTATTTACCTAATTCAAAAAGTTTGCCTTCAAATGAATGTAAAGTAAAAAGATTAAATTTTCAAATTCTAATTGGCACCTTGCAAATCACAAGTATCACAACCAATTGTTCTAATCCGCTTTTTAACATGACTATTCGGCTTGCTGCTGTCAAATTCATTTCACCAACTCCACATTTCGACTTTAGTGTGAAGGCATTAATACAGAATGCGTCCTTTGAGACATCTTGAGGGACATTGTAGTCCCTTTGATGGTATCGGAGCCCTAAAAGTGAACAAAATAGCCGACACCTATTAGTCAGGGAGTTGACATGTGCAGAAAGGGCCGTCCGGTTCTCGCTTGCCCTTCCTCCCATTTGTCAAAGGTTTAAACGGGGTTATGAGGTCCTGTTTTCTTGACGTCTTTTGTGAGCGTTTGAGTGAGTGTGGTATCTATTTGGGGTTTGATACTTGAGGTCCCTGGGAAGATGAATGTCTTGGGTTTGTCAGTCAATGGAAACGGTGGGTTGGCTGTAATTTAAACTTGCGAGGATTACCCAAGCCGAGTATTTAGTGGTCATTTAAGGTCCGGTTTGGCAGAATCTAGTTGATCTGGGTTTAAACATCTTAATTGTGTTTAACCTCTTGCCTGTGTATGTTAAAGACATTGGCCGAGTTAATAATCTTTCTGCATTTTTTGCGAGCACGAATTATTATGTTCTAAGTATACATACAAGCACAACCGATGTTTTAACATACGATTTTTGTTCACCATCATCATCATCATCATGTCAGCCGATAGACGTCCACTGCTGGACATAGGCCTCCCCCAAGGCTCGCCACTCCGACCGATCCTGTGCCGCTCGCAACCACCGAATTCCCGCGACCTTCACCAGGTCGTCGCTCCATCGCTCCATGTCCACCATACACATATATAATGCTAACTAATATGACTTAGTGACCCTGCCGGCCTAGCCAAGGTGACAATCGCTATCGCTTCGACAACGAAACGCTTTGTGTCTCTCTATCACTCTTCCATATTAGTGCGACAGTGACAGTTGCGTTTCGATCGCTACGGAGCGTTAGCGATTGGCGTGTTGGCTACGCGGCCTGAGCAGACGGTCGAACACATTGTTCTAGAATGCCCTTTAACCAAATTCAACGGACGGATCGAAGACCTCGCGAACCTCAGTGAAAGGGCCATTGAGTATCTGAAGAGTGCAAACATCAATCTCTAGAATAATATTTGATTAGAATCCAGTAACAGTAATGCCATACGATAAATAAATAAAAATATGACTTAGTTTTTCTTTGTTTAGGCTATAGAATACAGTAGAAGGTAGTAAAATTTTAAACTCACCTGTTCTACCCAAACGTTCGTTGTCATGATTTGATTCTTAAGGTTCTGAAAAGAAGGAAAAGCACAATTAGCAAAATAATAATCATTCGTTCCTATAATAAATTAGTTTGTATTATAACATTTATAACCCCAAAAAGAGAAATTACTACCTACAGCTTTTTTTATCTACTATTACAGAATAAATAATAGTACTAGGAGTTTTGAATGATTTACGGTTAGTTTCACTAGACTTATATTGCATGCATCTTGTTATCGGGAGCTCAAAAACAATACAAAAGGTAATCACGGTCTATATCCCGGTCTATATAAGTCTAATAGTACTAGGTACAGAAGACTCACTCTCTAACAAAACGCTTCTATTATGACAGATATGAACGCTAGGTGGCGCAAGCCCGAACAGGCGTCCGTTCCGTAGCGGTGCGCGGCAACTACTATGGCTAGGCACCAAAATTGGTGTGGGCCGCATGTACTTGTAGCGACGCGACGAAATCGCGGAGTGAGCCACGCCTGCTACTGTTACTGATAAAGTTGATTTGCCGGACTATAATTTATATTATGTATATAGTTTTTGTGAAACAGGCTCGTTGCCTCTGAGAATATAGCAACTAAAGGTCTAAGAACAAATTAAATTATTTTCTATGAAAATATTTTAATTTAGTTTATTTCAACTAAAGGTCGATTCAAATTTAACTTGTTATGTTTTTGAACTGGTTTTGGTACCACCTTGACAATCTTCTTAGTGATTGGCATTTCACGTACGACTTTCATTTCACGTAAGACTTTCACTTCATTTCGCATGCAACAATCAGCGTGAGCAATCTTCAAGTGTCGAAATAAGATCAAAACCCTTACGAGTTCTTAAATATAATTCGAATCATTACCTGCTTACTTTATGAAAATTGTTGCTTTCCAAACAACAATATAAATAATACTCAACTTTGGGAAAGGGTCGAGAGGGCCCAATGACCCGTCAAGTAGAAACACTCAAACTTTCCACTTCTCTAAACTTTTACACTTCGTCGCATTATTTTTACAAAAGGCCGTCCTTTAAATAACTTTTGGACCTTAGATTGAGCCCAAAATAGACTTAAAGGTCAATAATAGCATCGAAAGTGTCTACCGTCCTCTATTAGTCTTACCTTTGTGCAAATGAATTAGACTGGAAGATAGGTACTTTTAAAAACGAACTAACTGTAGAATTATATAGGCTGAGCTACGAGTGAAGTATTCGCTACATGTACGACTGTCGACTGTCACGCAATCTACTCGTAGCATCCGCAAAACGTCAATTCACTACATTTTATAAAACAACTCCAAAACTCAAAAAGTACTAAACGGATTTCCATACGATTTTCACCTATCAATAGAGTGATTCTTTAGAAAGGTTTAAGTGTAAAACTTGTTAAGATTTTGTGTAAATTGGTTGAAATATGACCATGTTTGCTAATGATGTCGGAAAAAGTCACGCTGGATCATCATCAAAATGCTTTAATCGAAAACGCTGCCTAATCCGTTTGAGCTATAACAACACAATGTATTGTAGGGTTGTCTCTCTTTCATTGGTCTACAAAATAGTCCGCAATGGTGTATGTTTCTCTTTTAAGGATAACTTACTATACCCATTCTTAAAGCCTGACCAGTAATATATGATCATTGTCAAGAGGGCGCTATTGTTGCGCATGTATAGGTGACAGTTCCGTATAGTATGAAAAACTTATTTCCAGTGAAATTCCGCAACATGGCGCGTGATGCGTGATCATATATTCCTGGTCAGACTTTAACTTTTAGAAAAAAACAATATTATATGGTATTTGCAAAACTATTTACACGCAATCAGCATTTTCTTACCCTATTCTACTTGGAGCTCGGTAGATATACTCGGTTGTTATATTCCATGAGTATAGTCTCGGTAGATATACGCGATTGTTAATATATACTATGCGTATAGAAGTATTTATAAGTGTGAGAAAATCTAGTTGGAATTCAAGACGCAATACGTTTTCTCAACCTGTTCTGCTTAGATCTCGGTAGGTATCGTGACAGGCGAGTGCCACAGACGGATCCAATTCTGTCGATATCCAGCGAACAACGCGTCCTGCTGTGTATTCCAATAGGCTACGAGAGCAAGTCAGGTTTCCTTGCAGACTAGTTTAACAAGATGTTTATAACCTTTTTCTAATTAGATCTTTCCCGATTACATCCTCGACGAACACTCTGTGGGCCTAGCTAAGATGACAATTACATCTACAAATGCCAAACGAAAAGAATAAATGCATCGGTATGACACCAACACCCACCCACCACCCACCAGCACCCCTACAAGAAGTCACGTCACATTTCTACTCTAGTAGCATTTATTTTGTTGGGCCTAAATGCTACTAGGATATACATTATTTAAGTTTGGATTAGCTTCTTTTTAAGGTTCCGTAGTCAACTAGGAACCATTATTAGTTTCGCCACCTCCGTCTGTCTGTCTGTCTGTCCAAGGCATTGCTCCGTGATCGTTAGTGCTAGAAAACTGCAATTTGGCATGGATATATAAATCATCAAATCCGACATAGGCGTACCATAGGCCATAGGCTTGTTTGATACAAATAAACATTCATTCAGTCATTTAAAAAAAATTTAGGGTACCCCCTACAGGTAAAGTGGGGGTGTAATTTTTTTTTCGCTTCAAATCTACATTGTGTGGTATCGTGGGAAAGCTCTTAAAAACACATAGGGGTCTTCAACAAACATTGTTTGATAGAGTGAATATTTTCGGTAATAATCACTGTGAAGGAAATAAAATGTGTACCCCCTCTCTTACTTTTGAACCAATAAATTCCAACCAGGCTCCAAAAAATTTCAGCTCAGCTCGCTCAGCAGTGGGCGACTGGAGGCTAAAATGATGATGATGATGATAACGATGATGTCAAAAATATAGACAGCAGCATCGATTCTGACATTTGCGACGGTAATGCAGCCGGCAATAATACCGCTCTGCAATACTGTGAATCTGTATGTACCTACACTGATAGCTCTCCTGTTTACTAGGTGTATAGTAAGCAACTGGAATCACACCCTGCAATCCAAAGGTATTTTAAATATAAGGCGCTTTCAAAGAATCCCTGTTTCCCGAGAACCGGCGCAGAGCGTTCCTCGACAGAGAATGCAATTCGATCTGACCGGTATCTAGGTAATTATAGGTCACGGAATCCGGACGGTCACGGAACGGCGAAGTTGTTCTTATACGTTTAGTTCCTTTAAAGTTATTTCATTTGTTTTCGCTCAGTGGCTGTGGAGTGATTCCCATTTGTTCCATAGAAAGGTGACGTCATGGTACAAAGTAGCGATTTTTCCCTCATTTTGTTCTATCTTCCTAAGAATATACAAATGAAATATGCAAATGCCACTGAAATATAAAGAAAACGTAACAAAACAAATGCAGCTCTGTTCCAATTTAATATGATTTGAATTTCATCGAACTAAATAAGTCGTAGGTAGAACATTGGGCCTTAGGAGGCTATAGAACTACATTCTAACTTTTACTCACTAGAACAAAATAAAACTATTGTATCTCACTTTGTTCCATCATGAAAAATAGTTATTTCATTTCCTAGTTATCCCACAGAGGTACGTACTAGTTTCTTAGCAAATCCTTGGCCACGGCCGTTATATTTCACACAAGTCAAGTTTTTAACGATGCACTCATGGGATGACTTGATGACTGACATACTATAATCACACTCAATGTGGAAAAATGTTTTAATAAGATGAAGTTACATGTATAATAAATGTGTGCATACATGTATGAATAATAATACAAACTACTTAGGGGTTTACAATCTGACAATAAAATTTGTCGAGAAATAGTAAAATTTATTGAGAAGAATGAAAACCAAGTTAATGGGTTTTGAAAACTAAACGATACCTTCCTACCTTCTTCAAAATACAATATAATACAAACTACTTAGGGGTTTACAATCTGACAATAAAATTTGTCGAGAAATAGTAAAATTTGTTGAGAAGAATGAAACCCAAGTTAATGGGTTTTGAAAACTAAACGATACCTTCCTACCTAATTCAAAATACGTACAAACAGAACAACAACATACTAACCTGAAGAAGTACATAACAACTTTATCACACCCTGTTATCCCCTCTTAAAACACTCAACACGCCTTCAATTCAAATTACGTCATTAACAGATAGCTTCACGTTATTCGGGTGTTAAGTCGTCATTGTCTTAAATCGTCGCGTAATCCTTTAAGATAGCATATCGAAGCGATAAAATTATTTATTTGCCAATCTGTTTGTGTCGTAATCGAGTCTCGGGGGATTCGATTAACGAGGTGAGTCGATTATTGCTTATCGATGATGTATCGATACTATTACACGCTTAAGGGATCGAGTTTGGTCTAGATGGTAATTTATGCTTCGATTAATCTGATTTATTTAGGATAAGGTCAATGTGGAGACCGTATGTATGAAAGGTAAGACACACTACACACACTTTCGTCACATGTAATTCTTGCGTTTTACGCAATAAGTATTTCTAAAATAACCTGACTTCGCTTAATATTTATTTATTTAAAAGAAACATACTTATTCTAAAACCTAAATGTTGAATTACATATTCACAAATAAGATAAGATAAGATAAGATAAGATAATCTTTATTGGTACAATACAGGTACACGTCAAATACAATTTTGTACAATAAATAAAAAGTATTTCGACAGAAAATATACACAACATTGTAATGTCATCAATTCATAATTAATAGAATATAATAAATTACAAAAAATTTTTTTATATAATTAATTATTATATTATAAAGTCATTGGCAGTTCCATTATTTCATTAACAGTATAAAAGTTTTTTGTGAGCAGCCACACTTCTAAATTCCTTTTAAAGGATGGGTGAGACGGTGCATCTCTTATGGTATCTGGGAGGCGGTTGTATATCGCAGGGCCTATGACGTATACCGACTGCTCTGATCTTGAGAGTTTGTGAAGCGGTGCAACTAGACGGTCTCGGTGTGAATTACTTCGTAGATTATGTGAGGTCACTATGCCTTTACGTTTAAATTTGTTTATATTTGTGTGGGTAAAGGTCGCGATTTGGAGAATAACTAAGCTTGGTAGGGTTAAAATGCGCAGGTTTTTAAAGTGATCGCGGACTGATTCGTCACTACGGATACCTACGATGCCTCTTACTGCGCGCTTCTGCATTTGAAAGGCACGATCAAAATATTTATTAGAATAAAGGTAAAGTCAAGTTTCTTTTATTATTTTTATTTTCTTTTCCTTTTTTTAAGAATTTGATATATTTTCTGAATTTAATACGTATTTGTATCATTTGATGTACTACATATATATTTTTAAATCAAAATTTCTATAAAGAAAAGTAGTACCTACCTACTGTATGTATGTATGTAATTGCATGAATCCTGTCACAGAATAAGTAATAGTATTATCATACAGAACGGCCACGCACCACCCCGCCCCGATTCGAATTACCTCGCCCCGCGACAGCAGATTGACGGCCATATTTGCCGGCCGCTCAGTACTATTTTAAAGCAACTTACTCACACTATGAAGCACGACGCGTGTACAGACTTGTCGTTCACACATAGAAACGCAAGTGATTTTTGATGTAAAGCGTGTCCGCCCTGTGATCCTGTAGTAATTTAAATTGTATTTTTTCTTATTTACTTTAATGCATGTGAATTATAAGATGTAGTAATGTTTTAAAAAGATGTGTCCCGCCGAGTTTGTTGCCGGTCCCATATTAGGATACTTCCTCCAATTGAAGGGGGATTTAAATCTTCTCGAGGCAGAGGTGTAGGGTTAGAGCCGACGTAGCTTTATTTGACGTTCATAAGCGCATTGTAGTACGCCTACTTGAAACTATCTTTATCAATGTGGGTTAGTTGGTTGCTGCGGGATAAGTGCGGCAGGCCTTAGTATTGCAGGATTGCGGTCTGTTTACATATTGAATAGTGTTTAATGTCAGTTCATAAATATGTTACTTGCTACTTGAGTGAAGTGATAAATGTATGAACTCGCAATAAAACACTACAAACATCACATCTCAATGTGAAGGCCAAGCATATATTATACCGTATAGGTACGTATCCCGCAGCGCACACTTATTCGTTTTGACGTTAACTATATAGTAATTTATTTACTGAATTATTATTATTTCCAAGGTATAACCATTGGTACCTACAGTGTATTGGTATCTACTAAACTCTCATGCTTTTGGAAATTATAAAATCAATTGCAATAAAAGTTTAAAATGTTAATTCGTCTGCTTCCAAGCAAGTTCGGTGCCAATTTCCGCTTTCGCGACCTATGACTGATCACTTGGAGTAATGCCAGTGCGATGCTAAACTAGAGAATAGCCTGCACTATGGTCCTTATTCAAAAACTAAAAGCTGATAACAATATGCGATTTCCAACAGGACGCTGCTGAAGCTCCAGTAGTGTCAGGAGCGTGTTGTAGACCCTTTTTTAAGGTGTATTAACACCGCAGTTAACTAACGAAACTTCCGTGAGACACAGACATATTAAATATATTAATAACGGGTCACTCACGTATTTTAAATCGAAAAACGCTCGACATGTTTCACTCCGTACCGAGCAGTGTCATCAGGATCTTGCGTTGACGGTGACGGACCAGCGTAAACTGCGGGCCGCAGCCCACCGCACCCGATGACTCGGCGCGGGCGCCGGTGGCGGCAGGGAGGGCGAGAAACTATCCTCGTTTACGGCATTATTGTCAAATGATGGGTTGCACACAACACTCACTACGTCGTCCACACTCAAACATGTCGAGCGTTTTTCGACTTAAAATACGTGAGTGACCCGTTATTAATATATTTAATACGCAGTTAACTAGTTAACTTTATGGGAGCAACACTGTGCAACAGTACAGTAAGTATTAGCTAGGTAAGTTAAAGTAAGAGTACTCGTACATACATTTTGTATCAGCTAAAAATGGCACTCAGTATAATAAGTGCGCTCTCCACGATGCACAAGAAAGTAAAAGAATTAAGTGCTACGTCCCGTACCACGCTTTAACGCGTAACAGTCCTACCTACAATCCGTAGAAGTACTTGTAGTGTCCGCACGCGAATTCCGTGCACGGCTGAGGAATGTTAAGAATGTTGGGCATCATGACAGAGTAGTGTCATTTTGTACGTACGGGTGCGGCGCACACCCTCCCACTTCCTCGACCTCCGAATGCACAAAATTGGCGCGCGGACAGTACTGTACTTATGTCGGAAATAACTATCAGGCAAATTCTAACGAACACTGACATCAGAATGATATTTGAATCATGTCATTTGTCATTTTGCAGTGTTTTATTTAGTTATCGTGCATTTCGCTGGTACTTGTATATGTTTGGCGCGGGTGCGGGGTGAGGCGCACGATGATCCTTCCGGCCGATTTCGACCATGGCGACCACTTCGACTCCTAGTAACTAGGAGCTAACTGTTACAGTTAGCACGGCGCTCGTGCGCCCGAATATGGCTGATGTAGCCGATCTTCGAGGCGAACCCCCGTGCACATTGAGAGCACGTGAGAACACCAGCCACATAATGGTAATGAATGGAAGCAGGCTGGCATAACAACAAAATAACATGAAGGAATTAAAATATAATTCTGATGTCAGTGTACGTTCGAATTGGCCTGTAAGTAATCGCTTAATCACTGCACTGCGGCTTTAACCTACAATGAAAAATCGTTCCATGGTTTCTGTTAATAATAATAAATAAAATAAAATCGTTTATTTCAGATCTGCATTGATCCATAACGGTGTTAGTATATAAAAAAAACCTAAAAACTATGTTAAGTACTAAATTAATTAATAATATTACAACTAAAAAATATTTATCTCTAAGTAAAAACTAAAAGCTAGGTAAGTATTTGGTTAGACGTGGCCACTCGGAGACCAGGAGCGCAGGTTGCCAAGCTTTATTTCGCTCTCCCAATGGCCACCTCCACCCAAAACAGTCGTGTGTTGAGGCAGTTTTATCTAATCGCTGCATTGCATGCGATTTGATTAGTGTTCCATGTTATTTATTTTGTACAAACTCGTTTGATAGTCAAAAATTCTAAATAATAGAATATTTTGGGTAAACTCTGTTTGTTCGATTTGAAAATATAAAACATGATTTTTCCATGGATGAAATTTAAAAAACCGGCCAAGTGCGAGTCGGACTCGCGCACGAAAGGTTCTGTACCGTTACGGAAAAAAAAACAGCAAAAAAATCACGTTTGTTGTATGGGAGCCCCATTTAAATATTTATATTATTCTGTTTTTAGTATTTGTTGTTATAGCGGCAACAGAAATACATCATCTGTGAAAATTTCAACTGTCTAGCTATCACGTTCATGAGATACAGCCTGATGACAGACAGACAGACGGACGGACAGATGGACAGCGGAGTCTTAGTAATGGGGTCCCGTTTATACCCTTTGGGTACGGAACCCTAAAAACACAAAACGCGGCAGATCGCGCTTTCAAACCTCCTCGGAGCTCAATGGTTGTCAGGTTTCTAGTAAAATGAGTGACAGAATGAACGTCATAATCGCGGCAGTAATGCGGCGGTGAATGACACTCATTTTATCAAAGAAATTGTCACGCGGCGAAGCGAAGCGAATCAATCCTTTGATACCTATAGAAGTGTCCTACGTGGGCGATCATGTTGCGAACGCGAACGCCGTGGGCCCGCCACGCCGCGAGTTGTTCGCTTACGTAAGACGCTGCGACAGATACAAAGCGCCAATCACGCCGCCGCATCAGTATTGCAGCTGCAGTTAATATCCGAACGTCACCTTTAAAGCTTTGATTGGTTCCTAGGCGCCCATTTCAAAGGCTAAATCATTTTTTTTACATAAACATAACTAGACCTAGAACTTTTTCTAGCAAAAACGAGAGATTGGCAAAATCAAATATCGACATAACTTTGTTCGATGTCCGCCAAATAGTAGTAGCCTATCGTTTTTAATGATTTTAGGGTACCTACTATGCACATTAGTCTTCGTTTTTATAGTCAGCTAGGTAATAGGAATTACTATAAATAGAGGAAACATACAGGATGGATAAAAAATAAGTGCATTCTCGTTACCAGGGAGATTTTGGGATTGTCGATTATGTCGAATATGTCGATTTGCATTTGATTTATATTCTTGTAACCTTTCGGTTAGTTATAACTCATTTTAATTTACTTTTATATAATCTTTGACATGGTTTGCTTATCGGTTATAGGCTATACTTGTAAATGTTTCATTTTGTCACTGTCGTTTTTGCTAGAAATAGTAGATTGAGTCACAAGGGAGCAAAATGACATATTTACGGCGAGGGCGTACAATTGAATCCTAAACGAAGCGAAGGATTCTATAATAGAATCCCGAGAGTAGCGAGGGATTCTAAAGTGAGGGATTCAAGTGTGTTACGCCCAAGATGGAAATAATTTTGCTATCATGTGACACATATTGCTTTTCACAACACCTATGAGGTAATTATAATGTTTAAAAATATTATTTAAGCTAAAAACATTATGCGCAAAAAAATGTAAAAATAGTGTCCTAGAACAGAAATGCGTTACTTTGATCCCTCCTAGCAGGGAAGAAAAAGCCCTGTTTCGAATTGGTAATGTGAAAAAATTATAGGTCTAAATAACACACTATTAATTCACTCAAATAGAAAAATCGGTTGTGTATCGAAGTGCACAACTTCGTATTTATTTAACAAAACTCATTTGTTCCGCTACACCCCGGCGGTTTAGCGGCCTCCCGATTATCAATTTATAGCAGCATTCGATATTGTCGGGTAACCAAGCAATTTGATACAACGAAATTGTTTTAACGAAACCATTTGCTTGACCGACTTTTGGAGGTTGGAGGAAAATGGAAGACTATAAAATAATTTCTTCCCTACAGGCCACGGTTTGCTGAAGTCCGGGCGAACAATTTTAAAGAGGCATCGCAGTTAGGGAAAATAGTTTCGTAGTATAGAGGAAGTATAGTTAAGGCGGTTCCCTGAGCCAGAAGGCGAAAAATCTCCTTATATGATCCTGTTTTTCTAAGAGGCGTTGATATTCGTAGACGTGGAAAAAATATATGTAGTTCTCGACTATATTATCTTTAATATCATAGCTTCCGATATACGAATTATGACACTTCGCTCGATACAATTAATTCCCAAAGTAACCTCTAACTCGGACTTTTAATCCAACTTTACTCGGTTATTTAATATATGATACTATAAATAAAAAAGAAGAAAAAACAATCTTAACTTAAATAATAATTTCATAGCTTTCGAATTTCGATATTGTAGGGTAACGTTTTTAAAATAAATAAAAATCGACAAAATTTATACTTGGCGCGCATGATTTTTCCCGTTCTTTCTTGCGAAATGTGACGGAGACAGCGGCAAACCGACGGAACGGCCTTAACCGGGTTGTATAGGGAGAGCTGGGGTGAATAGGAACAAAATTTGAAAGTGATTTTCCTGACAATTTCTTAAAAAATACCTACACAAATTGTATCATACAAAATCTACTGTTATTTTCAATCGAATGGTACAATTTGCGTGGGTATTTTTGTGCCATCCCTTTACCCCCATTTGAAGGTTTCTCTTAGATTTTTTTCTCCTACTCTCATTTGGATTAAACACACTACACACAATGCGTATAGTTCTTATAAATATTTTTCCGTATTAAATATATTAATAACGGGTCACTCACGTGTTTTAAGTCGAAGACGCTCGACATGTTTCAACAACGACAATAATGCCGTAAACGAGGGTAGTTTCTCGCCCCCCCTGCCGCCACCGGCGCCCGCGCCGTCATCGGGCGCGGAGGGCTGCGGCCCGCAGTTTGCGCCGGTCCGTCAACGTCGACGCAAGTTCCTGATGACGCTCCTCGGTACGGAGTGAAACATGTCGAGCGTTTTCGACTTAAAACACGTGAGTGACCCGTTATTAATATATTTAACATATCTGTGTCTCACGGAAGTTTTGTTATTAAAATTTTTCCGTATGTTTCCGAGTTTTATGTTTTTTGTGTTAGAAATCTTAAAAGCAAATCTCCAATTTAATAGTATAACGTAAACGTAGTGGCCTTACTAAAAACATCGATAAATAGCCCCCAACTCATGTTTTCAACCTATTCTCACAATAACATCGTTACTCGAAAAGCTGACTTCGGGTATATCAGCACCACAAAACACAAGCGTGTCCTAAAGTCCTTATGACATCGTCAAAGAGTCTATTATCGTTTAGCTTGCTCGGCTCTTTGTTGGTTTTTCTATGCGTAGCGTCTTTTATTTTAAGCGAGGACCAACGCGTGTTGACCTATGTGTTTTACAGCTAGTCAGGAGTTTACTCGTATTTCCTGTTTTTATGTAGTCTGGCGGCTATGTGTCTGCGTAGGCTGGCGCACGTAAACTATCGCGGTCACGTACGGAACAAAGGCGATATGACGAAGGTCCGGTTGTTATTAAAAACGTAAGACCTTTTTATTTATACCCACCCTCGTAGCTATAACTCAGCGGAGCTGCAAAGAGGGTATGGACGTGATATACAACGTGGCACGTTGCTTTTCAACAAACATATCAAAATATAAGATTTAAAATATACTTTATTCAGTGGACGATAGGTTGATAATAAAAGTCAGTTGAAAAGGGACGTCCTTAGAGACGTAAAATATGATGCAGTGTTATTTCAATATCAAAGCGTCGCGATCGTACAATTCATGCAAAAACATTTAAAATTACATAAAAAATAAAAATAGCCTCTTTATTTCCTTATCAACTATTTACAAACTTTAGGTACATACTATTATATTTACTTAATTCATTTTAACTAATTTTCTTTTTTTTTACTTTTTTTATTTTGTTAGTAAAATATTTAAACTTAATTTTATATTAAATATTTTGTGTATTTTAAACTAAAACTTGAGAGAAGAGAAGTGGGGTTCCACTTTATTGGGTAAAGGCCTCCTTCAATTTGTTCCATTCGTCTCTGTCTTTAAATACTGTTTATTTTCTTTTATTTTTAATTGTAGGGTTGTGGTACTTGTGGTAGCCGCTGCCGTCCCCACAGTGAGCAGCCGGCTTGGGGAACATTAATGTTACTTTTTTAGGGTTCCGTACCCAATGGGTAAAAACGGGTCCCTATTACTAAGACTCCGCTGTCCCTCTGTCCGTCTGTCTGTCTGTCACCAGGCTGTATCTAATGAACCGTGATAGCTAGGCGTTGAAATTTTCGCAGATGATGTATTTCTGTTGCCGCTATAACAACAAATACTTAAAAGTACGGAACCCTCGGTGCGCGAGTCGGATTCGCACTTGGCCGGTTTTTTTTTGTATTTTTAGTTCTGGTGTGTTTTGGAGGGGCGCTGCTGTACATTGCTGTCGGGCGGCGTATGAACATTGTTACTTACTAGCGACCCGCCCCGGCTTCTCATGGGTAGTTCAACTAATTTACACAAAACCTTTACAAATTATACATACAAACCTTCCTCTTGAATCACTATATATTTAAAAAAACAGCATTAAAATCCGTTGCGTAGTTTTAAAGATCTAAGCATACATAGGGACAGACATACAGACAGCGGAAAGCGACTTGTTTTACGAGTGATTTAACACGTTCATGGACAGTCTGTCGAGAGACTTAAAAGGAGGAGGTAATCAAAGCAAAATATCCTTTAGATAAAATCCTTCAGATAAAATGTCCACAAAGGATCTTGATACCGGCCTGATATCTATATCTATAATGTTTTTCGTACGTGATATAATCTTTTCTGCTGTAAATATTCTACTCCAACTTGCTCAAGTTTGTCGCGTAATAACTTAAACGCTACGCGAGTGTTGACTCAACAAATATTGTTGTAAAAATGGCCGTTCGGAGGCCGATTGCCGTGTTTTCTTTACAAACACTATTGGGACTATCATGGGAAGAATTTGTGTCCCTTTTTCGTTTAATGAAACAAACTTCGAACAAATAGTTTTCTGTAAATAATAACTGAAAAATACCATCTATAATTCGAGAATTCAAAATATATATAACCTTGGATTGAACACGATATTTTGTCAAACAGTTTTAAATTGCGACGAATTATACCTTTGAATCGTTTCACATAATTTCGCTAAAGATTTCGAAGTGCAAGATTCAAGTAAATAACTAGGAATACACGCAAGTAGCTTACAAAACAGTCGGGCCCGCCTTCCCGTCTGCGGCTGACAGCAAAATATAGTTCGCCGCGCCTCCTTGCTAACTGTACTTGTACTTTTACCAAAATACGGTACTTGAGAAATACAAGAAAGGTTTCTTTTAGTTTTGTATTATTTAACGGCCACTTTAGCCTAGTTGAGCCGCTGGCTATGTGCACGGTGTACTGAAATTTCCTTCTCCAACCAAATTATCGCAGAACTTCTATTTGGCAAACCAACGTTAATACATTTGCATTTTATTATTCTAAAGGGGCCCACTGACTATCAGTTCGCCGGACGATATCGGCCTGTCAGTTGTTCGGAAGTGTCAAATTTTTGTTCTAACTGACAGGCCGATATCGTCCGGCGGACTGATAGTCAGTGGCCCCCTTTAGGCATAGGTTAGGTATATTAAATAACTATTTGGAAAATATACATATTCGTACTTATGTGAAACGTTGTATACTCAATAATAATAGTGGTAGTAATACCTACATGAATAATGCACCATAATAATAGGTAGTATTAATTTCGGAGCAATATGCCTCTGTATTTTAATTTATGACTGAAAACGTTTTTTTTTCCAAAGCTAGACGATAACAGCACACTCGAACGGTCTTAATACTAACAAGATTCGATTTCAGCGAGCCATACGTGTGAATTAAGATTAATGCTCCTGCTCGAAGCTCAGAAGTTCGCAACTCATGCAACAGCTTGCGCTAACAAGTTTAAGGCGTATGCAGATTTATACATATAAAATATAGGAATGTGAAAAAAAAAAAAATATATATATATATATATAGGATGATATTGTGTATTTTTAGACTAATTTTCGCTTGCTACTTTGTCCACGTAGCAATTGTAAAAACCCGGCCAAGTACGAGTCTGATTCGCGCACCGAGGATTCCGTACTTTTTAGTATTTGTTGTTATAGCGGCAACAGAAATACATCATCTGTGAAAAGTTCAACTGTCTAGCTATCACGGTTCATGAGATACAGCCTGGTGACAGACGGACAAACAGACAGCGGAGTCTTAGTAATAGGGTCCCGTTTTCATAGATTAGTATATGTTATTACTGTAATAGATAAGAAACTCTCGGACATTTCACGTTCACGTCTCTACTAGTGCTGCCCCTAGCGGTCCTGCTCTCAACTAGTGAGACTGTATATGCAGTAAACACGCACACATGTACACACACACACACACACACACACACACACACACACACACACGTACTTATGGGTTCTTTACCTACATGTAACAACTTTAATATTGGAAACTGATTTATGTAGTAATCTTTGTCGTACCAATTTCCATTTGCTTAGAAAACTACATAAATCAGTTTTTCAGAATAAATAAATGAAAACTTATGTTGAATCAAGTACAATATATTATTTATAAGTACCTACTTATTTACATACGTTCCATTCCAAGTAACTAAGACACATGCAAATACAGCGACGCTTTATAGACCTGTACCGCTGGCTATATTTTGACCCCTAGGTTATAAAAATATTAAAGTCAATTCTGTTTTCGCTTATGAATACTTTGTTAAGATGTAAATCTTACATTTTGTTTTGTGTCATATATATAATTTGCTTTTCTAGTAATTTGTTATTTTGTGGTAATTATTTTTTATCTTGAATTATTTTGGAGAAAAAAATATTCGAGAGAAAACATGTAATTAGGATAGTGTTTTTAGTGTGAAAACATAGTTTGTGTCAATTACGTCCACTGCAATCTGATACTATGTCATAATATTCTAAATGACACAAAAAAAATTAGAGTTAAAAAAAATTACTTAGGTCGAATTTAATCGTTTAAATAGGTCCATTAAATGATTTTGTGTCTTATTAAGGCATAGCTTCATAAGATATTTGATAATTTTGTTGTAACAGGCTGTCACCGTTACAAAAGAATATTAAAGATATTAGAGTTTACATCTTATTAATTTGAAATGCGGGATAAATAAGATGTATGAATTTGTGTCACTTGCATCCACTGCATAAACAAATATTACAAAAATATTATTTGCGTTCGAACGAAGCTAGCGGGCGGTCTGAATGGGCAACGGAGGCCGTGTAGGGTGGGGCCGCGGCGTGACCTTGCCGTACGCAACGCATGTTTACTTCGCCTGTGCGCCAAATTAACGCAACTTATTCAAAGAAGTTACGCAAACAACACAACAACAAGCAACAAGCAAGCAAAGAATGCGTCGAATTATCTTTTACCTATTTAAAACTTAGAGATTTTGTACAATGTCACCATTATGCAAAAGAACTGTAAGTACGTGTTTGATTTGCGAGCGAGCTGGCAACATTGCGCAGGGAAATCTTAAAAATATCGCGTTTACGTGAACGCCACATACATTTGTGACAGTGATAGGGAAAAGGTACCACTAAAGTGAAATTTGGTTATTAATACCGTGACTTTCTTTCATTCTTTGAAAAAAAAAATTGCTATTTATGCAACAAGTGCGGAAATCATCTTTACGCACGTGTATCATACAATGTTTTACTATGCATTGTGCGAGTAAATAAAAAAACATATCATGGCAAATAAGTTTAATTATTAAAAGGAGTGTTTTAAATCGACACGAGTTGCGAATTACCTATTCGCACGTGTATCGTAAGTTTTACAGTACATATGGCCCTTTAAACTTTCGACATATGCACGGTAAGTGCTCTTTTCCGCACTAGTGCGAGAAAGTAGCACCATATGTACTGTAAAAAAAAATTGAAAACAAAAAGCACTAGTGCGGAAAAGCAGTACTTTCCGCACGATATGGCTCCGTAGGAAACGCACTTTTCGAGCACATGCATTGTAAAAAAAATATAGGACTGTATCTCCTAAACCATGCGTCGTAGCGCAAAAATAATAAAATTTTCGTTCCCCTTTATGTAACCCAAAAGTAATACATGAAAAATACAATGAAAAAAAAGAAACAAAATCTTTATAGGGCTGTATTAGCTGTATCTCCTAAATCGTGCATCGTAGCGCAAAAATAATCAAATTTTCGCTCCCCTTTATGAAGCCCCAAAGTAATATACTAAAAATACAATGAAAAAAAGAAAAAAAATAACAAAAAAACTTTATAGGGCTGTATCTCCCACACCGTGCATCGTAGCGCAAAAAAAATAAAAAAAAAACCCTTTAAGAAACCCCTAATTAAGATTGAAAAACGCAAAAAAGAAAAAGAGGAAAAAAATCATTTTAGGGCTGTATCTCCTAAACCGTGCGTCGTAGCGCAAAAATAATAAAATTTACGTTCCCCTTTACAGAACCCCCAAAGTAATATACAAAAAAAACAATGAAAAAAAAAAAAAAAAACTTTATAGGGCTGCATCTCCTAAATCGTGCATCGTAGCGCAAAAATAATCAATTTTTCGTTCCCCTTTAAGAAACCCGTAATTAATACTTAAAAAAAAAAAAACAAAAAAACCAGGAAAAAAAACTTTATAGAGCTGTATCTCCTAAACCGTGCGTGGTACCGCAAAAACAATAAAATTTTCGTTCTCCTTTATGCAACCCATAATTTATATTTAAAAAAAAACGCAAAATTAAAAAAAAAATCTTTATAGGGCTGTATCTCCTAAACCATGCGTCGTAGCGCAAAAATAATAAAATTTTCGTTCCCCTTTATGCAACCCATAATTTATATTTAAAAAAAAACGCAAAATTAAAAAAAAAAAACATTATAGGGCTGTATCTCTTAAACCATGCGTCGTAGCGCAAAAATAATTAAAAAAAACCCTTTAAGAAACCCGTAAAAATACTTAAAAAAAAAAACAAAAAAACCAGGAAAAAAAACTTTATAGAGCTGTATCTCCTAAACCGTGCGTGGTACCGCAAAAACAATAAAATTTTCGTTCCCCTTTATGCAACCCATAATTTGTATTTAAAAAAACGCAAAATTTAAAAAAAAAATCTTTATAGGGCTGTATCTCCTAAACCATGCGTCGTAGCGCAAAAATAATAAAATTTTCGTTCCCCTTTATGCAACCCATAATTTATATTTAAAAAAAACGCAAAATTAAAAAAAAAACATTATAGGGCTGTATCTCTTAAACCATGCGTCGTAGCGCAAAAATAATTAAAAAAACCCCTTTAAGAAACCCGTAATTAATACTTAAAAAAAAAAACTAAAAAAAAAACAGGAAAAAAAAACTTTATAGAGCTGTATCTCCTAAACTGTGCGTGGTACCGCAAAAACAATAAAATTTTCGTTCCCCTTTATGCAACCCATAATTTATATTTAAAAAAACGCAAAATTTAAAAAAAAAATCTTTATAGGGCTGTATCTCCTAAACCATGCGTCGTAGCGCAAAAATAATAAAATTTTCGTTCCCCTTTATGCAACCCATAATTTATATTTAAAAAAAACGCAAAATTAAAAAAAAAAATCATTATAGGGCTGTATCTCTTAAACCATGCGTCGTAGCGCAAAAATAATTAAAAAAACCCCTTTAAGAAACCCGTAAAAATACTTAAAAAAAAAACAAAAAAAACCAGGAAAAAAAACTTTATAGAGCTGTATCTCCTAAACCGTGCGTGGTACCGCAAAAACAATAAAATTTTCGTTCCCCTTTATGCAACCCATAATTTATATTTAAAAAAACGCAAAATTTTAAAAAAAATCTTTATAGGGCTGTATCTCCTAAACCATGCGTCGTAGCGCAAAAATAATAAAATTTTCGTTCCCCTTTATGAAGCCCCAAAATAATATACAAAAACACAAGAAAAAAAAAGAAAAAAATAATAACAAAAAAACTTTATAGGGCTGTATCTCCTAAACCGTGCATTGTAGCGCAAAAATAATCAAATTTTCGTTCCCCTTAAGAAGCCCTTAATTAAGATTTAAAAACGTAAAAAAGAAAAAGAAAAAAATCTATATAGGGCTGTATCTCCTAAACCGTGCGTCGTAGCGCAAAAATAATCAACTTTTCGGTCCCCTTTATATAACCATTAATTTATACAAAAAAAAAACGCAAAAAAAAGAGATTTTTTTATAGGGCTTGATCTCCTAAACCATGCGTCGTAGGGCAAAAATAATTAAATTTTCGTTCCCCTTTATAAAACCCCAAAGTAATATACAAAAAACACAATGTAAAAAAGAAAAAAAGAAAAAAAAAAACAATAAAAAAAACTTTATAGGGCTGTATCTCCTAAACCGTGCGTCGTAGCGCAAAAATAATCAAATTTTCTTTCCTCTTTATTCAACCCTTAATTTATATTTAAAAAAAAAACGCTTTCACTAAACTGCTGTAACTCGGAAACTTAGAATCCACAAAGGGGACTTTACTAAATTATGACACATATTAAAGCCTGACCAGTAATATATGATCATTGTCAAGAGGGCGCTGTTCATTCTCATGTATAGGGTGACAGTTCAGTATAGTATGAAAAAATATTGTATTTAATGAACATCATCATCATTGTAATTAATGTTGCTTGCCACGCTTAAACATAACAAAAATCGCAATAAATTGCGTCTTAAAATAAACTTAAAGTCTACTAAAAATCGAAACAAAAGTATTTTTTTAGTCGCTGATGTGACATTCTCAATCAAAAGTAGTACCACTTTGTCGTTTACCATAAAGACGAAATTTGATTATATCTTTATACAAATAACCTGTCAGAGAAATTGGTACCTTTTGATTAGGAACGTCACAAATGTTGGTCAGTATGAGGAGTGCAGCCTACAGTTTATTTTTAATTATATTTATATACCTACTACGGTAATAATGATAAGACAATGTAATTATGCCTCCGAATGAAATAAATACACTGTATCGCAAAACTAAGTGGCGAGACAGCTCATAATGCCATCTCTTTCACTCTTGGTTGGTCTTAACAAGGGTAAAGGAGATAGTATTAAGATCTCAGTCGCCAGCTGATATTGCGGCAAGTATAATAAGCACCCCACCCGCGTAGGTACCCTTCCCCGCGCACGCCCTTCTTGCTCAATTGAGTTTTATTTTGCCAGATAGTAAAAAAAAACCGTGGATCAAAATGACCCAAATTATGAATGATGTCTCAATGTGGTATTATAATATTGTAGACGTAAACTTAATAATATGAATTTTTTTTTGTGGCAGATACAGGGTGTTAATTAGAAAAATTTTTTTTTAAATAAAAGCGGTGGATGAATTTGACACAGATTTGTTTGAATAACATATAACAATGTTCTGTAAAGTACAACACTTCACTTATCGACTCTAATATTTTTTTAGGCGTTTTAGGATCAATATTAGGTATTTATTAAATGCCATTATAGCCGTGGATGAAAATGACACAAAATGCGTGTGTACGTCGGAAGCCACTTTGCCTTTACAGGGAAACAAAGAATTTCGTCTCTAATATTTTTTTTACAGAATGCTGATTGAAAAAAGAAATACCTAAATTTCTACCTAAGCAAATACCTAGGATGACACAAAATATTATTTTTAGGTTTAGTATATGGTCTGGAAACTATATATAAAAAATAAGCAACATTAATATTCTTATAACCTCAGAAGTTATTGGTACAGGTCTATTAAGCGCACTTCCGTGAAAATAACTTAACAGCAAGTATGTAACAATTTATTTCCTGACTATGTTTTAAACAATAATTAGAGGCAACCTAATTCATTTCTTCTTCTTGATCCCAAAATAACTTGGAAAGCTTCAATAGTTTGATCCAACTTTTTTTTATTTAATTTAGATCCATTTTTGTCGCATATTTCATAGTTTTGAGAACATTCAAGCTTTTTATCCACAATTTGTGGTGCGGTGATCTGGGTGTTACAGCGTATTAGATTAGGTAGATTTTCCTTTTTTAGGTTCACTGAAATTGCCACTGACAACATCGAAAAACTTATCGAAGAAAAGCACGATACCTGCCGTGTCGCAACTTTATTCTGAAAGCTTTTTAATATCTGAAAATATATTAACAGTTAAGATGTTATCAAAAGTATAAAAAGGTTATTTTACAGCGAAACAGGACAAGTGTTGAGCATGCATTTTAAGGGTGTGCTATTGTCACATTTAATGTTAGGTAACAAGAAATCAGTGAATCGGGATATTATTCATGTAAAATGTCGACAAAGGTAACGTATTGTGGTTGGATTTTATCAGTAGATGTATGTCTTTCTAATTTTGGCAGGTTGTAGTTGATTTATCAGATTAAGACCTAGGCACGGAAAATAGTATCTTAATTATGATAATCAGAGCAACGTGTATGACGGGCCTTACGGGCACTAAGAATGGTGCTAGTTCAACGGCTGTTATTTGAAATGTTACAATGTTCCATGTTCCATCGCCAACATTTCATAAATATGCTTTACCCGAAGCCTCTATCAAAGCTTTTGATAAAGATGAAATAATAAATAAATGTTCAGGAGGTATATATATATTATAAACTCGAAAATTTACTTACATTGCCCTTATACCGATGTACATACAAGAAGGTACACAGATTCGGCGCGGCCCGGCCGGCATTGCTTTTCATCTTGCCTGCGTTGGTTTGGTTGAATGAGTAAGAGCACAACTCAACACAACTTACAAGGTTGGTTGTGATATAAAGAAACGCTGTTTGTTAATATCTTAACATAAATCTGACCAAAAATATGTTTAAACGGAATTTATATTAAAAAACAACTTAGAAATAATTTCAAAATTTCCCGTCAAACCAAACGTCATTTGGTTTTTTTATTCGTCTAAATACGTCAGTCTGTCATTGTACGGTGTTTGCACTACATATTAAAAAAACTACTTTTACGTTTCAAATTTATTTTGTTTCCTAGTTCATTTGCAACGTAAGGTTAGTAACACTATCAAAACATTTTTTATTAAAATATATTCTTCTAGATTTCATTAAATACGATTAAGTTACCTGCTTAAATATTTGTTTTGGTATATTTTGTTTTCTACTATCTACACACAAGAATGATATCTAGCCACACTCAGCCCTCCTTATGCTAAAGGCGGTATCTCAAAAACGAATGAACTGGAAATGGAACGTTATGATTCAAATTTAAGGTACTTATTTGCATGCAATCTTCAATTGAGATACCGCTTTTTAGCTCAGCAGGGCACCACGGCTGAGGAATATATGTCCAGCATAACCCAGAGATGGCATTATTATCAGCATTACATTACTCCTCTTCAGAGATACTATACCATGCCCGTTTTTACCCTTTGGGTACGGAACCCTAAAATCTGTAAATCCCCATTTCCGTCCTTAAAGTATTTTAAAACGTTATTCTTTCTCATATTAGTAAACTTTTGAAAATATTTTTCAAATTTTACGTTCTCTCCTTCATTAGTTTAGCCTGTGCGTTATTTGTTAGTCTCTATAAAAGGCGACTATTTATTTTATAAATTAATGTAAAAAATAAAAAACCGGCCAAGTGCGAGTCGGGCTTATTCTGTTTTTAGTATTTGTTGTTAAAGCGGCAACAGAAATACATCATCTGTGAAAATTTCAACTGTCTAGCTATCACGGTTCGTGAGATACAGCCTGGTGACAGACAGACAGACAGACAGACAGACGGACAGACGGACAGCGGAGTCTAAGTAATAGGGTCCCGTTTTTACCCTTTGGGTACGGAACCCTAAAAATTAAATCAGCATCAATCAGTATTTCCCTTATCTTGGTGTTGATTTTGCCTCTTAAACAGCGAAAAATTTAATCCAAATATCAATCAAACAAACAAAGCCTCCACACCGGATTTTTTCGCTTATCATCTTTAAGCTGGGCTTGTTTACCAAAACCAGGGTCCCGCGAGGTCCCTTTGTTATTAAAAAAGACGCCAACGACTTGATTTATGGTCCTTTCGGGCAATAATGGGATTGTGTCGTGTAATGTTGGGAGCTCATTATGGGCTAAGTGATAAATAATGCTACGAATTTCGACGACCGGTCTGGCCTAGTGGGTAGTTACCCTGCCTGTGAAGCCGATGGTCCTGTGTTCGAATCCCGGCATTTATTTGTGTGATGAGCACAGATATTTGTTCCCGAGTCATGGGTGTTTTCTATGTATTTAAGTATTTATATATTATATATATCGTTGTCTGAGTACCCATAACACAAGCCTCCTTGGGCTTACCGTGGGACTTGGTCAATCTGTGTAAGAATGTCCTATAATATTTATTTAATTGCGATTTTTAGCCAAACAGACGTTGGTATATGCATAGGTGACTATATTAACTACATCATAACTTAACTTGCTATATTTTTTTTTTGTTTTCAGGGGTAAAACCTCGTAATACTACAGCGGTCTATATGTAACTCACGTAGTTATCGATTACGTTCTATCGAATTAAATTGTTTGAATTTTTTTTTGTATTAATATAGAATGCTTTTATAAAATATATTCAAATTTGAAATATAATTTGAATGGTTTTAACTTATGAAATAAATAATATGAACTAATCTTAAATTATACTTCTAATTAGGTTCATCTAAGTGCATAAGTGGTTTATTCCTAAACCGAATGTGAACACATATACACATATTCACATCAAAATACTCCAACCAACATATAATAAAATGAAATAATAATTTATTCACATAGTCATAACAATGATTGTCTTGAAAATACCAATTACATATGTCGAGCGTTTTCGACTTAAAACACGTGAGTGACCCGTTATTAAAATATTTAATATGTCTGTGTCTCACGGAAGTTTTCTTATTAAAATACCAATTACATATTTAAAATATTGTAGCTTTTTATTTAAAATAGAATTCATTGCCTTATTACATCTCTACACATCATTAACATATGTTAACTAACCAACAAAAACACGTCAGTGTTATTCGCAGTAACATGTAACCATCAAAAGCCGATAATATATACATTATACACTTAACTTCTTTTAAAATTATGGCTTCAGTCCAGTGGGACTATTTCGCCAGTATCAAGGTATTAAGGGGCCCACTGACTATCGGTCCGCTGGACGATATCGGAATTGTTAAATTTTTGTTCTAAAGGGGCCCACTGACTATCAGTCCGCCGGACGATATCGGCCTGTCAGTTGTTCGGAACTGTCAAATTTTAGTTCTAACTGACAGGCCTATATCGTCCGGCGGACTGATAGTCAGTGGGCCCCTTAACACTTCTAACTGACAGGCCGATATCGTCCGGTGGACTGATAGTCAGTGGGCCCCTTTAGGAGTTAAGGAAATACGACTAATATCGTACGGTTACTACAAGACAGTGTACGGTGATTATATTAGCTCTGGTAAAGCGATAGCTAGACTTTACAAGAAGCACGTGGACTACCGGCCGTTGACTCCAAAATGGTGACACGTGAGTGACCCGTTATTCATATATTTAATATGTCCAAAATGGTGGTTAAACGCATTTCTAGATTAATTTTCCATTCACTGTAAACTACCACATTAGTTTACTGTATAATAAGCTATCGATGATACACTTTAAACGATATTAATGAGCAGAAAACAAAGGAATTTATCATGAGGCGCAACTATCAAGATGGCGCTCGAACCAGAAGTCCGTATAAAATCAAACATATCAAATGACAAGGCATGCAACTTCTAATGAAGTCGCCTAACTTCAAAATGCACACTATCCAGCATTGTCATATGCCGACATCTGGCCCCGACCAGTAATTAAACTTTGTAATTGGATCGGGCGACAGTCAACCACTTTAATGAGACCCACCATCCACCTTATGGTACATGTATAATGGGATACGTATAGGTTTTACTAAGAATTAGATTTGATTTTGAGAACAAAAAAAATCATGGTTAAAAACGGTTTGTTTTCGGTAAAATATCAACATTTGCAAAATTGCTCCTTTTTATACGTAATTACGTACCTATAGATAAGAATTTTTTAAGCTTAGATCATGATGACAATGAGATTAGTTGAAAATATTGTGAAGCACATATCGCTTATCATACAGCGAAGGCAACGCCAGCACCCTGCAGCATGTTTAGTACATTTTTATGGGGGGTACTACTCAGCCCTAGTTTATAGTCAACTGAGTTTTAAGTACAGCTAGATACATGAACTGAAACACAGTGTATTGTAACATCATTATACTGTATCAATCTGTATTTATATGAAGGGTACACGGAAAGAATATGTCTAGTCACTTAAGTAACATTTTGAGTAATCGCGGTTTTAAAATTGTGAACCATATCAAAATGTATCGTAATTCACCAGGTCTTTTTTAACAAAAAAAAGTTGTTACATTTATTATACAGTGGTAGCAAAAGATATAACCAATAGTTCATTAAGAGCTCTACATTTTGAAATGAAAATCTCATTTTCCGAAAAAAGTGACATGTTCTTTCCGTGTACCCTTCATATATTATGCATGTTAGTAATAATCAAGTAGGTATAGCAACTTAGTTGTCAGTAATACATATTTCTACGCCGATAGAGGCAGAATATGACGTACTTATTGTAATTTGACCATCTTTGTACCATATTCTAGAAAATAAATATATGTATTTATATTTGTATTTATAATGTTAATAAATAGTAGTCATTCTGATGGTAAGCGGCCTGCATAGCCTAAGATTGTTGCAAACAGTATGATAACTGATTCAGTTGAAGTCACTGTAATTTGAAAGTTAAAAATATTCAAATAGGTATAAATTTATACTTGAATGTTGGATTTTTAAGATGTCCGAATTATAAAAGTAAGGTCAAACAAAATAAATGCAACTATGTGTTACTGCATTTCGTTATTTCTCGAATACGATTGGTCGGAACGCCCTCTATGTTACGTTTTATTTCCAAGTATCTCAGGCTTTTATAACTAAATGACGAGAGCTCTTGTAATTCACATTGTCTAAAAAACACGCAATAATAAAATTAATATATACCTTACACCTAAATATTTCCAACTATCCAGAAACACAATCTTCCATTCCTCAAAGTGTTCGTGTTTCACAACCACGCGCCATAGGCATGTTTGACACAAATTAAATGCCAGTATATACAGAGCAGACATGTTCTAATTTAACTTCCTTGTGGCCGCATCGGCAGTCTAGCGAGTGTTGTCGCTATTTACGAAATTCGGGAACTATCTTACTTGCTCCATCACATGCCTGTTCAAAGTTTACAGTTAAAATAAGAACCTATTGGCTTTTCGCAGCATTTAGTTAATAATAAATCAGAACCTAGTAGCCTAGGATCCTCGCAGCATTTAATAATGCAATAAAATAAGTTTTTTTGAAAATGTCATTCGCGACTTTTATTGCTGACTGTACTTTTCTTTCAACAGGCAGACCATTATAACAAACAAATTTAACACACAAATATAAAATAGTCACTACATAGTATAAAACTAAGTCGCTTTCCGCTATCTGTACCTATGTATGCTTGAACGGATTTTGATTCGGTTTTACCTGTCAATAAAGTAATTCTTGAGGAAGGTTTTAGTGTATAATTTGTAAAGATTTTGTGTAACCTGTGCGAAGCGGGGCGGGTCGCTAGTAAGGGATATATTTTAAGAGAGGTAGAGCACAGCTAAAAGTCATCTGGTGCAGCCCAACTGGGGAACTAGGTACATAGGCCTACAGTCTCCACCTTACAGAAGATCGCAGCCATAATAGCATGTTTTGGTTTGTTTTTGTTTGATATTTTAATTTAAACCGTGATTGTGGTTGGTCAGTGCCTCCGAGCTGGAAAACTGTTTTGGGTACTACGTCGGTGGACAGTGTGGACGAACCATTAGCGAATGACGTAGTGAGTGTTGTGTGTGCAACCCATCATTTGACAATAATGTCGTAAACGAGGGTAGTTTCTCGCCCCCCCTGCCGCCACCGGCGCCCGCGCCGAGGCATCGGCGCGAAGGGCTGCGGCCCGCAGTCTGCGCCGGTCCGTCACCGTCAACGCAAGCTCCTGATGGCGCTCCTCGGTACGGAGTGAAACATGTCGAGCGTTTTTCGACTTAAAATACGTGAGTGACCCGTTATTAATAAGTTTAATATGATATTTTAAAGTTAGTATTTTCCTCGCGTTCGGTAAAAATAATTATATAGATGTTTACTTTTGTTTTGCATATAATTAAGCCTCTCCCGGCCTATTGTGGCTGACATAATAGTCCGATTACAACCAATATCGAGGGCATCCAAGCTGTGTATTGTATACATCTATACAAACAGTACACACAGCAGAGCTGTTAGGTAGGTGTATACTGTGTATAGGCATTATTAGGTACAAAGCGAATCCGGATCGCTGATTTATATATTGTGTAACTTTGGTGATCTGTTATATCTTGTAACGGTTTACTAAGACATTGTTCAGATTTCTTAGGTAACAAATAATTATATGTAATCATTTAAATTTAGAAAATGTTTTGTTAATGAGAATTCACTAAATAACAAAACAAGTGCTTAGTCTTAGTCGACAGAATAATCGTTATTTGTTTTACAAGGGAGTAAAGTTGTTGTAACCTCTCGTGCTAATATTGATACCCGAGCAAGCGAAAGATTCCAAAATTGAACCAAGAGCATAGCGAGTGGTTCAAAAAATGGAATATTGAGCGTTACGAGGGTTTCAAGGCAAGAGGGTTAAACAAGACCGAGTGAAACACAACAATTTTCACCATACAAGGAAAATACTAACTATAAAATATCAAAGAAAATCGATTCAAAATAAATGTTATTAAATATTTATCATTCAAAATCGTCATTTAAAAGTCAATTCTACCAGCAAACTTTGTATTTGATTACTTTGCCTCACATGTGAATAAAATGCAACTTTCTTATCAGTTTTTGAACAATCGAGAGAGCCTTTACCAGCTGGTGTGGTAAAAAAATAATTACCACAGTTATTTATTAAGACTAGCAGCCTGAATACGTCAAAAATTTGCTAAAGATACGACATGAATTGGAAATGTCACTGTCAAAAGTGACATTTTTGTTTAAAGAAAAAAAGCGCGGCGGGCCCACGGCATTGGCGTTCGCGATGAGATCGCCCCGCCGCTCGCATCGCTTCGCTTCGCGTTCGAGTGCGCTGGGTAGCAGTAAACGAAATTTAAATTGTACTAACATAATTTTAATCTTGTTTACTCGCGATCGCGATGTTTATAGTCCTGTATCACTCATAGTCACAAAATTCTACCCTATATAAGACAAAAAAAACTTCAAAAACGTTTTATTGTACATGATACAGTAATTTTTTCAGCAGCGAACATAGATGGCCGAGTTAATAGGTTTGTGAGCACAGCTGCGACCTAATGGTGGGGCTGACGCGCCATATATTTCCCGGGTCATGTTCGTTTTGGACACTAATTCGCATACTGTATATACGTGTACACGAATTAGATATCCATCTTAATAAAGAAAACAGTTCAGTAAAAAAGCGTACATAGATATCCGAGTTAATAGGTTGGGGCACAGCTGAGATCTAATGGTGGGGCTGACGCGCCATATATTTCCCGGGTCATGTTCGTTTTGGACACAAATTCGCATACTGTATAATTATTTTATGTTATGTTCTTATGTAAGTTCTCTTAGATCTTTTAAAAATGTACCCCTGTCGGTGCTATCTTCATCTTCAAAATTTTATAATTGCTCATTTACTTTTCGGCCCATTCGACTATGGAACTCTCTCCCTGTTGAGCTAAAACGTTCTCATTCTATTACCTCCTTCAAATCAAACCTTAAGGAATACTATCTGTCCCTTCCTTAGTTTTTATTATTGACACTGTTGTTTCTTTATTTAATATATATATATATCGTGGTGTAGGGTTGGAGCCGGCGTAGTTTTTATCGCGTGTATATATATATTTACTTGAAAATAATTGTAGTGTATAACTAGCCTTATGAACCGATTTTGCATGACAACCAGCCTTAAAGTTTATAGTCTATGATTGTTCATTATTTTAGTATGTGGGTATTTTTGCACTTTGTAATTTTTCCTCAGTCACCCGTTGACCACGTACGCTGTAAAGGGTTCGAAACGTCGGGATGTGTTATAAATTCAATATACGCGATATAATCCGTTTTTATAGTTTTATTTCATGAGTAACTATCGCGGTAACCGAAGACACTATTATATATATATATATTTTTTATGTATGTATGTCTATGTATGTTTGTGGTTATACGTATTTAAGTATGTTTATCTGTATTAAAGTTTTGTGTTGTTTGGTTATATTTAAGTCGACTTTTCATATATTTTTTTGTTTCTTTGTCACCTACCGTATATTCTATTCTATTGTCTCCGATACCCAAAGGTTGTCTGGGAGAGATCGCTTTTAAGCGATAAGACCGCCTGTTGTTACCTCTATCCAATTATGTAATTATAAACTATGTGAGATGTGCAATAAAGAGTATTGTATTGTATTGTATACGTATACACGAATTAGATGTTCATCTTGAATTAAGAAAACAGTAGAGTAAAAAAACACTTGATTAAATATAGATGCAAAAGAACAAGCGGTCAAGCCTAACTAGATGACAATCGTTCGAAAACGCTAATCGAATCGAACGGCGTGATATCGATTCCCTCTCTATCGCACTAATACATCAGTGCGATCGAGATGGACTGCGATCGAGTTTACGCAGTTTAACGTAAACGTCAATTGTCAACTCTTGATAAGGCTACTCATGAGTATATTTAATCGACGCACTTAATCCAGTAGGTAGGTATAAATAAATAAAATAACACGTAACTTCACACTCAAAATAATATAACTTTACTCAATTTACTTCAACAAGAGAATTTCGTTAACATTTTAAATTCGTAAACTAGGTTTCCTCTCTGGAGACGCGATTGCAAATGGCTTTAAAGTTTCCGAGATCCTGGTAACCCGTTTATGTATACTTGAATTTAAAATTGCATCCTGAGACGTGTAAGTCATATTTCAATTTCAATTAGTTTATTTCAAGTACTTAACACCCATAACTACATCACAAACAACAAAAATAACACATAACATTTTGAGTAATCGCGGTTTTAAAATTGTGAACCATATCAAAATGTATCGTAATTCACCAGGTCTTTTTTAACAAAAAAAAAAGTTGTGTTACATATATTATACAGTGGTGGCAAAAGATACTTTACATTTTGAAATGAAAATCTCATTTTCCGAAAAAAGTGACGTGTTCTTTCCGTGTACCCTTCATATATTATGCATGTTAGTAATAATCAAGTAGGTATAGCAACTTTGTTGTAAGTAATACATATTTCTACGCCGATAGAGGCAGAATATGACGCACTTATTGTAATTTGACCATCTTTGTACCATATTCTATGAAATAAATATATGTATTTATATTTGTATTTATAATGTTAATAAATAGTAGTCATTCTGATGGTAAGCGGCCTGCATAGCCTAAGATTGTTGCAAACATTATGATAACTGATTCAGTTGAAGTCACTGTAATTTGAAAGTTAAAAATATTCAAATAGGTATAAATTTATACTTGAATGTTGGATTTTTAAGATGTCCGAATTATAAAAGTAAGGTCAAACAAAATAAATGCAACTATGTGTTACTGCATTTCGTTATTTCTCGAATACGATTGGTCGGAACGCCCTCTATGTTACGTTTTATTTCCAAGTATCTCAGGCTTTTATAACTAAATGACGAGAGCTCTTGTAATTCACATTGTCTAAAAAACACGCAATAATAAAATTAATATATACCTTACACCTAAATATTTCCAACTATCCAGAAACATAATCTTCCATTCCTCAAAGTGTTCGTGTTTCACAACCACGCGCCATAGGCATGTTTGACACAAATTAAATGCCAGTATATACAGAGCAGACATGTTCTAATTTAACTTCCTTGTGGCCGCATCGGCAGTCTAGCGAGTGTTGTCGCTATTTACGAAATTCGGGAACTATCTTACTTGCTCCATCACATGCCTGTTCAAAGTTTACAGTTAAAATAAGAACCTATTGGCTTTTCGCAGCATTTAGTTAATAATAAATCAGAACCTAGTAGCCTAGGATCCTCGCAGCATTTAATAATGCAATAAAATAAGTTTTTTTGAAAATGTCATTCGCGACTTTTATTGCTGACTGTACTTTTCTTTCAACAGGCAGACCATTATAACAAACAAATTTAACACACAAATATAAAATAGTCACTACATAGTATAAAACTAAGTCGCTTTCCGCTGTCTGTACCTATGTATGCTTGAACGGATTTTGATTCGGTTTTCACCTGTCAATAAAGTAATTCTTGAGGAAGGTTTTAGTGTATAATTTGTAAAGATTTTGTGTAACCTGTGCGAAGCGGGGCGGGTCGCTAGTAAGGGATATATTTTAAGAGAGGTAGAGCACAGCTAAAAGTCATCTGGTGCAGCCCAACTGGGGAACTAGGTACATAGGCCTACAGTCTCCACCTTACAGAAGATCGCAGCCATAATAGCATGTTTTGGTTTGTTTTTGTTTGATATTTTAATTTAAACCGTGATTGTGGTTGGTCAGTGCCTCCGAGCTGGAAAACTGTTTTGGGTACTACGTCGGTGGACAGTGTGGACGAACCATTAGCGAATGACGTAGTGAGTGTTGTGTGTGCAACCCATCATTTGACAATAATGTCGTAAACGAGGGTAGTTTCTCGCCCCCCCTGCCGCCACCGGCGCCCGCGCCGAGGCATCGGGCGCGAAGGGCTGCGGCCCGCAGTCTGCGCCGGTCCGTCACCGTCAACGCAAGCTCCTGATGGCGCTCCTCGGTACGGAGTGAAACATGTCGAGCGTTTTTCGACTTAAAATACGTGAGTGACCCGTTATTAATAAGTTTAATATGATATTTTAAAGTTAGTATTTTCCTCGCGTTCGGTAAAAATAATTATATAGATGTTTACTTTTGTTTTGCATATAATTAAGCCTCTCCCGGCCTATTGTGGCTGACATAATAGTCCGATTACAACCAATATCGAGGGCATCCAAGCTGTGTATTGTATACATCTATACAAACAGTACACACAGCAGAGCTGTTAGGTAGGTGTATACTGTGTATAGGCATTATTAGGTACAAAGCGAATCCGGATCGCTGATTTGTATATTGTGTAACTTTGGTGATCTGTTATATCTTGTAACGGTTTACTAAGACATTGTTCAGATTTCTTAGGTAACAAATAATTATATGTAATCATTTAAATTTAGAAAATGTTTTGTTAATGAGAATTCACTAAATAACAAAACAAGTGCTTAGTCTTAGTCGACAGAATAATCGTTATTTGTTTTACAAGGGAGTAAAGTTGTTGTAACCTCTCGTGCTAATATTGATACCCGAGCAAGCGAAGCTTCCAAAATTGAACCAAGAGCATAGCGAGTGGTTCAAAAAATGGAATATTGAGCGTTACGAGGGTTTCAAGGCAAGAGGGTTAAACAAGACCGAGTGAAACACAACAATTTTCACCATACAAGGAAAATACTAACTATAAAATATCAAAGAAAATCGATTCAAAATAAATGTTATTAAATATTTATCATTCAAAATCGTCATTTAAAAGTCAATTCTACCAGCAAACTTTGCATTTGATTACTTTGCCTCACATGTGAATAAAATGCAACTTTCTTATCAGTTTTTGAACAATCGAGAGAGCCTTTACCAGCTGGTGTGGTAAAAAAATAATTACCACAGTTATTTATTAAGACTAGCAGCCTGAATACGTCAAAAATTTGCTAAAGATACGACATGAATTGGAAATGTCACTGTCAAAAGTGACATTTTTGTTTGAAGAAAAAAAGCGCGGCGGGCCCACGGCATTGGCGTTCGCGATGAGATCGCCCCGCCGCTCGCATCGCTTCGCTTCGCGTTCGAGTGCGCTGGGTAGCAGTAAACGAAATTTAAATTGTACTAACATAATTTTAATCTTGTTTACTCGCGATCGCGATGTTTATAGTCCTGTATCACTCATAGTCACAAAATTCTACCCTATATAAGACAAAAAAAACTTCAAAAACGTTTTATTGTACATGATACAGTAATTTTTTCAGCAGCGAACATAGATGGCCGAGTTAATAGGTTTGTGAGCACAGCTGCGACCTAATGGTGGGGCTGACGCGCCATATATTTCCCGGGTCATGTTCGTTTTGGACACTAATTCGCATACTGTATATACGTGTACACGAATTAGATATCCATCTTAATAAAGAAAACAGTTCAGTAAAAAAAGCGTACATAGATATCCGAGTTAATAGGTTGGGGCACAGCTGAGATCTAATGGTGGGGCTGACGCGCCATATATTTCCCGGGTCATGTTCGTTTTGGACACAAATTCGCATACTGTATAATTATTTTATGTTATGTTCTTATGTAAGTTCTCTTAGATCTTTTAAAAATGTACCCCTGTCGGTGCTATCTTTATCTTCAAAATTTTATAATTGCTCATTTACTTTTCGGCCCATTCGACTATGGAACTCTCTCCCAGTTGAGCTAAGACGTTCTCATTCTATTACCTCCTTCAAATCAAACCTTAAGGAATACTATCTGTCCCTTCCTTAGTTTTTATTATTGACACTGTTGTTTCTTTATTTAATATATATATATCGTGGTGTAGGGTTGGAGCCGGCGTAGTTTTTATCGCGTATATATATATATATATTTACTTGAAAATAATTGTAGTGTATAACTAGCCTTATGAACCGATTTTGCATGTACAACCAGCCTTAAAGTTTATAGTCTATGATTGTTCATTATGTTAGTATGTGGGTATTTTTGCACTTTGTAATTTGTCCTCAGTCACCCGTTGACCACGAACGCTGTAAAGGGTTCGAAACGTCGGGATGTGTTATAAATTCAATATACGCGATATAATCCGTTTTTATAGTTTTATTTCATGAGTAACTATCGCGGTAACCGAAGACACTATTATATATATATTTTTTTTATGTATGTATGTCTATCTATGTTTGTGGTTATACGTATTTAAGTATGTTTATCTGTATTAAAGTTTTGTGTTGTTTGGTTATATTTAAGTTGACTTTTCATATATTTTTTGTTTTTTTGCCACCTACCGTATATTCTATTCTATTGTCCCCGATACCCAAAGGTTGTCGGGAAGAGATCGCTTTTAAGCGATAAGACCGCTTGTTGTTACCTCTATCTAATTATGTTTGTTTATGTTTCTGTGCGTTTATTGTAAACTATGTGAGATGTGCAATAAAGAGTAATGTATTGTATTGTATACGTATACACGAATTAGATGTTCATCTTAAATAAAGAAAACGGTGAGTAAAAAACACTTGATTAAATATAGATGCAAAAGAACAAGCGGTCAAGCCTAACTAGATGACAATAGTTCGAAAACGCTAATCGAATCGAACGGCGTGATATTGATCGCATTCCCTCTCTATCGCACTAATACTTACTAGGAGGTCCCAACCCTTTCTCAAATTGTAACACAATGATTGTGACCAATAAACGATTTTTCATTTTTTTCATTTTTCAATACATCAGTGCGATCGAGATGGACTGCGATCGAGTTTACGCAGTCGTTAACGTAAACGTAAACTTCAATTCTCAGCTCTTGATACGGCTACTCATGAGTATTTTTAATCAACGCACTTAATCCAGTAGGTAGGTATAAATAAATAAAATAACACGTAACTTCACACTCAAAATAATGTAACTTTACTCAATTTACTTCAACAAGAGAATTTCGTTAACATTTTAAATTCGTAAACTAGATTCCCTCTCTGGAGACGCGATTGCAAATGGCTTTAAAGTTTCCGAGATCCTGGTAACCCGTTTATGTATACTTGAATTTAAAATTGCATCCTGAGACGTGTAAGTCATATTTCAATTTCAATTAGTTTATTTCAAGTACTTAACACCCATAACTACATCACAAACAACAAAAATAACATATAAATTAACAAATAAAAAAAAATTAATCATAATAATTTAAAAATACTAATAATAACATAAAAAAAACTTCAAAAATTACAGATAAAAATTCGCATGTAGCCTAATCGAGTCGAGATATGAAAAAGTGTTTTTAGTCAATGTTTAAAAAAATCATAAAAAAGTAGGTATTCATTTCTTTCAAAATCCGATAGACAAAATGGAGATAAAAAATTGAAGAACCGACAGCCGTTTGTCTTACAATTCTATCTGTAGTGCAAAGTAGGAGACACAATTCAAAACTTGTCAAAAATCGATGAAAACCTCGGGTAGCCCCTAAAGCCTCCTGAATATGCCTCTTCCGTGAAATCGCAACACACTATTGAAATTAAATTAGTATAATATTTCACGTTCCAAATCCGCCTCGAAAAAGGCCCTTTCATACGTGCCAAGACAGAAGACACCCATATAACACGCCTAATAGTTTCCGGCGAGCAGTATATCAACTGTTGCAGTTGAAACGTTGGAATAGCTTAGGCGGTATTCGACTTAATTTTTTTACAGTATGTAAATATATTTTTCACATGTGATTATGAAAATATTGACTTATTTTATCATAATTTATTTTTATTATCATGAAACAAACGTGCTATACACACAGCGTATCTCGATCGCACCAATATATTTAATCATTTATAAGCGAGATGTATGGACAAATGATAACAAAATAAAGTCAATTTGACTCATTTTGTAAGTTCAAATCAGCCTGAAGGATAATTTTATCCAGTAAAACGTGGACTGGGGGTAAAAGTAAGTATTGATACAATGGGTGTCCAAATCACGCTGGGTGGCTGGACTGAAAGAAAGACGAATAAAGAGGTTTTGAATATGGTAGGAGAAAGGCGAAGCTTATTAAATACCATAAGGAATAGGAGAGGCAAGATGTTAGGACACCTAATACGAAACTTTTTCCTTAACATCCTGGAAGGAAAAATTGAAAAGACGAGAGGCAGTGGAAAGCCTAGAATCACATACCTGAGCCAAGTAAAAGAGAATGCATCGTACGAGCAAATCAAAAGACTGGCTCAGGAAAGAAAGGACTGGCAATTACTCCACCGACAAGAGCAAAGCTCTTAAGTGATGATGATGATGATGATGGGTGTCCAAATACTTTTTGCCAAATCTCACTACCCAGAAAACTTATGTAAGTAATTTAATTTCCCAAATCCTTCTTTTTTATCATAATTATGTCCAATTAGAATATTTCGGAATATCTAGTTACATCAACGATTTGGCGTTTTTGGACGTGATCACAATTTTATTTTTAAAATTATTTCCGTTACAATTTAACGTTCCATAATTAAATTGTTTCATTTGTTATCTGCGTATTTATTCGACACCGTTAATTTTGAAACAAAAAATACATTCAAAGATTTATGAGGGACAAAATTACTTTTCTTTTTATACTCCTGTATAAGGTATATACCAAAACGTTATACCTAACGCCGTATTCCCCGGGAAAGCCGAGGAAAAGGGAAAGAGCCGGTAGACTGAGCCAACTGACCATCGATTGGCATAACAGTCGACAATATAATTAATTTAATATAACTTTTCTCAGGGAGCTGGGGCGTCGCCTGCAAGAGAGGAGTCTCGACCCCCGCTCCGGGTCGTTCCTGGCGCAGAGGTTGTCCATCGCGGTTCAACGCGGAAACGCAGCAAGCGTGATGGGCACCTTTGCGGCGGGCGCGATGCGGGGTGGGTTATTTTGTTAGGTTAGGTTTTTATACTTTATAATATTGTCTTCGGTTATAGCGATAGTTACTCATGAAATAAAACTATGAAAACGGATTATATCGCGTATATTGCTGTTAAAGTTTATAGTTTATGATGGTTCATTATTTTTAGTATGTGGGTATTTTTGCACTTTGTAATTTTTCCTCAGTCACCCGCCGTTGACCACGAACGCTGTAAAGAGTTCGAAACGTCGGGATGTATTATAAATTCAATATACGCGATATAATCCGTTTCCATAGTTTTATTTCATTTTTATACTTTAGTTTTTGTTTAGTTTTATTTATCGTTAAGTTTAGATGTACGTCATCTTACGTATTGTTTTTGTGTAGTATTTTTTTTATCAATGAATAAAAATTATATTTAATGTTGTTTTTGAAATACGAATGCGCTTTAGGAAATGGATAGAGTCGGATCACGCTGTTTTCATGCCAAGTACTACGTCAAGTATGGAGCCTACAGGGATATAATTATATGCGTTATTACTGCCAAGTATGTGTAAAATTTGCTTGGCCAGGGTCTAGAGCGTCTGTCTTATCATTTTATAAAGTAATATCAGTTAATAAATAAAGTAGTAAATCACGATTAAAAAATTACACAGACTTCTTATTAGAATTGTTCTAATAAAAAGTCTGTGTAATTTTTTAATTAATATTTTTAATTTTATTATTAAAACTACCTCATGTTTGCCATGTCGCAAACTGTAGTTTGAAACCTCGAATACTCCTAGTCGCCATTTTGGCTAGCGCGAACAAAGTTGTATATTTCCACGTAATGGCGCCGAGATTTTGAATGTGAAGGGAATATTTTGCGTGGTGATTTGTATTTTTAGAAATGGTGGGGTGTGAGTGGGACATGTTTTATTGAATGAAAAATTGGCAGCAATATGTTGCGAAAGTTAAAAGGGTACCATGTGAGCTTCTTTTTGAAATATTTGAAATATAACATACGTAATCTCAACAGTGCGTTAAAACCATTGCAGTCGGATCCTTTAGGCATTTCAAAATGCGTTTACATAATTATAAACTCTTAGTCCCGGTTATTCAGTCAAATTGGTTTCGCGATTTTTTTTTGCCACTGATGTCTGGCAATAATTTATTGCCAATTAAGTCTAGAAGATAGGTACCTATATACTGCGTCGCGTTGCTAGACCTCAAAGTGGAGCAACATCGCAACACAGAAACAGAATAGAAACAGAAAGAATGGGTATACGAGATATTGAGACAAATAGAATAGAATAGAAATAAATAAATAAGTACCTACTTCTTCTTCTACTTCTAAATTTTATAATAGCTCTTTTACCTTCCGGGCTGTTCAGCTGTGGAATGCTTTACCAGTAGAATTAAGATTAGCTAAATCTCTCCCCATATTCAAAAATCAGCTAAAACTATACTTTCTGTCTCTGCCTTAAGTTGCCATTTTATATATTGTATATGAAATGGCAATATATATATATATATTGTATTGTATATTTATTTGTGTGTTAGGTTTTGTTTTAATACTTATATGTAAATAATACTAGTAATTGTAGTATGTGTGTTTGTGTTTAATAGTCTCCATATTTAGCTCTTTGCACTACCTGTTGACTTTTGTACGAGTTCTACATTTCCTGCTACCCAAAGGTTGTCTGGAAGAGATCGCTTTTTTGCGATAAGACCGCCTGTTGTTACCTGGTTCTATTTTTTCTTTAAATATTTCTCTGTAGTTTTACATGTATGTAAAATGTATAATTTTGGTGCAATAAAGAATATTTACTTACTTACCTTTAAATATTAATAAATATTTGGAGGCAACTGTAAACAAATCAACCTAGCCTCAAACGCAAAGCTTGTACTATGGATACTATATTTTTCAAACTCGAAGAGTAGGATGACAGGTGTCATCTCTATATAATTTATAACCACGCCAAATCTCGCAAAAATGTATTGAAATGACAACTGGTATCCTACCCATCGAGTTTGAAAACTAGGCTACGAATATACGTACAACTAAATTAGCAACAAATATTCTTGACAAATAAATGCCTTTACTGGGATTCAAAACCGGAACCTCCTTTTCATTGGCAGGGTCACTAGAGATTAGGCTAGACTTTAAAACAAGTGCCTCAAGTTCCTCTCATATGTCAGTCATATCGAATGAAAAGTAACATAGAAAACTAGTTTATTAACTACTAACGTAAATTTTTAAGTAAAAGTCTTCTGTCCTAGCTTCGTCCTTCCAAAGGTTACCACTGCACCCCACAAATCTTATCAGTAAGCTCAGATTTCCCCAGAATTACTCACCTAATTTCTGGAGCGTTTTTACAAAGAGCTTAATGTTAAATTCCATTAATTCAACCACATAAATTCACGTTAGGCCTTACCAGAGGCACTCCTGAACTCTAAAACAGTTCATGTGTCAATACAAGCCACATGATGTTAGGACGTTTTGAGTGTAGGAAGTCGTATTATCGCGCCACCGTCCTATCAAGAGCTCTCGCTTTCAGTAATTTCTTCAAAGCGATGTACTCTTAGGTGTGCGGGACTTTTTCTCTTAATGAATTTTAATCTTCAATTTGCTATAATTGCATTTGTTTATTCATGGACACCGTAATTATAAAACATGCTGAGTTTGATGATGTAAAATGATATAAAATTTGACGTGAATCACCGTTATCTACCTGAAATAATGTATTTGTTAACCTTCAAGTAAATGTCGATATTTCCCCAAGGGAAACCTCGAAACCCTGTTTTTAGGGTTCCATATCCCAAAGGGTAAAAACGGGACCCTATTACTAAGACTCCGCTGTCCATCTGTCCGTCTGTCCGTCTGTCCATCTGTCCGTCTGTCCGTCTGTCCGTCTGTCTGTCTGTTACCAGGCTGTATCTCATGACCCGTGATAGCTACAGTTGAAATTTTTACAGATGATGTATTTCTGTTGCCGCTATAACAACAAATACTAAAAAGTACGGAACCCTCGGTGGGCGAGTCCGACTCGCACTTGGCCGGTTTTTTTTTACATATTTTCTTCTAGTTCATTCTTATCAGAATTACAGTTCGATAATTGAAAAAAAAAATCTTGATATTACGTTCGTGCCATTATGTCATTCTTCAGAATCAGGATTAAAATTTATAGCTACTACCTGTAAGAAAAAAGTATTTTAGTTTATTTTTGTATACCCAATTCCTGATATATTTTGAACCTGCAAGCAACTAAAGAAATATAACATTATGTGCCATCCTTCGCCTAAAGGCCAGTAAAACATCCAACGGCCAGAAACCCCGTCATTTCCGCACATGTGCAAACCACTTAACGCGACGGAAATCAATGCGCGGGTCTTCGTTGGTGGCCCTCATGTGGTGACCCTAATTAAATCGGATAGGCCGTGAGTGGCAGCTAGATTTATTCACAAGGCTCCAAAAGATTGGGTTAGGGTTGACACTCATAAGTAAATAAATTATGTTTGGTCGATTGGTTCAGTTGATTGGTTAGGTGCTTTGAAAATTTTAGGTCCCTCTGAAAGCGCATAAGTTTATCAAACATAACATCGGAGGTCATTTTAAGTACGCGATTAAGTCCCGTTAAAGTAAATATTACACACGATACTCAAATATATTATATACAGGGTGATTCATGCGATATGAGCAGGACTAACCCTGCACACTCAGTAACTGTTGTTAATTGATCGGTTACCAAAGATAGATATAACTCAGTAATACAGTCTAAGGAAAAAACGTGCCTCGAAAATCACGAAAATTTGATTCTCGATCCGATGGCGCCACTAGTTTTGGCCTACTCTCGTATAGAGTGCGTTGACGGTTTCGTTTGTTATTTATAATTTTAACGCATATCAGTGAAAGAACATGGGTGAATATCTTTTATCTTTTATTTATCAACGTATGAAAACATTTGTTTATTTCCCTAAGTCACAAAATACGTGTGTTTATGTATGTAAATAGCCGTGTCTGTGATACAGAAGTCAGCTGCGTTAACATCTCGATTATTAAGAGCCATATTACGTCGCAATGTCAACAACAGCGAAATGAGGAATGCATTGCAGGCAGAGTACAGTCAACGTCAGAAGTTTTGAAAACATACTAGTGTCGATTTTTATTATACTGTCGATTATTTTTTCGTTAGATTTAAGTAGATACAATTTGGATTTGAAGAGCTCCTTATTTTGAGTGGCAAAACAGAAAATCCCAAATTGGGAAAAAAAATGTAATTTTTCACTTAAATTTCGTAATACATTGGACGATTTTTTAGAACATAAGGTTAAATTGTGCTTATTATGTACAGAAAAGGGAATACTATCTGTTCACCAAATTTCATCGATATCTGACAAAAAAAAATCGGCTGAGAAACAAGCCCAAGGAAATAAGTGTACATAATTTAAATTAATATTGTATGCGTAAATAGGTAATTGTTTTGATCGAATTTAAACTATCGTGAGACATATTAACTTAACTATAATTTGTTTCCGGCGTTTTACAATTAAAAACCGGTTTACATTCCCTAGTGCCTTCCTTTATGGTTACACGCCTTACGGAAGCACCAATTTTAATTAAAAAAAATTGTAGTATCCCTCGTAGACGTAGATGCTTGAAATAAATTAGTTAAGTTATCCCAGGAAAATGTCAAAACACAGATACGAGCTTTGTTTAACTACCTGAATAAAGTCTATAAAAAAGTTGGGAGTCGCCATAATAAAATCGAAAATAAAGGAAACAAACTCATTCGCGATAGACTCGTTAAAAATTATTATTTAGAATGTCGGAAATGCTTGTGATAAAAACTTTTTAAGAGGATGGTTTGGTTTAAGGATGACTCACGCTAGACCGGGCCAGGGCCAGGAGCTTCTGGCGCTTCGTTTTCTATAAAAAGCACCACGTGATCACCGATTAGCCGTCATAGGAAATGACATGTCGGACGCCACGGCCCGGGCCAGGATAGCCTTTTTGAAAGGATGTTTTAAACTTATATGCAGGCATTGTTTATTTTTTTATTATTATTTTTTTATTATATTTTTAGCTTTTTTAGGGTTCCGTACCCAAAAGGTAAAAACGGGACCCCATTACTAAGACTCCGCTGTCTGTCTGTCCGTCTGTCACAGACAGTTGAAATTTTTGTGATGATGTAAGTGGGGCTCCTATACAACAAACGTGATTTTTCTGCTGTTTTTTGGGTACGGAACCCCTTGTGCGCGAGTCGGACTCGCACTTGGCCGATTTTTTAAAGAAATATGTCATTTTATTATGTTCGTTATTGTGTACATGTATAGCACGTCTGTGGTTCTCTGCGTAATACATCGCTTGGGTTGCGTACCTCATTGTTTATGAATAATATACGCAAAGCAAGCGATGTGCCGTCGGAAAGCTTCTAAAATTGTAAATTTTTTTCATTAAAATTTTTCGGAAACATCCTCATTTTTTTGGGGATCGAAATTTTCACAAGTGCATCCGGCTTTAGGTGACAACATTCGAATTTAGATGAGTAGGTTTCATAAATAAGTTAGAATTTGGTACAATTATAACGATGCTACTAAGTAACGCACAATTTGCATTTTTCTTTTGCTTGAAAAATATAAATATTCTCTAAACAAATTGGAGGGATTGAATTATCAATGGCTTCCACGCGATCATCAGGAAGCGGTGTAGCTCGCTGTTGAGGCGATGGCGCGCCACCATCTCGAATACCATTCTGTGCACGTTGGCCGACCGGTGGAACTCACCATGGCTAAATCACTGGGTGCAGCTACGTGCCCCATTATGTAAGAATCTGTTGTTTGTACTAACTAGACTTAAGTATTAGTATGTATGTTAATAACACATTATGTACTTTTGTTCGAAATAAATGATTGATTGATTGATCGAAATCAGACAATAGAACCATTTAACACTCAAGCTATCAATTTCACTGCTTTCAAACCTGTCAATTTGACATGTGATGCACTCAATAATTCAAAAGATTTTCGTTTGCATTAAGTGTTGATATGTGGGTCAGTTTAATCCAGATCGTTTCTGAGTGGACAAATGTCAGGAGTGATTGACATATAATAATGTGATGTTAAGAGGCAGAATTAAAAGGACAATAATCAAATCGTTTAACGAACAATATTGAATTACTAACTGATTCACGAATGTGTCAAAAAAAAGTAAAATTTAATCATTGTCCACTTTCACTTTTCTCCATCCCACTTTAGGTAAGTTTGGCCCCCATCAAAACAATCTACTTATAAGCAGAGTATAAATACCTAAACTTGGTAGAGCAAAGTCATAAGTGGAGCCTGTGTTGCGATAAACTTTTTTTGCGGGACTAAGGTCCCGAAAATGTACTAAGTAAATAATATATTATCGTTATGAATACGGTAAAAACAATGCCTCGTTTTTGTCCAATACAATCAATAGGTCCACCATCACGAAATCGCAAAAAAAATTACCCTCCCATCGAAAATGGACCTGCCAAAATGTATGAAACAGCCAAATTTTTTTTCGCGATTTAGGGGTTGGTCCCATAGTAAAAGTTGCTCAGTATAATCCCAAAACCTCCCTGGCAACGGGAATGCACTTATTTTTTAGCCACCATGTTTATAGAAAGTTACAAAAAAAAGGTCATTTTACTTTACACCCATTATTGATTGTATTTGACAAAAACGACTAATGCGTTGTTTCTAACTGTATTTTATAACAATATTATTTACTTTGTACGTTTGTGGGACTTTAGTCCCGGAAAAAAATGTTATCGCAAGGCAATCTCCACTTTATGACTGTTCTACCAAGTTTAGGTATTTATATACTGCCTATTCCGATTACTGGTAATAAGATCCCCGCTGACATTTTTAACGATTGCATTTCGTCGCTATACTTACTCAACATCATACAACTCAACAATCGTTTGATAGAAATGTCGCTTTTCTTTCATTCGGAATACGGGTGTTTATGTCATCACATGAGTGTTGCAGATACGAGGTTGAGTAAGTATAGCGGCGATTTTCTACGCTTCTGAACATAACTGTACACGATCCTGGCAAGTTCAACGCCCCGACTATTTCGCCTTGTTTGGTTTTGCGCGCGCCCGTAGATACCCAGCTCCATAGCTTACTATATAGCGACTTGGATTCAGGGAGAGATCACTTAATACACGGAACATAACAACCTATCCGTACTAATATAAATGTGTCTGTCTGTCTGTCTTTCTGTCTGTGTGTTCCCTCTTCACGCTTAAACCGCTGAATCGATTTAGATGAAATTTGGCATAGAGATAGGTTGAGTCCCTGAGAAGGACATAGGATAGGATAGTTTTTATCCCGAAAATCATCCCTTGATAAAGTAAAAAGCGGGGTGGAATTGAGATAATTAATGAAGTGCCTGCTAATTTGTTTACATAATATGCTCAAATTGAATGATTGCTATGAGAATTTTTCTAGGCGCTATACTTACTTTAGCTGCTGTTACTAAGTCCACGCAGACGAAGTCGCGGGCAAAAGCTAGTAATTAATACGCGGGTCCGCCACACGATCCAATCGAGGCGCGAGGCAAGGAACAATGAGACGAAAAGGGAGCAGCATGTACGAGTATACACTCGTTCTTGGCCTGCCTCGGGGTCTATCGACGAGTGTACATCCCGCATCAAAAAAATTCTCACACACTCCGTCCACCTTTTTCTTAGTTTTCCTATCCTCCTATTCCTCCTTCATTCCTATTGTACAGTCGCCATTAGATATATCGGAGCCGCCACGGTGGTCACAATATCTGAACACGCACTCTAGCGCCTTGACAATAGAAGCGTGTTCAGATATTTGTGAGAAAGAAAGAAAGAAAGAAAGAAAGAAAAAGCATTTATTAGCACAACATAACATAAGACTAAAACTAGAAATAATTAAACAGAATGAGGTTGCGCTAAATGGTCCTTACTCAGCTTGGTGTCACGGTGTGAGCCAATATGGCACACTCCGCGACGCTGATTTTCAGTAAGGAGAGTCTTGGCCGCTCCGATATATCTGATGCGGACTGTACACATTCATTTCTAATATTTTTCTCGTCACATGACTCATCCCTAGCATCATTTAAATGTAATGTCTATCAGAAGTAGTCTATGATTTAAGATTACATTGCAGCAATGCTGACTCAGTATTTGGCAACTTCTACGTTATTTGTATTCACGTAGTTATTTATTGTGCTACGTTTATTTATAAGCTGTGTACATGAATAAGATAAAAAGGAATACAATTTATTGCTTTCATTGGTATGATTGATAGTCTGAACTTAACTAAATTGAGTTAAACTTGGATTTTTGTCGTTGTTACTCTGCCACTGATTCGCACTAAACGCTTTTCTTTAAGCTTAATTAGCTCCATGCATGAATTTATTTTTATTTTTGGATTCATAATTTATATCGTTGGAACACCGGAAATGATAAAAATACTTTTGTAAACCTTAACATTATTTTATTAAAAAATATTTAAAATGTTGAAAATTTTTGAGCGGTTGAAACGCTCATAATTTTTGGCGCGAATTCGACAGAGCGTGATGACGTCACACGTTGGGCGGCCCAACTGACGTTTGCTACTAATGACACTAATATGTCGAACGTGTGACGTCACGTGGCGTTTCGAGCGTTTCGCTCACTAGCTCTTTTCGCGGGCAAATTTTTGTACTTTTTATTTATAATTTTAAGTAATTAAATGGTAATATAAAAACGGAAATGCATTTGTAACTTGATATAACGGTAACAAACATCCGAATAAAACATATTTCGATCAAATATAAACTTCATGCATGAGGCTAATAAAATTATAAGAACGACTAAGGAATAGAACTCGATTCCTGCAAATCTATTCCCAGCTCACTATAATTTAGATCTTTTCGTATTTAAGGTAAGCATGCTCCATCCGAGACCGCATCGGTACTTACCAGCGAGCTTAGCACGGTAGCATTTTTATCGCCTGTCACCATGCCTAACAAACAACACACAACACAACAACACAATAACAACAACAACAACACAACAACACAACAACACAATAACAACAACAACAACACAACATCACAACAACAACAACAACAACACACATCACACTAACAAGTATGTAAGTGCGAAAGTGACAGGCATAGTGCCAGGTGATAAAACTGCAACCATGCTGACACCGCAGGTGAGATAACTATATTGTAATCAAATGCTACCTTTATCCATTAAAACAACCTAAACCCGGGTCCTAAGTATCCTGGGATTCGTAGGTAGTCAACAATGAAGCTTTAAAGTGTTAGTTTGTCCGTCAAGGTGGAGGATATTGTGATACTTGGGATAGCTTAAGACATCTAGAAACTCAGTATTTTCTAATATACAACATTGTTTACGCATTTAGGGCGAGAAGCTATATGTTTGTGTTTTCATCGCCCCCAAAGCGGCTCGGCTTGGCGATAGTTCTTAAATAGGTTTAGGAAAATAAATCATAACATAACCATCTGAATAATAGGAAGCTGAATTTGCACATCGTATTACACATGTGTGGACATATTATATCCATAACCGTTTCATAACGAGAAATTAAATTCTGAATCGGGATCCGGGTAAGTATCTAAATATTATCATAACAAGAAATTAAGATCTGAATTGGGCTTGTACGGACCAAAGCCGAAAAATGTTTATTTGTCGTAACATCCGGGAAGCGAAAAACACATTTTTGTCTGTATGGTATTTGTTCCCGTTTGCTAACATAGGTATTATAGTTTCCAACTCGGCGCATTTTACCTTTTAAAAGGTGTAAGTATTTCGGAGTCTTAACTCTTCAATTTCAACTTCAAATGCTTTGAACCTTGCACACACCTTCTCAGAGGCAATATCGCCAAATGCAGTATGTATGAGGTGGGCAAAGCGTTTGCAATAATATCCAACATACTTTGACCGCGAGATTGGTTTCAACTAGGCTTAACGAGAGATCACTAAATACTGGTCAACTGGAAATTCTGCCACGCGATTCTGTTTGCTATCTGCAGTTGCTTTGTTGCTAGATAAAATAAACTAAGTATGAAGTAAAATGTCGTTTAGGGCGTTTTTCGTCTGAGCGATAAAGGCTATGTACACAGGGGGAACTAAAAGCGTTTCAATGTATTACAGAATTTGCGCTTTTTACGGAGCGGTATTTTTTTATTTCCCTGTACGAATATGGTCCTCGTTAAATTTAATTGTAGTAATTAGGTATTTCATTCCAGGTTTTGGAATTACTTTAATGTTTTGGATTGGAGTCAACAAGGAACCCTTATAATGGTGGTATGGTATCCCATCCTCGTCGCCACTGTTCTTTCTTTCTTTCTAATTCTAACTGATTATATAATACGGGCAACCACTGGGGCTGCAACCTTTTCTCTACTCTTCGCTGTTCTAGAGAGAGTGGCGGCGTCATTAGTAGCGGTCCAATCCCTAATATTTCTACTCCATGTTGTTCTAGGTCTACCTCTAGCTCTTCTACTTTCTATTTTACCTCAAAGTCAAAGTCAAAATATTCTTTATTCAAATAGGCCTAGCAACAAGCACTTTTAAATTGTCAAGTTTTACAAATATTACCTTATTCTAAATATCAGAGCAATTTATTGATGCAGTTATTATTATTCTCAAAAATATTCTTTAACACAAAAAAATATTATAGATATGTCAAACTTAATAATAATAACCTTCTTATATATTTCTCATTGTATCGTAATTTCTGTGAATATGGTGAAAATAAGCTGTTTTTTTCTTTTTGTTGCTATTGCCGTTTTCTTTCTCATTTTGTTCAATACCTCTTTATTGGAGTCTTCAAAACGGCTTCGATAAATCCAGTTCTAACTAAAGAAATCCCACTAAATTAGTTTACTATAAAAATATTCAAGACACCCTCCTGATACAATTCTCTCAGTAATAGCGAAGGAAATATTATTATAGTGAGAAGGAAGTCTGAGCGAATCAGTATATATTTATCTCATTTTTCGCTCCCTAAGCCGGGACCTTATTTCCTCACCGATGGTAATTAGTTGGACTGTGGAGAAGCAGACTTAGTTTGTATATGGCTTATTTACTGGATGTGACTGCTGAGTTTGTATTAATGACGAGCAGTACGAGTATGCATATGCACCGTATTAATACTGTGAGTACCCTCATTCGAACATTATTGGTGGGTAATTAAATAATCTTAAATTTTCTTTATCATCTTAAATTATAATCTTCGAACCAGAAAATGTCAGTTGACAGCTGACAGATCATATCCATAACCGTTTCAATACAAGATTGAAATGTTCGAATCGCCTTCTGTGTTTTTGTACAACAATAAAATCAACGACCTATTATTTGCTGCTACAAAACTAAACACTTTCAGATTATTTTGTGTTCTAACTAACTAAGAAATAAGCTTTTCTTGGTAAGCGCATAATTATAATAAATACGGTTCGGGGCACATACTTCTCGAACAAATGTAACCATGCGATTGAAAATAATTAGTAGTTAGTAGAATTTGCATTTGCAAGGCGTTTTTAAGAAATTATTATCAGGCAAATATTAGGCCAGGTTTTATCAATATTCACTCGCCATCCTCACCCCGGTTAATGGTATATATTTAAAGTGTTTGTTTGTTATTTTTGTTTACTTTAGAGTCTGGTTAATATATCTAATAAAGTCGTATCTAGTTTATAGCATAACCAAGCTCATAAGCTTATAATTACATTATAAATGGTAATAAAATCCTACCCATTTCAGTCAATCATTTCCGCATTTTCAACAAAGCTCACAAAATTAGGTTATTTAGTGTTACTGCAGCACATTCAGCATACAAGTACCAAGGCAACATAACAGCAGGCCATGTCTGTATTGGTCCCCAGCGGCCAGTTCCAGCGTCTCTGTCTCTTGGCTACGTACGTACTACGGCACTGCGCTAGTTCCCGTTACTTGCCGGACTAATGAGAAAATATACCTCCTCGCTAACTTTGCTTTCCTAGTACTTCTCTAGTTTTTAATGGCGACAGACTGTACAATTTTAAGTTAACGAACGGAAATAAGAATTGTAAGTGTGAATTTAATATTCAAGGTATTGCAGTTGCGAGTTGCTTTTTGTTTTAACTAGGAGTTTTGAAATATGGGGTTTTACTTGTTGGCTAATTTTAATTCTTTGATATTCAACTAGGGAGCAAACTATTATTATAAAATATTTTGATTTGTTATTTAAGTAGTCACACTACTATATTTAAAATTATTAACATTGACATTGTTACTAAACTGGCTAAGGACTGACACTTAAGCCCTATCGGATCTTTCAACATAATACTTACATACAACATGTGACTTAAATTTACCAACATACGGACATAGTGACAAAAACTACTATATACATACATTTCAATGCAAGTGTGGAAAGTGTATTACCTATTCACGAGTGCCGAGATGTCTTTTATGAACCGTAGGCGAATAAAAGACACGGGACAAGTAAATAATAGCACTTTCACACGTACATTGAAAGACGATTTTTAGTACATTTGCGAAAAAATAACAATAAATCAAATATTAAATCAAATTGGTTACATGGGTATTATATAGGTAATTACAGTTACTTGAATTTTCCCTTGAACTAGTTGAACTTGAATGATATTGTATTTTTATATATTATTCAGCAGTATAAACTACGTTCAGCGTTGATTTACATTGAAAAAATTAATCACATTAACTCATTTCATACAAAAACACTCTTACAGTTGCAATTTAAGTTAATTATTTTGATACAACTAAATTTTAAGTGAAAAGTAGCGGGCGCTGGTTTTACTATTTTTCTGTCAACGACAGCCAACGTGGCAATAATAATTCCATTCAGAAGAATAATAAAAAAACCGGCCAAGTGCGAGTCGGACTCGCGTTCCAAGGGTTCCGTACATTACACAATTTAAACGATGTATTTTTTATGTGAAACGTGAGTGAAATGTCTAAAAAACCCGTAGGGGTCGGATCAAAAACTAAGTTATTAAGTCCGACTCACGCTTAACTGCACATTTCTAATAGGTTTTCCTGTAATCTGTAGGTAAAGATCTATTTAGTGTATGTTTTTCAAACATTTTGACCCAGTAGTTTCGGAGATAAAGCGGGGGAATGGTCGTTTTTGCCTATTTTCTTAAATAACTTCTAAATTGTTCATCCTAAAATTATAAAAAAATATATATTTGAGATTCGCACAATAAGCTCTTTCATTTGATATATAAGACAATATCGTTTGAAAAACTTTATTTTTTAATTTTCTCATTTACTCCCCAAAAGTGGCCCCCATGTTTAAAATTCATTTGTTTATGTTACATTCCGTCTTTGGGTCACAAACTTACATATGTATACCAAATTTTAACTTAATTGGTCCAGTAGTTTCGGAGAAAATAGGCTGTGACAGACGGACAGACAGACGCACGAGTGATCCTATAAGGGTTCCGTTTTTTCCTTTTGAGGTACGGAACCCTAAAAAGTAATTTAGGGAACTATCGTTTTATAACCTTGTATGTATATAATAACAAATAAATATTTACTTTACCTCTATATCGTGTAACAATACTTTTTGTAGGTGATAAAATATCTAATGGCAAAATAAAAACAAAGTTTTTGAACATCCAAACTCTTTGATGCGGACGTATCGATTACGGTTAGAATTAAATTTAAAAATGCTGGAAAAGTAAGAAGCATTATTTCGCAAAAAACAGCACTTTTTGAGCAACCTCATTCAATCTTTTACTTGTATGAGATCAGTAACTTTAATAAGATTTTCCCACCACAGTTTTGTAGCACCATAGCACTGTACTATTTCAAAATTTGGAACAGAACCATTGTAAACGTCTTTATATGACGAAATCATTATTCTTCCGTATCCGAGGGATTTAAATCGTCCTAAAGATGGATGGGGGCTTATCGTTGCGATCAATGGGGCCCCGCGGGCCTTGTGGTGTTTAGACTCTCGGTTTTTGTGGCCGCTGGGCTTACGGCTTGGTTTGTGTGGTTAAAGGCTCGGATCTCGGTATAAAAGGTTTTCTGATAAACAAGTGAGTACTGATACATCAAACGCGTTTCAAAAGTTGTGGGCTTCATTACAGCAGCTTTTGTAGGTTGAGAAAAATTAAAAATACTTATTACAGTACATATGGTGCTATTTTCTCGCACTAGTGCGTAAAGAGCACTTTTCGTGCATATATCGAAAGTTTAAAGGGCCATATGTACTGTAAAACGTTGTTCGATACACGTGCGAATAGGTAATTCCCAACTCGTGTTTATTTAAAACACTCTCTGCGGTCGTGTTTTAATTTATCGCCACACGTTTCGAATTTCCTCTTTTCCGCACTTGTATCCAAAATAATTATAATACAACGTTTTTTTATCAAACATAGCATTTGTCCTTTACGTACAGTCGCCATCAGATATATCAGAGCGCCCGAGGTGCTCACAAATATCTGAACACGACTCTATTGTCAAGGCGTTAGAGTGCGTGTTCAGATATTGTGAACACCTTGGCCGCTCCGATATATCTGATGGCGACTGTACAAGCAAGATCAAAATGAAAATAAAAATTCGATGCCTTACATAATTTTCGAGTGTAGAACACTTTATTGTACAAAAAAGAAAAACAAACATCATTAGTACAAAGGCGAACCCTAAAACTTATTAAACTTTATTACTTCTCGTATTATTATAGTATTATAACATTTAAAACATTTGCATTTATCACATTTACAATCGGGTATATCGCGAATTTATTTTGTTACCTTTATTTATCCACGTTTCGACACAGGTTTCACTGGTCGTGGTCGCGGCTAACTGACGTCTCAGCAAAATGTCAAAACAGAGATTTGTGTGACTACCCGACAAAACCACCGACTTGATTTATGTGTAGTGGCTGGTTTAAAAGTGTGATGTCTACCCCAAACTCCTTCATGCACGTTTTGTCGGGTAGTCACACAAATCTCTGTTTTGACATTTTGCTGAGACGTCAGTTAGCCACGACCACGACCAGTGAAACCTGTGTCGAAACGTCGGTAAATAAAGGTAACAAAATAAATTCGCGTTAGACCCGATTGTAAATGTGATTTAATATTATAGTAAGTATTACATGAATATATTTTTGCGATGAAGTTTCCAAGTGGAACCTAAACTGATTACTCCTTTAGGATACCTAAAGAGTGGACTAACACCACTGTGAACGCTTTAACCTCATGTGTCGCTCACTTAGCACCAACACCGGTTTATCAATAATTGGTATAAGTGACGTGTATCTCCGGACAACACGGCTCGAGGGACAGTCGCCTTGTGAACGATACGAGGGCCGCCAATTCATGAAGATTGTCCCACGTCGCTACAAAACTAGTGTAAAATATTATTTAAGGTACCGTTTAGATTCAGAGGGCATTGCTGCTGCAGTATTGATGCAAACGAAAATACTGACAAACATCTTTTTTTTTACGATTATTTTGTCTCAAAACTCTGGACAGCTGTTGTATTGCAGCGCGACATTACTGTCGACTGCATTACAGCCGTAAATGTCAAAATCCTTCTGTATAGATTTTTGAGACCAAAATGATCGTAAAAAATTAAATGCTTGTCAGTATTTTCGACTGAAATATCGCGATGTTTTAAGTACTTATATAGATTTTTGCAATTAAGATAGAAAGAAACCTTCTACATTCAGCGCCACTTACAAAAAAAAGAGCTGAAAGAGCTAAGCGTTAGCCCAAGTTAGTTAGGAACGGTATTTTAACCTCTTGTATCACTTAGCCAAACCACGGTTTATCACGATCGAATCCCTCTATTGTAAGTGAATAATTATGCACGTAAGTGGTTGTAAGTGTCATGTACTTCGGGCAACACAGCTCGGAGGACAGTCGCTTTGTGAACGATACGATGGCCGCCAATTCATGAAGATTGTCCAAAATCGCTAAAAAACCAGCGTAAAGAACAAACCTCGTTATCAATGTTGCAGTTCTTTGAAAATGAGGGTTCGCGATAATACGTACCCTAAATTCGCCTTTAGTGCATAACTTCGCCTTTACTAGCATAACATTATATTACACTGTAAATTTGTACCCATGGGATTTATGGGCGTACCTATTAAACATTCAGAATTTGGAACAAGTTTTAGTATAATTTTCATAATAAAAACACTGTTACGGCGAAGTTGGGGATGGGTGACAAAGAGAGGTTATTTTAGAATATTTATTTTATTATTCTAAAACTATTTTAATTCAGCTATTTTCATTGTGAATACAATGGGTGCGTATTCAATTTTTTTTGTAAATTTTATTATCATATTTTACTTGGGCGAAGTTGGGCACCAACGGCGAAGTTCTGTTTCCTTATGGTAGAGTAGGGGCTATAAAATACTTTTTCTCAAAAATGGACGGCAAAGTCGACGTTGCCGGTTAAAAAGTAAGTCGCGAAGTGCGTAGTTTATGGTGAGTTAAAAACATTGCAGTCTTGTTTTCGGGACTGCAATGTTGCATACAAATTCCATTATTTGTCGAGTTCCAAACTTTTTAAAAGTTGAAGTGGCCATATCAAATGAAGGCATAGGTCCATTAAACAGCCAAACAGATGATCAGTACTTATTATTATAATGTTGGTACCTCGACTATTTAGGTGTCTCAAATAGGTTGGCGTATTTTCAGCAGAAAAATACACTTCCATTTTTAATTAAAAAAAATAAAAACGGCGGCAAAGCAAAACTTTTTACTTTTTTCTGTGAAAATATATACATAAGAACGTTGCTTCTGTAAAATATTTCTATTATATTTGCAATTATTGCGCCATTTTTGAGAAAAGCACTATATATGACTCGGCTGGAAGGCTACTTGCAGTCTTCGGATTCAATTAAACGGACTCCCAAGGTCGTCCGTTTAAAACGAATCCTCAGCCAGCAAGTAGCTACTTCCGAGCCTCGACAATAATGTACTATTTATGGCTTATTTAGAACCGTAAGTACGAATTGTAGTTGCTTATAACTCATATAGATGTTAAGGTTATACAATTCACTTTAAGCTATAACACTAGCTGCTTAGCATGCATAGCGGCTAAAATAGCTACTGTGACTCTTAAAGCTAAAGCTGAACCTCTTAAATACTTTTATGTCACCTCAGTCCAGGGACCGGACAACCCTTTCCGCGATAAAACCCTTTCAATGGGCGACACTTAAACACGGCTAACACATTGAAAGACTTTCCCTTTTGAACTGCAAGCCCATTCATACCCTTACCTTTGACTAACCCTTACCGAAAAGCTAACCAAAAATAAGGCTAGCTCTTAATAAGGGTTACCCTTATCTTTAAGCGCTTTTTATAAAGGTTTCCCTTTGCGTGAAAGAGACAGGATTAGTATATATCTACGGTAGTGTATGAAAAGGAAAGAAAATACGTGCCTAGTCAAAGAACGCCGCCGTCGCCGCCGACGATCGCTCGGATTCGAAGTAATGTGTGCTTTATGAACAAGGTAGACGCCTTAAATTAGCACGCTTATATGCTAAAAGGGAAGCCCTTTATAAGGCTAACCCTTATAAGCAATATGCAAGGTGTTGGTGAGCGGATGATAAGGGTTTTGTAAGGGTATTTGGGCTACCGATTACTCAAATGTGGTAGCTTTATATAAGGGTTTTTAAAACCAAAACAAAGTGTTTCGTCTGGCAAAGGGTATGGTGAGTTAAGCCTTATGCAATACCCTTATAAAACCCCGATAAGGGATAGCGGGCCGGTCCCTGCCTCAGTCTGTAGGCTGAGACTATGCAGTTATTGTACCGCCGTTCTATGTCTTAATGTTATAAAATGGGTGTTAAGTGTCGCATAATTGTTTGTTGGGGAGGTTTGATAATTGCATGTACCTACCTACTTTATGCAATTAAGAGTATTTTACAGATTTAGTACTGTTGTAGGTATTGATGGTACCTGATTATTTGATTTGAACTCGGGGTTTCGACAGCGAGCAGTACTTACCTGTAACAAAATAAAATAATGCATTCATTAGTATAAAATGTTTGAACACTGTCAATTTGGAGAAGTTTTTAGATTAAACTATTTTATTTTGGTTTTGATAAAGGGCAATACTAATTTATTTCGAATTTCATGGTAAAGTTATTATTGTAAAATTTTACTTGCGAAGTTGGACGCCAACGGACCGTTTCTTTTTATTTTTTGCCATTTTTTGTGACCTTTTTTGTAACTTTTGTGTTATTTCTACTAAGAATCACGAGCTTTTTTGATCTTAATGGGATAATAAAATGTTCCAAGATTTTTTTCCTATTGTGTTACCATTTCCCCATTTGTATGGCGGTAACAAAATGGAAAGTTTGAAAAATGTATGAAAATTTTGGGACACTTTTTTTCTCCTATAAGGATGAAAAGGGCTCGTGATCCTGACTAGAAATAACACAAAAGTGGCAAAAAAGGTCTCATAAAAAAATGGCAAAAAAAAGAATCGCTCAACGGCGAAGTTACGGTTCCCTACGGTAGATACTTTTGTCAACGCCCGCAATGGTCGAGATCAACTTATACTAGTGATATTTTCTCAGTGTCATGGCATGCGTTTGTGACACACATGTCCGGGAGATACCATCGTAGTTTGGGTTCTGTTAGTGAGTAATAGAGGGAACATTGGTTTATGATTTAAGGTTAAACTATGGCATGGAGGGAGAGGTTTATTTCGGATTGATGAGGGATATGATATTATGAAATACTCTCCGTTTTTATGTAATAAAATTTTTATAGCGTCATAAATTTAGTTTCCTTAAAATTATTACTTAACTTTGTATCTCCTTCGTGATATTTCTTTATAGCTGGTACTTATACCTATATTATGTAGGTGGTATATGTTTTTTATTGATTTGCAAGGGTCATTTTTTGTTTTGGTCATACTTTGTGCTTGGTTGTGTACATGTGTAAATTTATAAATTTTCGTTACCTAAGGGTTGTCTCGTTGTCTCGAAGAGATCGCTTTTTAGCGATAAGGTTGCCTGTTGTTTACCTTTACTTGTATTTACTGTATTTTCCCTTCTATTGAGGTTTGCAATAACGAGTATTTGAACATGTAGTAAATAACCACTTGAAAAAAACATTTACTTTACGTATTAAGGTACCTATAAAAGTAAAAGAAGTATTATCATTTGTAAAGACAGGCCCGAAAATAGTGTATTTTTTATAATTTTTATATGTAGGTAAGTAATAAAATATGAAATATGTATATTTTTCGTATTCTTACATTAACAGTAGGTTTTTATGAACAAGTTTGAGAACAAATCAAATTATTTTATTAAATATTTTGATTTGTGTTTTTTAAGTAGTCACACTACTATATATAAATTAAAAACTGTAATAGATGTCATATATAATAAAATAATTTGATTTGTTCCCAAACTTGTTCATAGATGGCAGCACCAGTCTCTCTCGCTACAACGTAAATCCGTAAGGAGTTCGTTTAGGAGGTGCAAGCGCGCACTGCTTGCCCTTAGAGCTGGTCAAAGACGCCTAGTCTTACTAAGATGGCAGGTTTTTATGTTGATTACGACGTTTAAAGGAAACTAATATTAACACTCATCAATAAGTAGTCATGAATTGGAACATGAATAAATTAAAAAAAAAAATGGAAACGTAAAAAGCACTAGTTCGCGAAAACCAACTTTCCGCACGCTAAACAGCTACTTAAAGTAGCACTTTTTGAGCAACTGTATAAAAAAAGCATTTATAATTACTAGCGAGTAATTAATTGGATTGTAAAAACACATTAAAATGAGTCGCTAACCAATTAAAATGAAAGCGAGAACCGCTGAAACGACCACGAATACTATAGCCACGACTATGAAATTGGAAACCGCGAGAATCAATTAATTATTATACAATATTGTATTTTAAATAATCACTGGAACGCGGTATTTTTATCACAAAATATATACTTCCTCCTTTTTAGGGTTCCGTACCCAAAGGGTAAAAACGGGACCCTATTACTAAGACTCCTCTGTCCGTCTGTCCGTCTGTCCCTCTGTCTGTCTGTCACCAGGCTGTATCTCATGACCCGTGATACCTACAGTTGAAATTTTCACAGATGATGTATTTCTGTTGCCGCTATAACAACAAATACTAAAAAGTACGGAACTTGGCCGGTTTTTTTAAAATTAGATTAGTATTGAATATGAACAGTTCGTATTTCCTTTAGTAACTAAAGGAGTTACCGAGTTAGTTACAGATGAAACAATAATTTCTATGAAATTTTTGTATTAATATTAAAAAAAAAAATCTTAACAGAGAATTTCATAATTTACTTCTAACCCGCGTGTGCGTGGAACGATGATGGTAATAGATAAAATCTGATTATATCCTGTACTTCCCGAGGACTCAAACTATCTCCATACTTTTTATCAAAATCGGTTCAGCAGAAGAGGTAACAGATAGACAGACATACAGGCTTACTCGTACTTAGCATTTATAATATTGTAGTAGGAAAGTAGGGATCAGTAGCAGCTTTATCGCAACGTCAAACTTTAACATAATATTATTATAATATCAAGCAATTTTAACTATAAAACTCCCGTGAGACTCAAACATATTAGATTATTTTAAACCGGGTCACTCACGTATTATTAAGTCGAATATCTCGACATGTTTCGGTCCAATTTATCATGTGCCGCGCCCTCGACCAGTGAAGACGTGTCGTGTCTCCGTGAAGACGGTCCTCGTAAATTGGACCGAAACATGTCGAGCTATTCGACTTAATAATTACGTGAGTGACCCGGTTTAAAATAATCTAATATAAAGCAATTTAGTTTAAAACTCAGTTGTTGAGAACTAAATATTACACGGAAAACCGCAGTGCATATTTGGATCAAACGATTTCCTAAATAAGCGTGGATCCGCTTTTCAGATTAGTTTTACATAGTCAAGTGCTATTACGACCCTATAAGTTTTTGATAAAAACAAATTAACGTATATAATATAAAAGTTAGTTTTAGTTAGTTTTAATTTAGTTTTAATTTGTTTTATAAGGTTATGGTTTTATTTTAATTTAAGATTAGTTATTTTATTTTAAATGTAATTGTATAATAATATGGAATTTTTATTGTTAATATATAGATATTTGTAAAAATAAAAATTAAAGAAATTGGAATATAAAAAAAATATATCTACTTACAATATGTGAACTACAAGTACAAAATTGCACCTCTCACTAGCAACTAATAGGTACGGTCGAGTAAATATATTTTTGAAAGTTATGCAAGCAAACCTTTAAAAATATATTTACCCGGCCTTAGTTGTCAGTTTCTTTGAGGCGGGTAACTATATTTTTGGAACGTTGGTTTGTAAAGAATATGTTTTTGCGAAGTAACCAAATTCTGAACTGAACTGAACATTGTGAAACAGGCCCTAAGACACCTAAATATTTGCTAAGGTTATTTCATTAAAATTTACCAAATTAGAAAGAAAATTCTTTAAAAAGCATACACTTTACATACATATTCAGGTACCAGGCTCCCATAACCGCTTCGGAGCACATGATCCGATAACCAAACATTTGCTTGACTTAGGGAAAGCCAACCTAAAGCTCGGGGCAAATGACCTTGCCGACGTTGCATATTTGCATATCATTTCGCCGCGTTCTTAACAGTGATGAGATCCTGGTACTTGGAAACCGTTTTTGCATTGAAATATTCCAATTTTTATGAAATTTTGAACAAAGGAGCATTAGGTGGAGCGATTTGGAATGAATTTTCAAAACTATGGCGTCATTTGTAAGGAATAGTTCTTGTTCTCAGAATAAGAATTATTCCTACCTTTCGCACTTGTATCGTAATGTATGCAGGAAAGGTGCTGCTTTATCGCACTAGTGCGGTAATTAGCACTATAAGTGCCTATCGGCCACGATATGAATGGGACCTGTCAGTGTCAAAGTGAAGTTTCTTCAAACAAAAACGTCACATTTGACACTGACAGATCCTATCCATATCGTATCGGGATCACATTTTTGACGTTTATTGAAATTAGAATCAGGCCGTATGATGCAAATTTAAAGAGCAACATGTACTGTAAAACCATAGAGTAACTTATACTAGAGCGGTACTGTCATAGTAAATTTTGTAACCCCAGTAAATTCACTGCCATCTGTCGACATACTTTGAAACTAAAAATGAAGATTTATAAAAATACGATAGAATGTATTTAAATACATTGTAACCGTAATCAGTCTTTAACCGTCATCATCATGTAGAAAAAGAAACCGAACGGATCTTATATTTAAAAACCGCTACCCGCCTTCATTCGGAACGGCGTTGTTTCACGTACCTATCGTAGATACTACACATTACTACAGTCGTGATGCATTTCACAGATGAATATTGTTGCTACATGTCGCCGAATAGTAATGTCGACAAAGCAGGCGGCATTCTGGTTTTAGGTATCTGTTAAAGATATCCGTTAGATACAGGCTGGTTTTATTAAGTCACTGACTTAGCCGCCGGCATACAGTCAAAGACGTTCTCATTTAAAAACAACATTCCGGAATAACGTGTTTTTAGGGTTCCGTACCCAAAGGGTAAAAACGGGACTCTATTACTAAGACTCCACTGTCACCAGGCTGTATCTCATTAACCGTGATAGCTAGAGAGATGAAATTTTCACAGATGATGTATTTCTGTTGCCGCTATAACAACGAATACTAAAACGTACGGAACCCTCGGTGCGCGAGTCCGACTCGCACTTGGCCTGTTTTTTTGTTGACGCCAATATATTCAATTAACGTATATCTATGTCTGGCACTAGTTTTCATTAATATAAATTGTTAAAGTCAAAGTCAAAGTCAAAATAGTTTTTATTCAAATAGGCCTAGCAACAAGAACTTTTAAATTGTCAAGTTTTACAAATATTACATTAATCTAAATATCAGAGCAATTTATTGATGCAGTTATTATTATTCTTAAAAACATTGAATTATTATAGATATGTCAAACTTAATAATATGAATTCACAAAGGGATCGTCAAACACCAAAATTGTATAAAAAACTACTAATCTATATTGCTATATTGTTTAGTGTAAGTTTTGACATTGTAAATTTACTTATATTTTGGATTTGTAAATATTTATCCACTTACTCTTATTGTAATTGTGTTGACAATCCTTATTGGAGCTATAATTTTATTTTCATTAGTATTGTTAATATTTTCATTTTTATTTTGACGATCATGATAGAAATTCTTATATTTTTGACATTAATGCAAACTTATTATGTAATTGTATTTCATGAAATAAATCATCTAATCTAATCTAATCTAATCTATACAAAGAAAATAATCCGAATAGAAGTTTTGTGTGTAAAAAATTTCTTGCAACGAAAAACTAGTACCTTCTTATCATATCAGTATCATGTTTTAAAATCCCAATGCCGCTCTAAATATAGAATAGTTTGTGTACAGAAAATGCAAACAATGGTACGGTTATGTGTTTGTCAATGTTTGCATACAATAATACATTTACATACGTATAGCTTAACGATAAATGTATTTATTTTTGAGATGGTGTAAAAATAACAGCTAAGAATTGTATTCAGGTACTAATATTGTGCCAGTATTCATATTATAGTTGCTATTAAATAAAATTACATGATCAAATGAACTTCAAAGTGAAGTTCGATCAGTATTATATGAGTAAGCTTCATTTGAAGATATAAAAACCAGGTAGTCCTTTAACCTACTAGGCAACTCATCGCATGTTTAAAGTAGGTAGCAAAAACTTTAACTCAAACAGGTCTATCCCTACTTTTCCTTGTTGGGGCGCGCGGCTTGCCGCCATTGCTCATTATTTTTAGAGACTTTACTTTCTAAAGCAAAACTTTCTTTCCGGGTATAGGGGAGGGAGGGTAGTTATATCTTCAAATGAAGCTTACTCATATAATACTGATCGAACTTCACTTTGAAGTTCGTTTGATCATGTATTATATTTCTCAAGCTTCATTCTTCAGATATAAAAACCAGGTAGATGTTAAGAGTTGAAAGTTTTGCTGCATTCTTTCCCATTATCAATATTATCATAGCATATTTATTTCTGAAAACATATTTGTAGGAATAATTATCTACCATGTACATATGTGTATGTTATACACAAGTTTACTGTTCCAATTGAGTTATAAGGTATTGTTAAGAAGCACGGGAAAGTTTAGCAATGCAGGTTCAAAAAGGTATACATATATTAGGTATAGCCAGGTTGTATATATATATATACTTTTACGTATTAGGATATTTAAACAAAATCTAATTTGTTCTTCATAAAACCTAATTGACTAAGATTCCATACAATTTGTGGTCAACTTTGCATTAAGTTTAATTCGATTTGAAAAAGTTTAATACGAGTAAACTCATAAGACATATGTCCTTTTGTGAAATGTATTAAAATTCACTAGCAGTTCTTGTCCGCGATACGGAATTTTTGAAGGCTCAGAACAGTACACTATTGATGACAAGATTCAGGCTCGTCTAAGTGTAATTATCTACGAAGATAAGACGTAATTTAGGCTAACGATACAACCCAGCGTTACCTCCATACAGGGTGAGATACGCTGTGGCTGTGATGTCTTTTCCCGCGTCTTGACGCTTATGACGCGTAGGCCGTGTGACGTCTGTCTCACGACGACTCATCCTGTTTACGATGATCTCTGAGCAGACGACGACAATGAGAAAATTCAGTTATTAGGCGCGTGCACGCGCAAATCGGCTTACAGCAGCTCCTGATCAACGAATAGTGACACGACGTGCAATGGACAAAGACTCACGCGGCCTAGCGCGTTTTCGAGCTTTAACTTAACAAAAACCATGTCTTTGCTCGAAACATGTCTAACGTCGTTTTTAAGTCCTTTGATTTACCCAAGAAGAATTATATTTTGATTTTTATCAAATTAAAAAATCCACCACGTTCCTGAAATCTAAAAAATATATGAACGTGCATAAATTATGCTTTCTGTTCAGTTATTAAGCATAAAGCATGTCATATGTGTGGCATCACCAAAGGTATTCTAAACAAAAATAATTTATAAGACTAGCAGTCTACTCAGCTTTCGAAGTAATCTTTCAAATAAGATTGTAATTTACTCACACTCAAATGTTTATTATTGCGCTCATATTACATATAATGAATGGGCCAAGGTCCATTAATGGTAACAGAATATTTATTTATCATTTAATTATATATACGTACCTAATGTACATATATTCGAGCTATTAAAATGCATAATAATATCCAGTTAAACCTGAGTAGGTAAAATCAGCGTTTAACAAACATCATTAGGAATTAATTTAGTATACATTTATAAATGGCTGCATGTGACGAGTACCTTTAAATAGAATATATAAATGATATGAACCTTTTTTATTTTATTTAAATTACTATTATTGACCGCAAGGCGCGATTGACCATATTTTCACAAATATTGGTGTAGCGGCTTCTATTCTCGCAGCGCGAACGGGACAGCACAGCAATCAACCACCAACCAAAATCAATGAAATGAAATGAATATCAATCAACAGAAATTCAGATATTAAGCATCAAATCTAAAAACTTATGCCCTCCATTCAAGTATTCGCTCTGCAAGGAACGAAAGACTGTGCGACTTAATGTTGTATATTTATAAAATGTAAACATTAAAGCCGGAATAATAATAAAAAATTGCCTTTGCTGTATTGCTACTATGGTTGTATTGAGAGTTCAGAAAACAAATATTATATTAAGTGGATTCATCTTAATATTTTAATCCATGACTTATGTCATGAATGTGCTATATTAATGACATAACGGTATTGCAAGTGGTGGGTCCCCACCAACTACAGTTACTAAACTTATAATATCAAGGTACATATATTTTAAACTTGGCAAAAACGTATTGCATGGTATCATCGTATTGATGATGGCTGAAAGAGTATCGCGACCGACACATGAGAGTTGAACCATAGGTGCATTCGTCATTTATTAATTTTTTACGGTTTCTATTAGCTTCTTAATTATGTATTTATAGGTATATTTTTATGTGCATAATCTGAGGGTGATCCTTTAAAAGATAATCGGAAGGTAATCGTTTTGTAGTTTTGATACAGGTTAATAGGTATTTACCTAGTTACCCATTATTTACGACCATAAAAATAAATATTAAATATCTGTGAGAGATGCGAACAAATATATTCGTGTGTGTATTTAGCCAAATTGTACCGAAACCGCTTTATCATTAACTCAGTTAGATGATACTCTAATGGTCACTTTGTCAGGCTTCGGCATGAACGTATAAAACGTGTTTGCGTTTGTTTCTTAGCTTCAGTTGTAAGTTTAGTTTTTTGCCAGATGCTGGTGAAATATGTGTTACTTATGTATAATATTGTCTGACCACCTTTTGTACCATATTTCATGCAAAATAAAGTTATTTTCTTTCTTTCTTTCATATTCAGTACTCACAAATTGTTTCATTGGGTTTATTAGATAGATAATGATGAATAAAACCATTTTCCTGTAATTCAATTCAGTTAGGTGTCTTTGTTACAATTGGATGATTCAAATCATTTAATTATTCAATATCACTTAAAAAAGTAAAATCATATTTTTAAACAGACACAAGGTACTTAGATACTGACATCGCCTATGCCTTTAAGCGATCACGGTATTATAAATATATTTATATTTTCATGTATCCCATAACAATATTGGCGTACGTATCCCGATAATTTGTATGGTTATATGCATATATAAACATTCAAAAATGGTCACCAAAATATATACATTGTGCAGGGTATTACCACTTAGTTTATTACATTTCATTTGTGGTAAAAGAGATTTTATCCAGCTTAAGTTAAGGAATTTCGATCAGATTCACATCACGTGACGTGATGTAGGTACGTTAACAATTCCCACTTTTAGAGACAAGTTATACTTATGTGGGTAATATAAAAACAATATAGGTACTATTGTATTGTTTCAATTATAAATTTACGAGGTAGTCTCGTGTTTATTCAAATTCAACCTCTGGGCGGATAAAAATACCGTACTATGGGTTAGGTGTGAGTAAAATTTATTCTGTCACATATAATTGGATATTAAAAATCCAAATATATTTTATATGTAAGGATTTATTTTAAAAGGCAATGTAGTCTTGTACCAAACATTTCGGCAGCTAGACCGACGTGTCTCTGACACGCACAAATCAAAACTGAATCGCGGAGCGCTGGTGAAAAAATTTAAAAGAAATATTTTTAATTCGAGGGTAGACTTTGAATGTTTTTCAAAATAAAACCCGTAAGGTATTAGATTACATAAATAGGCCTACATGAATAAAGTATATTTGAACTTGAACTTAAAAGATAATTCTTTATTGCCCATAGAAAAACATGAACTTGGTGTTTTAAAATGTGCGTGGTTTTGATCGAGAGCTGCTATAGATTTATTAAATTGTGTTATGCATTGCTATCTTGTTGACTCACGGCCAACCCCAAGCAAGTTCTATCTTCGTGACGACTCTAGGCCGCCCCCCAGGTTTATAGTTACCAGTCGTGGACTCACGGCCCGCGCGGTACAAAGTAAATGCAAGGTATTTGATCACAAAGTGTAAGTTTTTTACAAAAATAGTTAAAATAGTTACACTTAAGTAAGTATCTGATTTTTCTTCAGGATCTGAAGAATCTATTATCACTCGGCAATTTTGCTTGAGTTTCTTCTATTGGGCCATCTAAAACCAAATAAAAAGAAAGCCTCCTTCGTCCCTTTAACACAAGACAATATGATTATTTAGGGCCCTTTGTTTCGTTGCGCGCTGTCCGATCTTAATTAAACCTTTGGTTGGTTCACGACCAACCCCCGGGCGCAATCGGTGTTCGAAGTACGAACAAACTTTCCATCGTGTTGGTTCACGACCAACCCCCAAGATAATTTTTTCCTTCGTGTTGATTCACGACCAACCCCCAGGATGATTTATTCCTTCGTGTTGATTCACGACCAACCCCCAGGATGATTTATTCCTTCGTGTTAGTTCTCGACTAACCTCCAGGATGATGAACAATTTTAATAACAAATATATTTTATATTGCACAACGAATACGAAACGAATAATCCCACAGCTTACATCTCGTATTCTCGTATAAATCGTATAATGTCTGCACTAAGTGCACTACGTATAGGCATTTTAAACGACTTTGAAACAAAATTATGATTTTACGTGCGTTCGTTGCCTCGCAAGAATAAAGAATGAGCAATGGCGGCAAGCCGCGCGCCCCAACAAGGAAAAGTAGGGATAGACCTGTTTGAGTTAAAGTTTTTGCTACCTACTTTAAACATGCGATGAGTTGCCTAGTAGGTTAAAGGACTACCTGGTTTTTATATCTGAAGAATGAAGCTTGAGAAATATAATTAAGAGTTTTTAGGGTGAAAATACGTCTAGTTCGGTTTAGTTCTTGGGAAAATTTCTTTTATCAGTGTTTTTGGACATGCAACAATGTGAAAAGTAAAATGTTTTTTAAATATAATGAGGCAGAAGTCACATTATAACACGCGATTATAGTTTCTTTAAGTTTTCAACACAGTAAATCCTCGTCACCTTAACGCTGCCTTACGTAAGCGAACGCGAACGCGAAACGACGCGGCGCGGCGGGCCCACGGCGTTCGCGTTCGCAACGAGATCGCCCACGTAGGACACTTCTATAGGTATTGATTCCTCCCGAGCTGATCGTTTCGTTTCGCGTTCGCGTATTGTTCGCCTACGTAGTACGCTGCGATAAAAATTAAGTCAACAAGCGAGCCAAAAAAACATGGAACTCAGCGCTGCCGTCATCCATCTATCAAATAACCCTTTCATTTCGCATCTTTAATTATTACGTAGCCGAAATAAAACACGCGACCCGAAACGTCAATAGGGCCCGAAATTAACTTGAGTCATTAAGCGGGCACGGGCAGTGCATTTGTCACGCCCAATTGGCCGCGAAAGGGTTCGGGGGCACGGGATTGATAGCACACCTGTACGGGATTAATCAATGTTTCGATTCGGGTTTGGAGTTTTATGTGTTATCTCATGCCGATGGTAGCTTACAGGTACCGTTCGGATTCATACTACAATACTACACCAGCGGGCGCAGCATGGTTCTATTTTTATCGCCTGTCGCTATTCCGTCACTTTCGCACTTACATACTTGTTAGAACGTGACAGACACGGTGACAAGCGATAAAAATGTGACCGTGCTACCGCCGCAGGATTACTGCAGTATGCAGCGTGACATTTACTGCCGACTGCAATATTGGGCTTTGATACTGTTGCAGTAATACTTGGGAAAGGGCTCGGGCCGTTCGGGGGCACGGGATTGATAGCACACCTGTACGGGATTAATCTATGGTTCGATTCGGGTTATGGAGTTTTATCATATATTTCAAACATATAGGCAGAGAGACTCATACTATCTTTGTACTAGCACCCAAAAGAAAAGGATATAGTTTTTTTTTGTTCTTATTTACTGCCAATTTGGTTTGACCAACTATATTTCTTGCCGATGTTAGCTTAAAGGTACCGTTCGGATTCATACTACACCAGGATTACTGCAGTATGCAGCGTGACATTTACTGCCGACTGCAATATTAGGCTGTGATACCGTTGCAGTAATGCTGGTGTACCCGAACAGTAAGTATCTTTACAGTCTTGACGCGAAACACTTATTTTATTTTATTTCATTTTGACGCTTGGAAAGCTTTTAGACGGTGGGACTTAGTATATTATTTGTGTATGAATATCCAATATTATTTATTTATCAGTTTTATCATGAATATTTGTTCCTGAGTTACGGATGTTATCCATGTATTTAATTGCACCCATAGTACAAGTTTTGTTTACATTAAATAATTTTACGGTTTAGACTCACATGTGTTTGTTTGTGTTGCTGTTGTTGTATGTAAGTATGTCTCACAACAGTTTAAATTCGATTAAGTTTTGCTAAGTTTGGGGCCAGATCGATCTTTGTAAGATTGTCCCCAAATATTCTTTATTTAATAGGTTTTAGTACCAAAACTCGGCTACTCAACTATTTTTTAAAATCGTTGCCGTAGCTAAGTAACTATATGCCATTGCAGGATATAGATAATAATATGTATTACGCATGTATTACATGATTTTTGTTACTTAATAAGCCAATGATGAAATAAAATAAAATGAAAGATATTCTTTTCAAACCCTTGTCATAATATTCGTTTACGATTTTTGTAGAACTAAAGGCTAGTCTTAGTCCATTTAGTTCAGCAACACTGTTAAGAGAATAAAAGAAAAAGTTTTACCTACGGCTCGATGCTTTCGGAAATATTCACGACCCAATTTCGACTCTCACTCCAACAGCTTCGAATTAGAACACACTATTTGAACGTTTACTATAAAACTGTAGCTAATTTGAAAAAGAGCTGAGTTTTGCATTTCAAGCATTCCTAAAATAATAAATACCTATATGCCCCATACAATGATGCCGTATCTTTTAAAAGGACGAGACATTGCCGTAATACAAGTGAAATTTTCTTGAGTTTTTTAGTGATCATGATATTTATTTATTTATTTGAAAAATGTAGTGGTAAACATAGTTGGACAGTGGGTAATTTTAAGTGCGTACATTTTAATATTGTCTTCGGTTACCGCGATAGTTACTCATGAAATAAAACTATGAAAACGGATTATATCGCGTATATTGAATTTATAATACATCCCGACGTTTCGAACCCTTTACAGCGTTCGTTGTCATCGGGTGTCACCCGTTGACCACGAACGCTGTAAAGGGTTCGAAACGTCGGGATGTATTATAAATTCAATATACGCGATATAATCCGTTTTCATAGTTTTATTTCATGCGTACATTTTACTTAAAGAAGCATGCAAACATTCCTTATTAGATTCCTTATTAACTAGGTACTATAACTAAGTATACATATATGATAAATGGAGTTCAGAATCTTAGTTACAATCCAAAAAGTAAAAAAGTTTCCTACTCTTCATTTCTAATCACCGTGGCAGCTTGAACAATGCTGCGATACACTAATTTAGAATTGGATGACCTTTACTCTTATTTTAAGTGATCTTTTCTATTTTAAAGACAGACTCTTGGAGCCTTGGTTCAGTCGGTGCCCGTTAGGTTATGGTTAAGTAGGTATCCACTTTTCTATACAGCTAGTGATTGCTTACGTTGGAGCACTTACTGTACTTGTTCGCAACCATCTTATATCTTATCTTATAGTTTCGGGGGCCCTTGCGGATACACTTCGATCCATAGGGATCTTTTGTGCAGTTACCCCCTAGGAAATATCCGTCCGCTACTCAAGAGCTTTCCCCACCATCTCCATATGCCGGATGATGGACCTTCGGTAGCGTTTTGAATTCCTTTGGTTCCAGATAGCCTGTTCCAAAGTCCTTCATTCTTTGTCTGGCGAGGGCGTGACATGTTCGCAACCATAGTGCAATGATTATTAAATTAAGCCCAAAAAATTTAAACCGGATCACGATGCACAGGTTGTCCTCGGAAATATCCGCGATAATCGATTCTCGCTCCAGCGCTCGGTTGTCACAAAGATCCTTTGCGACTCCATTTACAGCGGAATTTAACCGGATTATAGGGATAATCGAATCGCCGTGTGTGATTTTATTCGTGGGCATGGAGATAATTTAGTACATGTTGATTGGCGGTTATAAAATGGTAGGTACTATTTTGAAACTACGTAATATTATATAAAAAAGAAGATTTTATTTGTAACAGTTTTGCGAAGGTTTGTGTGTTATTTTATTCGTGGGCATGAAGATAATTTAGTACATGTTGATTGGCGGTTACAAAATGGTAGGTACTATTTTGAAACTACGTTATATTATATAAAAAAGAAGATTTTATTTGTAACAGTTTTGCGAAGGTTTGTGTGTGATTTTATTCGTAGGCATGGAGATAATTTAGTACATGTTGATTGGCGGTTACAAAATGGTAGGTACTATTTTGAAACTACGTAATATTATATAAAAAAGAAGATTTTATTTGTAACAGTTTTGCGAAGGTTTGTGTGTGATTTTATTCGTGGGCATGGAGATAATTTAGTACATGTTGATTGGCGGTTACTAAATGGTAGGTACTATTTTGTAATTACATATTATATAAAAACCGGCCAAGTGCTAGTTGGATTCGCGCACCGAGGGTTCCGTACTTTTTAGTATTTGTTGTTATAGCGGCAACAGAAATACATCATCTGTGAAAATTTCAAATGTCTAGCTATCACGGTTCATGAGATACCTGGTGACAGACAGACAGACGGAAAGACGGACAGACGGACAGTGGAGTCTTAGTAGGTCCCGTTTTTACCCTTTGGGTACGGAACCCTAAAAAGAAGATTTTATTTGTGATCAGTTCGCTACAGTTTTGCGAAGGTTTGACGTTTAAGTTAATAAATTTGGAAGTTTACAAACCGTCGCTTTCCTCTCCTGTAAAAAGAGTAATTTCCACGTAATTTCAGACGGGTGTATATGATACGATCGGGCGGTGAAAAGAGCGTTTGAGAGAAAACCGACAGCACGCCGCCCAGTCGGGCGACCTAGGTACCGATGGGCGGATGTGGTGGACGCTGATCTGCGCGAGCTCCAGGTCCAAGACTGGCGAGAAACTGCACAGGACCGGGATCAGTGGCGAACTGTCGTGTTGGAGGCCAAGACACACTTTGGGTCGCTGCGCCAGAGGAGTAAGTAAGTAAGTAAGTAAGTATATGATAAAATTTATTTAATAATGTCCCTAGTGTAAAACGGTATAAGTTTCATACAAGTTATATGGAATTTGTCCCGTTTACAATAATCCCCACCATGTACACGTCCAATTAACTGAAGACAGGTCTCTTTATTATATGTATTTGAACGTTTACTATAAAACTGTAGTTAATTTGAAGTTGTTTTGCTCTTCAAGCATTCCTAAAATAAGAAATATATGCCCCATACAATGATGCCGTATCTTATAAAAGGACGAGACATTGCCGTAATACAAGTGAAATTTGGACGGTTTGGGCTAAACACTTATATTTGCGCAAAAATGTTAAGTATAAAAAAATCCAGTAGATTTTAATCTGATAAGACATTATAAAATAAAATTATGGAAACGGATTACATCGCGTATAATGAATTTATAATACATCCCGACGTTTCGGACCCTTTACACCGTTGATAGCTAGGTAAATATATTTTTTCTGTCACTCGTTGACCACGAACGCTATAAGGGGTTCGAAACGTCGGAATGTATTAGAAATTCATTATACGCGATATAATCCGTTTCTATAGTTTCATTTCATAAGTAACTATAGCGGTAACCGAAGACAATATTCTGATAAGACATTATTAGTCAATTTAACCTGCACTCATTCATTATTTTATCCGGTTATCCTTCAAATATTCATATAGCGTATGCACCAAGCATCTTACCCCCGGCACCGAGCACTCGGTGTCTCCACGTTACAGCCTCGCGGGGACTGTCCCGGAATATGTTACTCGCAAACTGTCGAAGTGAGAGTAATCACATGAATTGGTTAGGGTACTGTCTGGAATTGGTACAACGTGCATTATGTATGTTCTTACTACAGTCGCCCGTTGACCACGAACGCTGTAAAGGGTTCCAAACGTCGGGATGTATAAATTCAATATACGCGATATAATCCGCTTTCATAGTTTTATTTTATGAGTAACTATCGCGGTAACCGAAGACAATATTATATAATTTACTAGTTTGTCATTTTAGGCTAGGATGAGATTAGGATTTTGATACTGTCACCTTAATATTAAGGTAATATTTAAAACTTGACAATTTAAAAGTGCTAGGTATTTGAATAAATAATATTTTGACTTTGACTTTGACTTACTGGCTTACTTGGTACCGATCTTCTTCTTCATTTAAAAAAATGACTTCATTAAAATTTATGATGATATTTAAGTTGCTTTTGCACTTAAAGTGATAACTGGACTTTATGTCCGGTTGATTTTTGTGGAACAAATAACGTAAAGGGTGATCGGTTGAGACTTGAGCCATTAAGACGAAAGTGGACGACCGCGCGAAACCGCCTTTCTATACAAACGTAATTCCCATTTTCCCTTCTGGATTTTAATATATTGAAAACATTTTGACACAATTTAATGTATATTAACCGCAGTAGTTATGTATTTTCTTCGAAATCGATTTTTTTCGAAATTATAATTATTGTAACAGTTATGAACGGGTAAAAATGTGTATGGAGTTTGCTTCTGGCTCCTAACTCTTATAAACAAATCAAATGAAGGGGCCTAGTTATGGTTAATACCTATACATCAAATAAGTAAAAATATTTTCCATAATGTCGATATCCAGAGAGATTTTATATGAAACCCTTCATTATGCGTGGTCCGACACGCACTTGGCCGTTTTTTTACTTCCAACAAGGTTGCGTTAAACGTTTAACGCTACCATATATAATTTAATTTTATACTCTATTATTAACTCACTAAAGTTAACTTTCGCTCGACCAGCACGGTCTCTTATCTCTCTCTCTCTCTTTCTCTCTCTCTCTCTCTCTCTCTCTCTCTCTCTCTCTCTCTCTCTGTATACTTGTTTGAATATACATATATGTACCAGGCGAACATAACTATGAAGGAGGTTTACGCTCAAATTTTTGAAGCGAAACTTCTAATGCGACTTCTAATGGAGGGGGCTTGAAGGAAATGTTGCGTTAAACCTTTTTCTTAATATGACAGGTAAAGTCTCATATAATCACCACAGGAAGTTCTAATGCCCCAGCTTTGTGAAAATTGTGCAACTCATAGCGACGACTGATTACATTTCTCGCTGAGCCAATTATCGTGGAGTGGCATCCGCGATGCATTTTTAAACCCGCAAGGAGCCGCACCGAGCCACGGAGCTGGAAGATAGCTGCGGATAGAATAATAATTTTCAGTATTCGCTACGGAAAATGATTGCCTATTTAAAAGATTTTAAAGGATATTGAAACATTTACAATCATAAGAGTTCCCGGCAAGCTCGGCCGAATTTCACCTTCGCATACAAACGGGGCATTAGACCCGTTAATGACATTAATTTTAATGTTAAATCCTTCTTACGTTATAGGGCACAATAAGATAATACATACTTAATAAGTAGGGTAAACTCGCATTATTTGGTCACACGCCTAATTCGGTGACACAAGTTTTGAAGCATAACACCGAGGAAAGCTAGTGAATAAGGGCCTTTTAAATGGGCCTCACGGAAAAGCCGCCACAGCCGTGAAGCCGTGAGGTCCCATTTAAAAGGCCCTAATTTTCTAGCTTTCCTGGGTGTCATGCTTCAAAACTTGTATCACCGAATTAGGCGTGTCATCAAATAATGCGAGTTTACCCTAATTGAATCGGTTAAATGGATAAAAAAAATTTAAGACACACACGCAGTTGATGTGTTTTTTTTTGCTTGTATTTAAATACCATGTTGACGTATAAAAGTGCCCTTTTGGCCAATAGGCAGCAAATACTCATAAGCTGAATAAATGTTGAAGTTTGAAGACGCATAATAATATTATATTCTTAATGCTGCTTGTTACTTGATTTTAAATGTGCCTGCTTCGCATTTTGGTGAAGCATTAAACTAAGGTTTTTTGTAAAATTTCCAATTAAAACAAACTACATATTAAATCGACCAAGATGTGTAATAAAACCCATACGATGAAACAAAAAAAAAATCTTCTACCTTTATGTACAGTCGCCATCAGATATATCGGAGCGGCCGAGGTGCTCAAAAATATTAAAACACGCACTTAACGCCTTGACAATAGAGACGTGTTCAGATATTTGTGAGCACCTCGGACGCTCCGATATATCTGACGGCGACTGTACTCAAATTGACTACATAGTATCAATATAACATCGACTTCATGTGGCTGCACCTCATTGTATATTCAAAACCCATCTCTGTTCTAAAATTACAAGCTGGTTCCATGCATTTTGCATGCTTGGGTGATGGCTATTCGCTCCATGCGGTGCTAACATGCGGTGTAACAACAACCCTTAAGAGGGGGCGTTAAGCCAGGAAATTAAGGAAACAAAATATGTGGCGCGCCGCGCGAAACTTGCGACGGAAGAATTGAACCGCGCGGGGTTTTACACCCGAAATAATTACTAATTTTCAACTGGCTCCCAAGGTCGTCCGTTTAAAACGAATCCTCAGCCAGCAAGTAGCTACTTCCGAGCCTCGACAATAATGTACTATTGTGACCTCTGCAAGTAAAGTAATGTAGTGCACGACCCGCGTACTCTTATCGGCGTTAACGGATACTCTTATACAATAGGGCTTGTAAGAGTACGCAATTTCCATTCTTGTTAATTGTTATTATTATTAGAAAACTATCTTAGTTTTGCAACTTTTTATGTCATTTTATGGAAGATGATTAAATTTTAATTGAATAATGGCAAAGATTACCTACTTATCATTATGAATAAATGTTATGAAAGTGAAGGAAGCAAAAGAGGTATGTCAGGATCGTAGCAAGTGGACATCCGTGGTATCTGCCTACCCCTCCGGGAAATAGGCGTGATTATATGTATGTATGTATAAATCTTATCATTATTTTTTTTAGAATGTTTTGAACTTTAAATGCGTACTCTTATAGGAGTACGCAAGGTATAGCTGATCTACCAGCTTACCCTATATACTAAAGTTATACTGCCATGTTATGCAGGGTATGATATACAACTGATAATAAATGAACATTATACATCTTTTCGTGATTTTTAGTGTTCCGTGCAAAACTTTGTTTTGACAAACGGAACACTTATGTGATCACTTCGGTCTTAAAATCAGTTAAATGCCTTTTTCTCAGAGAAAAATTGACGTAGATACCTAAAATTTGAAACAGTTACAGCAATTACCACCACTAATATTTTAAATAAGTCAAAATCGCTTATTTCTTATTTCAGGGGGAAATTTAGGGGTTGAGAGTGGTAACCAGATTTTTTATTTTCTATCAAATAATTTTTTTAACTTTATGGTTAAAGTCTGCTTCTGTCCCTTGCAAATATAGTTTTTCAATGGCATTTCCTCTTTGCTAAAACGTATAAAAAATAATATAAAAACTAAAATTTTGTGTTAGCTCCCTCTTAACTGACCGTCGAATAATATAGATAAATAATATACCTTATGTGATTGAAATAAGGTCGTAAACCTTTCTCAGTTAACTCGGTTGATGATATGTAGGTACAGACTGAATGTACCTAACCCTTACTGCATGAAGATAAGGTATATAATAGGCACATGTTGGTATATGTCCAGGGCACAAAGGGTTAGGAATTGGGAATTATGCCGGGCGTTGATAGTGGTAATTGCGAACGATATTGTTTTGTTACGTGAAGGCTTGTTAACATTAGTAGCAGCTGTTTGCGAAAACAAAAAAAGGTTTTTTTTTGTTTTATTTATACTTAAACTAGTTTTTATCCATTTCTGAAAGAAAATAGTACATTTCGATGCTATAAAACTCCCGTGAGACTCAAACATATTAGATTATTTTAAACCGGGTCACTCACGTATAGCTCGCTATTCGACTTAATAATACGTGAGTGACCCGGTTTAAAATAATCTAATATTTCGATGCTAGTGCGGAAAGTATGTCATTACTTCACGAGTACCGAGATATCTTGCCACGAGCCGAGACGAGTGAAGAATGACATATCCGCACGTGTATCGAACGACGTTTTTTTAATACAGTTGAGAGTGTAAAAGAAAAGTGTACCCACCATTTGAAACAATAAAAATAGTTAAGTGTTATAACATAAACCTAGTATAAATATTCCCGGTGAAAGTGAGTCTGAGTGTAACACATCCAGCAATATTACAATTTGTAAAACTATTCTGACCGGTCACGTATTCAAAATATTTCAAAATGGTTAATTGCGCGGCGGCTTGTGGGAAACCTATGACGACGTCAGGTGTCGCAAAATGCACCCAATGCCCCTCGGTGTACCATAAGGCGTGCGTTAACATGCAGCGCGTCCCTGTCGGTTGGGCATGCCCGTCATGCAAAGCCAGGACCCCCCGACGGGACAACACAGACACCCCAATAAAGAGCGATGACTTCGGGGAGGAGGAATTACCTTCGCCCGCCTCAATGCAGGACGTCGCAGCGCAATTACGTATGCTTCGCGAGGAGTTCGGAGCCGTGCGCGGAGACGTTGCGGGCCTGCGGCGCGAGATGGCGGAACTGCGCGATATGCTGGAGGGCTACTCGAGCCGTATTGGGGCCGTCGAGGAGAGGGTTAAGTGTCTGGAGGAGCGCATGGAGGAGCGCCCGGCAGCCACCACTGACAGCGAGCTGGCAGCTACCGTGGCAGCTTTAAAAATTGAGTTATGTGACCGCGACCAGGACCTGCTCCTTAATGACCTGGAAATCACAGGGATACCCGAGGTTCAAAACGAGAACTCGACTCACCTTGTAGGCTTGGTTGCTCGCAAACTCGGGGTCGACCTTGAGGAGCGCGACATAGTGTTTGCTGAGCGTGTGGGTGCGCACCGTCAGCCACCGGCCGCTGCCGAGGCTGGGAGCTCGTCGGGTGATGCTGCAGGGGCTGCTAGGGCGGCAAGAGTCCGCCCGCGCCCGCTCGTCGTTAGGCTGGCCCGCCGAGGGCCTCGCGCGGAGCTGCTGCGAGCGGCGCGCGTCCGCCGTGGAGCCGACACTACAGACTTCGGCTTGCCGGGCAGCCCGTGCAGGTTCTATGTCAACGAGCGCCTGACGAGAACGAACAGAACACTGTTCTATCTTGCTCGGCAGGAGTGCAAGCGGTTGGACTGGCGGTACCAGTGGACCAAGGATGGACGAGTGTACGTTCGTCGGAACAAGGACTCTTCTGCTCGCCGGCTGCGCTCAGAATCGGACATTCCAGAGGTTTTTCCCAGTGCTTGTGTTTGCTGAGCACATTTCATCTTGACATTTGTTTATATATTATAATTTGTGCATACGTTTTATTATTATTACCTAGCTGCAGTAGTTTTATTATCACAAACAAACATATAAATAAGATTTATACCAATAGTGTACACAATAACCGCACCAATCACATTGAAAATAATAACACACTTTGCCACTTATTTACACTACGAATGGTACGAATACAAATGATTTCATTTAACATTGCCGCGTCCTATAGGCCATGCTTCAATTGTTATTTACCGGTTGGTTTTTGCCTCGAAATATTGTCTATCAAAATAATAAAATAATAAATAGAAAAAATAAACTTTTGGTTGGTTTGTTGAACCCCTGCTCGTTGGGTACTAAGCATGATGAATTTATAGTAGCAATGCAAAACCATTCAGTCGACATTATGGCGATATGTGAAACATGGCTTAAGGAAGGGCAGAGCGCACGCGCACCCGTCGTACCTGGATACAAACTGAAGCACGTCGCCCGACCTTTAGATATGCGCTCACGGGGTGGTGGAGTGGGGTACTATGTAAGATGCGGTATCAACGCGCGCGTGTTAACTCATCCCGTTGCAAAACCCATAGAACAAATGTGGCTTAGTCTTAACGCTAGGGGTGCGAGGGTCGCTATTGGTACTGCCTATCGCCCGCCGTGGATGTCTGTTGACATATTTTTGGACTCATTGAGCGAATCTGTGAGCTCATTTGCAAACTATGACTTTACAATTTTACTAGGAGACTTTAATATTAACATGTTAAATGCAAATGATGGGAGCGTGCAAAAACTATCTAATTTTTTACGATGTTTTAACCTTAAACAGTATGTTGACCAGCCTACACATTTCACAGAACACAGTAGTACACTTTTAGATCTGATTTGCACCGATGCACAGGTATCTGACACTTGCGTCGACTATATACCGGACCTTAGTGCGCACGCATTTGTTACATGCAAAATCAACATTAAAATGGAAAAACCGGCTCCTAGATTTATTTCATATAGACCGCTTAAGGAAATTAATACAACTGATTTTGAGCGGGACCTGAACAATATTAAATGGGAAGATATTGCTTCTTTGCCCACTGTTGGCTCAATGGTGCAGTTGTTTAACTTTTACCTTATATCGCTATTTAACGCGCATGCTCCTCGCAAAACTACATATATTAAGCCACGGGATAGTCCTTGGATTACTCAAACAGTGAAGAAGATGATGAGTCTACGGAACGAAGCTCACAAAAAGTATAAGCGTACAGGATCGGAGGTGCATGGGCGGTATTATAAGGACCTCAAACTTCTAGTTGCAACTGCCTTATGTAATGAGAAGCGTGCGTATTTTTCTCAAAAAGTGAACTGTTATGCTAAAAATTCTAAAAAATTGTGGGAAAACCTAAAAAATGACATATTTAATGAACACGAGAAACAACTACCAAACCATTTCAATGACCCAAACATGATTAATCGACATTTTCTTAATTTACCAAATAATAACCCAGTTGAAATTAGTCACCTCACTTATTTTGAGTACAATAGGTTTAGTTCTTCACAGTTTACTTTAAAACCAGTTACTGAAAGCCAAGTCTTAAAGATAATTAGAAGCCTCAAGTCTAACGCTCAGGGAATCGACGGGATCACATTGGACATGCTAACTCTTACTTTGCCTCGTACCTTGGCAGCTATTACATTAATAATAAATACATCTATTTCTGCTCATGAGTTTCCCGATGCCTGGAAGGTTGCCGTGGTGCGTCCTATTCCGAAAATCTCTGTCCCTACTCAAATTAAAGATCTCAGACCCATAAGTATATTACCTTGTCTCTCTAAAGTCCTGGAAAAAATTGTTTGTCAGCAATTAACTGATTATTTAGAGAAAAATAATATATTACCAGTGTATCAGTCGGGTTTTCGTAAGAACAGAGGGACGGCAACAGCTCTGCTCGACGTTACTGATAATATTTTGGCAGCTCAGGACCGGGGACAAGGTACCATACTTACATTATTGGACTTCTCCAGAGCTTTTGATACCATCGATATTTCACTCTTGTTGTCAAAGCTGTCATATTACGGTTTCGAAACGGACACCTTGAAATGGTTTGCAAGTTACCTAAGCAATCGGAGCCAGCTAGTTGAACTTCAAGCCCCTAATGGTAAAGCAGTTGTGTCTGAAATACTTCCGGTATCTAGAGGTGTGCCGCAAGGCTCTATTTTAGGCCCAATATTATTTATATTATATAGCCGTGACATAACAAATACAATCAAACACTGTAACTACCATATTTACGCTGACGACTTACAGCTGTACGTTCCGTGTAGTTTGAGTAATATAGACTCAGGAATTAGCAAGTTAAACGGTGATCTCGAGCACATTGCTGGATGGTCACAAGCAAACGCACTTGCACTAAACCCTACAAAGTCTAAAGTCATGTTACTGGGTACAAAACAACAAATAGCAAAGCTTTCTGAAAGTCATTTCGAAGTGCACATAGGCGGTAATGTTCTTGAACGTGTTGAAGAGAGTAAGAACCTGGGGCTTCTTATGGACGGAGAATTAAGGTTTGAAAAACATGTGCTTAATGTGGTTCGAAATTGCTTTTATAGACTGAAACTTCTATATAAAATAAGATCCTTCCTTAGTGTTCAGCTTAGGGTGAGGTTATGCGATGCACTTGTTCTCTCACGATTTGATTATTGTGATACAGTTTACGGGCCGCGCCTCCTATCGCGTACTCAGAGATTAATACAAAGAGTGCAAAATGCCTGTGCACGGTATTGTTTTGATATCCCTCCACGCTCGCACGTAACGCCATATATAAATAAGAACTGCATTCTGAAGATGTCCACGCGTCAAAAGGTCCATTTAGCGTCGCTTATGTTTGGCATTGTGTACCACCAGATACCCTCGTACCTTTACGATAAGCTAACCTGGGCTCATAACTACAGATCCTCGGAGGTCAGGTCATCTAGGTACCTGCAACTTGTCTGCCCTCGTCACCACTCAGCGGCCTTTCGTGGCTGTTTCCGGCACGCCGCTGCGAAGATCTGGAATGACCTGCCTCCACCAATCCGTTCGCTGAAGTCGTTAAGTGGCTTCAAATCGAAATGTCGTGCACACTTGTTACAAATTCAATTACAGACATCACAGTAACATATCAGTCACTCACTCGCACACTTATCACACACACTTTTACATTTCCGCGGCAATTTGATGATTTGTTTTAGTTTTAGTCTTTGTTTTAGTTTTAGTCTTAAGTTTAGTTCGTTCTGGTGTTGGGTTTTTCTGTAACTTTCGTTATAAATATATTTAAAAAAGGCGGTTATTAATATTTTGTTTGTCTTAATTTTCTGTTTAATAATGTTTGTATTTTTATGTCAATGTAAATTTTATTTGTGTGTCGTTGGCGTACGTGTCGCCATTATTATTTTTTAGATTAAGCCAGGTCCCCACAGAAAACCAGCGCCACGGTTTGCCGCGGCACTATGCTGAGTGGGGATCCTTTTTGGCGTCCAAATGTTTTTTTGTCTGCATGCTTTTCTTTTTTTTATGTACTATGTTGTGGCGTCAAATAAATGTATTTTCTTTCTTTCTTCTTTCTTGAGAAAAAATAAGAAAACAACAAGTAAGTAATTCGAAACTTTTATATTATTAATTCTGTGACATCATTCACATTGACATTATGAAGAGGTGTTTGTTTAGCTGGGTGTTATTATTATTGAACCCACTTCAATGAAAGTCGCATGTTCTGTAAAACAATTGTAAATATAAAACAATGTACTATTATTACCCAAATATCGTTAATTACGATTATTTGTGTATCGTACATTTATAAAAACCATATCGAATGTTGCCTTTGGAAACTTAAAGCAGAAAGGAAAAACGCCTCTTCTTTGACAGGCGTTCCGTTCCATTCGGAAACTTATTAAGAACGGTTTTTCAATATTCAATATATAAAAAAATAGACGTGTTATAATGATGAAGAGCTAAGTAATAAAATATGAAATATGTATATTTTTCGTATTCTTACATTAACAGTAGTAGGTTTTTATGTTGATTACGACGTTTAAAGGAAACTAATATTAACACTCATCGATAAGTAGTCATGAATTGGAACAAGAATAAATTTAAAAAAATTGGAAAAGTAAAAAGCACTTGTTCGCGAAAACCAACTTTCCGCACACTAAACAGCTACGTAAAGTAGCACTTATTGAGCAACTGTATTAAAAATAATTTTACACACTTTTTAGTGACAAAAACGAATATTCCATTAGGTACTAAATATACGTCTTCATCACAAAAAAATGCGTTTACTTTAATTAAAACTCCGAAACTCCAGAACCAGAAGAAGCTTCAACGGGAGCACGCCTTGGCGGACCAACACGTGAGTGACCCGTTTTGAATGAATGAATGAATGATATACTTTATTTCAGATACATTAGGTATCCATAAAATTGGTAAGTAACAAATAACAAAACAAAACAAAATAATAAGGATAATGTTAGTATTACTTAAGGCTAGGGGTGTAGGGGGGGGGTAGGTGCGTGAGTGCAGGTGTGCGACGCTGAACTCACAGTGCTTACCCCCTCAAGTCTATCATACCACGTCCCCGTCGTCCATGGCACTGCCGCCGCGGGCCATGGACGAGTCCACCCCACTTGGGTGGGCCGTACACCCTGGTAATACTGGTGGTCGGTCGGGCGTCGCACATTACATCTGCCCCGGGCCACCAGTAGCTAAGTATGAAGGCGACGTCATAACCCGCGAGGACCTAAAAACCCGAACGGGATATGACACACTCTGGAGATTCCAGTACGGCATGGCTAGTAATTTGATTTAGGTCAAATTGCTAGCTATGCTGTACGGATCTCCCAGTTCCGCTTAGGGTGTAGGTGACCTAAGCGGACTATACTCACCTACCTGCGTAAGTCCTGCGCAGTAGAGCGCCGTAAGCGGGGATGCAGGAGTCCTGGGGGCTGAGGCCTGCAGGGGGTCGGGGTTAGTTACCCCCTGTGGGCCAATACGCCCTTTTTGGTCCGAATTTCCGGCGAAACGGTAGCCCTGCAACTAGCCACTGCAGGGTATTGGACACGCGTCCCGTACGGTCGAGGTGGTACGGTCCGCTGGCAAGGTGTGGGGAGGGGCGTCCTCTGGGAGGATGCCGGGGGCTCGGCCATGCTGACGGGGCAAGGGCGCGTGGAACCACTGGGGGAGATGGGATCGTCTCCCACAGCCACGTGTCTGCAGCTCCCGATGTCGCGCATGAGTCCCACCTCAACACACCTATACCTCTTGGGTATTTCTGGTGTCCAAGTGACATCCCCAAAGGTGCGGGCTCCATGGAGGGTGGGAAGCTCGAGAGGTGAAATTACAGACAATAAAAAATGGATACATCTAGATCCCCAAACACCCCACTACCGGAGGGAAACGGCGCAGCTCCGGCTGTACTGGAAACCTCCACCCTACACCACACACCAAAGGGAGATGGAGCTGTCTCGACAGTTCCCCCCTCCACACAACACAATACACCAGAGGGAGATGGAGCTGTCCTGACAGTTCCCCCCTCCTCAACACGTGCCTACAGGAAGGCGGAAGCAACCCTGCCTGTAGGGACACCACACAGACACAGACACAACAGACCCCGTGGCGGCGCTGGCTCGACAGTACCGCCACCCAGGGGGCAGACCGCATCGGGACGGAGAGCTGACGGGAAACCGAAGGCACGAAATCCTGTTGCGTTCGTCCCCAGACCAGTAGGCTCAGGACCACAGCGTCCTGCCCTACTGCCAACGCCGGGAACATCCACGGGTGCTGTTCCGGCAGGAGGGAAACCCCCTGTCACGGAGCAGACCCCGGCGTTGGACCCCGTTTCCGCTCAGCTGGAGGCCGGATGGACCATTCAAGTGTCCAGAAAGGCGCGGAAGAAGAAACCCGGTAAGCGGGTGGAACTCCCTGTGCCTCCGCCTCCCACTGTTACAGCTGCGGCCAAGCCGCACAAGCCTAACAGTAAGCAGCGGCGGAAACTAAGGAAGCTGCGCCAAGCGGCTCTAAACACCGCCTCAGTGCCCCCACAAGGCGCCCCTGGGAAGGGAGAGACGCGGACAACAGCTGGACCACCAGCTACAAACCGTGCCCCCACCAAGGCAAAGGGCGCGCCAGGGACCAGGGCTGAAGGAGGGAGTAACCAGGGTGCCCGGTCGTCTGCCAAGAGGGCTCGTCTGGATGAGACCATATCTCCCAGAGGCGAGCCTAAGAAGCAGAGGACTGAAGCGCCTGGTGAAATCCTCCGCGCCGACTATGCGGAGGCTGCAAAAGCTGACCTGCTGGTGGCGGTGACCACTGCCACCTCAGGACACCTGACCCCACAGCAGTCGGACGAAGTCCAGAGGCAACTGCTAGCCCTTCTCTCGAAGGAAGCTAAGCAGCCCACCGAACGCCTTCCCGCAGGCCCGATCTTTAGGGGCAAGCCAACACTGGCTAACGGCTCCCTTAGGTTGTGGTGCGAGGACCAGGCCACACTGGCATGGCTCAAGCGCAGCGCGGCTACCATCACCCTCGATAAGGGGGAGAAGGTGGTGGTCAAGCGCCAGAGCGAGGTGCCCAAACGAGTACGCTGCGGCATCCTGTTCCCGGGTGTCTGGGAAGACTTCGGCGAAGTAGGCAGAGCCCTTCGCTACCAGAACCCGTGGGCGGAAATAGACCGCTGGCTGCTCAACCGGCGCGAGGTGCAGGGAACGGAAACGTTCGCTGTCGTCAGTGTTCCGGAAACGGCCGTGAAGCCCCTGATGGACCACGGGCGCCGGCTCGGCTTTATGCTGGGGTCGGTGTACGTGAAGTTCGAGGGGCAGCGCGGCAAGTTCACGGAGCAGCCGCCCGCCAGTAGCACTGTCACCACTGACGACAGAACCACTGCACCACCCGAGCCCATGGTCACTACCGAGGGGACGCAGGCACCTGTGGACGAAGTCCAGGTACCTGAGTCCCAAGCCCCAGCGCAGTCCGCTCCCGTCTCCGAGAAGGATGAAGAAGAACTTCTCCTTGTCTCCTCGGAGGATGAAGGGGAATGCGCGCAGGGGCTAGGTAAGCTGGCCATCGGCAAGGAGGAGGAACCGATGGAGGAGGGTGATCCCAGTAGTGGAGCTCCCTTCGCCGACTGGTAAGTTCCTCCAAGCCAACCTCCACCACAGCGAAACGGCGACGGCACAGATCCGGAAGTGGTTGGAGGTCAACACCACAGCCGTAATTCTGATCCAGGAGCCGTGGGTCAGAAGAGGCTCTGTCTGCGGGCTCCGTAACTTAGGAGGTAAGCTAACAGTCTACTCGGGTCCGGACAACTCCCGGGCCTGCATATACACAACTAATGATATACATGCGCAACCTCTAACGAGCTTCTGTTCCAGAGACCTGTGTGCCATATGGCTGCACGGGGCGCAAGACTCCAGCCTGCAGGAAATGGTCGTAGCCTCTGTGTACATGCCGGAGGCGGACGACCCACCACCTCACGATATGACAAGGCTGGTCAACTACTGCGAAGAGGCGGGGCTCGAACTCATCGTGGCTACCGACTCCAACGCACACCACCCCCTATGGGGCATGGAGACAGGTAACGAGAGAGGTAAGAAGCTCGTCGAATACCTATTCACCACAAACCTTAACCTCCTTAACACAGGTTCACAACCGACATTCATAAACAGACGGAGCAAAACAATCATTGATCTGACCCTAGCGACCGAAGAAGCATCGAAACTCGTCTCGGACTGGCATGTATCGGAGGAGGTGTCGTGCTCAGACCACAGGTGGATTCGATTTGACATTCAGGTAAAAACACTCACAGCAGTACCAAGGCGGGACCCACGTAGGACGAATCGCGACCTCTACACCCTGCGTTTAAGCGCAGCATTGGAACAGCAGGGGGGGTCCCCTCAAATTGGAAGGCACAGCGAGAATTGAAGAACAGGTAGACATCCTCACGAACACTATCCTGGATTGCTACCAACAGGCATGCCCATTATCCACCCCACCGACAGGAAGCGGAAGGAAGAACAACTGGTGGGGACCTGAGCTGGAGAGACTCAGGCGCAAGATGAGGAGGGAACTCAACAGAGCTATGAACACTGGCGCCGACGAGGACTGGGATAACTACAAGTCCACCAAGGCCGCGTACAAAAAACGTCTCAGGTACAGAAGCACAAACTCATGGCGCAAGTTCTGTACTGACATTGAGACCACCATGCAAGCTAACAGGGTAAGGAAGGTCCTCTCCACCAACTCGACTATTACCTTAGGATCCCTGCGTAAGCCAGACAACTCTCTCACCAACTCACCGGAGGAAGCAGAGCGGGTCCTGGTGCAAACACACTTCCCGGACTGCGCTATATCGCACCCAGTGAGTCTGGGGGAAGAGGAGACTACTCCGACAGAGGACGAGTGGCTACAGACACACGAGGTAATCAGCCTGCAGCGCACGCAGTGGGCCATAAACAGCTTTGACTCCTTCAAGTCTTCAGGAACGGACGGGATCTTCCCTGCGCTACTCAAATGGGGCGGGAAGCATCTCACCCTGAAGCTGACCATCGTTCTGCGCGCCTGCCTGGCTCACAGATATGTGCCGAAAAGATGGAGAGAGGTCAAAGTGATCTTCATACCGAAACCAGGTAAAGGCGACTACTCGGATCCTAAATCGTTTAGGCCCATCAGCCTGACCTCCTTCATGCTGAAAACCTTGGAGAGGTTGTGCGACAGGTATCTGAGGGAGAGGGTGCTAAGTAATGTGCCCCTACATCCCAACCAACATGCCTACAGCCCTGGCAAATCTACAGAGTCGGCACTTCATGCAGTGGTAAGCAAAATCGAGGTGGCGATCAAAAGCAGGTCCATGTGCTTAGGAACCTTTATTGATATAGAGGGAGCTTTCGACAGGACCAGGTTCAGCAGCATAACAGCAGCACTGGTAAGGCACGGTGCGAATGCAGTTATGACCAAATGGATAAACAACATGTTGAGCCAGAGAGTCATCAAACTCGGGACAGGTGAGACACAACAGGCACTAGTGGCAAAGGGATGCCCCCAAGGCGGAGTCCTATCACCACTTCTATGGAACCTAGTGGTGAACGACCTGATCACTACACTAAACAACAATCACTACTACACGATCGGCTATGCCGACGACATAGTGATACTAACGAGCGGCAATCATTCAGGTACGGTGTGCGAGGTTACCCGCTCTGCACTAGCCATCGTGTAGCGCTGGTGCATTAACAACGAACTCACAGTCAACCCACGCAAGACGGAGCTGGTTATGTTCACCAACAAACGCAATTTGGGAAACTACCGCCTTCCCAAACTGTTCAATACAGAACTCCAACTATCTGCAGAGGTAAGGTATTTAGGGGTAATACTCGACAGCAAACTAAATTGGAGCAATCACTTAAACAGCAAAATTGACAAAGCTACAATCGCATTCTGGCAATGTCGTAGAATGGTTGGTAAAACCTGGGGACTAACTCCCAGGATAATTCTATGGCTCTACCAGGCAATCATACGACCAATAATAAGCTACGGCGCGATAGTATGGTGGCCACGCACCAAACTATCCACAGTGGAAGCTAGACTACAACGACTCCAGAGGCTGGCCTGTATGGCGGCCACGGGCTGCATGAGAACAACACCAACTGCGGCCCTGGAAGCCCTACTGGGCCTGCCGCCGCTGCACCTCTTTATACAACAGGAAGCGCTAGCTGCGGCGGTACGTCTCAAAAAATCTAATCTCTGGAGACCGCCTAGGGTGCCACACACCGAGATCCTCTACGAGGCCATAGGTAAGGAACCGCTAATTGAGGCGGTGACTGACAGGATACCCAGGCAATTCGTCTTCGACAAAAAGTACAAAATACAATTACACGAAGAACCCCATGAAGGACTCAACCCAAGGGAGCTGAGAATCTTCACGGATGGATCAAAGACAAGGTCAGGCACTGGCGCTGGGGCATTCTCAGAGGACCTAAACATACACATCTCGACACCACTTGGTGCACATAACACAGTCTTCCAGGCAGAATGTATGGGCATCATAATGGCAGCACACGCAATCGTCTCAAGGAAAGTACTGGACTACCCCATCCGCATACTCTCCGATAGTCGGTCGGTATTACAAGCCCTGCAAAGTTATACTTTGACCTCAGGGCTAATCTACGAATGCCACAAAGCTCTATCAGAGGTATGTACCACCAATAGCGTAACTCTGCAGTGGATTAAAGGACACAGCAACTCGCGAGGTAACGATGCAGCCGACATATTAGCAAGAGGAGGCTCGGAACTGAAGGTGGCAGGACCGGAGCCAATCCTACCTCTGCCATATGCCTGGCTCCGGAACATGCTGCGACACAACACCAAGGTAAAACACCAACAGTATTGGACTAACCTAGGTACCTGCAGACAGGCGAAGGAAGCCCTCCCGACGATCAACCCAGGTCTGTCACGGAGGCTGCGACTGCTGAAGAGGCCACAACTCCGGCTACTAACTGGAGCCATAACTGGCCACGCCTCACTAAACAAACACTTACTAACCATGCGTGTTACAGATAGCCCCCTTTGCAGGGCATGCATGGAGGCAGAAGAGACAGCCGCCCACGTCATCTTCGAATGTCCAGGGGTGGCAGAATACCGGGCACAATACCTCGGTTCGCCGGGGTCTCTCCCAGAAGTCGTCGGCAACATCAAGGGTCTGCTAGGCTTCTTGGAGGAGTTGGGTTGGCAGGAGTAGTGCCGGCAACCCATCACGCAAAATAGGCGCATCGTAAGACGTCGAGTTGCGGAAACCTAGCCCGCGAACACCTATAACCTATAACCTACTTAAGGCTAAAACAAAAACTATAACTAACTACCTATCCTAAACTGCGCAGTCTAGTTAGTTTTTAATAAATCTAAATATATATATGTCTGTCTCACGGAAGTTTTGTTTTTAAACCCGTCAATTTTGAGAGTAAAAACATTAAAACAGGTGTTTACCTGTTTTAATGTTTTTTTTACTCGCAAAAATCGCTGTGCATGTGAGTTTTCACATATAATACGCGTAGGATTTAATCAAGAGACGTAAGGCGGCAATACGTCTCGCGGCCTCATCCGGCGGGCCATTACTCACTTAACTGGTGTAGTTTTTCACAGGAAACACGCGAATTCCGATAAATGAGCGGCGGGAGTTGGGAATGGGGCCACGAAAAATGCGGATGCAGCTTTACAGGCCTGCAGTGTGGCTACCACCAGTTTGGCACTGACATAAACGCTATCGAGAACGTAACTTACTTTCTATGCATGTCACTCGTACTCGCATATTAGTGCGAGTGAGATTTTGACACTCTCAGTGCCTCATGGTACGGGTACAGGTCGATTTGGTACGCTGTCGTGAGAGAATAGTTAGCTGATAAGCTGATATTTTTTAACGTAAAAAACTGTAACGCGAATAATCAAAAAACTTAGCTACTTCGGTCAAGAACACAAAAAGAAATATAAAACATAATTAGAACAGTATTTTCCATTTTTTCTACAACTTGGTTCGACATAACCCTTCAAGATAACCCATTATTTTGCTTTTGCAGAAAACCGTAGATTATATACATATATATGTATGATTATTGTACTGTTTCCAAACATTTCCCAAATCAAATGTGTATCAATTATAAAATGTGACGATTTGAAAGTCCAGTCGAGATGACAAACAGATCGTAGATTCGATAAAGTATATCGATACGGAGGGCCTACTGAGAATATCGAACCGTGAAAATGTTCTCTTCTCTCTCTGCTTCCCTTTTTAATATGCAAGAGTCATAGAGATGCAAATAGACAAACAAATCTATTACCGTACTGACCAAGACCATATATTGTCAATGTTAATTGACTGATAACAATACTGGAAATTTTTAAAGATTCAGCTCACCACTGTAAAGTTTTAAATCGCAATACGCTATTCTCAGGGCCCGAGCTAAGCTAACACGGGCATTGCTGTTCGCGAGCACGCCTCCCAAGAAAGCTTTCGGTTGCGCACAGAATACGGACCTGAGGTATTGTTTGCTGTAAACGTATTTCTGGGCTTAATAATTTTAAAGTCCGTTTGGAGATCAAGCATTGAGGTTGTTGAAAGTTTCTCTTTGTGTAAGTCTTGGTTCTTGACTGTCCAGCTATTTTGTCGTCGAGAGAGTAGTTTAGCCCAATGTGATATTGGGCCCTATTGCAATTAACGTCGACGTCGGTCAACTGTATGTTCTTCTTCTTCTTCTTCTTGCTCGTGTAAGGATCAAACTTCTTAGAACTAAATTTTTGTCTGCCAATGTTTTGCCACTTCTAGCCCTCGGGGTGTGTCCCTCAGGAGATCTTCCTCAGTGCACATCGTTGAGCACAGAGAACACTGTCTCATGTGTATTGTTGTTTGGGTTACTCCACACTCGCAGAATGTATCACCTTGTCGCCCAACTGTATGTTAAGTATTAGGTACTACTAAGTATAGTATTTAAAGTGATAATGTTTTAATCAATCAATCAATAATTTATTGCAAAAACATAGTTGAATTACATAAGGTGACAAAACATTTAAAAGAAGCGTGTATTATGTTCTACCAGAGAAGGCATGCAATATTTACAATAATTATTTAAAAGTACAATAAGAAACGAACAATGTATACACTATCACCAGCCACCACCGATTTAACTTCATCATCATTCGCTTGCCCTTGTCCCATTCACTTGGGGTCGGCGCAGCATGTCTTTTTCTTCCATACATCTCTGTCACCCGTCATCTCATCATTCACTTGCGTTAGTTTCATATCATCTTTCACACAGTCCATCCACCTTTTCCTCGGTTTTCCTCTCCTCGTACTTCCCTCCACATTCATTCTTAATACCTTTCTCGTCACATGACTTTCATCCCTCCGCATCACATGCCCGTACCATGCTAGGCGATTTAACTTCATATTAACCGGAAATATAACCAAAAATAAACGATGATCATTAAAATGTTATTGTAACATTGACTAAATTTAGAAATAAGATATCTCCCAGAGTCAAAAGTGTAATATACTTATTTATTATAATTACAAAATACCTACATGATTTGTCATAATAATGTCGAATATCAGTTCAGCCTCTTGACATGCCGTGGACGTTAGATATATCGATAAACGTCTCAAGCTAACTAAAGTTTCCCAATTAATGTAAACCGCGGCACGCACACACTATTGTAATAGGTATTCTAATATTCTAATTCGCTGTGTGTGTGTACGTGGCCGATTCTGACAACATTATTTATATTTCTTTTGATCTCATTTTGATACGACCTTGAGTCACTTTTTCGCGTGTCAATGAAGACACGACAATAATTTAAAGTCGAGTGGGGCATGATTTTATTGGGATTTGGAAATCCTCTTAAAGCTTCTGGAGATGGAAAAAGCTCTTGAGTAGTTGACGGATCTTTCCTAGGGGGTAACTACTCAAAAGATCCCTGTGGGTTGAAGTGTATCCAAACAAGGGCCCCCGAAAACCATAACATAAAATAAGATAAGCTTTTGTAGTAATTTTTCATTTTAAATTACCATTTAGGAGTTATAACGAATTTAAATTGGTTGGCAATGCTCAACTTAAATCATTTAATAATCTGGTTTTCCTTTAAAAGGGAAACTTTTATTCCATCGCCTCAATTTTTAGGTCCGTCTTTAGTATGTCGCATTACAGAATTACAGCATTAGTAAAATTCTACTTTATTTCTAATACTTAAAGTTCATAGTCTTTAAAATAAGCTTCATTATCGGGCTATTTAAGGTTACAATACTTAATTCACGAAGGCGGATATTTGCTTGTAATTTCATACAAAATTTAAGGACAGTAGACCTTATTAACCTTAAATACGGTAACGTCAAACTCTCTCTATCTGTAAAATTCTACGGTGAATAGCAAATAGCCATATCATAATAGGAAGTTTACTGTCACAATTATCTACTTTTTGTTTTCGAACGTCACGATTCCGTCAAACAATTCCCAACGGTTGGCAACTCGCACGCGTGTAGACATCTCAAAAACCCCAGTGTAACGTGACCGTGAGATCCTTAATAACCTATGCATAATCAGAGAGCTCATTATACCGGTTTCTTTAGCCCTTGACTCGCATATGATATTGATAAGTAAGCGACATTTAATAATTAATGACAGCGCTATTCCGTTTGAGTAGCTGAATTACATTGGCGTTGGGCGAGTTTTGTAAGATAATTAAAAAGGATATTTATTAGGTTAAGATTAAAAACGCGATTTTAATACCATGCATCGAATAATTTAACGAAAATGTTCAGTTAAATGCCTACAATTGAAAAAAGTTTCACTTGCATAAAACCACACAATTCCTTTTTTTCTGCTTGTTCGATAAATTTTATGAGACAGACACGATATATTTATCAGTTGACACATATCTTGTTCTTGTTTCAAAAAAATGTTTTTTCTGTATGAAGTAATCAAATTGTCAAAATGGAACCGGCCTCCATGTATCTAATTCGCTGTGTATGTGTGTGTAATAGGGAATGGATTTTGCTGGCAGCGGCCCTAATCCTGAACTGAATTGGTGGCACGGCGCGGATTAAAAGTATGCAAATTTAATTGAAGACTAGTGTTATACTGTATTGGATAAACCCTACAATAAATTGGTAGTTTGTTTTTACGCAATAAAAAAAGAATAGTGTCTAATTGGGTTTTACTTTCAATGTGTTTTGACGTGAAACGTGAGCGAAAACGTTTGGCGTTTGTCAACTTGGCTTAGTCCCCCAGTATTTGTAACTTTGTCAATTTATTTTGCCTCCCCATATTACACTGACTATACCTGGCCATTATGCGGTAGACAAAGTCCAGAAATCCTAAAGGTTCATCGCACATCGCAGTTCATTTTTATGGAGCAAAACTGTGCATCAGTAAGTAATTAGGTAAGTTATCGTGTTGCTCTACAAAAGTTAACGGCGGCGTGGATGCAACTTCTCTCTCTCTGTGGTCGCTCCCTCGTGAAAGAGGATCATGGTCATCAGTGGATGTGGATGCTCCACGCCTGGTTCTTGTGATCTGCCTCCATCGGTGCCTGTCCATCGCGTCTCAGACGACCGAGCAAAAGCTGGTTAAGGATGGGGCCCCTTTTACTTGATCGCTTCATTTAGTTGGAGACCGCCCCTGGCCTCGTTTGCCCTCCGTGTTTCCAACAATGATCAGCAGGATACAACTTAAGCGCTATCAAATTAACGGCCCACTTATTGAACACCAAACGTATACATTACTTATATATGATCACGATCACCGTACTGTGCTAATCGTGTGTAATCCCTCAAAGGCACGCGCTTACCTGAGGCTGTGTTCTGATTGCCTCAATGCTGTGGCTCACAGGACAGGGCGGACGCCATTTTAGTGTCTATGTACGCACAACATGCCAGTTCAAATTTTCATTTGGATATCTAAATGACTTCGAGTCGTATTAATGATCATTATTGTAAGAAGGTAATTTATAGATGGCGAGAACATGAATGCGGTTTTCAAACTAGTAATATGCTTCGGAGCGCTTAAAATATTTTTTATGATGCAGGGAGGCAAGCGAGCAGATGAATCGCCAGATGGTAAACCATTACCGTCGCCCATGGACACCTGGTCCAGAGGTGTTTCAAGTGCGTTGCCGGCCTTTAAGATGACCGGAGGGTTGGATGGATGTAGGCCTTTTCCCAATAGTTTGAAGTTCGTATCGGTCCGGCCGATTTGCTTTGACAAAAACCAACATTAACCAACAACAAGGGCTGCGCCCTTGGGCTTTCCTGTTGCCCTTGTTCGGTAAGCGATTGGAATCAGCTACATGACAAGAGGTAGCCACTCGTGTAACAACAGCTTTAAGCCGATATTAACAGTCGGTATACTACTTTATCGCAACATAATTGGAATCTAAAGGTTACATTGTAGATTTAATTTAGAAGGATAGACTCTATATACACGAATTTGGACCATGTAAGTAGAACGCTAAAGTTTAACGGGCCAGATACTTCTCTCTCGTGCCAAATTCGGTAGCTACCATGGTGCATAAAAGAAATAATGCCTGTTTAGCAGATTAGGGTTTGAGCCGAAAAAATCATCTTAGAAAATTTCAACTATAATGCAGCATTGCTTTTGACTGCATTGCTGCATGAAACATCAGTTATCGAGAACATCGACATTGATTTTGTCATTTCGAAATTATAGGTCTACTATTAGTACTTATCTCAGAAATTTTCAAATAATGCATGTTTTGTAATGTACTCTAAAAGTGATGCGTGAATTTCTACGCCACTCTTGGCAGAGCATGGTAAGACTCCAAAACTTACTTACTCTCTCTCAGGCAGTTGGTAAAACAATTCATACTAGGTATTTACTTTACGTAAAGCAAATTAGCTTCATGTAGCTCCAAGCTTTAAAATTATTATATTAAACAACTTCTTACCAACGCCCTCAGTTAAGTAATACACTCATGGGCAAATTTAGAGAAACGCAAAAAAAGTTTGCTTACTACTCACCTGATGGTCTAATCGGAAGATCAGCGCTGGAAGCCACCAGCAACATGCTGAGATGAGGCCATTTCGTGGCACTTTAATCTTATTTTATGTTTTCTTTTATATTATGTAATAATAATAATAATAATATGCTCCAGGGGTGGAAGTGAAAGATGCATAAGACGCGAGTTGGCACAGTGGCTGGTAACAGCCACTGGGTAGAAAGCGGCGCACACCTCTCGACACCCCTGAGCCGCTCACACCGGTGTTGCTCCTGGTCGTCTTCACGACGGCAGTTTCAGGGGCCCATCTAGTCGGCGGCGAGTCACCACCTGCCTCGATAACGTGTACAGACATTGTTATGGCAGGTGTCCGGACCTCTCAGCAATAGCCCAATTTTTTGACCAGCCAAACTTCAATACCATAACCGGCACTCTTTTCCACTGTATTTATAATAGCCCCTACGCCTGTTGGGACCGATTTACGGGTATCTATTTGTACCCGTGAATGGGTTCTAGCAGGTGTATTACATAACAGCAAACTTCTCCAAAGGGCCTCTACGTGTTGGATCTGTATCCCCACGCACGCCTATCAAATGACCGGGATGTTTATACCCGTGAGTTTATACGAGATACAAATAATAATAATAATAATTTCTTGTTTGTTTGTGCTTACGAATAAAATTTTATTATATTCTGTTCTATTCTATGAATTTTAAAAATACTTTAGGTGCTGTAATCCAGTTATTAAGCCTTTTATTTTGCGTTCCTCTAAATTTAATTTGTCCATGTTACTGATATGTTCGAGAAAAGTTAATATGTTACTGATATGTTCAAAGACGAAAGAAAAGTAATGATGGGGTCTCCATCTTATTTATTTATCTAGAATTTTAAGATAGTTCTATCGTAGAAGCCCCTATAAATATTAGCAGTGTCTCTCAACTTGACGTTTTCCCATTAATCTACACTACATGTTCGCAAGATATCATTATTCAACCTCTAAATGTAGACTTTAAAAGCTAATACTAAGGTTCATTTTACAAGAAAGTAAATAAGATACGTTTTTAAAGTGGGAATGTGCACTTTAGTCCATTAAGTACATGAACCTAGAATAGTAAAGGATGCACTTCTGATAATTCAGAAGTGTTCGATGGTTATATATATTCCTCGACCGTTATTCCCATTTACTTGGGGTCGGCCCTCCTTGTCCATCTTCTCCATTGCACGCGATTTTGTGCGGTGTCTTTATTGACGTTTGTTTCTTTGAGGTCTTTCTCGACCGTCGTCAACCAGGTGGAAGGGCGTCTTCCCCGTCCTCTTTGTATCGTCGGCAAGTTTAAAGCCAGCTTGACTATGTGGTCTTCAGGGCGTCTCTGTACGTGCCCATACCATCGGAGGCGTTTTTCTACCACTTTGTCAGCTATAGGTGCGACCTTAAAGCTTCCCCTTATGTAGCCATTGCGGACCCTATCCATTAGTGTGACACCTCCCGACCAACGCAACATACGCATCTCCGTGGTGTGAAGTTTCTGGAGATGGCTCTTATTGGTTGCCCAACATTCAGATCCGTATAAAATCGCAGGTCTTATCGCAGTTTTGTACATTTTGCCCTTAACTTTAATCGGCATTTTCCTGTCGCACATTACGCTTGTTAGTTGTCGCCACTTATACTTGGAGGGGGTTACTTGGATTTGAAATTACTATTTAAGAGCTCTTGCCCACTGACGTCCAGTTTTTACGGGGTACGGTTTTCTGTACGATTACGTTTTAGTAGTATACGTTTTAATAGTAACGTTCACACGAGCATTTTGTTTGCGGGACACTGGACGCATACTATAGAAAACTGGATCATGCAGAAAACCGTACCCGCAAAAAACTGGACGTCAGTGGCGGCCTAAGACGAAAGTGGAGGACCCGCACGAAATCGCCTTTTCACACAAACGTAGTCCTCATTTTCCTCTCTGGATATTAACATTATTGAAAATGTTTTGACACAACTTGTGTTAACATCAACCAAAGCTATGCCCCTACGTTTGATTTTTCCGAATTTTTAATTATTACAAGATTTAGGAGCATTTTTGTATGAAATCTGTTTTTGGAAAAGTTTTCCCCGATTTGTGGCTTTTCTAGCCGTTACTTTTTTTTAGTCCCATAAAAGCTTTTGATCCTGGATAAGAATAGGATCGATTTGAATTAAAAAAAAATTTGTTGCACAGAATTACCTTTTTCTCGCACACTGTTTTTTCCAAAATCTGTAAATGCCAATCTTCATCAATTTGAAATTGACCGAAGGTCTTCACGGGATCTGGTAGCTGCCTTCATGCGGACCCACTAAGAAAATCCATCCTGTATTTGAATCATACAATTGTTCTTAATTACGAATTTTCTGTTCATTTATTTTAAAGTTTTAGGTAAGCGTATCTACTTTGTGGCGGCACGTAAAATTGACTACATAAATCGCATCTGGGATAACGGCTAGGAATTTAGAATGAGAAGAGTCAGCATAGTTTCAGCTCTTATTGGCGTTCGTTCTCAAACTCCAGATCCAAATGTAAATCAGGTTCCGAACTTAATGAAATGTCTTTGAATTAAAAATCTAATTTCGCAAGCCCTTAGCTCTCAAAGACAAGTGGAAAGGTATTAAGATCTTGTTATTTCGAATTAAGATCTGTAACTCCTTTTTGTTTGGTGGAGGTTTAATGAGACTTGGAGTCGAGTAGTCTTTAAGAGCATGTGCCACTTGGTAATTGAGTTATTTACACAAAAATACAAAAAAATCAAATGGCCGACTTAATGCCTAACGGCATTCTCTACCAGTCAACCATATGACTACAAAAATACGTATAAATGATGCAAGGAAAAAGAAAAATATTGATAGGCATACAAAAAAAAAGATACTTGAAGGCAGTTTGTTTTTGACGTGATTGGAGAAGTATGTGTTACATCCGAACCAATTTTAATTCAAAAAGTTTATGTAGTCTATTAATTCGTGGTAGTCTACACCAATTGTGTAAATATTTCTAATAATTCGGAACACAACAAATCTACAAATTCTCGGATATCTCAGGAAAAATTCAAAGGAAACTTTTAATTTGGTAATGGTACCAAACAAAAATATGAGAAGTTATCGAAATATTTCCATATGGAAATTTCTCAATTTTGGAAAGATTCCGACGGCACATCAGTACTAAGATTTGATCAACTGCAAATCTTTGAAGGTCTACAGAAGCGTGCTAAATAAAAAAAAGCAATTTTGTATGAATTTATTACGATCGTGGAGATGGCTAAATAAAACGTTGCAGCATTCGTATGCCAAATGCGAACAATCTTTGTACATTTCAAACTAAGCAAAACGTAATAATGTGCATTGTATATTACGAACAGAGAGAAACTTATCATCAATATTGGCTAACGCATAAATTGCGACTGCTGCCAAAAAACTTATTGCTGTGTTCTCGTATAAAACAATGTATGGATCTATTAACCTTATTCTTAAAAGTTTTATATTAATTGTCTTTTTCATTAAGGTTTTCGAATGCGTGAAACTAGAGTAAGTAGTAAGATGTAACATTTATAAGCTGAACAATAAAATAGTTCATTATGAGCATGTATTTAATTAATTTGCCCCCAAGCCCCATCGGTTTAACCCTTCCTGCGAAGCAGGAGGTTCAGGGTTCGAATCCTGATAACGGCATTTATATGTGTGTGTTATTCACAAATTAACTTTAATAATAAAACTTCCGTGAAACACAGACATATTAAGTATATTTTGAACGGGTCACTCACGTATTTGAATTCGAGAAACGCTCGACATGTTTCACTCCGCACCGAGTATTGCCATCACGAGCTTGTGCGTTGACGGTGACGGACCGGCGCAGACTGCGGGGCGTGCGGGGCGCAGCCCTCCGCGCCCGATGACTAGCGCCGGTGGCGGCAGGGGAGGCGAGAAACTACCCTCGATTACGGCATTATTGTCAAATGATGGGTTGTACACAACACTCACTACGTCATTCGCTAATGGTTCGTCCCCACTGTACAAGCAAGCTCCTGATGACACGTCTCGGTACGGAGTGAAACATGTCGAGCGTTTTTAGACTTAAGGTACGTGAGTGACCAGTTCTTAATATATTTAATTTATCACAGATATTAATATTATGTTCCTGATTTATAGGTGTTATCTATGTAGGTATTTAAGTGTTTTATCTACTATATCTATCTATTATTTGCATATTATTTGGGCATTTATTTGTGCGATGAGCACAGATATTTGTTTCTGAGTCATGGGTGTTTTCTATGTATTTAAGTATTTATATATTATATATATCGTTGTCTGAGTACCCATAACACAAGCCTCCTTAGTCTTACCGTGGGACTTATTCAATCTGTGTAAGAATGTCCTATAAAATTTATTTATTATTATATATCTTAGTCTAGTACCCAGAACACAAGCCTTATTGAATTTACTGTGGGACTACCTACTTAGGTCGATCTCTAGGAACAAATTAAATTATTTTCTATGAAAATATTTTAATTTGTTTTTTTTTTTTCAAATAGACGCACTACTATTTAAACTATAAACTAACCCTAACTAACTAACGGGGTACGCTGGTTCGATTCCAGCTCTGGACACTGGAGGCTTTCGTCATTTTTTTTCCTTCGTATATAACATTTCTTTCAGTTCAGGTCGATCTGTGTAAGATTGTCCCATAATTATATTTATTTACTTATACGAGTATCTAGTATTTATTTATAAATATAAGTAACCCAAGATATTGAAATACTAGCTTTTGCCCGCGATTTTGTCTGCGTGGACTTAGTAACTGCAGCTGGAGTAAGAATAGCGCCTGTATAGTCTTATGGCAAACATTCAATCGGAGCATATGCTTAATTGCTTACACAAATTATCAGGCAATTCATTAATTATCTCAATTCCACCCCGCTTTTGACCCTCTTAAGGGATGATTTACGGGATATAAACTATCCTATGCCCTTCTTCGGGGCTCAAACTATCTCTGTGACAAATTTCAACTAAATCGTTTCAGTGGTTTTAGCGTAAAAAGGTAACACACAGACAGAGAGACTTTCGCATTTATAATATTATTAATAACGAGTCACTCACGTATTTTAAGTCGAAAACGCTCGACATGTTTCACTCCGTACCGAGGAGCTTCATCAGGAGCTCAGGAGGAACATGTCGAGCGTTTTCGACTCAAAATACGTGAGTGACCCGTTATTAATATGTTTAATATGTCTGTGTCTCACGGAAGTATGGATATGCATGGTAGTCTTTGAGTCTGACACAAGTTTTGCTAACGGAGCAGTTTTCAATCATAATAGGTTTTAATTAAAATGTCATTTGAAATAGATCTCATAAACTTTCATGACTGCATCAGCATTAACGCTCGAGGAGGATATCTTTATCAGCAATTAAACTGTCAAAGTTGCAAACTTCAATAAAAAATTGAGCGAACTATTAAGGTGAAGTGAATTTTTTTCATCGTCGTAAAGTTAAAGTGACGTTTCAGGTTTTATTCATATTCATATATTTTTAATGCGTCCATGTTCATTTTTACATAAGATGGTATTAAAACATTATAAAGTTGGTACATGGTACCCTGTTAGGGCATGGCAACAATCTTAATAAAGTCGGATGTAATTTTCAAGTTAATTTGTATTTAGGCATTTAGTAAATTGCGGTCTTTCAACTGTTAGGCCATTTCAATTGAATACCCTTACTTATATAAACACATAAAGTTGATTTTTTATTGTATGAGTGTAATTTAATACTTTAAACTCTCGCGTTTTGTATACATATTTAATGACGTTAACGGGTCTACCACGATTAAATTTCATTATTTTACCTTTAATCTAACGTTGCTGCTAGGTTGCCAGCAAGCTCGCAAAATCGTTGGATTAACAGTAAAATAATGAAATTTAATCGCGGTTGACCCGTAATTGTTATTAAACATAAATGTGATTTTCTTTACGTTCAGTTAGAAGTCGCATCATCATTTATTGAAATATCTACTGTTTTTCTTTAAAAGCCTTTTTATTTTTTAAGGTTAATTAGAAAGAAAGAAACATACACAGAAACAACAAAGTAAGAAGTAAAAAACTAGTTATTAATAAAAACACCTAAACTATGATTATAATTGGCATCTCCCCGCAGGTAATCTCAAAATCTCATGCATAAGAGACTTGCGGAATAAATTAATGTTTTAATTAAACGAGGATTAATAGTAAGGTTTAACTATAGTAAATTAATTAACATGTTAACCTTCGCAGCATGTCATTTACATAAAATTAACTGTACTAGGTACCTACCTTTGATCATTAAACCTATTTAATGATCAATTTTACTATTTATTACTAAGTTTTAGAAAAGGTTTGTAGAACCAACTAGATACGCCTTCACTATACAAAAACTGTAAAAGATCCAACGAAACATTTTCATGTAAAATGTTGCCAAGACGAAACCGTAAGGAAGGCTCGCACTGTCAAAAAGTTATCAGATGTCTAGTAGTTAGAACCAAGCTTCTAAACTCTACAAGCCCTAAATTCACAATTTCTACACCTTAGTCAAAATATGTGGCTTGGTCTCAATTTTTGTCACTACATCTTAGTTCAGTCCACACTTTTCCCTTATCACTGTTCCTATTTATATCTTGCTATTTATTCGCTGGTTATAAAATATATTCTTGTTTGTTGTTAAATAAACCGTTTTACAAAAAAAAATTAAAAGGCAAAGACACGACAATTTTTTTTTAAGTCAGTATATCTATAGTTTTTCTTTGTTATATCTTTACTTGTCTGTTGGGTAGCTTGAGTTTAGTTTTGATTTTTAATTTGTTAGTTGTATTTATTGCTACTAATTTCCTGTTCAATAAAAACACTTTTCACGTAAAACACGATATTTAACTGCGTCTATAGTTGAAAACTAAACTACAAACAAACAAAATGTTACAGAATCATTTTTTCATTTTCCCACGCATTGTAATTCTAAGCTAACATAAAGATCAAACACCCAATCTACTCGATTCATCGCCGGCGGCAAGCAATCCTATCCGGGACATTCAAAAAACGCAAAAACGACTTATACATAACACTATAAATGAACTACCAAGACATACAACGGAAGATCTCAACGAAACTGAACTCTATACAACAGTGATAAAGTCTATTGTTCCATTTGAGTTCGTTTCCAGTTTCGACGCTTAAAGGAAGGATCACTTGTTAAAGGTCATGCTTTTGTTTGAGTTAAATCGTCAGTAAACAAGAAACGGATTGGTTCTTGATTCGGGCTTTCCAGTTTTCGAGATATTATTTTCACTGGACGCTGGATATTTTGTTCGTACCTAGATTAGGAGTGAAAAGAAACGTTTGTTGTTTAACAACTGTTTAGTCAGGACAGGAAAAGTGGATTATAACCTGCTAAATCCCAAACCCATTTTTGCAGCTTTGAATTTGGAACCTCCTTTTATTCCATTATAGCTCAAATTTATTGACATTGTAGGTATAAGATTCAATTGCTGTGCCCTTACAGGGTCTATATTCCATGTAAATGTAATATATTGGCAATAAAGATATTTAAAGATTATTTGAATTTTCCCCTTGATAAGGACAGTCAAGTGGGACTTAGGAGGATAAAAGCAAATACACCGTTTGTTGCACAAGTGCTGTAATGTAATGCAGCAATTATGTAAATGGGTAATAATGGACACAATAGTTAGTTTTATTGTCGAGTTTCATACGGTTGTTTATTATTGCGTGTTTGTAGTGTACACTCCAATTATTTCAATACAATTTTGCTGTTAAACTTTTTAAATAGAAAATAGTGTATTCGGCCAAACGTTTCTAGAAAAGGAAACATGTTTAGAAACGAATGTCTAAAACCTTATAATTTTGTGAAATACCCAGGTCAGGTATTTCAAAAAGTCACCTCAATTTAGTGCTACATAGCTAAGCGTTTCTGCTGCAGCATTAACAACAATAGCAACTAGATTTGCTACAGCAAATGTCAAAAATCGCGTTGATTTTAAAATTTCCTGCAGCAGTGCAGCACTGCAAAACGACAGCAGCAATATAGTAGTCTTTATTGAGAATAAGAATGTCAAATCCATACTAATATTATAAATGCGAAAGTCTATCTATCTGTCTGTCTGTCTGTCTGTGTGTTACCTCTTCACGCTTAAACCGCTGAACCGATTTAGTTGAAATTTGGTGTACAGATACTTTGAGTCCCGGGGAGGGGCATAGGATACTTTTTATCCCAGAACTCACCCCTCAAGGGGGTGAAAAGGGGGGTGGAAATTTGTATGGGGAATCAATAACCGCTGAACCGATTTATATGAAACTTGGTATGGGGATAGTTTGAGCTGTGGGAAATGATATAGAATAACTTTTATCCCCGAAATCATCCCTTAAGGGTGTAAAAAATGGGGTGGAAATGTATAGTGTGGACCAATTTGGGGGTGAAAAATGATGAATTAAAAAGCAGATTTGTTTAAGAATTAAGGTACCCAAATTACTAATTCTACGCAGACGAAGTCGCGGGCAAAAGCTAGTTCAATATAAATGTCTTGCTAAAATTACCTTTTTGACGTTTCCTGCAGCAAAACAGTCTGCAGTATTGTTGCCCAATCGACGACAACAACGTATATGATTCTAATTGAGAAATGACAACTTTACAGGAGAGCAAAACAGAAGTAGAATCCTTATACTTTTTTTTGTGTTAAAGATAATAAACTGAAATTTGGCACACATGATTATTATTTTATTTTATTGCTTATTTTATTTTTATATAACTAAATTTAATGGTATTTTTCGAGAAAATGCAGATAGCCCACTAGATTAAGTTATAACGATTTGCTTACCATTGTGTATACTGTTCTATATACCACTTAGAATATTATACTTGGTTTCAATTTCCTTTAAGAACTACGTAAGCAGGTCTATCTGGGACTTAGAACATTATACTTGGTTGTAATTTTCTATCAAATCTACGTATGTAGGTCTATCTGGGACTTAGAATATTATACTTGGTAAAAAAAGTGTCCGACTCACTGTAAAAGATTCTATGTGTGAAGTAAGTCATCAAATTTAAGTCATTTATTTTGATTATTTTTTTAAATTATATAACATAGTTTTAACGCACCATTTTTTATTTAATTTTTGGTTGCATAATTATTCTGTATAAATCTGAATAATTATAATTTTGATACATTTTGCAGATAGAATCATATTCGACATTAGTTTTATAACTTAAGAATTATGTAGAAAGTACTAAATAAAAGTAAAAGTTTATTAGATGTGTTATTTATTCAATAAAATGTATTAAAAATGTAAACCTGTTACTAGAACCTTACATATCAGTCTTAATCACGGAATTAGGAAAAAAGAGCACCTTTAAACAATGTTCTTACTTATTTACCTTAGGTTTTACTATCACATTAATCAATCTTCTTTAATATCACGTGAGTTATCAGTCTTTCTGACAAAATTACGTATTCAAACAATTTCTCGGCATATGATGTCATTAGTAGACTTATTATAAACACTTTCAATAACATAACTCTTATACTATAGATTTTATTCATATAAAAAAAAAACGATTTCGTCACTCACTCACTCCCTGATGATCATCAAAAGATTTAGGGGTCCTTCCGGAAATCCTAGGAAGCTGAAATTTGGTATATAAGATAGTCTTAGTACACAAACAACAGAAAAATTCAAAAACTTGAAATTTTTAGCCCCTAAGGGGGTGAAAAGGGGGGTGGCATTTTGTATGGGGAATTAATAACCGCTGAACCGATTTTGTTGAAATTGGGTATGTAGATAGTTTTTGTTATGGGGAAGGATATAAAATAGTTTTCAACCCTCAAACCACCCCGTTAGGGGGTGGAAAAGAACGTTAGGGGGAAAAAGGGGGCTAAAGTTTGTATGGGGAATCAGTAAAAAGCAGATTGTGTAAAAGATGCCTTCAGATACGTATTTCAGGATTTTTAATAGTAAATTACCCCTAACCCTTTAAATTAGGGGATGGAAAATTGTCATAAGCAACTTACAAATAGAAGTGAAATCCCACCAAAAACATTTTATCTATCTATCTATTTTCATGTAAAATGTTGCCAAGACGAAAGAAACCATAAGGCTCGCACTGTCAAATACTTAATATCAGATCTCTTGTAGAGCCAAGCTTCTAACTACTTGTGGGTAGACTTACTTGTAGTTAGGGCTTGCCCTAACTATATAAACTCTACATCTTAGTATAGTTATGTGGCTTGGCCGTTTCGTTACTACAATAACTATAATAAAGAACGTTAACGTCGTTACTATAATAAAGAATAATGAATTAATTTTTCACCTTCCGTCCATGTGACAGTATCGAAACGGCCAAGCCACATAATTTGCGATATTCAAAGAACGATCGAATTTTATTAAAATTTATTTTAGGGAAAACTATTTTGGCAGAAAAGTGTAATGGTTTTAGAAATCAAACCAAGGTCACTACACTATGTAGTTGTATAAAAATGTAAGCATATATATGTCTTTTCTAATACTGAATAAAGATAATTTTGATTTTTGATTTTTTTTTGATTTTGATCTCTAAATTTTTTTAAATTATTAGTATTCATACAATCAAAGTTTTGGTTGTCTTGCCTGTCTGGAACTGTATTTGCTAACTGGGGTGACAATGTTTTTTTTTTTAATATAATTCTTCGCACGATGCTTCGTCCATCCTTAGTGGTGACTCTGAAAGTTAAATACCTACCACGCATATTAAAAGCAACATAGATTAAGCTTTAACATTATGTGCATATATTCATACGTAAAGCTATATTAGTGGTGCAATGTAAACAGTGATCAAAATAAGGATTAGCTATTCAACAAAACTGCCCGTATAAAACCTTCATCTGTGATAGTTATTTTATTACACATAGCATAGCATTATAACATAATATTACTCTTACGCTTTTAAATTAGCACTTGCAATAACAGATATGACTATTTTGAGTGTATTCAAAAACAAATAAAAAAAGGTAAATAGTTCTAAGTGACTGATTAAATGGCGCAAACAGTTCTAAGTGGCAGATAGTCCTGCGTACGTAGTTCTCTTAAATAATACTTTTCACGTATGTAGTTCTATATGTCACATCGAACACTTTATACATTTTTAAACATATAAACACAAAAATATAAAGAAAACGTAAATAAATATTACATACCTCCATTTCGTTGTGGTCTATTTATTTAATTCTGTTTAGATGCAATCCGTACCTGATCTTTTTGCTCCTGATTTTAATGATTCCAACCATCTCGCACGTTTCTCCGTCATGATTAACAAACTTTATATTTGTAGTAAATTGATCGATCGAATGGATTCAACAAAATTCTTACAAAAACTCAAAATTAGGACAAAATTAACGTAATAACATGTTAATATTCTCTAGAAAACGATCGAAGCATTCACAGCCGTTGACTAGCCGGTCGGCCGCGAACTGAGTGCGAAGTGGTAAATAGCCCTCCGTACGCGCGAGTGAGTGAGATGGCATTCATCGCGTACGATTCGATATGGCACTTGGAACGGTGTTCGTGTTAGTATACAGATTTTCGACTCAGATGGCACTGTATGCGTCATTTAAAAATCTATACTAAGTGACATTTTAAGAAAATTCTTATACCAGCCGATAGGTATCGACTTCTAGATCATTATGCTACAGCTGACGTAGTTCGAACCTTTTAGCACTTTGCACCTTGTACGTTGTTGTCGTCGCAATATTGGATTAACCATAGATACTTAAACAAATAGTCCATTAAATGTATTGATATTGTATTGACACAGATCTGTATTATTCCAATCAATTAGACATTTCAAAGCATTTATAAATACAGAAATCGAAATTCGTTTCGAATCGAGAATCAATGCTTAATTGGTATACGCTCATTTAGAAAGAGATATTTCAATATTGCAAATGAACAAACCAATTTATTATACCCCAACCAATTTATATATTAGGTATTGTTGATGAAATTGTATGTAGATTTTTTTAGATTTTAGGTATTTATTAATATTTGTATAATTTTTGACATTGTATTTCTGTATTGTGTTTTAATGTACTAAGTTTGTAGAATATTAACATAATGGATCTTTTTATCTAAATAAATAAATGTTTCATTTATTATAGATCATTAGTTTTCAATTTCACTAAAATATATTAGTTAATAATATTTCTCGCTTCCCCTACAGACGCCGGCGCCGCTATCACCGGCTTGTAGATAGGTAAGAGTATTAAGAATAATAAATTTTATCAGTGCCTCACAATAATTGAAAATCATCAAAAACAAAATACAATTTTAAACTAACATTCCGTGATGGCATGTTATAAATATTTCGTTTTCAATAGTATTTTCGAAAACATGTGCCCATTTCGAACCCCATTCCTAATCCGCGCTGTTCAAACTCCGCACGCATCCAAGTTGCACTGCGGAATTTATTTATCAATGCGACGGCGGTATCGACGGTTTAGTTAAACGAGTTTGGAGTTGCACGACTGCCAATAGTTATGAAGTTCACCGCAGTTAACTGACTGCCCGCGGCTAGAAGGGCCCACGCGACAAGAAATTAATGCACACCCAGTTATGGCTGTCAAGATAACCCTTAAATCGACAGAAAACACGGAAGGTCGTGAGTTCAAACCTCCTCGGCGCTCAGTAATAACAATGTTTCTGATAACAAAACTTCCGTACACAGACATTAAATATAATAATACGGGTCACTCACGTATTTTAAGTCGAAAAACGCTCGACATGTTTCACTCTGTACCGAGGAGTGTCGTTTTTAGACTTAAAATACGTGAGTGACCCGTTATTAATAATATATTTAAAAACTTGCCAAGTGCGAGTCGGACTCGTGCACGAAGGGTTCCGTACCATTACGGAAAAAACAGCAAAAAAATTGTTGTATGGGAGCCCCATTTAAATATTTATATTATTCTGTTTTTAGTATTTGTTGTTATAGCGGCAACAGAAATACATCATCTGTGAAAATTTCAACTGTCTAGCTATCACTGTTCATAAGATACAGCCTGGTGACAGACAGACAGACAGACGGACAGACGGACAGCGGAGTCTTAGATATAGGGTCCCGTTTTTACCCTTTGGGTACTTCCGTACAAATGATTTTGGTTTAAAAAACAACAAAAAGAGGGTCACAGGTTATGTCCAGTATTTTACACGTTGCCTTGCCTTGTTACTCGTAACTGTAGAACTAAAATTTGAGTTATTATAAAAGTGTTGTTAAGCAATTTTGTTTCTGTGCTGCGTTCGTACCTAATAGTCGGACAAGAAATTGTAGAAAAATATTGAGGGCGCCACTTCCTACGTCCTGTCACATTTTTGACGTAAAATGCTTAAACATGGCAACAATTTAGTATGTTTTTTTTTTACTTTATTTAATTTCTACTACTTAGGTATTTTATGTCGCACTATACAGTAACAATCAATATTATTATCGAAGCTGATAAATTTCATATTTTATATATAAAGTATAGATGCAACGAATATTCGGCAACTATTCGGTATTCGGCCTATACGGCCATTTTGCCGAATATTCGGTATTCGTCCGAATGTTGCTTAGTATTCGGCCGAATGCCGAATATCTGTTGCACCTACCTAAAAAGAAATATTACACAATAAAAATAGCAACATTCTTGGAAAGTTGTTAAGTATTTAACAACTTTCGTATGAAGACCCTTTTTTGAGCATTAAATTAGTCGATTACTAAATATTTTATTTTTATCATGGGTTCGCTCTAACTACATTCATTAAACAAAAAATATATCTTAGCAAACTGAGTTTTGTTGGAGAACAGTTTTCATAATAATTGTGATTCAAAATGTTCGCATGTCATGGCGAATATTTGGTCGCTGGGACCAGATATTAGTGGGGTCGCTACATATCAACAGGGAAAACGGATTGCTGACTCGGCAAAACATCAGCGGAATACCAATTATGCAAATGTTGGTCAAATTAGCAGTGAAGTGGGATTTGGATCTATCGGAATTATGACGAGTTGATTTTACAAGTAATTATGGATGAAATTTCGTTTAGCTCGTTATGTACCTAGTACAAAAAAATAGTAAATTTTACAAAACAAGGTCATTTAAATTCACAACGGTTTATGCTGGAGAAGGGTAACATCTGCTTCATGGGTAACAAATTAGGAAGGAACGTAGAAAGTAGCTGATGATTTGACAATAGGACTATATAGTGGAATCCGTTTATTATGACTCCGCTTATACTGACCATCCGCTTCCTATGACGCAATTACTGTGCGAAGTTTGGTTTTCATGTAAATGTCGGATAAGATGACTTCGCTTAGTGACAAATCGCTTACTATGACCTAAATCCTACTTATGTCTGATTATACTGACACATTCGCTGGTTTTCGTGGCCGTCCCCACGTCTTGCGAAGACGTTTGGTGCGTGCGTGGCGTTTAAGTTGTTTTAGTTTTGATTCTCAGTGAAAGATGATAATTGGTACAAGGTTAATAAAACTCATATCTCACAAAGGAATTTGAGGTTAATTTGGAAAAAGTAACAAAAATATCAACTATGCTTATCAACTATGCTTTATATGACATCCGCTTAGTATGACGTGTTTGCCACTTCCCTTCGATGTCATTATAAGCGGATTCTACTAACTGTACATATTTTGCCGCAGGACCTAACGTGTAAAACGTCACAAAAAAATGAAATTGTGAATTAAATTTGACAACGTCTAGCAACTACGAATGCCGAACATATTTGTTTTTTCGAAATGCATCAGTATTATCTAAGACGAATAAGTGTTTTATTTGTAAATATAGGTACAATTACAGTGGTGGTCAGTTTATGTATGTACAGTTTCGCTATATTTTGCCAAACGGCGTACAAAAACATTGAACTTAATACTAGAAACTAAACTATCATGCTCAACAAGTACCTGTATACTTAAAGGATGCTATTTGAAAAGGGTTCAACAAGACGATATCTAAACGCAAATATCTAAATTCAAAAAACGTCTATCTTCATTTCTCTCTCTCTCTCTCTCTCTCTCTCTCTCTCTCTCTTACTCTATCTTTGGAAGACAAAAAAGCAGTTGGTCGAATTACGATGTTTTTAATTCTGCATCCAAACTCTCTAAGTTTGGTAAGGCAAACAACAATTTAAAAACCTCTAGTACACAAAATCGCTACGTAAAGCTGGTGTTTATCCATACTTATATTATAAATGCGAAAGTCTGTCTGTCTGTCTGTCTGTCTGTGTGTTCCCTCTTCACGCTTAAACCGCTGAATCGATTTAGATGAAATTTGGCATAGAGATAGGTTGAGTCCCTGAGAAGGACATAGGGTAGTTTTATCCCGAAAATCATCCCTTAAGAAAGTAAAAAGCGGGGTGGAATTGAGATAATTAATGAAGTGTCTGCTAATTTGTGTGCATAATATGCTTAAATTGAATAATTGCTATAAGATTTTCTCCAGGCGCTATTCTTACTACAGTAAGAATAGTACAGAAAAAAAGCTACAGTTGGGGTTACTTACTTACTAAGTCGCGGGCAAAAGCTAGTAATAGCATAAATATTAAACTAAATGGTTACCGAACTGCAACAAACTCCCCAATCCATTAGAACAATGCACAAACTCGATCCCACCAACTGTTCACAATTAACGTTATACTGTAAATAAACCTTGTTAGCCGAATGCACGAGTTTTTAATAAGACCCGTGAGCTAACCCTCTTAATGAAGGGCTTAAAGATATGTAGACGCCAATTCTGTTTTCACAATTTGATATCCGTTTCAACTTAATTTGATACTAGCTTGAGTCAGTTGAGATTAATATTGACTACATGTAATAGAAATAAGTAATACTTTAAATATTTTAATTTTTTTTGATACCTAATTAATTAAAAATGTATAATTATAATGAAATGTAATATAAATCAGTAATATTGACTACATGTAATAGAAATAAGTAATACTTTATTTTTTTTTTGATACCTAATTAATTAAAAATTTATAATTATAATTAAATGTAATATAAATCAGTAAGTAATTCATATAAAAATAATTTGACCAAAAATAATAATGTACCTACTATAATTATTCCTGTGAAATGTGTAAGGAATGTTCTATGTATAAGATAATAATAATGTGTTGGCATATAAAATACTTCTATTTTACCAATAAAAGTTTGATTGATTGATTGATTGAGTCAGTGTGCGCCGCTGCACCAATCACCGTGAGCCGATAACGCTGATTAGTCCTCACGAAATGCAATCAGGAGTTATGTCACAAGGCATTTCGCTCGCACTTATCTCACGCTGCCTTAAGACCACAGATCTAAAATGACATTTACGCTTAAAGATAATTGAAGTATGCAAAAGGGAAGCTGTCACGTAAATGAACATTTCATGAGTGCGAAAGAAACAGACAACATGTGAGAAAACGAGACCACTTTTAAGCTTCATAGCGGCTGCTAACGGCCGCTTGGATGTACCAAAACGTATGTTTTGATTGGTTTGCTTACGATTAGCGGACTGGAAACTACGAAAAGCTGTATTCAGCAGATACGGTGGGTGGTTATATCTTATACTACAGGGTGGCCAACTTAGAGGTATACAACTTTTTATTGCCGCCATTTAGTTTTGGTGAAAATTACTTTGTGTCGATACGGCAAATTTGTTATGGAGCGTTTTACGACGGAACAACGTGTTTTAATTATTAAAACGTTTAACTCAACCCAATCATGTATTACGGAAACTCTAAGAAAATTGCGGCCAATATTTGGTAGAAAATTTTGATTGGCCCCCAAGATCGCCTGATTCAACAGCTCCTGACTTTTTTCTGTGGGGATATCTAAAGGGACGTGTCTATGCTAATAGGCCAATGAACCTTCAGCAATTAAAACAAAATATTCGAGACACAGTCACTGAGATAACGCAGGAAATGTGATGAAAAGGGTTCACATCTGCCATGCTGGTAGAAGTGGACATTTGTCTGACATTATTTTCCATGTTTAACTGCCGGCCCTAAATATTATATTTACCAAGGAATACTTAACTTTTTTTATATTTCATAGAATAAAATTACTAAACTAAAGTGTATACCTGTTATTTGGCCATCCTGTTTTATATAATTTACTGTTACAAAAGCAAATAGTTTACGCAAACACGTATTATTTCTGAATTAAACACTGACATGTGAAACGTTGACATCATTCCGATTTTCGTGGGATTTTATTTGCTTGTGCATGCATTTGCTTATGGCCGCGTTGTTAAATAAGATCAACACTGTTAGAAGTATTAGAACAAATTAAATTATTTACAGAAAATACTTTTAATTTGTTTTTGTTTTTTTTTTTAAGTAGAAACACTACTATATAAATTATAAACTGAAATAAATGTTATATACTAAGAAAAAATGGCACAGGCACCTGCCGCGATAGCAGAGGACGCTGGTTCGATTCCAGCCTGGGGCACTGGAGGCCTTGGTCATTTTTTAGGGTTCCGTACCTCAAAAGGAAAAAACGGAACCCTTATAGGATCACTCGTGCGTCTGTCTATCTGTCTGTCTGTCTGTCTGTCTGTCCGTCTATCTGTCTGTCCTTCTGTCACAGCCTATTTTCTCCGAAACTACTGGACCAATTAAGTTGAAATTAGGTACACATATGTCAGTTTGTGATCCAAAGATGAACATGTAACGTAAACATATTAATTTTAAACACGGGGGCCACTTTTGGGGGTTAAATGAGAAAATTAAAAAATAAAGTTTGTCAAACTATATCGTGTTAATAACAAATGAAAGAGCTCTTTGTGAGAATCTCAAATATATTTTTTTTATAATTTTGAAGTAAATAGTTTACAAGTTATTCAAGAAAATAGGCAAAAAATTACCACATTCCCCCCCCTTTATCTCCGAAACTACTGAGTCAAAAATTTTGAAATAAATACACAAAATAGATCTTTACCTATAGAACACCGGAAAACCTATTAGAAATATGCAGTCAAGCGTGAGTCGGACTTAATTACTTAGTTTTTGATCCGACCCCTACGGGTTTTTTAAATACATTTCACATAAAAAATACATTGTTTAAATTGTGTAATGTACGGAACCCATGGAACGCGAGTCCGACTCGCATTTGGCCTGTTTTTTCTTAGTATATGACATTTATTTCAGTTTATAAGATCAAAACGTTATCAAATCCCTGAAGCAAAATCGGTTCACGTGGGATAATCCGGACTCGAAACTATACGGGCACGTGAACGAATTATGAATGAAATTCAAACCTGTTCGGGTAAGTAATTGGGGATTGGCTAAGTAATCCTGTGTGGTATTTTGTTTTGATTAGCTGATAAAATATGTAAGCATAGCGAATGAGGTGAGTAATTAGAGTAAGAAGTATTAACAATATTTGTAAAAGCAGATTGATAGATATATCTCTTATTATTATGATTATTTACATTTAATTAGATTTAAGTTAAATCTTATTACATTTAATTTCTTATTAAATTTGGTAATATGTGGCGTTTTCGACCAAAGGGTACCACATTGTCGATCGTCGATAAGGTTGATTTCAAATTGAAGCTATATGGAAATAGCGCCTTATTGACAACCGACAATAAGTATCCTTTTGGTTGAAAATGGCACATATATTTAATCTATATTGCACAATATGAATAATGTATATTCTTCTTCTTGACAAAGGCATCATAAAAAAGATATTATCTTTTTTAACTAGTAGAGAAGACCGAGGATTATTTAGTAGTTAATTTCTCAGTATAGTATATGCAGTATATGCAGTACGGTAACTGCAACTGTTGGTGCTCCTGACGAAGATCCTCAAAAATGGATCGAAACATGTCAAGCTGAATAATACGCGAGTATCCCGTTTAAAATATTTTTGATATGTTCGGGAGTCATAGTTAAAGATACAGTTATGTCTAAAACTCAAGAGTAAAGATAAAAGTAAAAACGAACAGCATAACTAATTATGTTTCTGGATACTCCTTTTACAGGTACGTTCATAAAATTTTATTCAAAATGCGATTTATTTCAAATCAGTTAACGCATAAAAAGTCTAAGCGAAATTGCGAATGTGGAAATGTGGAAAAACTCATGGGACTATCAACTTTTCAAATAAAACTTATTTCTTTTAACGTCTATAAGATTTAAGATTTAAGATTGTTTTGTTTTGTTTTACACTTTAATGAATAACGATACGAGGAAAACCTTTTCAAAGAAACCAATGATAAGTAAAAGCACGGTTTTTTGTTTTCTCGTATAAAAAACGATTGGTTACTAATTGAAAAGCGGGTTGCAAATGCAAACAAATACTAATTATGTGAATTTTAATTCTACCACCACAATAATTTAACCGGTTTCAGAGTAGCGTTTAAAACACTGAACTCATCTGCGGAGAGATGAGCTGGCTACAAGGAGAGAACTATCATATAGTAGCACTTCAAAAATGGTTGACACAACACTTTACACGATACAACGTAGTAACGTGGGACGCCATCTTTGTTACATCGCAATTACGCGTGGAAATCGTATGTTTTGGCCCTCACCAGTATCGCAGTTAACTTTTAAAGTAAGTGTCAAATACTGGTATTTTTCCGTGTCAATTTTTAGTAGCTTACAAAAATAGCTTTAAAAGAAGCATCTCTCGAGCGTCTTCGTCTAACCAACTCTATGGTTGCTGCTCAACGCAACGTTGGTGTAACTGCGCAGCGAACACCATTTATCATGGCGCTGACGCTGACGCTATTGTGGGGGTCTCAATCTTTTAAATAAAGCAAGTACTCACAACATCGATAAGCTGACTGAGCCGGAGCCCCATTTTGACTGTGAGTCGGTCCGAGTTGTTGCCGACGGGCCGGATCAGTCGGTTGTAGTTGGACAGCAGGTCGTCGTACAAGCGCTTCGCATCAGGGTTGGCGACGCTCAGGCGACTCCACACGCACAGGAGTCCGACCACCAGCGCCAACACCATCTTAGGCTAACACCACCCCTGGAACAACAAAAATGTTATTTGTAAAAAAGAGCCCTTGAGAGTTAATAAATAAATATTATAGGACATTATTATATGACACATTAAGTATTGGCTAGGTCCCATAGTGAGCTCAATAAGGCTTGTGGGTACTAAGACAGCGATAAAATTATATAATACTAGCGATCCGCCCCGGCTTCGCTCGGGTAGTTCAACTAATTTACACAAAACCTTTACAAATTATACATATTTTTTTTATACATATTTCTTCAACATAACATGTAAATTAATATATATATATCCAAACGTTGCCTTGACACATACGTACGTCTACAATCAACATCAAATAGTGAAGATAATAAACATCAGGTAACTATTCCAAAAAACCTTATAAGCCTCCTCCTCCTTTCACGCTCACGAAAATATATTACCAATAAGATCAAAAAGTTTATTGCCAAACAACAGGCGAACTATACATAGCGTAATTAATCTCTCATCTTAATGTATCTGTTTACATATTGCTTTTTTGCTGCCAGAACAAAAGATAAGATACTAATTCAAGAAAACAATAGGCAGCCTCATTTCGAAAATACCCTACCTCAATTATCGCGTCACTGTAACTTAAACGTAACGTGGAACGGATAAGGTTGATTTTTACTTGAATATCTTTAGTTTTTATAATGTTTTGATAGTAGGGAATACAATTGTATGTATCCACACTGGGCCGGCTTCGTACCGACACTAGCCGGTCGGATTACGTTAGAGTCGTACGTAATTAAGAGATAAGGTACAGATAAGCGGTGGAGCCGTGGAGCCCTCGTGAATCAATCTAGGCGGAGCGCAATAAAACTTAAGTGGCTAGAAGTGGTTACTGACATGCACGTATTATTGTACATTGTTTATCTTGTATGTGTCTGTAATTAAGTAAAAACCGGACAAGTGCGAGTCGGACGGTATGAAATAACGTTTTTTTTTGTATATATAGTTATAAAATTATAATTAATTACCTATAATAATAGTTATAAAATTATTGTTGCTCAGTATGACCTATACTTATAAATATTATTATTTTACGCAAAAAACGGCAAAAAAATCACATTTGTTTTATACGCTCCCCCCTTAAATATTTATTTTATTCTGTTTTTAGTATTTGTTGTTAAGTATATCGGCAACAGAAATACATCATCTGTGAAAGTTTCAACTGTCTAGCTATCACGGTTCATGAGATACAGCCTGGTACTAGCGGCGAACGTAACTAATTCCTTGATAAATCAAGGACATTTTCAGATACAGAACAACCAGTGGCGTAGAGTGAATTAATCTAGCCGTAGGCGAAATCGCATCTGAGAGGCCTTTTCCTTTCACTGTGCTCAAAGGGGCCTCGCGCGAGGCCCCCCTTGGGGCGCGAGGCCGTGGGCGACGGCTCACTTCGCCCACGCCTAGCTACGCCACTGAGGACAATGCAGCTGTAATTTACATACGAACGTCGCCTTTTTTTATTTTTTTTATTTACCATGATAGGTAATTTATTTCTCTTTTTTATACCACGTCGATGGCAAATAAGCATACGGCCCGCCGGATGGTAAGCAGCCACCGTAGCCTGCAACACCAGAAATATTACATGCGCGTTGTCGACCCTTTAAAAACCTGTACAAACCTCGGCAGGGAGCTCTGCTCTTTCCGCCCACTTGATAATGAAAAATAAGAAGATAAACAAACTACCTATATGTACCGGTACTTGTACAAACATGTAACAAAATGGATTGTGTACCAACTGGTGCGCACAAATCTTCAAAATTTAAAACTCCACGAACACCGTAAAAACATTTCACATTTTCCGTGTAGAGAAACTAAATTAAATACGAGCGAACCGCGAACCAAGTAGGATTTGGTTTAGTTCGTTAAAAAATAAATCATGAGGCTTTTAAGTCAGAAATCCCAGTTATCCCTTTCGAGTGTAAGAACGTCGTTTGAAAACCAAACTTATTTGTATTGACAAAGAGACGAATCTAGGTTTGGCATTGATGCGTTCAGGTTTTTAATTTCACGTTAGCCGTTCATTAGTTATTGGAAATGCGACCTTGCCCTTATATTACAGTGGAATTTTAAATGTATTGGGCGTTATTTTCAAGCTAACTTTATAAAGGTGGCTGCTTTTGCGTGAAAGGTATGGAGATTAAATAAAAAAATCATTGACTACTTTAACATGGCAATGAAACGTGACATGAAAACGGAAAATAACTGATTTTGCACTAATATTACATTATAAAACTACACACTTAAGACCAGGGCACACAGCTGCGTGTGTGTGTGTGTGCGCGTGCGCTAGAATATTGGAGCCGTGCACATCACGCAAGCAGTGTGCCATCTCTTAAGAATCTACATGTATGTACAGTCGCCATCAGATATATCGGAGCAGCCAAGGTTCACAAATATCTGAACACGCCTCTATTGTCATGCCGCTTGGTGCGTGTTCACGTGTTCAGATATTTTTGAGTCTCGGCCGCTCCGATATATCTGATGGCGACTGTACTATGTATATCAGCGCGCACGGTCACTAATAGTATTATCTCAGATGATTTTTCTATTATCTGTTTAAACAAAAGCCCTTGTTTCTTTTAAGAGCGATCTAAGGTCTACAGCACGTGCCCAAGCAACCATGTAGTTTAAAAAGAAACTATCGTGATAGTATTATTAAGGTTCAAATTTATGTGACAGCTCATTCAGGGAACAATCAGGGTGGTCTCTTCATTGGAGATAAGAAAACGTGTTATCTCCGAATGGGCTGATGCATGAATTTGAACCATATAAATATAATGGTAAATTTGCTTTTTAAACGGGCTTATTCCTGTTACTTATGTCGGGGTTATTAATACACATCTACGCACACGCATCCGGTATGCACAGGCCTTTAAGCGTCAACTTCAGAAATATTAATCCATAAATCCTGTAATTACTTAGTTTTCCTTTTCTCTAATTATCTTACTTTAAAAAAGCCCACTTAGAGGCCACAAAGCAGTTTCATGCTTTTATTTAAAATAATGCTTGGAATCAAGAACAATAGTGGGAAATATCATAGCTGCCTTGAAGCTGTGAGGTACTTTTTCCATTAGCGTAAAAGGGTTCAACTCCCCAAAGGCCACCTGGCTGTGAAAAAATTGAATCTTTGAAGTTAGGCTTTTATGTTTTTATTGGGAAACTTGAACTTGCCGTGTGTTGGGGAAACTGGTATAGATGGAATCATATCAATTGAGCTAATGCACCTACCTGTTTACTCAAAGAGTCTCAAGAATACAATGCCATTGAGTGGTAAACCACAAATAAGGATAACTACCTCGTAGTAAAAGCAGATTATAACCGCCTTGAAATGTTAGTATAGATTAACGACTCAATTTTTTAGCAATAGGCTACAAAATACACTAACTAAATAATTGCTAACATAACTTTATTTGCATTTTACAACCGCCGAAACCCAAAACGAATGCACTCTGTAGATAACCATTTGTTACAACATGTTTTTAGACCATTTTAACCCCATTCAACAAGGAATAAGGTTTAAAATTAAATATACATGCAATGCACTTCTAACTTATTTTGTAACTAGTTGGCGGCTACGAGAACAAAAGCAGATAATAGTATTGTAATAATACAATGCCATTGTTAGTACAGGTAAGTGTATTAGCTCAGTTGATATGATTCGATCTGCTGGTTGCTTTTGGCTTTGGGACGATTAGATTAACACGTCACTTGATTTTGGGGGAAGAAATGCATACCCACGCAGCAAATGGTAGGGTGAGTAAAAAAATTAAGTATTGGCAGGAGAACATTAATCTCGCCATCATGAAGATCAATTATGGGTAAGTGTGGATGGCTTTCACATTGGGGCATGTATACACATGACATTGATTAGTGTTAATTCCATTTGCTACTTGCTACTTGCGGTTCGTGGCAAATGTATGAACTCGCAATAAACACTAACCAATGTGTGCCCCTATGTGAAAGCCAGCTACGCTTATCCCTACGCAACAATTATCCATATTGACCTTACATATTGTTCAATATCTGAGTTGACTCTGGTGCCAATTACTATGAATAGTTAACATCTTCAGTTTTTAAACGAATTACGGAGAAAGCATGGTAAATATTGTAAAGTTATTATTACCCAATTATAAAAAATGTCTGACCCGCTATATTACTACCGCAATTGTGACTTTCATTTCATTAGGTTCAGGTCATGGCAGGTGCAATTATATGCGACACCAATGGGGATGGAACGAGAGCCCGTTGTGTGACTGCGTCAGATCAAACTACCCATTGTTGAAAGATGCCCAAAGAGTCGTTTCCAAGGCAGCCCGGAGGACCTCTATACCAATCTGACAGCTGACGCGACCAGTTGGCTGCGTAGCCTGGATGTCGACATATAATAAGTTATACTATTAGCATAATACTGCCTACAATGTTACGCCATACGCTTAAAAAAATTACATTAGTAATTTTGAAATAAATGTCATATACGAAGGAAAAAAATGACCAAAGCCTCCAATTTCCAGAGCTGGAATCGAACCAGCGTCCCCCGTTATTGTCATATACTTACTTGGAAATTTCGACCCATGCCACCGTGACTGGATAGCCGAGCGGTTCAGGCACCTATCCGGTAAACGGGGGACGCTGGTTCGATTCCAGCTCTGGACACTGGAGGCTTTGGTAATTTTTTCCTTCGTATATGACATTTATTTCAGTTTATAGTTTAAATAGTAGTGTGTCTACTTAAAAAAACACGAATTAAAATATTTTCATAGAAAATAATTTAATTTGTTCTTATAGTATTAGTAATTTTTTCAAAGAAAATAAATGAAATAAATAGTACAACGGCAGTAGGTAATCCGAATATTACGTTAAAGAAGCGTCATATGTGGCGTATAACTTGGCATGAAAACGCGGCATGGTCGGATTGTTCGGGCAGTAACAAATTGATAAGTTTTTGGCAATAATTTCATTTTTGGTACAAGCTTTTATCGCTGACTGTACTTTTCTTTCCACAGCCAACTTTTAATCATCGAGACAATTCTAAAAACCCCAAATACAATTAGGTTTCGTTGTTTTATCACAGAGTTCCTGTGTCAGCCTCCCGTCTCCATCATCAGATCAGCTCGATGGTCCCATACTCACCTGCATTGTCACCTGACTTACCCCATGAAGTGGCAGGAACCGCCTCGCGGACAATAAACGTCATTTAAATTTGGAATTTGATTAATTAAAATAAAATCGAAATTCCTTCAACTCAAAAATGACGTGTGCTACTTGAAAAGTTACATATATATGCAAATTTTCAGCTTCATTGGAACTCGGGAAGTGGATTAAATTTAACTTGCCAGATTGGACCCGTATATGTACGAGTATATACGGTACAAGCAAAAAAATAACGAAACTGTTTTGACTGACTTCATGAAAAATAATGCAAATTTAATATTGTTAAAACACAGTACGTACGTATCTACGTATAAAGAGAAAACCTGTAAATAAAATTGTATGAATTTCCATTTCCAAAAACCATAATAAACAACAAAAACATAGGTATGACCTAAGCGGATGTCATTCCAAAAACTTTTTCTAACAACCGGCGTGGATTTTTTCTTCAAGCAAATTAATAAACACTTAATTAACCGACAAGGCATCTCCTTAAAGGTTGAACGTTAATTATTGTTAATAACGATTGTTGGCTTAGCCAGTCCCCGGAATTTGGGGATTACTCAAATGAAAATCGGCTTAGTTCAAGATTAAATACGAATATACGCACCGCGGGTTTTGTGGGTTAGGTTACAAGATTGAGCGATTATTGGGGCAAATAAACATACATAATTTAACCTCTCACCGCCCAGGGACCTATACAAGGCCTTTTTTTTTGTTCACGGAGTGGGCGAATGCTTTTACGCACCGTCCCCCCGGCCGCGAACCTATACAAGGCCTCCTGTTACATTGTATTATGAATCTTTATTTCGACAAAACAAATGTGAGCCTCCTCGGATACCCTGGTGGGAAGTGGCTGACTTGAACCGGGCGAAAATTGTACGTGCTCACAGGCTTCGGTCCGGTCACATTCCATTGAATATGTTTGCTCGGCTGATGAGGAAAGCAGAGTCGCCCAACTGCGATATTTGCGACTCTGTCGAGGATGTACAGCACTTCCTAATGGAATGTGTTCGGACTCGAGACAAGAGGGCGCAACAATTGAAGCTAGGGGTTATGCAGTAACTGACATTGGGGTTTTTCACACGATATTTGCGGAACCCCTGTCTAAAACTGCGAAATTCGTGTACAGTTTTTTTGATGTATACTTATGAAACTGTAATGTAGAGGCCCAACGGAGCCGACATGTCTCAGTGATAAAGGCTCCTTTTAAATATGTAGATAAAAAAAAAAAAATTGCATTCTGCCTTACTTACTTAATGGCGCAGCGACCCAAAATGAGTCTTGGCCTCCAACATGTAATGGTCGCCTGTAGTGGTATCCTGGTTATATTTTAGCCAAATTGAGTTCCATTTTTTAAGCTCCCCATTACGCCTACAGAGTCCATCTAACCTAACTTTGCACTGTTTTGAACAAAACAAGCGAGGGAGTGAGGTAGTGTCGTTTGTCATTTATTTTCATAGAACTTTGATTGACACTAATGATGACATTGCCACACTTTGTAATTGCAAATGCAATACAGATTTAAATTGGTTCATTTCGATCTGATTTTTCTGTAAACGTATTAGTGCAAGCGAGACGCCCGCGCCGGACGCGTGGACGTTAGAATAGGCCTGTATCTCTATTAATCGCTGACCGCCTGTCGCTTGCGCTAGAGCCGGAGCTCACGTAGGTAATTGAAGGCGTGTGTCCCGAGACTCTTGATACTTACTTTGAATTAGAATCAGCGATATATGAGTTAATGCCCAATTTATTTTATTATTATCATATACACGAGCTCTCGTTGAGGTTTGTTTATTAAATAAAATTAATAGGTATTATTTTAAGAAATGTCAAAAAAAATTATATTTATAATTGAAAATATTTTCATATTAAAACGTGCAGTCTTAATTGTATAAGTTAAGTTTGAAATCTTACTATATTTTATAAATAAATGTTAACGTGATTGTTTAAAATAATTTACACAACATTTTTTTTATCAAGCAGATACGTCTGCAAGTAATTATATAAATTTTAATGCCTCCATATGGCATGTTTAAAACCTGCCAAGTGCGAGTCGGAGTCGCGCACGAAGAGTTCCGTACCATCACGTTTGTTGTACGGAAGCCCCACTTAAATATTTGTTTTATTCTGTTTTTAGTATTTGTTGTTTTAGCGGCAACAGAAACACATAATTTGTGAAAATTTCAACTAGCTATCCCGGTTCATTAGATACAGCTTGGTGACAGAAGAACCGACATACAGATATACAGACAGACAGCGGAGTCTTAGTAATAGGGTCCCGCTTTTACCCTTTGGGCACGGAACCTTAAAAACAAGAAAACAATGGAAAAATTCGCACGTTTCTGATAGCTTCGGTAGCTCCGTTAGAAGCGTTTGGACCGGTGTTTTGTTCCAAAAGATCGCAAGTTTGAGTCTTGTCTGAAGCGTGGAATTTAGAATTTTTCTTTAATTAAAAAATTACAAAACACTCCAAAACCCTGTACCTCCACCGCAAACCACAATATCTACCGCAAGTCTTTTATTATTTTTAATACTTTCATGAAGACAACGTCCGTGGATCCTAGCGGAGCCGTAATTTATTGCAAGCAAATTGAATTTCGTCCATAAAGCCTACGATATTGACTTGCGATGTTGGATTTTTTGCTTTGATTGGATTCTCGTGGAGGTTCTGAGGTTTTTAACGGTCGCGTTTTTATTACGACAGTTTTTGGATGTCCAGGAATGAAGAGCATGAATTGTAGATCTTAAAAAACCTAGTTTAAATGACATAGATATTATTTAGGAGGGATAGACTTACAAAGGGACCCTTGTTGGACATTGAAAGTCATAATGTAATGATTGTCATGTTATCATTAGTCATAATTCTGAAACCGTTAACTTTTCAGGATTCTTCTCAGGTTATCCTATAGATAGGTTAGGTTAGGTTTGTTTTATGGCAATCCTGAAAAGTTACGCGTTTCTGAGAAAAACCAAATTATGACTAATGATAATATGACAATCATTACATTATGACTTTCAATAATTATGTCAAACAATAGAGACCCATTTATGATACATTGTATATTCATGTTAGATTTCAACTACCTAAATCATCTTTAAGGACTTAGGGCCGATACAAACGGACACAACGTCGGCGGGCAGTTTCCATACAAGTTGCAGTCGGATTGCAATCCTTTTGTACCGCCCCTTAAGTGTTATAACCACTCCTGTTATAAAAATGTTGAATAATTATTATGTAACAGTTTTAAATTATAACTAACTTAGCGGTTTCACTCACGTATTTTTAGTCACTCGCGCGACATGTTTCGGAGAGTCTAGGTCTCCATTTTCAAGCACTAACAGTGCCTGAGTGTTGGCTCTCCAAAACATGTCGCGCGAGTGACTAAATATACGTGAGTGAAACCGCTAAGTTAGTTAAGTTTTAAATTAATAGTTTTAATCGTTTTTAATCGTTTTAATTAGTTTAGTTTTAAACTATTATAATAAGCACCTACATGATATTGATCCTATTCACATTTCCCTGTCTAATCTTAGAATGAAACTTAAACCTAATTTGTTTTAAATAGTTTAATTATGAAATAAAACTATGAAAACGGATTATATCGCGTATATTGAATTGATAATACATCCCGACGTTTCGAACCCTTTACAGCGTTCGTGGTCAACGGGTGACTGAGGAAAAATTACAAAGTGCAAAAATACCCACATACTAAAATAATGAACAATCATAGACTATAAACTTTAAGGCTGGTTGTACATGCAAAATCGGTTCTTAAGGCTAGTTATACACTACAATTATTTTCAAGTAAAGATATATATATATATACGCGATAAAAACTACGCCGGCTCCAACCCTACACCACGGACCCGAGAAGATTTAATTCCCTCCTAAATTGTAGGAGGGTATCCCAATATGGGACCGGCAACAAACTCGGCGTGACACATCTTTTCAAAACATATTATATTCAGAATGTCCAACATCATCCAACACTAAGGTCTCACAGTCTATGTCTCGCTTGCTCCTTTATCAGATGGACTACAGGATCCCAAGCTGGTGGTAGAGAAAAGCCATCTTCCCTATTAAAGTTTGGATATTTCTTAATCTCAATGGCCTCGTGCAGCATTCTGGGTATGTAACGCTTCTCCTTGGCAAGAACCAAAGGCTTATCAAACTTGATTGAGTGATTGGCTTTATCCATGACATGCTCACAGACAGACAGTTTAATTAGTTCAAGTATTGAAAATAATTATAAATAACTAAATGTATAAATGTAACTTTCCGGTTGTCCTACCTACCTAGGTAGGTATGGCTCATGATTTCTTTGATTTCTCTTTATTCCTGCTGTTATTATGTATGCTAACATTATGTACTTAATAATGAATCTCCAGGTCTGTATGTGTCATTTGTATATGTGACTGTTTGTGTTCTAAATAATAAAATAAAATAAAGGTTTTGTGTTTAATAAACAAATTATAATAAACTATTATAGAAATAAAACTATGAAAACGGATTATATCGCGTATATTGAATTGTAATTGTAGTGTATAACTAGCCTTATGAACCGATTTTGCATGTACAACCAGCCTTAAAGTTTGTAGTCTATGATTGTTCATTATTTTAGTATGTGGGTATTTTTGCACTTTGTAATTTTTCCTCAGTCACCCGTTGACCACGAACGCTGTAAAGAGTTCGAAACGTCGGGATGTATTATAAATTCAATATACGCGATATAATCCGTTTTCATAGTTTTATTTCATGAGTAACTATCGCGGTAACCGAAGACAATATTATAAACTATTATAGAATTTATAGATACATATTGCAAAAAACATCTCTTCTATTTAGGACATGGTTTCCATTGATTTATTCAGATATCTCAAAACATATTATAAAAGACAGTGTAACCACTCCAAATACATCCGGCAAATCCGCTTTTCAATGTCCAGAGTAATAACAAATAATCCTTGCTGTTCCGAGTTCTCTGGAATATCTCAAGCGTAAGAATTCAATATAAGTTGTTGGACGATGCATTGAAAGGATTTACTTGTCTACTAATGTTGTGTGAGGGAAATGTGAGGACTGAGGCTGAGAGATTTTTGATTCCGTATTGAGTATGGTTGAACATATAATAAAAAAAGTGACGAAGCCTGTTGCGGATATCATCATTGGTATTTTTGGGACGAAGCATGTTGCTGATTTGCATTTGTAGCCACCTGACGAAGCCTGCGTTGCGGATTTTTTACATGTAACTAAATATATTTTTTTTTAAGATTTTCTCAAAAAAACATATAATATGTATATTATGTGGCTTGCGGACATGTTATGTATTTAAAAGGATCTTATAGAGTTTTATACTTTAATTTTAGTAGTAAAATTATAATTTAGCAGTTATGGTATGTATTTACTTATTTAGCAGTGTATATTTACGTAGGGATGTGTATGTAAGAATGATTATGTTGTGTTCGACCGTAGCTTTAAAACTATTGAGCTTATTTCAGTAAAAAAGAAGCTGAATTGTTCGTAAAACTTGGGTAACCTATACTTTTAAAACAAAAATGTACTCAGTCTAAAGTTGTGTATCTATTTAAACACTTTTTATTGTACATAGGACAGATTACAAACACAATAACAACAAAATATATACAACGTACGAAGGCGAACTTATCCCTATAAGGGATCACATCAAGTCACCCTTTGAGCAATTGAGAGTGAAATAATAAATAAATCAAGAAGAAGAAGAAGACACACAGACAGAAACACACACACACACACAATCAAACAAACACACACACACACACACACACACACACACAGGACAGAAAGTTGTTTTTAACAATACACTTATGGACGAATTTTGGCAATTACTCTTATGGATGAACTTTTTAAAATGTAATAGTACAAAACAAACAATATTTTGTTCCAGAATTTGCCCCTTACATCATTTCCAGAACTTTCATAAGCCCTCAATTAAGGCGAAACCAAAACCGACAAAATATAAATGTCTAATCCTGAGTTATCATCTTCATTTGCTGTCAAGACAAATTACCCCCAAAACTTACTTGGTCTTCAGACATTTGACCGAGTACCAAAACTTTCCGCCAACATGATGAGGCGTTTTCTCACGCGTTATACAGATTGTTAGTTTTATCGAGAGAAACTTTCACCCTTAGAACTTGCGACAATTTTTGTCATCCGTTTTTATGGTATGGCGAGTGAGATTGTTTTATAAACCTAGTGTTAGTTTAGGTGAGTTTTTTTGTTCAGGGACTAAATGGAATAAGATTTAATTTAAACTATCGCGAGATATACGAAATTTAAGCTTATTTTATGTACGTAATAACAAAAAAAAACTTCGTAATAGATGGACACAGTCTAAGGAAAACACGGGCCTCGAAAATCTCGAAAATTTGATTCTCTATCAGATGGCGCCACTAGCTTTGGCCTACACTCGTTAGAGCGTTGACGGTTTCGTTTGTTATTTATAATTTTAACGCATATCCGTTAAAGAACATGGATCAAAATCATAAAAATAATTAATGCAAAATATTGTCTTCGGTTACCGCGATAGTTACTCATGAAATAAAACTATGAAAACGGATTATATCGCGTATATTGAATTTATAATACATCATCATTTATTTCATAATTAATGCAAATAAAAAAAATCATTTATCCATATTTAAATACATTTTAACGTATTTTTATAAATCTTCATTTTTAGTTTTAAAGTCGATAGATGGCAGTGAATTTACAGTGGTTACAAAATTTACTATGACAGTACCGCTCTATCTTATTATATTCTCTTTTAATACGTAAGTGAAACCGCAAAATTTGCTTAAGGGAAAAATATTTATTTAGTTTAGTTTTACGAGTTCTATTTGCAAGTGTTTAACGCTTATATTTTCGAAGTTAATGGGATTGCAATGTTAATGCAATTAAGATGTATGGAGGTTTGTTAACGGGGTTCTTTTTTATGAAAAAGCCAAAGGTAAATGTCAAAATTTTAGACAAATAACACTTTAATGGACTTAATATTATGTAAAACCGGCCAAGTGCGAGTCAGACTCGCGTTCCAAGGGTTCCGTACATTACACAATTTAGACAATGTATTTTTTATGTGAAACTTGAGTGAAATGTCTAGGGGTCGGATCTAAAACTAAGTAATTAAGTCCGACTCACGCTTGACTGCAATTTATAATAGGTTTATAGGCATGTTTAAAATTCATTTGTTTATGTTACATGTCCGTCTTTGAGTCACAAACTTACATATGTATACCGAATTTCAATTTAATTGGTCCAGTAGTTTCTGAGAAAATAGGCTGCACAGACGGACAGACAGACAGACGCACGAGTGATCCTATAAGGGTTCCGTTTTTTTCCTTTTGAGGTACGGAACCCAAAAATTACTGGCTTGTGAGTAAAACTAGCTAATTACACCAAATTTTATACATCTTTAGTCAAGAATTTTGGAAATACGTCAAAAGTAAACAACAGAATAGAAATCAAATATCTGAATACATATATAAAGGTAAAACAGTCGTTGATCAAGAAGCAGTCGATGCTTTTGCGTCCTTCTTCAGCTCAGTATTCCAACCTGAAGCTCCACAACTAGATCCCAAAAAGGCGGAACGGGAGGCTGGTAATAACAATGAATCTATAATTGCTATCCCAACGATCAGTATTTCAGAAATTAGAGCCGCTATTCGGAATTTCAAACCTAAGTCGTCAGCTGGGCCTGATGGTATACCCCCGTTTCTAGTCAAGGACTGTGTATATGTGTTAGAACACTCGCTACTTCACATATACAACCTATCGCTTAAGCTGGGCGTATACCCATCCCAATGGAAGGTCTCAAGAGTGACCCCAATTCCTAAGATAAGCAAGTCTTCTGATATCACAAACTTCAGGCCCATTGCTGTATTGTCCGTGTTTGGTAAAGTGTTTGAGACCATTCTAAACCACTGTTTACTCAATCAGATAAATCGTAAATTAGTAGATTGTCAACATGGATTTCGCGCTTCCCGATCAACTACCACCAACCACATCTGCTTCTTCGATAGCGTTTTACGCGAAATGGATACTGCACGACAAGTTGATGTTGTTTATTTTGACTTTAAGAAAGCCTTCGACTTAGTTGACAATGATACTCTCCTATGCAAACTATCAGCTTTAGGTTTCACCCCTCAACTTCTTATTTTTTTGTCTGACTACCTCAGGAACCGCAAACAATATGTCCAATTAAACTGTTACCAATCTGAAAGGTATTACACACGTTCCGGGGTTAGTCAAGGTAGCACTCTGGGGCCTACTCTTTTCTTAATAATGGTTAATGATCTACCAAGTAATATATCAGGACCTGATATATTACTTGGTAGACATCACCTGGTGTGGAATCACTATTCTATGCGGATGATCTTAAAATAATTCAACCGGTCGTAAATGCATCCGACTGTACGGTACTACAGCAAACAATCAACGAGGTCGACAGCTGGAGTAAAACAAACCGCTTGTACCTAAATGAATCTAAGTGCAAAGTAATAAGTTTTAGCCGGTCTCTAGATCCTATCCTCCAGACATATACTCTTACAAACATTCCCCTTGACCGAGTAACAGAAATAAAAGATCTAGGGTTAACACTCGACACTAAGCTAAACATGCACTCTCACATTATAAATATCTGCAAAAGTGCCTACAAAATTTTAGGGTTCATTATAAGAACGACTTCAGAGTTTCGTGACCCAAAAATTGCAATAATTCTATATAATGCCTATGTCCGTAGCAAGCTTGAGTACAGTTCCATCGCATGGGACCCTCGGGAAGCAAAGTATAACATCATGGTCGAGCGCGTCCAACGTAAATTTACTAGACATCTTTACAAAAGGTATTATGGATACTACCCGTACTTATTTCCGTCATCCTTTGTACTGGGAATGGTAGGGTTGGAGTCTCTCGAGCTAAGGCGTAAGCAAACGCTTGCCTTACACTACTGTCTACTTCTAAGAAATCAAATTGACAACCCATCTGTTCTGGAGCGTATGCGTATTTTTACCCCAGACAACTACATAGCTGCAGTAGGGCGTAGCGCACGTAGAGCCAGAAACCTTTTCGCATATCCAAATGTCCGCACCTATCACGGTTCAAACGCACCCACGTACCGAGCAATAGAATTACTAAATAACTTCTCAGCTTCAATCCAAAACGCAGACATATTCGCAGACAAGTGGCCGTCCTTACAAAGTAGTGTCAGGATTTTTTTAAACTCTACCTATGTAACTTTGTAGTATGTATGTTTAATTTAAGTTCCTTGTAAACATGTTTATGATACTGACTATGTATTAACAGTATAAGTGTCTTGGCGTAGGTCGCTGTAAACTTATACTTGTGTTTGTTTGAATAAAGAATAAAGAATAAAGAATAAAGATAAATGTTAGTTACAACAAAATTAAAAAACGGACAAGTTCGAGTCAGACTCGCCCACCGAGGGTTCCGTACAAATTTATTTTTTATTATTTGTTGCTATAACGGCAACAGAAATACATTATCTGTGAAAACTTCAACTGTCTACCTATCACGGTTCATGAGATACAGCCTGGTGACAGACAGACGGACAGTGGAGCCTTAGTAATAGGGACCCGTTTTTACCCTTTGGGTACTGTACCGGAACCCTAAAAATATTTGATGCGCATCAAAGCCGTTCTTTTTCTCAGTGTCCTAAACATTGACCCTTATTATTCTCATTTATAGTTCAACAAATTTTTTATTAACAAACGATATTTTCTACAAACTATTAAGCGACGAGTATCACTCCTACTCCCTAAGACATTTTATGTTAGACTACGTCGGTGGCAAACAAGCATACGGCCCGTCTGATGTTAAGCTGCCTCCGTAGCTTATGTACGCCTGCAGCTCCAGAGTTACATGCGCGTTGCCGACCCTAACACTCCGCACCTTCGTTGGGCTCTGACAACCTTACTCACCGGCAGGAACACAACACTATGAGTAGTGTGTGAGTACACATTGAACCTAATCTATTCATATTCAGTCGCCATCTCAACAAGCAAAAATCTCAAAATATTTATCAGTACGGTTTTTACTTACTATTATGTTTAGTGCACGACGTACAACCGCCGCGGACACTCGTGCCTGAGGATGGATTCCCAAAGAATCCGAAACATGTCGCCAAAAGCGACTAAAAATAATAGTGAGTAAAAACCGTACTGATAAATATTTTGAAATATGTCTCACGATAGTTTAAGTGCGATTGAAGCAAAAATCTATCTATTGTTTCGTGGTTTATTTCTTAGCATTTTACTATTTTCCCCTAATTGCTCAATTATAGGTACTATTCTCATATTTAATAACATTCGTTACTCCCAAACTACGTTTTCTACCAATCTATCACTCCAGCTACCCAAGACATTGAACCTAATCTATTCATATTCAGTCGCCATCTCAACGACATCATCTCAGCATCCTGTCTGGACGAGGATCGCGTCATTTGATTTCCGGCGCTATCGGGCGCCTTTTGCAGGAGGCTGATTGTGTTATCAAAATTTGATGTGGTTTACATCCCCAACAACAACAAAAACTACAACATAAACTGCTGCTTAGCACTGTTAGTGCTTAAAAATGAAAACGGACGTTCGCCGCCGCGATCGTTCGACGTTCATTCACTCATTTTGACCAGGATACATTCGAACGTCATCGTTCTCGTGTGATGCGGAAGGGTCCTGGATTTTCCCCAGGCTACCATCCCCCCACACAGTCCTACCGCTCTAATTGACCTAGGTGCAATAAAGCCCAAGTCAAAAAAAAAGAACGTCATCGTTAGGCTTTTCGAAACATGACGTGCGAAATACGTAAGTTAAACCGCAAAATTAGTTCAAGGTTATCATTTCATTTTGATACTACCTTGAGTAGTATACCTATAGTATAAGTTCGCGTTTGTTCTTACCTGCCGTAACCAATGTTTCTTACAATAAATTGTTTATTATTTACTTACTTATTATCAGACGCCTTATGCGCACCAATAAGTGCGAGCGAAAATGCTTTATGAAACGACTCCTGATCAGATTTTGTCAGTTGGTATCACGATCAAATGATGAAGATTGTCGTATTTGCCTATATGACAGCGTTATAACAGAGATAGATATAACTCCGTAATAGATGGATACAGTCTAAGGAAAAAACGTGCATAGAAAATCAAGATAATTTGATTCTCGTTCAGAGGGCGCTACTAGCTTTGGCCTACTGTCGTATAGATGGCGTTGACGGTTTCGTTTGTTATTTAACAATTTTAACGCATATCAGTGAAAGAACATGGGTCAAAATCATAAAAATAATTAATGCAAATAAAAAAATCATTTATCCATATTTAAATAGATTTAATCGTATTTTTATAAATAATTATTTTTAGTTTTAAAGTGTGTCGACAGATGGCAGTGAATTTACTGGGGTTACAAAATTTACTATGACAGTACCGCTCTAGTATAAGTTACTCTATGGTAATAATGACAGTATCCGTCTCCGTACATCGCGTGGTGTTTAAAAGTGACACTTAATTTTTACGTGAGTAAAATCTTTTATTTAGTGAAGACCTAAAGCATAATGCTTACTGTTATTATATGTTAATGTTCCACCATTTGCAGTATACATTATTATATTGACAATTATTGTTTAATCATTTAGTTAGTTATTATTAATCAGAACTGTTTGTACCTAATAACTATATCACTTTTATTAGTAAATCACTATAATTAATTATTTATTATTGACGAGTAAATTGGTTTTATAAATAAAATATGATGATTATGATGATCATGATTATGACCATAGGAAACAATTTTGCATTATTAAAACGTCCCATTAAAAATGAAATTATAAACAAACGTACGAAACAGAACGTAATAATACCGGTATTTTTGTATGGAGCAAATACCGGTTTCCGACCCCTGGTTTTAATACAAAATAACATAGAAACCATATCAAATTCTAGCAAACAGAATCGGGCTGTAGTTTTACGTAAGTATGTACGTCTTTGTGGAGGGACAGGAAACAGGAAGATTGGAGTTCAAAGGTGCTCTTTATTTTAGGGTGTTTAGGGTGTTTGTTTACGTTCAAGTTAGATGTTGGGGTAATATTGACCGGGACATAATTTTTAAAAGGAAGATTAACTACTTTAATTCACAAAATGTAAGTAGTACCCGTGTATTGTCTGTTTCATTAGATAATTAATTTCAGATATTTTTAGAATGTTTTATTTCAAAGTTTGCGTTATAAAAATGCTCAAAAAACATCAAAATTATTTAAAAAAATTGCGGTTATACCTCAACTCAGCCGATGGTCCTGGGTTCGAATCCCGGTAAGGGCATTTATTTGTGTGAGGAGCACAGATATTTGTTCCTGAGTCATGGGTGTTTTCTATGTATTTAAGTATTTATATATTATATATATCGTTGTCTGAGTACCCATAACACAAGCTTCCTTGGGCTTACCGTGTGACTTAGTCAATCTGTGTAAGAATGTCCTATAATAATGTTTATGTAATGTTTATGTTTAATGTTAACTCAACCAACAACTTTAAAATAAAACCTAGTTTGCGTGTTTCATTCTACCTACCACTCATTTCGAAGTTATATTAAAAATAATCTAGAAGTTTAGAATGTTGCAGATTAAAAACCGGCCAAGTGCGAGTCGAGCTCGCGCACGAAGGGCTCCGTATCATTACGCAAAAAAACGGCAAAAAAAATCACGTTTGTTGTATGGGATGCCCACTTAAATATTTATTTTATCTGTTTTTAGTATTTGTTGTTATAGCGGCAACAGAAATACATCATCTGTAAAAATTTCAACTATCTAGCTGTCACGGTTCGTGAGATACAGCCTGGTGGCAGACGGACAGATAGACAGACAACGGAGTCTTAGTAATATGGTCCCGTTTTTACCCTTTGGGTACGAAACCCTAAAAATATTATGTCATAGTAGGTCACAGATGGTTCATAAACTTTTAGTCTGAGTTAAGGTTATGCGACTTTCCTGTCGACATTATAAAAAAAACCGGCCAAGTGCGAGTCAGACTCGCGCACCGAGGGTTTCCTACTTTTTTGTATTTGTTATTATAGCGGCAACAGAAATACATCATCTGTGAAAATTTCAACTGTCTAGCTATCACGGTTCATGAGATACAGCCTGGTGACAGACAGACAGACCGACAGACGGACAGACCCTTTGGGTACGGAACTCTAATAAACATAGCCCGTTTATTAAGCAAAATTTTCGTATTCTTTATACTTATCGACATGTTATAAATATCTTTACTGAAAATTTTTATAATGGAAATCTTAGAAACATGTTGGATGTAATGTTCCCAGAAAAGACGCCGGTTCTCCTGAACGTTTTTGACCCAGAAATATTTCATCATCATCATCATATCAGCCCTTTATCGCCCACTGCTGAGCATAGGCCTCTCTTCCAGTACGCCACGTGTCCCGGTCTTGAGATCTCATCCAGAAGTGACCCGCAATCTTCCGGATGTCGTCAACCCAATGAGCCAACGGACGCCAGGGGCTTCTTTCATTCGAGAGCGGCCACCATTCCGTTAACATTTTAGAAAAAAAGCAGAAAGGAGAAATATTTATGCACGTCAAATACTTATTAAACATATTAATAACGGGTCACTCACGTATTTTAAGTCGAAAAACGCTCGACATGTTTCACTCCGTACCGAGCGAGCGTCATAACGGGCCGGGCCGGAGCGTTTTTCGACTTAAAATACGTGAGCGACGCGTTATTAATATGTTTAACATGTCTGTGTCTCACGGAAGTTTTGTTATTAGAATTGCACGTCAATTACTTACACGGAACATACAGCTGTGTAAAAAAAGAACTTTATTGTAATATAGTTCAGTGTGTAATAATCACGTAATCACCGGCTATGAACATCTCGGGCCCCGGAAGGGTCAAGCGTAGGTAGTTTGTCGCGGGTCAAACTTGACCTTACCGACCCTGCGACGAGATTCGGGTGAGACGGTTCCCATCTTTTTGGATTATTACGTAATGGTGAATACGAATCCATACTTTAATATTATAAATGCGATAGTGTGTCTGTCTGTCAGTTACCTCATCACGCTTAAACCGCTGAATCGATTTAGTTGAAATTTGGTACAGAGATAGTTTGAGTCTTGGGGAAGGATATAGGGTTAGTTTTTATCCCAGAAGTAATCCTTTAAGGGGGTGAAATGAGGGTGGAATTTTGTATGGGAAATCGATAAAAAGCAGATTGGATAAAATAAAATAAAAATTAAATTAAATTATCATTTATTTCAGGCCTAATACACCCATGTGTTAGTAACTTACATGGCTAATAAAAAATAAAGAAGAAGAATAAAGAATAAAGAATAAAGATCATTTATTTTCAGCTAAAGGTTACAGACATTCCAGGGGTCTCCGCACTAGGCAGTGCCTGTATCGCGGGGAACCAATTATAATTTAAATATCAGACTTTTTTACAATTAAAAACTATCATTTAGTAAGAAACTACTAACTACAAACTAAGGCTTAATCTAGACACAATATTGAAACTAAATTTTGTTAAATATGGCTTCTGTCTCGGCATAATTTTGTGAGTGCAGCAGTTTGAAAAGCAGATTTTTCGCTTCCATTAAGCTACCCAAATTACTAACTCTACGCAGACGAAGTCGCGGGCAAAAGCTAGTTTAACTATAATTATAATATTATATGTTAGAAATCGAAGTATGTAATTTAATTTTAACTCAATAGTCACTTTAGACACTGGCAGATCAGATCCACAACTAATTCATAACCTGTCATTAAGATCAGAATACGCCTATTAGTACCCTGTATTTAAGTCTAAGTTCAGCCAACCTAACACTCTCCTACATTTGATAGGTGTATGCTATTCATACGAGCCGCATGTAGGTCGGTCGGGAGCATGTAAACTGATACGATCGAGAAATACGGGTCGTGAAACCAAGCTGCCGGAATATGCCGCAGCTTATGAAAGTAACTTTAGTTAGTCGCTTAACAATACTAAACTAAGGATGACTAGATAAAGGTAACTCCAGTTAGTCAGAAACCAAATTAACCAAAGCAAATGTAACCTTAATTATGTTACGCATGTATTTAAAATCGAAGTCGTAGCAATATTTAAATATAATACTAATGTAATATTTAGGGTTCCGTACCTCAAAAGGAAAAAACGGAACCCTTATAGGATCACTCGTGCGTCTGTCTGTCTGTCTGTCCGTCTGTCACAGCCTATTTTCTCCGAAACTACTGGACCAATTAAGTTGTTTTTTTTTTTTTTGCACAAAGGGTACATGCTTACAAACAAAATTTATGCATCGCCAAACTGTAACCAGTTTGTTGGCGATTGAAGCGCTCAATAACAAAATGGAATCATACACCTGAACAAAATAATTAACAGCTGAGACAGTAATCCTCATATATAACATAAAAACTAACATGCACAAATACCTAATAAGTAAATAAATTTTCCCAATGTTCAATTTTCTAAAAGGTATGTTTTTAGTCTCTTTTTATGGAGAGGCTTACTAAACCTAGATTTATCTCTCAACCACCCTATTTCGTACACATTTGGTACACATATGTAAGTTTGTGACCCAAAGACTGACATGTAACGTAAACAAATTAATTTTAAACAGGGGCCACTTTTGTTTATAAGATAAACATCATATATTTTTTTTTGTCACCACTATTTTAACGTGGCAACAATTTCTAACGAATAACACAAAACTAGAGTAAATTCTTGAGATCATTTAATGTAGAAGTTGTATTGAAGTCGGTACCAGTCATAAACAAATATTAGGTACTTACCTACATACACTTTTAATTACTTACTTTACTTTTGTTATACTTTTTACACAATTTTGACAATAAAATATTATCTTATCCTATCCTAAAGCCTTGAATGTGTTCACCTATCACTGCTCTATTTTTTTTTGAGACACCTTTATACAAATGAATTTTGTATATCTAACTAGCGACCCGCCCCGGCTTCGCACAAGTTACACAAAACCTTTACAAATTATACACTTTAACCTTCCTCAAGAATTACTCTATTGATGAAAACCGCATCAAAATCCGTTGCGTAGTTTTAAAGATCTAAGCATACGTAGGGACAGACAGCTGAAAGCGACTGTTTTATAATCCCAGGTAGCAAAGTGACGTCAGCGACGTCATAATGACATAATTATGGCGTCATAACGACGTCGCTGACGTGATAATGACGTATAAATTATGTTAGGGATGTAGTGAAGATATTTGCGTATGTGTGAGATGATGAGATCATATAAATACGAACGCGATACCAGATCTCTGTACCGTTCTGAATTATAAATCTAAAGGAATACGAAATAATTTATAAGTAGGTACCGAAAACGACGCATCCGGCGCCATGCTGCTCTGAAATAACGATGAATGCTACGCTAGAATTTACATCTTACAACAAAGTTGTCACTCGGGATCGAAACTCGGTATTATTTATCGCAACATCGGTTGTCTTTATCGCTACAATTCTTTCCAACGCAGCATAAGTTATGAATCATTACCAGTATAGGTAATTTAGGATATAGCTTAGAAAAAGGGGCAAAATAAGTTATGAAAATACGGACAAACATATTTGTTTATATGGACGCTTTTTAGGGTTCCGTACCCAGAGGACCCCGGGACCCTATTATTAAGACTCCGCTGTCCGTCTATCCGTCTGTCTGTCACTAGGCTGTATCTCATGAACCGTGATAGCAAGACAGTTGAAATTTTTCCCAGATGATGTATTTCTGTTGCCGCTATAACAACAAATACTAAAAACAGAATAAAATAAATATTTAAGTTGGGCTCCCATACAACCAACGTGATTTTTTTGCCGTTTTTTGCGTAATGATACGGAACCCTTCGTGCGCTAGTCTGACTCGCACTTGGACCGTTTTTATTGTTCACGTGTCAAGTGTTTTAAGGAACAACGCAAGCGATTTCAGCAATGCAGTTGACAGTAATGCAACCGACTGCATTCCTGCAGCAAACGTCAAAAGGGTTATTTAAAATAACCATAAATAACTTATTTTATCGAGCATGCTGCCCAAGTTTTTTAGATTTGCACCAGCAATGCAGAAATTCTGGTGCAATCTGAATCCGAACGATAAAGTCAGTACAAAAGAGGTATAGATAGTGATACTTGTATCTTAAGAAAGCAAATAAAGAACTGAAACTGAAACTGAGTGATGGTCAAAGTGGCCAAATGTATATTGCAACACACCTGTGTTGCCACAGAAATAGAGATGTGTTCCGTTATATTTAGCCACTGACGCCACTGTGGCCGTCACTATATATTTGATTCTGACTGTGCCTTTAGAATAGGTACACTACAGTTCCATAAAATATGATGATGATGTCCTCCCAGACGTATCCGTCGACGGCGACATCCCGCAAGCGTTTTATTTTTATATACATTTTTAAAAGGGTTTTTATTAACTATTACGCGCATGGGCGCAAGCATACCATGCATACCATGTCATCATGGAGTGTGTCCGAAACAAAAGTGAGAGAAAGGACATGAACGTAACCTTAGTTGAAGTTGGGGGTTGCAACGAAATTTTGGGGCACCCACTATCTGAGGATGCAAAATGTTTGTATAAACTTGTTTCGTTAGGACTAAATAGAAGATAGTTACATTTTTGTATACGTACAGAGCGACATCGTCACAAAAGTGACAAAGCACTTAAAACGAGGATAATAAAAAAAAAAAAAAATGGGCGCGAGCACAGGCGCGAGCGTGACTTGCAAATCCAAATTTGGTTTTAAAAGTCCGGCAGCACGAAACCCGCTCTCGCATCAAACAAGTAACTAAATCACTGCGGTTTAGTAGTAGTATTAGTAGTAAAACTGTTTATTGTACAAAAAGAAACATAAAACAAGAGAAAAACGCATCATTTGTACAAATGCGAACTTATCCCTTTCAGGGATCTCTTCCAGTTAACCTTTGAGCAATTGAGGGAGAATTGGAGAACGGTAGACATCAAAGCTGTACTAAACGGCATAAAAGAAAATATTTAATTTCCTAAAAGATAGGTACACCTATATATTATATCCTACAGCATATAGCATGGTCATGGGATTTATGTGAAATAAAACAAATATATTAACAGTCATGTATAGTTATAATATATAATACATATAATACGTTCTATACGATATAACATATGTACTAAAACTAACCGCACACATCTTTAAGTTTAAGTTCCGTCCGAAAGCCATAACTTTTTGAAGTTCGCCTTAAAACAAAGCAAACAGGTTTATTAGCAAAGTGCCTTCGCTGTCGCTGCTCTGCGGCCAGACGACAGTGGGAAGCATAAATCCACGCTGGAATAGCACAGTTTATGCAAGTGCCAGCTATCTTGATCCTGTCTAGCCTCGGCATTGCGATCGCGTGTTATGCTAAAGAGTTTCACTGTGCTGCAGGCGCAATGTCGTCACGTAACTGAGACAATGTTGTTTCATAACAACATACTCGTATTTATTTTTTGGAAGGTACAAGATGTAATCGAATTTAAACTGTTGTGAGACATTATTATTATTATAGCTTTATTTATCCATACACTTGTTTACTAATTTGAAATACTAAGTTCATATATATATATTATTGTATGGCCCCTATAGGGTAGAAAGCCTCCCCCATCTTATTCCATGTCTGTCTGTCTTGAGCTGAGGTCATCCAGTTTTTACCAGCTGTTTTTACAACATCGTCGACCCATCTTGCCCTTTGTCGACCATCTCGTCTTTTTCCAGTGGGGCAAAGCCACTTCGTTGTTTGCAGTGTCCATCTGTTGTCCTGGTATCTTGCTATTCGGCCTGCCCATTTCCATTTCAGTGTTCGTGTTTTAGTGCATCCTTGATTTTTGTTTTGTTGCGTATGTCTGCATTTCGTGTTTTATCTATTCTTCTCAGTTTCAGGATACTTCTCTCCATGGCGTGCTGGCATGATAGGATTTTATTCTTGATCTTATTAGTATATGTCCAAGTCTGACTTCCGTATGTTAGGGAAGGTAAGATACATGAATCCATAATTATCTTCTTGAGGTTCAGACTGTAATTTCCTTTGAGTATTTCTTTCTGCGCCCAATACTTTTTCCATGTTGTGTTTATTCTCCTGTCTACTTCATTTTCGTGTTTGTTGGCGTCGAAAGATATTAGCTTTCCGAGGTATATATAATCTTTGACATATTCTATTGTGTGTAATACGGTAATCGGGGTTTGGTTGCGGTTGGTCATTATTTTAGTTCTGTCAGTATTCATTCCTAGTCCTACTTTTTTGCTTTCTGTGGCGAGATTTTTAAGCATTTTTTCTAGTTCATCAGGAGTTTCACTGAACAGAGCTATATCGTCAGCGAATCGTAGATGTGTTAGACGTTGTGAGACATACTAACATTAAATTATTTTACGGTTTAGACTCACTACAAACAAGATGTAAATAATCTTTGTTGCACATTTCAATAAACAGTAAAGGGAATCAACGGGGGATCTTATCGCTACATTAAATTATATTATTATATAGGTCGGTAATTTAGAGTTCCAAAGGGAAAGAAAACCTTATATAATATTATGATTTCTTCATCATCTGTCTGTTAAGAGGGGAGTAATAACTTGAAATTACTTTAAACTCAGATACACAAGTATGCAATCTTCTGAAGCTGTGAAACCTAAAAGTCAATGAAATCAAAAGGTACGGCCGTCCGTACCTCATATCAAAGAGGATATAAAAAGATAGAGCGGTACTGTCATAGTAAATTTTGTAACCACTGTAAATTCACTGCCATCTATCGACATACTTTAAAACTAAAAATAAAGATTTATAAAAATACGTTAAAATGTATTTAAATATGGAAAAATGATTTTTTTATTTGCATTAATTATTTTTATTTGATTTTGACCCATGTTCTTTCACTGATATGCGTTAAAATTATAAATAACTAACGAAACCGTCAACGCCCTCTACACGGGAGTAGGCCAAAACTAGTGGCGCCATCTGATCGAAAATTAAATTTTCGTGATTTTCTAGGCACGTCTTTTCCTTAGACTGTATCCATCTATTACGGAGTTATATCTATCTTTGCCCATATATAACATTCGTGTAATCAGAATAAAATTATAACAGAAATACATAGGTTAAACTGACGAAATTTGGAGATGATGTAATAGGCACAGCACAAATAAAGAGAAAAATCCGAATACCGTTAATTTGTGGTTAAATAAAAAATAAGTAAAACTGAACTTAACCAATGCCCTATCATTTATCTGTGAAATTACTACAGAGTGGGCTAGAGTAGACAAAATTTTGTTTGCAATTAATTTGAGGTTTTTAAACCTTTTACTTTCATAATTACAGATTAATTTAAACTAAATTCGCCTGAAAACGGACTGTTTAAATAAGTCTGTGCCCGACGTGGAGGGCAATTTGTCAGAACGGCCACTTGTGACTTAAATTAAACGTCATTTTGTACCGACGTAATTAACCCGAGGGCGGCTTTTCGATTTTCAAAATCTTATCTCGAATTGATACATTGATTTATTGAGTCATACTGGCGGAAGTCATACACTGGGCTCACCAATCTTGCTCGGCACACTTAGTGCCACTTGCACCATTCAACTAACCTCAAATTGGCGCTAAGTGATTGAAAATTGACACCTATATAGGCTTCTTTATAAAACGTGAGTAAACCATATTACCAATTTAATTGTGATCTTTATTGTGGTCCTGCCTACAAATAATCTGCATCGAATCCTGGTAAGGGCATATTATTCATTTTAGTGTTTATTAGGAATAGCTATTTTTCCTAAGTTATTAATGTAGAATACACATACATTATTATATAAATAAATAATGTTAATAAATAAACAAACATGTCAAATAACCACAAGAGTTGTTTACTATCTTGAAAGTTCCTCAATTTCACGCATACTCACTCGATAGATGGCGTTAGCGCTCGGTGCGACTACACCCACACATAGAGCGCCACTATGTGCGTTTGAACGCGAACTACAAAAAATGTTGATAGTTTTGTTTAGTTGCAAGTTAACAATATTTTGAAGCAAATGTAAATTTAAAGAACTATCATATTTATTATAGTTACATATCAGCCTTGTTGTCCTTATTTTGGGACTAATCCTGTACTATTTTATGTATTTATCATTACTGCGAGTTATATTATCAGATCAAGTTGTTCATTTTCAAATTTGGAATACCGCCGCTAGCCGCGCTCTGCGCTATTGTTGGTAGTTATTAAAATTGGGCCGTGCGAGACAAATTAGTTCGGAACTGCTGTACAACTAAAATATGGGGCAAGGAATAATGAGACGGCCGAGTAAGAGTTGGATTTGAGCATCGGCAGTTCAGTATCATACTTAGCATACTTGTATCATAATAATGATACAAGTATGCTAAGTCGGCCATTATACTCGAGGCGATATTGTGAATAAGAAGGCCGATGTGCGTAATGACCAAAGTACACGTGTTTCATACGACGTTCTTCAACACATGAACTTGCGGGGAAAAAACAAAACTGAGGTACATATTAATCAAATTTTAATTGTTAGAACAGTTAGTAAAAGTACAATTTAAAAAATAAGTGTGAACATACATTACCGCACTAGTTCAATAATTATAATATTACTCAAGATTCATGAATAATTATTTTGACTGCCGCATGTAATAATTAACCTGAAAAAAAAGCACTAGACGCGTGATAAAGAAGATGTGTAATTTTAGTACCATTTTGTACCTTATTACAGTGACAATAGTATGAGGTTCCTAGTAACTTTCATATTTATTGTCACTGTGACAAGGTACGAAAACGAAATGGTTTGGAAATTAAACTCGTTGAACACTTCTTAGTGAGATTTTTTATGGGATTTTTTTTAGCAATTTTGTACACTTAGACCACTTAGCCATCTCTGTTGCTAACTGTACATACATTTTAATTATAATGATATATTTTAAAGTAAGCGTATTTAATAGTTGAAAAAACTTATCGTCACCACTACGACTCGAAAACCGACAATGTTTCAACTCACACCGCTTAATACTTTCAAAAAGTACCTTGAATATACAATATAGACTTATTTGCATTAAAATCCTGCCGTCGTATGCCCATGGAGCCTAAGTTCTGACTTCACTTGGACACTTTTCCAATTAGTTGAAAGTCAAAACACGTGTCGCCCGCGCGGCAAACAGGCGTAAATTTAAAATGAAATTTTTGGTACGATAGGAATGTCATTACAGAATTCTGAAAGTCGGTGGAGCAATTTGGAACTCCTGTACAGCATTAAAATTGAAATGGCTGCAAATGATGTACCTATTTGTGTTTAAGCACAAAGCCTTTTCATTTTCGTCACTTTCTTATGAAGAACAAATATTGTAGTATTAGCCGTAACGTTTTGACTTAAGTGCCTACTACGTCATCGATATTATACGTCACAAACACACAAACAGGCGCCTGATATCTTCAATTGTATAGAAATGAAGCAAAACGATTTTTTCCTGGGAATGAAACTTACTTATCTAGACTATTTAATTTGCAAGTCAGTCATTAGAGCTATTTTTTTTTAGAAATACGTGTATATAATATATACAAATAGTGTTCGTTTAATAGGATACAACATGGTTTATTCGTAAAAAAATGTATTATGCTATCCGTTATCTCTGCCATTTCATGTGATGTTGAATAAAAATGTTCCATATCTATGTTTATGTCTACATGCATTTAAAATCCTTTGTGAATAGTAAGTGTTGCGAACGCAACCTTTTAATTGTATAATGCAGTAGCTAAACACAGCCGTCGGGCTCGGTTAGTATGCGGAGGCTTTTTTAAATCACCAATAGGAGCGCTGCACATAACTTGTATCGCGGCCAATTAGAGGCACCTAAATTTACACTACTTTTTTACTATTCAAATTTCGCTTAATCACTCTCGCATCAGCCTCCATACTATAACCACCACTTCTACACTTATTTTTTATACTACGTCGGTGGCAAACAAGCATACGGCCCGCCTGATGTTAAGCAGTCTCCGTAGCCTATGTACGCCTGCAACTCCAGAGGAGTTACATGCGCGTTGCCGACCCTAACACTCCTCTCCCTCGAGCTCTGGCAACCTTACTCACCGGCAGGAACACAACACTATTAGTAGGGTCTAGTGTTATTTGGCTGCGGTTTTCTGTAAGGTTCTAGATCTGGGATGACATCCGCTGTCCTGTGCGCTACCACACAAAGCGAGATGTCATTCACAGTGCCCATACCTCTCTTTTGGACGTAGTTTAAGGACATACCCGGGTCCAAAAAGGTCCATAATTAAGTCCACTTTTTAACCGTTTTGTCATCTGTACCTTGTAACGTAACCAATACCTATTCAAGATTATAAGTTTACTTCAAATCGAAGTCTTTTTATTTGTCGTCGAGACCTGCACGGCGGCTACAGTAAGCAATTATAATTTCCTCAGGACTAAGTCATTCACCGCTAAGCTACGACCGTTGCGCTACGGCGTAGCCGACAACATGACTTTTCGGTATGTAGCGAAAATGTTGCGTTGAGACAAAACGGCAACATGTCGTGATTAGCGTCGAATACGGATACTACTGGGTATCACCTGTTTGTAGTTAAGGGGGCCACTGACTATCAGTCCGCCGGACGATATCGGCCTGTCAGTTGTTCGGAACTGTCAAATTTTTATTCTAACTGACAGGCCGATATCGTCCGGCGGACTGATAGTCAGTGGGCCCCTTGACTCTTTAAGATCTTACACTGCGTTTTGGGGAATTTTATTTTATCACACGAAAATATTTTACATACAAATTTTTTTAATATTAAATAGTGGAACTAAGCTGCACTGTGCACTGGTTAGCTCATTACTCACTTCACTCGGTCGTTTATCGTAAAAATTGTCTAATATTGACCGGGATATAGACAGTGATTAGCTTTTCAGTGAAACTAACCGTGAATTATTCAAAACTCTTAATTATGACGTATACTGGATCAAGTGCTTTTTGGCTCCGCTAAAATACGCGTATACTACAGTATAATACAGTAAGGTTGACTGGAAGAGATCCCTTATAGGGATAAGTCCGCCTTTGTACAATGTATATATTTTTGTTCTTTTATTGTGTTTGTAATCTGTCTTATGTACAATAAAGTGTTTACATACATACCTACATACATAATATACTCTTATATCGTTAACGGCAACAATCTACGAGTCATATCATATCATATCATATATTTATTCAGTAAGAGATTTCGCAAGGACAAATACAAAATTTTATGGAACTACATCAACAAATGAACAAGTGACGTTCCGTTGTACCTTTGAACCGCTCTCCTGCAAAATATTGATTTTGCACTTGCCTCACTATACCTTGGAGGTGCCTTGGAGGTATCGTTATACTAATAACCGTGGCTCGCGGGCATTCGCGGCCGTATTCGAACAATGGTTCTACGAAATCACTGCGATACGATAACGATCTGTCAGTGTCGATGTGACATTTCTTCAACCAAAAACGTCACAACACTGACAGATGGTTATCGTACCGCAGTGATCTCTTAGAATCATTGTTCGAATAAGGCCTTCGGTCTGTTAAGTTTTGGAAATATCCCTGCGGAAAAACCGTCCAATCAGGAAATTTATAGGAATAAAGTTCCATTTTATACGACGACATTTTAACTTGTAACTTTTAAGTGTTAAAATTGGGTTTATGACTCTTTTGCGAGGGGTGACGGGTCGTTATTGGGGAATGCAGATGGTTTGACGATATTCGTTATTTTTTTGTGAATTTTGATCACTTTTGTCTTTTAAAATCATAATATTTTGTCTAGTAAATATATAGTACCTACTTACAATTTAATAAAGACGTGATCTTTTTAAAGTACCTAATAAAAAAAAAACTACCCGTGCTATCTGCACAAAGAGATTTTAGAAAATTGGACGGGAAAAATAACGAAGGCACTAGCGTGGGACAATGGGTCCCATACAGACATTTGATCCTCAAAACAAACCTGATCGACTGATACCATAAAAAAAATTGGAAGTTTAAAGAAGACAAGAAGCGAAGACTTGGGTAGTTACCCAATAGCTAATTATGTAATGAATAGTTTAAAAAATATTCATAACTTCCTTCATTTTGAGCAAATACCTCTTGTAGCAAATTAAGGGGATCCCATGCCCCAATGAACTTCGATTTGAATCCCTTAGTTTTCTAATGTTTTTTGTAGCTTATCATATTAACAGCAACGGATTTTAGCAATATAGTATCCCATATTTACTTCAAAGTTCATTGTTTTCGAAATATTTGGCATCAAAGTTGAACAATTTTAGGCCAAAAAACTGGTTTTCTGGCCATAACTTTTGTGTTAATTAGTTTAAAATTAAAACCTTAGACAAATTTTTAGAGACGTCTAAGACGAACCCAAATATGTAGATTTCGTATAAGTAAGATCTTTCACAGCAATCGAGATACGAAAAAAGTGTTTTTTTAGACAATGTTTAAAAGAATCATAAATAAATAAGTATTCATAGTAAAAATCGATGAAAACCTCAGGTAGCCCCTTAAGAATGATTTTAGTACGTCTTATTTGTTTTGTGAATGAAACTCCTAATGCCCTAACGCCTAACTCGCAAGACTAGTACATACATACAAACAAGACCTAATCAAACGGAGTGACTAGCGCGTGCCCTCGCCGCCCATTCTACTAATAATTAATATCCCGAGCTTCAACACTATGCGAACATTAGCTTTGTTCGTACACTAATACAGAGTGGTGTTGAAGATTGGGTTAGTTTTAGAGGGAAATATAAACGCTTATAGTGAACTACAAGTGTGTTTTAGATGTAAACAAAACGGTTTAAGAATAAAATTGACTTGATAAATGGTACGGTGGTGGCGGTGGTATGGTGGTGGTGGTGGCTTGGCTATGCTATTTTATACACCTAAATTAATAAAAAAACATCAGTAAATCGGTATAGATTTATTGATATTTGGTATACTGAATGAAAAGTTATAATGTCAGTCAAGGGCATAAAATAGATATACATTCCCAAAGTTTCAAAAATATGTGTACACTCTTATACCTTAGGCAATAAAGTCGTGTTCACATATATTATTTTTGAGCCATTTGTCTGGATCGATATTTTTGCCTTCGACTGTAGTACCTAAGTATTTTTGCTACTCATGGAGTTTCATGAAGCTTGTTTGTTTCTGGAGAACTAAATTACATTAAGTGGATTCATACCTAAATAAATTTATGATTCTTTTATATAAAATTATATATGAATATTGCACCTGCATTTTCTACTTAATATTCCTATTATTTTTAAGTAACACAACACTATGTTAACATAAATGTCCTTAGTTTTTAGAAATAGATTTTTAGCGATAAGACCGCTTGTTGTTTATAAATTACCTATTTATTTATTATTAGTTATTTATACCTCTTCTTGACTTGCTATATTCATTGTATTGTTTTCTATATTGAAATGTACAATAAAGAGTATTTGTATAGTATTTGTAATTGTATTGTATTTTATTTTTACCTTCATTTCCCGCCCACGCCCATTCGTACTGCCACCCTGTATGCCTACCCATCAAACACGACAAGGCCTTAAATTATGGGTGTTAATTAAACTTTTAGTAATTAATCAGAGGGTTGAAAAGTTGTAATAGTTTTCAGTTGAGGACGAAGGCACGAAATGTTGGCTTTTATTTTTGTATCGTGTTTTGCAATTTGAATAACAAATTTGTTAGTTTGCTCTTGAGTAGTTTGAGGGGTGGCTTTTGGTCAAATGTTAGTGGTAAAAATTCTTTCTGTACATCGTAAGTTTAGTTTAATTTTCTGTTAAACAAAAGCAAAAATTTATTCTGTATGTATTAAAAACATTAAAAACATTAAAAATCCATAGCAATCGAATATATAGCAAACTATCGATCAAATACTGTAACCGAAAATAAATGTTCGCGAACTCCCTATACTAATTTTATTATCTATGTAAGTAGTAACACTCGCTTTTGATTAAACGAATTCCACCTCTGCTCCAGAAGTTTTCGGAATTATGCGCGTTGTGGCAAAGAATTTACATATTTCGGGGCTCCCGTCGGGGATTGTGCCGAGTCCTACACTTATCACGGAATTGAGATGTTAATTAATAATTTGGCCTTGTATAAACTGTGTACTTAAGACTGAGCGTGTCATAGTCATTTATTCATAGAACATTATGCATTGCGTTTGAATTTTACATTATATCACAATTCATATTTCAAATATAACAATTAAAAACCGGCCAAGTGCGAGTCGGACTCGCGCACGAAGGGTTCCGTACCATTACGCAAAAAACAGCAAAAAAATCACGTTTGTTGTATGGGAGCCCCACTTAAATATTTATTTTATTCTGTTTTTAGTATTTGTTGTTATAGCGGCAACAGAAATACATCATCTGTGAAAATTTCAATTGTCCAGCTATCACGGTTCATGAGCCGTGCAATTTTGTTTCTTTAAAAATATAATAGAATGTTTTCTTTAAGTAAAATGAGCTAACTTAAGGTTTTAAGGCACTTTCCCTCCAGGGCCCATAATTTTATTCCACACTGTGTATATTATACACCAAAAAATACAAATTAAATTTAAACCTAAGGAATTAATAATTAATTCCTCACGGAATACTAAGATTAATTGCAAGCGTGTTATAAATGTTTGTAAATGGTACTTAAAGAGAATCTGGATCTTGTTCAAAAATATAAAATACGTTCTATTTATAGTGCTTCCATTGCAGAGGCGAATGTGCCGATTTTGAATTTGTATATCCACCAAATTTTATCGATCTCACGAAAAAAAAACAAAAAAAAACCATCCCAGAAACTGAGGAATAATAGCAGCGTCCTAAAAGTCTTATACTCGTAGCATCACTTAACAATATTCTGGATTTTAAGTAACCCTTTCACATCAATTATTCAGTAACTCGCTTCATATCTTGATGTTAATTCAACACATCGGGTTACAGAAACTTTTTCAATTACGCGGATCAATGGAGTTTAAACTTTGAAAGGAATTTTTAAGAGGCCTGGAGGTACATATCTTGTTCGCGAGTTCATGAAACTTGTATAAATTGCATTATGGGAGTTTAACGCATGGAATTTATATTCTCATATCTCATTGCTTGTGAACATGAATAATAAATTGAAGTATTGGTGTTTTGACTTTTAACTGATCCAGCAAAACTTGATTGGGGTATGACGTGGCAACGTCAGCGGTATTTTTGGCACTGTTGGACCAGGCGTCAGCCAGAACGGGGCGTAGAATAAGTATTTTTATTTTATTAGGTGCTTAACATGGTAGGTACCCAGTCATGGACGAGCTGAAAGCACGCCAGCCTGCTTCCATTCATTACCATTATGTGGCTGGTGTTCTCACGTGCTCTCAATGTGCACGGGGGTTCGCCTCAAAGATCGGCTCAGGGACCGGCCCGCTATCCCTTATCGGGGTTTTATAAGGGTATTACATAAGGCTTAACTCACCATACCCTTTGCCAGACGAAACCCTTTGTTTTGCTTTTAAAAACCCTTATATAAAGCTACCACATTTGAGTAATCGGTAGCCCAAATACCTTAACATAACCCTTATCATCCGCTCACCAACACCTTGCATATTGCTTATAAGGGTTAGCCTTATAAAGGGCTTCCATTTTAGCATATAAGCGTGCTAATTTAAGTCGTCTACCTTGTTCATAAAGCACACATTACTTCGAATCCGAGCGATCGTCGGCGGCGACGGCGGCGTTCTTTGACTAGGTACGTATTTTCTTTCCTTTTCATACACTACCGTAGATATATACTAATGCTGTCTCTTTCACGCAAAGGGAAACCTTTATAAAAAGCGCTTAAAGATAAGGGTAACCCTTATTAAGAGCTAGCCTTATTTTTGGTTAGCTTTTCGATAAGGGTTAGTCAAAGGTAAGGGTATGAATGGGCTTGCAGTTCAAAAGGGAAAGTCTTTCAATGTGTTAGCCTTGTTTAAGTGTCGCCCATTGAAAGGGTTTTATCGCGGAAAGGGTTGTCCGGTCCCTGGATCGGCTACATCAGCCATATTCGGGCGCACGAGCGCCGTGCTAACTGTAACAGTTAGCTCCTAGTTACTAGGAGTCGAAGTGGTCGCCATGGTCGAAATCGGCCGGAAGGATCATCAATGCCGTATAGCCCACCATTTATGATCTTTACTAGTCGAAATATTGGGACCTTATAAACAATACAAAAGGTAATCACGGTCTATATGCCGGTCAATATAAGTCTAGTGAGTAGTAAATAATAATATTATGTTGACTGTAGATTGTAAATTAGTTCTAAGACATAATAGCCAAATACTGTACGCCTTTGTAAGGCAGGATATAGCGAACATTAACCTGTTCTTAGATCTTTGTAAACCCATAACCATGCAATAAAATATTTGATATTTTGATGAAAAAATACAAACAAATTATTCCAACGAAAACAGCGAGAAATCGAGTCTAATTATGTATCGTGTTAATCATTCCGGGTTGCTAATAAATAAACGTATCTCGCCAATTTTCACTTGATAAATGATCAGTTATTAAAATTAAGGAGCCACGATTTATGGTATGCACTCAATAGGGAGGCGAAAATTATCTTCAAATTGCGTTCGTACATCTGTTAAGGTCGGTCTTTGAAATATAATGAATTTTAACATAAGTATTTTTTTATGCTTAACTAAAATAAATAGTTTTTCTTAAAAAACTGCTTAGTTAACATAAATTTCTAGGACAGTGAGTGTTGACAGCCCCTTAATTAGGTGAAACACTGAAAAAAATACATCCGTTTTAAGGTTTCGTCCCGAAAGGGTAAAAACGGGACCCTATTACTAAGACTCCGCTGTCCGTCTGTCTGTCCGTGTGTCTGTCACCAGGCTGTATCTCATGAACCGTGATAGCTAGACAGTTGAAATTTTCACAAATGATGTATTTCTGTTGCCGCTATAACAACAAATACTAAAAATTGCGGTGGGCGAGTCCGACTCGCATTTTTTTTTAATTTGCGCGTCAAATCTATCGGCTATATTAGTTATTTTATAATAAAATTATATACTGCGATGGTGTACAGGATCGTTACCGTTAGAAAAGCCCTGAGATACTATTTTAAACAGACAAAAGTTACATTCACAACATACTATGGTGATCTAAGAACAAGGAATAACAAGAAAAAAAAATTATAACATTATTATGAGGCACCTAAAGCCCATAAATACCTTACAAACTAATACAAGTACAAAAAACAGTGATTATGTATATACATAATAAGTGTTGGATGTTAATCAAAATTCTAATGTCACTGTCTCGTAGTTACTTTGTGTAAATAATTAATCCCTGTGGTATTATAAATGAAAGCTTACCTAATAAACATGACTGTATCTTGTTAACATATCATATAATTAATAATTATACGATACGAGACTTCTCAGGAACACACCAATAGGTAATTAAGATAGGTTAAGTTAGTAACACACCGGCTCTGTGATCCTGATACGTAATTACTCTGAATCGAGGCCGTATATGGTGTAATTTGGGCTGAAGCAATTGAAACTAATGGAGACAATATTCAAATGTTATAGTGAAAACTTTTGATATCAATAGTCATGGGGATGACGATATTGACTGAGGTTTAGCGAAAGTCTTGTTAAGCTTGGGCAAAAATGCTTTCGTTAGTTCCTCAGAGCACAACCCATTATACAAGCAATTATAAGCTTCTTGAGTAAACTGAATCCTCGATAACGTGGCCCGTGTGGACTAGGCATATCTGTCGCAATTTTTTTTTGTGTTTTTTGTCTATAAAGTATAGTGTAGTACATTTGAAGCTTACAATTAAGTAGCACATACTATTCGACTTCTATATAACCTATATATTTACTTTACATTTATATTTATACAAACTACTCAATTCGTAGTATTACCGCGCTGCTCAAACAGAGACGCCTACGGTGGCTGGTGCATGTGCAACGCATGGATAATGAACGCTTGCCCAGACGGACCATGCTGAGCCAAATAGCAGTAGGCAAGCGCAACGTGGGACGCCCATTACTCCGCTTTAAGGACTGCGTAAAGCCTGACATGGTTGCGTTTAACATCAACTGCGACTCATGGGAAGACCTGGCAACAAACCGCGCTGATTGGAGGAACAGCCTGTTAAGAGGTCGCGAAACCCACGATAGGTCCTGGTTTCAAGACTTGGCCCGAAAACGCGCCATAAGACACATCCGCGATGAGGGTCGCCTCGCTGTGGACCCTCAATGTACTTTTGCTTGTTATAGATGTGGACGACTGTGCCGTTCAAGGATCGGGTTATTTAGCCACGAGCGACGCTGTCGTTAGATAACACAACTCATGGATGCTGCTTAAATCATCTGTAAAGATGGACACGGCCTAATGATGATGAATCAATTCGTTCAGTCATGCGTTGTACCCAATAGCAAACTGTTTAGTCTTGATCTTGTCTGTCTTTATCTTTATCTGATTTAAAGATGTTTTTGCTTCTGCATTCGTCTTCTATTAAAAAAGTGTTCACTATTCGCGGTGTCATATAGCTGGGCGTTCGTTTACCATCTTAAATAGTTGATTTTTAGGCCTCCGATCCTAATCCGTTAAACAAAAGCCTTTGTTTCTTTTATGGAGAGGCGCCTTTGTCGCGTGCCAAACGCGTGTCAAAGCAACCATATCGTTTAAAGGCAACTATCGTGATAGTATTAAGGTAATTGTAACAGCACATGTTACCTGACAGGCCGCACACAGGCGACCGATCGCCCTACATAACCCAAACTCAGAATGAAACAGTTACATAAATTTGAACCTTAATACTATCACGATAGTTGCTTTTTAACGACATGGGTGCTTTGACACGCGCTCGGCACGCGACTAAGGCGCCTCTCCATAAAAGAAACAAAGGCTTGTGTTTAACGAGTTAGGGTCTGAGGCGAAAAAAACATTTGAGAAAAATCATACTATAGCGGTAAGTTCGACGTATTTACGATGCTTTAACCCTCTTTGCGCTCGGGTGTATACTCACAGAGTTTTCAATTCGGAATTGTTAAATTGCTCAGTTGGTATTAGGCACGTAACTTTGTCATGAACTGGCAGTATGTTTAATTTCTTAAATAAGACCATATAATCGTTACTACAGTTTACTTTGGTTTGTTTGGTTTAGTTTGATGATACCAGTTCGATCTTAGCCCTGGGTATAGTTTGAATCTTCTCAAATGATTTTTACGCCAAAGACCCTAATATGTTAAACAAAAGACATTGTTTCTTTTCAGTGAGCGCGTGGTCATTATATCTGAGTGCGTGGCCATTGTGTCTGAGCGCATGAGTCGCGCTGAGACACAATCTCAAAAATAATTTGAGAAGATTCAAACTATATTGGAGGCCTTGGTAACTGTTTCTTTTGTAAATGACATATATTGTTCATTTTACCAGCTGTAAAGGAGATACTCTAGTCTTCTCGATCTTTTCTTACGGCGCTGAGACGTGGACATTGAAGGCTGCTGCCCGCAAACGCATTGACGCCTTTGAGATGTGGTGCTGGAGAAAGATGCTCCGTGTCCCCTGGACAGCATTCCGGACTAACGTGGAGACGTTGCAAGATATGGAGATATTGCAAGGACTCAGAATCTCGTCGCGGCTGTCATCCGAATGTCTACGCAGTCCTTGAATACTTCGGTCACATTGCAAGAAAAGAAGGTGGCAACCTCGAAAAGCTTTTTGTGACCGGCAAAGTGGAAGGGAAAAGGCCTGGAAGGGGACGCAGTCCAATACGTTGGTCTGACCAGATCCGCACCGCTCTTGACTCCACAGTTCACATGGCTCTCCACACCGCCAAAGACAGAAGCAGATGGAGAAAGATCGTAAGAGAGAAAGTGTTACAAAAGGGAGGTCACGACCCTCAATACTGAGGAATACGACGCAAGGAGGGGAGGAAAGCAGATAATATAAAGCAAAGTCCCGAATCGCGCTACAAAGTCAGCGATGCCGTGAGCTATCATTAAATACCTCGACTAGATAGGGTAACTAACGCTTAATTGCTTAAGTCTAATAGACGCTTGCCGTTTGACGTGAGCTCAAGTAGTTTGATTAACTATTGGTGTGTGTTGCAGTCTCAAGCACGAACGAGTAATTAGCTTACGAGTAGACAATATATACCTATAGCTGAACCTAAAGGGGCCCACTGATTACCAGTCCGCCGGTCGATATCGGCCTGACAGTTGTTCGGAACCTAGGAGGATATAACTAAACGGATTAGCCATTAACAGACATTCCCCTCTGTCGAAAATAGTCGGCCAATGGTCATACACTGACGTTTATCTGACATGGCCAATTTTTTTTCATTTTTTTTTCAAGATCAATTTTAAAGTTACTGCTGGATTAGGTACTTTGGCACTTTGTAGTTTTTCCTCAGTCACCCGTTGACCACGAACGCTGTAAAGGGTCCCGGCGTTTCGGGATGTATTATAAATTCAATATACGCGATATAATCCGTTTTCATTGTTTTATTTCATGAGTAACTATCGCGGTAACCGAAGACAATATTAAAACTTATTGTTGTGTTTTGTGTAGAAGACAGGTATAATATTACTCCTACATTTAAATAAATATAATGTTGATCGAACCACTAATACCCAAGATCAACGTTTTGTCTACGAAGACATGAATGATGATGTGAATACCATTGTTCCTCTCAGTATTGTAACAAATTCCACTAAACAATACCCTCCCTTTCATTACACTAAAATTGTTCTACCGTTTATTTATATACAGAAAACAATGATAAGAACACAACAGAATTCTTCAACCGTTACCTAATAAACAAATTGTAGACAAGTAAGCAATTAACGGAGGTAGATTCAAAGTTAAAAAATTGTTATCGTGAGCGATCTTCGGGGTCGTAACAAAATAAGATCAAAACCGTAACAAATTTTTATATCTAAATCGGGTTCCTGAGGGCCTACCCTAAAAATTATAATAAAATAATAAGTAATTAATATAATAAAATATCGCAGAGGCTGTCCATAGCCATCCAGCGGGGCAATGCCGTGAGCATTATGTGGGCACTTTTGCACCGGGAGCGATAACGAACTGGGTTGACTAATAGTTACTTCATGTAATTATTTGTATTCATAGGTTTGTTAGCAACACTGTTTGTAAGGATCATTATTTATTAATAGCTTATATTTTGATCATTTTTACTTTTACGATTAGCTTAAAAAAGAGTATCAGTTGACCCTTACTTGTCACTGGTTCCCGCCATCTTGAATTGTTATTAAAAGGCGGGTACACTGTGACAAGGAGCAGTTCGTGTACAGACGAGTTACAGTGTAGACGTTTTTGAATATTTATTGTAAATTGGTTGTTATTATGTTGGTAGCGAACGAATAAAGTTAAAATATTGGTACAAGTATTAGTTTTCTTCATCAACCCGGTGGTAACCTAACACGTAACAAATTTTTATATCTAAATCGAGTTCCTGAGGGCCTACCCTAAAATTATAATAAAATAATAAGTAATTAATATAATAAAATAAGTATAAAATAATAAGTATTAGCTTTTAATCTTATGCCTTGATGAAAATGCGTTAATTTTAATTTATGTACCTAGTTATAGTTTAGTTTTAAGAAATACTTGCTGTGCCCATGTTCATGTGTGAACGTACCCTAATGTAACATCTGTTTTGTACCACATGATAATAAACAATAAATTATGAATTATGAATTATTATGAATTACCGCGAACCACGTTCGACGTGTTGTCTCCCTGTCACACTTACGTACGAATTTACAAGTGCGACAGAGAGGCAACACGTCGAACGTGGTTCGTGGTAGGCCATGGTTCAACAACGTTCAATACAAGTGGGTGCAACCGAGTGACGGCAATTGGGTTAAACATTGATCATGTTCGCAATTATCCACGATCCGAGAGCTTTGAGGCAGTTGGGCGCAAGTTAGAAGCGGATTCAGAGGGATATGGACAAGGGCCTGACACTCTTTTATAGAGAAAGATAGTCTTATTGCGATTCCTATAAGAGGAAAGAGAAAATAGTGCCATGCTTTGTCCTTTTCACCGACGGGTGGCATCATTTAGGTAGGCGATGGCGAAATACCGTTTAAAAGAGTGAAAGAGAAAAAATCCTATGCTGCCCAAATTTTATATGAATATTCTTTCTCTTACCCCCGGTCGCTTGGCGGCGCATCTATAAACTTGTATAAACTATGTCTATGGATATGGATGAGTGGGAGGGGAACAGATTTAGTAATTATACATTCATAACTTTTAAAAACTGCGTGAAACTCGACCTGGTCGCTTTTGACATCGATAGGAATACTTGGGAGGACCTCGCGTCAGATCGCAATGGACGGAGGGGTACCATCGCGATTGGATGGAGGGGTAGCAAAAGGCCGATAAATCCATGACAAAGCTTGATTCCAAGACCAAGCCCTAAAATGCGTAAAGAGGCACGATCCTACCTTAGGCATCTCGTTTAAATTAATCCTTTGCAAAATGTGATATTTCATGGCGTTTAAACATCTTTTTCCTTTCTATAGGTACTAAAAGTGGCTACTTAAAGACATTAAACTAATTTAATCTTAGTGTTGTTCGCTGAAAGCCACATACGTATAGAGTTTCAATAATTGAATATTGCTGGTTTCTTTATTGCATCAGCATCTTGGAGCTCGGCGTCTTCGGCGGAAATGTGTATTTTCCGGCGCGCCTCCCTCGGCTGGCGCCATGAGGCCATGATAGTACCAGGGATAACATTTAATTTTAGCAAATCTAATGCAATAGAGGTGAGACGAGGGATAGAAAAAGTTACGGTTTCATTGACCGAGTGAATTTCTCAGTTTTAACGCTTCAAATGCTTTTGTATGTTGTCCGGATGTTCTCCTTCACAGGTCGCAATTCTCAACAAATTCTCATAGAAGTTTGTGAGTAGGTTAAATGATTAAGTAGATTTTTATGTTGATTCAGCTTTAGAATTTTTTTCAATATGGAGGAAGCATTTATTATTATGAGGTGCGACTGATTTACCTATTTATGTTTTATGTTACCATTATTGTTTTTAAGTAACAATTCATAAGAAAAATAAAGATACTGTCGAAAGAGTCACCTTCAAGGAATGTTGACAAGAACCATGCGTCATAATTTTATTTAGATGGAGCTTTCGACACGTAGAGATCATAGATTTGATTATTCGTACTTACTTAAAGTCTTGTGTTGTCGGCGTAAAGTAGTTTTGTCCAGCAACAAGACGATTCGTTTATTATGTGTTGTGTTAATTGGCATTGTTAATAGTAGATTGTGAAACATGGGGCGTAAATTAAATATTGCAAACGAGAGTATAGTTAAATCGCGACGGCTTGCCGGAGCGATTTATAGACTCGAGTTTGCAATATTATTACGCCGCGAGTTACACACAATGTTTTTCATCACACTTGCGATACAAGAATGAACACAAAAAACTGTGGGAAAACGCATTTTCTATAGTTCCCGCTAAACCTGCGTGCAATTCCACATTTACTGAGCGAGTGTGATGAAAAGGATTATATAACAAACAGAATCCGGCAAAAAAGTAGGAAAAGATATTACGAAACTAAGTAATTCCAAAACGAACATAATAAACTCGCGACAAAACATCCAAATGCTTCACAAAAGCAGAAACCCCATAAAATTAATAATATCTCAGTTATTTCACCAAAAGCTCGAGAATCAAACCGATACAATACGGTTAAATACCACTCCAACAATAGGCCGGGAAACTGTACATTCCCAACATTAATGCAGTAATATCGGCACGGCGGCTTAAATGCGGACTGACGGACGGAGATACGTCAACAATGACTGCCAAAACCTCCTATCTTGGATTTCCTGTCGTGTCAAATCTAAACCTTATGCCAATATAATAGAGTTTGTTTTTAAATATAATACTAAAGAAAGGTAGGCGGTGGAGAAGCCCGATTAGGGTTCACATCGCTGATGCTATTCACTAAATGTAATTTCTATCGTTATTGTGTATCGTGGCTCTTGTGTTGGTTTAGTATACCGTCAACCGGGGTAAATAGGGAAGGCTAGGGTGAATAGGAACAAAACTTAAAATGTAATTTACCTGACAATTTCTTAAAAAATACCCACACAAGTTGTCTCATACAAAATCTACGATTTTTTTTTATCTAATCATTAAATTTTTGTGGGTATTTCTTAAAAAAAATGTCAGGTAAATCACATTTCAAGCTTGTCCCTATTCACCCCAGTACCTATATTTTGTTAACAATGCTTGGGAGAAGAATGTTACTTTTTTAGCTTTTAGAAAGGATTGGTGCGTATTTAGCGTTGCTTTGCGTCGCGTCGTCGCAACGCATTTATTTTATTGTGGCGTATCATATAAAATATATATAGAATGTCGCAGTCGACGCGACGCTGCGACGAAACAACGCACTAATGGCCCCATTAGGGTTTTTAAAGTAATATGAAATGACAAAAATACTGGTTGTAATTAATTAGCAGGCAAAGAGCAGAGGCGTATAGTGTAGTTATACTGGTTATATTATATTATATAACGTGTACATAACTGATAGTTAACACATTAACTGCCAGTGCGCAGCGCGGGCTTTGCACTATAGTCGTAGCCGATAACACAAGCAAACCCATTCTTAGCGAAAAGCCCCCACGAACAGAAACCCACCTAACGGTTTGAGGGCAGTAAAAGCTACATTTTTATATAGTTAACGCCATCTCTACTGAGCTCGTTCACTTACGTACTAACAATGGCATTCTGTTAAACAAAATCCATTATTTCTTTTGTGCCTGAGCGCGTGGCCTTTGTGCCTGAGGCTCACACACAATAGCCACGCGATCAGGCACAAAGGCCACGCGCTCAGACGCAAAAGAAATAATGGCTTTTGTTTAACAGAATGCCATTGTCAGTACAGGTAAGTGAACGAACTCAGTAGATAGACCGCATACCATAACAGTTAGTAGACCTTAGCTGCTGCTGCATTATACTAAAGAAAATTTAATTTTATTAGGTACTATCCCAGGTAGCAGTGACGTCCGCGATGTCATAATGACGTAATAATGACGTCATCACGACGCTGACGTCATAATGACGTGTAAATGCTACCTGGGATATTCAATTGAGACTAGGTATCACTACTAGGTTTTCGCGTGTACCAAGGCAGGTAAGCCCCGTCCTGAGACGGAGCCTCTAATCTCACTGTCATTCTGCGAGATACCAGAATGGGCTCGCTCAGCTCCGTTATAGTTTACGATACAGCGTGCTTGGGATCCCGATTGGCAGGTATATTATTATTTCTCCAAATAGTTTTATAGTACTAGTACTTTGAGCGCTATCTCCTTGTATAAGAAAATTGTATTTAATAACCTTTGAGTTTTAAAGTTCATGGAAAATATCTTCAATTCGGAGTTTAAAATACGGCGTGGTTTACGAAACGTGAGCAGGACCGACCGTAGGGTCCCGTAGGATAGGGGACCGTAGGGGTACACAGTAATTGTTAATGGATCGCTCACCATTATATTTAAGTGAAACACCCATATTTTTACATTAAAATTGACTCTACAGGAATTAATTGAGATTCTATTGTTTCAAGCTATTCCGATAAACTGAATATCATTGATAGTCCATCGCTTTCTCGCTTATTTCATTAAACATGGACATTGTTATACCTACATAAAATACGAGTCCAATTTATTCTCCCACAAAATAATTCCAGCTTCAACAAACAAACGAAATATGTTCACAAACTCAAACAAAGGAGACGTTTCTACGTTACATATAGGTACCCCAGTGACACCTACACTGGCACACAAGCAAATTTGACAGCCGAAGAAGACCCCATTTCCTACGAACTCCTTAGCTTTCTCATTTTAAAAAGTCTTGCTTCACCGCCAAAAGTACGTCGCTTACAACATTTAGTAAAAGGCCGGTTGTAGTATCGGTTTTCGATATGTCTACCTATTTCACAAAGTGGCGTTCATTCTATTGTCAGTAGGTGTCGTAATGAAATATTTTGTTTTGAATTCAGTTTAAATTGAAAACTTTGTGACAACTGAAAATTAAGATGTGGTTCTCCCCATCGATATCTTTGAGAAGAATATTATATAAACAAATTGTTCATATATACTTACCTACTTATATGCGGCGGGGCGTTTGACATTTTTACCTATACCAGTTTTCAATATAGGTAAGGTAAATAAATTAACTCACAATAGAACTGTGTCATAATAAACAGGTCGAAATATGGCAATCTAGCACTCATATACCTAATACCTATTACTAAGATTCCGCTGTCTGTCTGTCGGTCTGTCTGTCCGTCTGTCACCAGACTGTATCTCATGAACCGTGACAGCTAGACAGTTGAAATTTTCACAGATGATGTATTTCTGTTGCCGCTATAACATCAAATACTAAAAACAGAATAATATAAATATTTAAGTGGGGCTCCCATACAACAAACATGTTTTTTTTGCCATTTTTTGCGTAATGGTACGGAACCGTTTTTTTGGCTGGTTTTTTTTTATTCATTAATTATTTAAATACATTTTGCCTTTCTACGGTTACATGTTGCTGTGCGAAATTATTGCGTACTAGTAACAAATTCATGAACTCGCAACAAATACTAATATATGAGTTCAGGGCTCATTGTGAGGGCCAGCCGCACGTATTCCGCAGCCACACTAATTGAACCTATCTTAAATTTTCCACAACCTACGAGTGCATATATACAAACATTTCTATTTCCAATCACCCATGTCCAGATTTGAACGACCTTTATCAAATATCCTAACTCGATTTTCATTTTAAACGAAACCATCTGTTCGCTTGCTTCGTAAATCCGGGTTTTAGATTGTCGGAATAAAATGCTACGTTGCAATAGAAATACTAAAATATTCTACTAACGTCTTGGCCACGACATTGCGCTGGCTAGCGACTGGCTTCGGCTAAAGTGAAAACAATAGGTGGGAACGAAAGGTTCGATCGCTGTGTCTCGCTCCAACTTATGGTTGTCGCCTTAGCCGAAGCCAGTCACGCAATGTCGTGGCCAAGACGTAACTGGGGGAATATCTGACACGCTGTTTGCATTTTCGCTTCGATTATGCTTGTCATTTACTTTTCACCTCAGCAGCTCGAACAAGCCTACTTTCGTCACTCCCTGGAGTGAGGAAAGTGCGACTTTCCTCACTCTTTTTTTTTTTTTTTTTTTTTTTTTTTTTTTTTACATTTACTTACATACTTTTATTACATTTTTTTTTATGGTATGGTACGGTACGGTACGGTACGGTACGGTCCGGTCCGGTCCGGTCCGGTCTCGTCTCGTATCGTATCTTATCGTATCGTACATATTATAATACTTTTTCTGTTTATTCTGTGTAATTCGATATACATTTTAACCTTTAATATGTTCTCACTACTGAGGTGAAAAATTATGTGTGCAACACGAGAGCAAAGTTATTTTACATCTCGTGTTTTTGAGTGACAAACACTCGCAAGAAAAACCAACTTTCCTCTCTTGTTGCACAAATAACTATTTGTGTATTATCTCATCCACGTTTTAAGAATCGCACAAACCTAGGCGCCGCCATGCCATGTCTCATTTTAAAACGGCATTCTAAAATAACGCATTGCATTTATACATGTTGCTATGTATTTTTTACATCACCAATTCGAAAAAGGGCTTTTTCTTCCTTGCTAGGAGGGATCAAAGTGGCACATTTCTTCCCTGCTAGGAGGGATCAAAGTAACATTTTTCTGTTCTAGGACATTATTTTTACATTTTTTTGCGTATTATTTTTTTAGCTTAAATAATATTTTTAAACATTATAATTACCTCATTACCTTAATGGTAGTTTTAGTTTGATATATATTATTAGTTTATAATTATTATGTTATTTAAGTTTTTGTTTAATAAACTATTACCTCATAGGTGATGTGGAAAGCAATATGTGTCACATGGTAGCAAAATTATTTCCATCTTGGGCGTAAAACACTTGAATCCCTCACTACGCTCAGGATTCTACTTTAGAATCCCTCGCTACTCTCGGGATTCTATTATAGAATGTTTTGCTTCGTTTAGGATTCAATTGTACGCCCTCGCCGTAAATATGTCATTTTGCTCCCTTGTGACACAATCTACTATTTTATGTCACTATATGATGTCACTATAAATGTTGTAAAAGAGCCCTTAAGGCCTACTTGCAGAATAAATTTATGAATTAACATGAAATTTGACATGAACATTCAAATGACATATATTTGAGTGGCAGATTTTGGTATTAAGTAAATATTGTCTAAGAGGGTCGAATGGATTTATCCGAGTTTGAAGTTATATGACACATTTATTCCTGGTACATTCGCCATCAGATATATCGGAGCGGCCAAGGCGCTCACAAATATCTGAACACGAGGCTATTGTCAAGGTGTTAGAGTGCGTGTTCAGTTATTGTGAACACGTTGGTCGCTCCGATATATCCGATGGCGATACATTACTCATTACTGCGTTGCTGAAGGCAAAATTAAAGAGTTTATGGCAATAAAATTAATGTCAATTGGCAGAAAAGTAGGCAGGATTGTGCGGTTATATATTTGTATGTATTTATAAACTGAGTATATATTAATATTTTTATGGATATGTAGTTATTATGTATATCTATGCCTTTGCACCACCTAATCATACCCAACCTAACCTAACCATTTTGAAGAGCGTTCAACCATTCGTGTAATTGATGGAAAGCCGGTGGACCATCCGGCACAACAGTTGTTTAGGAAACACAAGATCCTTACCCTACCCTGTGTATACATACTGGCCGCGTGTATGTACGTTAGGCAAAACATACAGAACTATAAACGTTCTAGTAGTGAGCGACGTCCCCGGCTACTTGCCCCGAGGCGCCGACTCGCCAAATCACGACGGTCACTCAGCGTCATGGGACCAACTATTTACAATTCATTACCCTCAGATATACTTAACTTAAATAGTAACCAAGTATTTAAATCTAAACTTAAACTGCTGCTTACAGAAAAAGCATTCTACAGCATTGACGAATTTATAAATACTCGATGAGGTCGTTGACTTCTGCATGGTAATTTAAAAAAAATAATAATATTCATGTTAACTATATTTAAATCTAATAATGTTTTTTTAAGTTTAAAAATGTTATGAAATATGTAATTCATTATATTAACGAACATATGTACATATATTTTTTTATAAATGTAAAATGTGACCTGTAAAATTTGCTTTTACCAATAATAAATAAATAAATAAATAATAAATAAATATTATAGGACATTCTTACACAGATTGACTAAGTCCCACGGTAAGCCCAAGGAGGCTTGTGTTATGGGTACTCAGACAACGATAAATATAATATATAAATACTTAAATACATAGAAAACATCCATGACTCAGAAACAAATGTCTGTGCTCATCACACAAATAAATGCCCTTACCGGGATTCGAACCCAGAACCATCGGCTTCACAGGCAGGGTTACTACCCACTAGGCCAGACCGGTCGTCCAATAAAGTTCTGTATTCTGTATTATAATGAATGCATCGTATCGTATTTAGTCATGTTTCTAAGGTTAGCTACTTCTTTAAAGTCTTGCCGTCGCGTCATGTAATATTATCTTAGTTTGACTACCATTTCGTATGTATCTCTCTCAGTTACTTAAAAGTTAGCTGGAAGAGATCCCTTAAGGGGATAAGTTCGCCTTTGTGCACATTTATTATATTATCTCTGTGTTATGTATTTACTTGTTTTGTGCAATAAAATGTTTACTATTATTACTACTACTATAAATACTTAATTAGTTTGCGTTGCTAGAAATTAAAATACAAAGAAATTAGAGCGTGTAGAACTTTTGTATGTACCTACATAATATGTCGTTTTCAAGCAAAAGGTACCACTTTGTCGCTTACCATAGGGACGAATTTATTCGTATTTATAAAGATACTGGCACGTCCTTGCGACAATATGGTACCTTTTACTTGAAAACGTCACAAATGTTGATGGCAAGTTTCATGTAATTTAAGCATATCAAAGTTATTCAATATAGTTTGAACAATTTTGTATAACCGCTTCCAGAGGGGATAAAGTCTTAATTAACTCGGTAAGTTTGAAATTTTGAATACATCCATAACTTGATGTACTCTTGGCGTGTGTTTAGGAAAAGTGAAATGCTTGTCTATGGAATACGCTCATAAGATTACAGGACGTAACATTTATTATGATATTGACTTATACATCTATAAAAACCTTTTTTAATACAGTTGCCCAAAAAGTGGTACTTTATGTGGCTGCGTAGCGTGCGAGAAGCTCAATTTCTCGAACTAGTGCTTTTTACTTTTTAGTTCCAAACTATACTTTCGAAACGCAGTTAAAATTGAATTTAGCGCGGAGCAGGTACCAGGGCCTCATGAGTTATGAGGAGGTGTCGTTGACCAACCCGCGCCGGGCCCGCGGCGGCCGCGGCCGGGGCGCGCACGAGTATGAAGGTATCGCGGGCTGCGGCAGCTCGCGTATCGCGGGCTGTATAGGTACTTTTGGTTTTGGTTTGGTTTGGTGGTATGATTCTACTAATGATATATTAATTTATTATTTTTTCGCAATTGTATTAAAAAAACGTCGTTTACAACACGTGTGAAATGTCTTTTCACACTAGTTGTAAAATGTACTATTTTTTTACTATAAACGATAAATTTACAGCATTCTCGATTCGTACGAAAAAAACTTTACTTCTTAAAATATAGGTATAAATAAACTAGAGTTAGACCAAGAAAAGTCAGCAACGATTTTGATAGCACACGCAGTGCAAGTGTTATTTATACGTCATATTTCGTAGAAGTTTGACGTTTAAAATAACGCACTGCGTGTGCTGTCAAAACCGTTGCACTTTTCTTGGTTTAACTCTACGGTTCTACATTTAAAATTCATCCTTAAATTCAGCCAGTACGTGGCAAAAGACGAGTAGGAGAGCGCTACGGAATTCAAATTTGGAACGAACGTGCCGAAACACGGCGAGTGTGTTCGAATATCAAATGTTTTAGGATTTGGATGTTTAACTATTTGTTAGAAAAGTCCGTTCGAGAGTATCGAAAACGTTTTTGAAAGCGTTTTTATTGGATGAGCGCGTATAACTTAAATCGTGTTATGTTTTGCTTCGTTATTTTATTTACATTCAATATTTTGCAGTTTACACTAATGACAAAAGTTGCACAGAGCTTGCAAAAATGTTATAACATTTAAAACTTTCGCGGTTTAAACACATATTAAATCACATTTAGAAACGGGTCTATCGCGAATTTATTTTGTTACCTTTATTTGCCGACGTTTCGACACAGGTTTCACTGGTCGTGGTCGCGGCTAACTGACGTCCCAGCAAAATGTCAAAACAGAGATTTGTGTGACTACCCCACGAAAAGTGCGTGCACGAAAAATGCACTTTTCGTGGGGTAGTCACACAAATCTCTGTTTTGACATTTTGCTGGGACGTCAGTTAGCCGCGACCACGACCAGTGAAACCTGTGTCGAAACGTCGGTAAATAAAGGTAACAAAATAAATTCGCGATAGACCCGTTTCTAAATGTGATTTAATATTTGCAAAAATGTTTTTAGGTAGTGTCTGGTTAGTTTGTTTAGGTTTCGTCAGGTTGAAGGAGCGATCGACCAGGCTTTGCCAGTAAAAAAGCAGTAAAATTATTTCAATAGGGTTCGTCAATATTAATCTCTAATTTAAAACTTCCCCAAAAATTAAAATAATTTAATTTACCATTAGATCGTTCGGTTCCTAACTAAATTATGCAAACGAGCGCTCAGCATGTCAACCGTTATATGGCTGTACTGATCCTCATATATAGGTAGGTATACCACATATTAGTTATGCTTTTCCTGTATAGCCAGCGATTAGTAAATATTCTGGTACTAAACATAATAATGGTTACGTACTGTTGCGAACGCAACCTTTTATTTGTAATGCAGTAGCTAAACGCAGCCGTCGGGCTCGCTTACTATGCGGAGGCTTATTTAAATGCACCAATAGGAGCGCTCCACATAACCTGTATCGCGGCCAATTAGAGGCACCTAAATTTAGACTACCATTTTAACATTCAAAATTAGCTAAATCACTTTCGCATCAATTCAGCCTCCATACTAGAACCACCACTTCTACACCTTTAACCGTTTACGTCAACTGTACCTTGTAAAGTAACCAGCACCTATTAATTATAAAAAATAAAATAAAATAAAATATCTTTATTTCAGAACATAAAATTCCATACAATATTGTTAGTACCATCGTTATACCTATGTGTTAGTAAATACATTTTTTTTTTTTAAATACATTAAAAATAATTATAAGTACTTCAAATCGAAGTCTTTTTATTTGTCGTCGAGACCTGCACGGCGGCTACACGTACAAACAGTCATTCCTTTTACATAATAATTTACTTCACATACCAGCAATATTATTATGTTCATAGATTAATAACGTCGACCGGTCTGGCCTAGTGGGTAGTGACCCTGCCTGTGAAGCCGATGGTCCTGGGTTCGAATCACGGTAAGGGCTTTTATTTGCGTGATGAGCACAGATATTTGTTGGTGAGTCTTGGGTGTTTTCTTTGTATTTATGCATTTGTATATTACATATATCGTTTTCTGAGTACCCACTACAACCCACAACACAAGCCTTCTTGACTTACTGTGGGACTTAGTTAATCTGTGTAAGAATGTTCTATAATATTTATTATATTATTATTTATTTAAAATATATAACGTTACAGGGGTAACGTTCATTATGTATTATTAAATACTGTTATTAGCATTATAATAGGGCTTTTGGTATTACTGTAAGCTTATAATTGTAATAAAAAAAATTGAAGCATCTACCTATTTTACAATATTTTTTGTCTTTGATGACATCCTACTTATTATCTTTCTAACTCACTCAATTTTGCCGCCTCCCCAGCGTTGAAGCCATTTCGCATGTGAAGCTGGTACTTACCTGAAAAAAAAAACATACACAATACACATAACACAGTCCTGCGCTGATCCTGCGTATTTTTGTTCTGTAAATAAATATAAGATTTTTTATGATATCAAGCATAAACAAATTCGCGTCATTCGATTCCAAATAGCTAAAGCGGTAAGAAAGCCATTTGTTTTTATTGTCTCGGACTAAAAAACAAACATTTGAATATTACTCTCATTTTCATTCTTTCTCTTCGTACGGAATAATAACTTGGGTTAATTTTACATCAACTAATCAAGCACATACACGGCGTAACAAAAATAGTGGGGATGCGTTTAGATATTCGATATCCTGTTTTGATTAGGAAAAAGTAGAAGAATATTTTTTACTCGAAAAATGTTTGGTATTTAAATGGAGGGTTGGCCGATTTGGACGATATGCCGCACGAAACAAATTGTTTTCGCGTCACAACATTTTTCTTTTACGTTCTCCTAATCAGAACACGATACCGAATATGCCGTCAAACGTTTCCCCATTATTTTTGTTACACCTTTACGGCTACCATCAGTTTGGCTGACATAAACGCTATCGAGAACGTAATTAACTTTTTATGCATCTCGCTCGCACTAATATGCGAGTACGAGCGAGATGCATAGAAAGTAAATTACGTCTCGTTGGCGTTTATGTCAGTACCAAACTGATGGTAGCCGTACTAGTGTAGGTTATATTGTTTTTATATTAGACCGAAGTAAAATCCAGACAACTTTGATCAAGATGGCATAAAATCTGCCAAGTTGTCATTAAAAGCTGTTGAACCCTCAGCGAGGACGTAACGACGCTGGCCGGACTTTATTTCACTTAGCTCTACGGCGTGTGTTAAAACTTCATCGCCACGGTAATGGGGTGCCACTGGCGAGTTCCGAGGTTATTATGCGCGACTCCGATCGTTAGATTCGACTTTTCTCGTAGTAACTGCTTTGGGTTTATACATGTGCCAGGAATTTAAACAGTCGTTTTAGTTGCTTTGAATATCGAAACATTTTTATTTGAGTCAGGTGTATTTGTTTGTATTGTCGGGCTGTAAAATCTTCTAGAAAAACTGCTATTAAGTAGCAGCAACACTAACTGACCAGTGGGAGAACTTTTATAATATATAAAGAAAATACGAAATATCAGTTAATATTCGCAGTGGACGTTTACGCATGGATTTTAAAAGCAAACTAAGATTTGGGTAACAGTTTCGAATATTTGGTCATTCCGATAATGTACTCTGATATCATAGAATTATGGTGTGCTACTCTGCAGCAGCGCCACCATAATGAATGTCAATGGGTTATATGGTGAAATGATGTACCTAAAAGGTACATCATGTACCTATAATGTTTATGGCTGTACCTGTGATAGGAAACGAAATAATGGGCATTGAAAGTGACACCGCTGGGGAGCATACTCTCCAGCGGCGACACATAGTACTCATAGATAGAAATGATATAACCCATTGATATTCATTATGGTGGCGCCGCTGCAGAGTAGCACACGAATTATGGGTGATTTTCGAATTCAGCTTATTAATTCTCCACTTCCATTTAACTTTTAGTTTATCCTAGTAAGAGGATATAATTTTTGAAGTGTCCCATGTACTCGAATTCCATAGTGACGAGATTATAATCAGCAATATTCTGCCCCTAAAGTTATCTGGGGAAATAATAACGTTACTGGTCATTTACTTCTGGGTATGGCGGTGTGTTATCCATTGTTTTGAATAGAGGATATTCACTAGGGAACAAATCAAATTATTTTTATGAAATATTTTGATTTGTGTTTTTTAAGTAGTCACACACACTAGTAAGTATAATGATATCTATTTCAGTTTATAGAGAATATTAATGTGAAAAGTCCGGTTGTAAGATAATTTAATAATATTTCCTGTCTGTAATAATATACTTGCCTGTTTCTTTAGAATACCTAAAAAATTACATGACTAGACATTTTGTGGATATAGTTCTGAATCACGCCAAAAAGGCTAAGTGGGTTTGATTAAATTCGACACACGTACACCTAATTAAGAACCCGGATATAGGTAATATATTTTGCCTTTTACCCACGGACTATCTCATCAGATTAAATGTAGGTATACAGTAAGTAGGGCTGGCAGTTTAAATGCTGCAACAAATATTTGTTCCTGAGTTATGGTTTTCTTTCTATAAATATAAATATTTTATTATATACACAACACAAGTTTTATTGAGCTTATTCTGGCACTAGGTCGATCTGTGATCTGTGTACAATTTTAGTGTCGTATAATATTTGAAGGGTACACGGAAAGAACATATCTAGTCACTTTATTCGGAAAATGAGATTTGCATTTCAAAATGTAGAGCTCTTAATGAACTATTAGTTATATTCGAATTTAAACTGTTGTGAGACATACTAACATTAAATAATTTCACGGTTTAGACTCACTTGTCCTAGAGAGACCTAGGCTCTCCGAAACATATCGCGCGAGTGACTAAAACAAGTGAGTCTAAACCGTGAAATTATTTAATATTAGTTATATCTTTTGCTACTACTGTATAATATATGTAACACAACTTTTTAGTTAAAAAAGACCTGGTCACGGAATTACCATACATTTTGACATGGTTCCAAATTGTAAAACCGCGATTACTCAAAATGTTACTAAAGTGACTAGACATGTTATTTCCGTGAACACTTCATTTATTTATTTACATAAGTCCCAAGAAACTCATTCGTCCTGTAACCCTAGTGTGTCATTTTATATGGGATTTTGCGTTTCCAAAACGTCCTGCTTGGCGCGCTGTTCAAAATCCTATACAAAAACAGACAAACGCAAACGCGAACGCACGCCACGATCTCCGTAAGTACATTTAAAAAAATAGCTCGAAAGTTATATCGCAGTTACGCAATCTAAAGCTTAACATTCAATGGCTCGTCTGCAAGATGTAGTTTGGATTCTGGCCAGATACAAAAATGAGCAATGAAAATTGGATTGAAAATAAAGGAATACATTTGAAAGCTGCAGCGTAGCAAAAGACACAAGGAAAATAATAAAAAGGAGAAATTCAAAATCCGTTGTGATAAACTTTCATGTGGTGATTTGCTTACGAAACTTGTGATTTTAAAATGGTCAAAGTTAATTAATATTTAGTACGACGTATTTAGTAATTCCATCTCGTTGGAGGCCTACCGGCAGTTCGTCTTCCGGTACGCGGACGCCACTCCAGAACCTTCCGGCCCCACCGGCCATCAGTTCTGCGAGCAATGTGCCCCGCCCACTGCCACTTAAGGTTTGCAATTCTGCGAGCTATATCGGTGACCCTAGTTCTACTGCGGATATCATCATTTCTGACTCTATCACGCAGAGAAACCCCGAGCATAGCTCTCTCCATTGCCCTTTGCGTGACCTTGAGCCTTGAGCGCGACCTGGTGTCTGGCAATTCTCTGAGCTATGTCGACAACTTTAGTTCTCCTGCGGTTGATACATACCATTCGTTGTGGAGATTCTTGTGGGAGGCCTTTGCCTAGCAGCGGACGTCTTTCGGCTGAGATGATGATGATTCAGTATTTTTACAATACTACTTATTACTAATAAACGTTCTTCGAGACTTCGAGAAACCTTTTAGCAGATTATTGATTCGCAGATAACGATTCGCCGAAAATCGTATGCACATTATTGCCATATTAAATGAGATACTTGTAGCATAGAGTAACTTATACTAGAGCGGTACTGTCATAGTAAATTTTGTAACCCCAGTAAATTCACTGCCATCTGTCGACACACTTTAAAACTAAAAATGAAGATTTATAAAAATACGATAGAATGTATTTAAATATAGATAAATGATTTTTTTTATTTGCATGAATTATTTTTATGATTTTGACCCATGTTCTTTCACTGATATGCGTTAAAATTATTAAATAACAAACGAAACCGTCAACGCCATCTATACGACTGTAGGCCAAAACTAGTAGCGCCCTCTGAACGAGAATCAAATTTTCTTGATTTTCGAGGCACGTTTTTTCCTTAGACTGTATCCATCTATTACGGAGTTATATCTATCTTTGCTTGTAGCGACACCATCTCAGGGGCAAATAGAATCTTGTCCGGCTTTAAAAGGGTCCCATTCGTCATCTTTCTCTTACAGGACCCTGAAAACCTCACACCCCATATCTGCTTATCTGGCTAGTATTTTACGCCATGCAGTAAAACCCTTTGTACGCTTTAGACAAAAGATAAATGTCTTCATTCCAATTCAAGGTTTTTGTGAAAAAAAAAAGGAAATTAATGGACCAAATAACAAAGGGCATAACTAGATATACGTATTCTATCAACGGTGTTTGGTTTTTTGTTAAACTGGTTACGTGGAAAAGGGTTCGGGTTGAATTTAAACCCTTTTATGGCTTAATAATGGGTGAGGTTTACGTGGTTTGACTGCTGATTGCTTTACTTTAACAGCCGATATCGGGTCGCACGTACACAGATGAGGCCAACAATATAGATATCTATTCAACTTAAAATTGAGGAATAAAGTATGTTTGGGCGATTTAACTATTACTTGTTTAAACTAGATGTTTCTAACATTTACGCAAATCTTTGATGATTATCTTCATACTCTCAGGGGAAATGAAGACTTCATCAACATGAATAAAATCAAAGATAGATATAACTCCGTAATAGATGGATACAGTCTAAGGAAAAAACGTGCCTCGAAAATCAAGAAAATTTGATTCTCGTTCAGAGGGCGCTACTAGTTTTGGCCTACAGTCGTATAGATGGCGTTGACGGTTTCGTTTATTATTTAACAATTTTAACGCATATCAGTGAAAGAAAATGGGTCAAAATCATAAAAATAATTAATGCAAATAAAAAAAATCATTTATCTATATCTAAATACATTTTATCGTATTTTTATAAATCTTCATTTTTAGTTTTAAAGTGTGTCGACAGATGGCAGTGAATTTACTGGGGTTACAAAATTTACTATGACAGTACCGCTCTAGTATAAGTTACTCTATGATAAAATATACATATATGTGCAGGTTTTTTCATGGAATCATTCATTTGATTAATTGCATAATATAGTTAAGTAGTGTTTAGTGTTTTTTTCGGGGTTTCGGTGTGTACGCCACACATATGCTCTTGTGGCACGGACGTGGACCAACTGGGACACCATGGATTATCTTGTCAAAAAAGTGCCGGCCGTTTTTCAAGACATGCGTCGCTTAATGACATAATCCGTCGGTCTCTTGCCACCATCAATGTACCCGCTCTTCTAGAGCCGACTGGCATTATCAGAGATGATGGCAAGAGGCCCGATGGGATGTCCTTGGTTCCTTGGAGCTTGGGACGGATGTTGGTGTGGGATGCTACCTGCGTAGACACACTGGCACCGTCCCACCTCCAACGGACTAATGTAAAAGCGGGCGGAGCGGCGGAAAGCGCCGAAATTTTAAAACGTAATAAATATAAGAGCCTTGGTAAAGAGTATCATTTCGTTCCATTTGGAGTTGAAACTCTAGGTCCATGGGGTCCCAGCGCGCATAAGTTGTTTGCAGAAATCGCGAAGCGTCTGGTTGACGTAACTGGTGACCGAGGAGCTGGCGGCTTTCTCGCACAACGTATCAGCATTGCGATACAGCGGGGAAATGCCGCCAGCATCCTTGGTACAATGCCTCAAGGGCCTATTTTAGATTTCGGCTAGTTATTAATTTCGTTTACGTAGTACCACTGTATATATCTTGTATGAAAATATATAATTCTTTCGTTAAGTAGTTGAAGTTACGAACTAACGGATTTTAAGTGATTATAAGATTACATAAAAATCATCATCATCATCATCATCATAACTTAAGAGCTTTGCTCTTGTCGGCGGAGTAATTGCCAATCCTTTCTTTCCTGGCCAGTCATTTGATTTCCTCGTACGATGCATTCTCTTTCACTTGGCTGAGATTTGTGATTCTAGGCTTTCCACTGCCTCTCGTCTTTTCAATTCTGCCTACCAGAATTTTTAGGAAAAAGTTGTCGTAAACATAAAGTTAATTGATAGAAAATCGAAACAAAAATTCAAAATATAAACTTATGTATGCAGGCATTATATCACTTAAAAATTATAATGTGAGTTTTAATTTTGTTTCGTTCAAAAACAACACAAATGAGAGAAAATACCCACTCAACATTAGATAACAAAGTCCTTTAAACAAGACATGTTTTATTGCGGCTACATAATGTACCTACATAATCAGATACCCTCGGGATTAAAAAACTTTTAAATATTGTACTAAAAACGTAATAAAAACCTGTCACCGAGTAATCAGTGTATTTCCCCTTAGGCAAACTTCAGGAGAGCCCTTCCTTTCGCCGACAGAGTTCGGGTAAGGGCTCCAGCAAACCAATTAACCACAGACATACGTACAAATACCCCGGCAGATCTGTTTGACAGTGTCAAAAATAATCTATCAATGTATGGCGGAAATAAGACCTACTTGCCCGCAGAAGCGGAAACTATCTGGTAGTAGCCAGACCAATCTGTCAGATCCGTACGTGTATATACTATTACGCATTTATCATCATTCGCATCATGTCAGCTGATAGACGTCCACTGCTGGACATAGGCCTCCCCCAAGGCTCGCCACTCCGACCGATCCTGCGCCGCTCGCATCCACCGAATTCCCGCGACCTTCACCAGGTCGTCGCTCCATCTTGTTGGAGGCCTACCGGCAGTTCGTCTTCCGGTACGCGGACGCCACTCCAGAAGCTTCCGGCCATCAGTTCTGCGAGCAATGTACCCCGCCCACTGCCACTTAAGATTCGCTATTCTGCGAGATATGTCGGTGACCCTAGTTCTACTGCGGATATCATCATTTCTGATTCTATCACGCAGAGAAACCCCGAGCATAGCTCTCTCCATTGTTCTTTGCGTGACCTTGAGCCTTCTTATGAGGCCCATCGTTAGCGCCCACGTCTCAAATTCCTAGGGGACACTTTGATCATATGAAGGGTACACGGAAGCAACATATGTCTAGTCACTTTAGTAACAATTTGAGTAATCGCGGTTTTAAAATTTGGAACCATGTCAAAATGTATGGTAATTCCGTGACCAGGTCTTTTTTAACTAAAAAAAAAGTTATGTTACATATGTTATACAGTGGTAGCAAAAGATGTTACTAATAGTTCATTAAGAGCTCTAGATTTTGAAATTAAAATCTCATTTTCCGAAAAAAGTGACTAGACATGTTCTTTCCGTGTACCCTTCATATTGTACTTTATTGTACTGACTTAGTCCCCTAAATTATAAAGTTATAATTAATTTAAAATAAATCTGACATAGCAATTCTAACTCTTCTTTCCTTTTTTAGGGTTTCGTACCCAACGGGTAAAAGCGGGAAACTATTACTAAGACTCCTCTGTCCGTCTGTCTGTCTGTCTGTCCATCTGTCTATCACCAGGCTGTATCTCATCAACCGTGATAGCTAATTTTCACAGATGATGTATTTCTGTTGCCGCTATAACAACATATACTAAAAAGTACGAAACCCTCGGTGGGCGAGTCCGACTCGCACTTGTCCGGTTTTTTTTCTTTTCTCACAGTCTTCACAGTCTCCCCTACGGATCTTAAGGTCCCACCGCACTAGTCCTTCGCACTCTATCCTCCTGCACTCTCAGTACCTTGAGAATACATTTGAAGTTGGAAAACGGGGCTTATTTTGTTGGGAGTTCGTATTCATACAGCATACGAAGTTAGCTACTTAAACGATTTGAGTTGTCTCTCGGAACAACGTCGTAATGTTATATACTCGTACTATAAGCAAGTATTTACAAGTATTTTCACTCAACAGAGGGCACTAAAATCAATATTTCGATTAACAAGGGTTCAATGGCCTTAGATTCATATATAGTCTGCATCTTCTCAAATGTCTTACTGATAGTTTTAAGGAACTACCAATTTATTTATTTAAAAGAAAATTGTATAGACATTTAATGGAATATTACCAAGTAGGACATTAATTATCAATTTCATTTTCAATAATTTTTTGAGTGTATAAAATTGTTCCATATAGCCACGGCGGTACCCGTCCCAATTTCTCGACTTAAAAACACAAATCAAAATATTTAATAAAATAATTTGATTTGTTCCCAAAGTTAGTTCACTAAACTTGTTATTTGTGAATTATGTATGAACAATGAGGAAACTGACCTTTTCGACGAATCAAATAAATGTCAAAATTTGATGTTGACGTTAATGACGGCCTAAACCAATATCAGATTTGCAAATTTTTGGGCATTACAACTTTTTGCGGTCTAATTTTGTAAAAGACAGTGATTTAATAAAAGCTAAAACTTATTCTTGCACCAAAATCAAAGCTTAAACATTCAAGACAGCCAGCACATCGGAATATTCGGAATGTCGCATAGCTAATTTGAAATTCAAAGAGATTGTACGAGTGTTATAAGAGTAACGTGTGGTAATGTATGCTGGGAATGACATGGACTCCGCCGAGCTCGGCGAAACTGCAATCGGAAAGATACGGTTTACATGCGAAACTGCAAAGTACGGAAAGATACGGTTTACATGAAAACTTCGCACGAAAGGTTAAGATGCTTCTCTAATAGGAAAAATTTATTACGTTAAACTGCGTAGAGGGCTTTACTAGCATAAATAGTAAACAAACCGGCATGATGTAACATGTAACAATAAATATGTGAAAAAATATATTTCAAATTAATAATTATTAGGTATAATATTGTTGCAATTTTAATGTGGCTTTGATTGACCTGTCGAAAAACTGTGTTTACTACCCCAATAAATAAATAAACATTAATAAATAGATTCCAAAAGCTGTACCTATTTAGAAGATTACGACGGGTAGTTATATATTGGAATATATTGATATAAAAGAAACTTATTAAGCAGTGACATATTATTTCTAAATTCAATGAAATTTGATTTTCGTCTCACTTTTGATATTTATTTAACATGCAATCTTATACAGACTAGGAGTTAGGCTTAGATAATATTATGTCTGCAAACAGATAACTCGCAGACACAATTCCGCCGTACATTGATAGAATCTTCCGAGAAATAACTACCAGACAGATCTAATAGACATATTTGTGCGTATATCCCTAGCTTAGGGTTTGAAAATCAGTCATGTTAATCTACATGTTTTTTTTATTGCGGCTTAGTCAAAAATCAAGTTTAATATCCACACGAAACCTTCGACTTATATGTACCGTCCACACGGATATATATTTGAATTGCGGAGCTCTTTTAGAGAGCCGGGAGAGCTCCCCAAACACACCGCGATGGATTCGACGTTTTCAATTTTCCGCCGCGAGCCGCGATCACGTTTGCGGACATGCGATTGGACCTGCGATTGATATTTATATATTCATTCGATTTAGATATAAATCATTTATAGAATGGGTTCTATTTTTTTATTGTTAATTCTTCCTTTACCACCCTATTTTCTAGTTGTTTCAGTTTACGCGTAGGTAAATAATTCTGACCGACAACCGCGGCGGAACCGAGGGCATATTTGATGTCAATGTATTTAGATTCGGGCTAATAAAAGCTGACAACAATTTTTTTTTAAACTTATTAAATGGCAACTTTACCTATAATACAGGATGATTCATGCGACGTGAGCAGGACTAACCCTGCACACTCAGTAACTGTTAATTGTTCGGTTACCATCGTACTTACCTGAAACGTGAAACTTTTTGGTGAGGACAAACTTAATTCTTTAAAATCATGGTCACCATACAAACACCTAATAAATATACATTAAAATATCTTTAAGCGTTATGACAGCACTTTGTTTATGAAGAAAATAAACTGTCATACTGAGGGCCTGACACTCTTTGGTAGAGAAAGATAGTCTTATTGCGATTCCTATAAGAGGAAAGAGAAAATAGTGCCATGCTTTGTGTTTATCACCGACCTGGCATTTTTTCATGCTCGGCTTATGACATCATAGCAAGGAGGCGATGGCGAAATACCGAAATTTATAAGAGTGAAAGAGAAAAAGGATTATGCTGTCATACATGAAACTGTCAATACATGAATATGTCTTTCTCTTACCCCTGGGCGCTTGGTTTCATGTCTATAACTACTTGTATATACTATGTATATGGTCATACTTGAGTGGGATACGAGTTTTCAAAAGTAACCAGGATCTGATGACATTTCAGTTTGCCACTTGTCATAGAGTGTCAGTATTTGACAGATGTATTCTAATTGTAGGGTGACCATGCATGTGGTAAATAAAGTAAAAACTTTTTTAACGCATTACATATTTGATAAAAATAATTTGATTTGTTTCCAAAGTTGTAGTAGTAGTAGTAAATCACTTTATTGTACAAAACAAAAATTGATAACATGAAATTCATATAAATTTAGGTACAAAGGCGAGCTTATCCCTATAAGGGATTTCTTCCAGCTAACCTTAGAGTAAATGAGTGGAAAATTCGAATTAGATAGATAGACAAACTTACAGAACGTACAATAATATTTAAGAAGGAAAACTACAATATTAACGTCTACGAATAACTAAAATACATCAATTGCATTATGCAATAAAATAAATATGTACTAGCATACATAAATATATAGTACTAAATAAATATTAAATAAATATATATATATATATAATATATAAATAATATATATATATATTAGCACTCAACCAAATCACAGTTCGTGGGAAAGCCAAAGCTTTTTCAGATTAACTTTGAGTGATGCTACAGACCGGGACCGTTTGAGCGACAGGGGCAACTCGTTCCACAACTTCACCGCGCGCACTGTGAATGAATTTGCGTACGTTCGAGACTTATTCGAAGGGATAGCAAGCGTAAGATTAGCACTAGAACGTAAGCGGTGATCACTTCCTTCAGCCAGATAGTTAAATCTCTCGGTTAGGTAAGATGGGGAACAGGGGTTGAAGAGTATGTTGAAAAGCAACGACAGAACATGCACATCCCTGCGCTGGCGGATCGGTAACCACCCGAGCTGCTGTTGACCCGAGTTGTTTACAAAGAGGTTGGCAAAAGTCGCACGTAAAGTTTCGCAAGTTGGAAAATAAACTATGAAAGCAGTTGAGACCGATTCGAACATACATATTGATATCAATGTCATGTCATTCTCAAATCATTCGCCAGAGCATCCCAGTACATACCTATATTTGCACGTACGCTAAACGCGAGATGCGCTGCAAATACTATAACAACTAAAACAGAGGCCTATCGATCGAAACATAAACAATATTAGAATTTAGATCAATACGGTTTCACTTACTATCAGCGCGCGCGCAACGAACGACGAGGCGGGCGGCGCGGGCAGTGCACGAAGTACAGTCGCCACGGACACTCGTGACTGAGGAGGGATTCCCGACGAATCCGAAACATGTCGCCAAAAGCGACTAAAAATAATAGTGAGTGAAACCGTATTCATCTAAATATTTTGACTTAAACAGTGTATGATAATGACGATGTGACTTTTTGTTTGAATTCTGTCATTCCATGTAGGTTGGGATTTGAATTTAAAATTTCCGTATGTTCATAATCGGTTATCATCTTACTTCCGACCTTAGAGACAAAGAGACTGAATTAGTAGCAAAGAATGCGACGTTGATGAAGACGAACGATTCATGATATAAATTGGAACCAAATCAGGTATCTATATCGTCAAGAGAAAATCGTTTCCGTAGCTGGAATGGAAAACAAAAACAATTTACGACAGCCAAAGTTGTGCGCCAAAAAGTTTTTCAATTAGACCGCTTCGGCGATGCCACTCTTTAAAAATGGCCCGTGCGTGTCACACGCATTTAAACTTACAAACAAGTTGGAAGCGTAATCAAGTTTTTTTTACCAGTTCAGAAATTAGGTCGACGAACATCTCATGTGCTTTTTAATAGCTAATTTGATTCTTGTTGCTGGACAAATGTGTAACGTTTCAGGGTCTATACCTTACTTTTCCTATCAGGCCAATTCGAACGTAAATGGGGCCCACTGATTACCAGTCCGCCGGACTGTTTGTCTTTCAGCCTGTCTGTTACCTCGAATTTACGTAAACTGTTGTGAGACTTACTTGTTTTAGTCACTCGCGCGACATGTTTCGGAGAGCCTAGGTCTCCTTTCTCAAGCACGAATAGTGTGCGTACATGTCGCGCGTGTGACTAAAGCAAGTATCTAAACCGTGAAATTATTTAATGTCTGTTACCTCTTCACGCTTAAACCGCTCAACAGATTTAGTTTAAATTTCGCATAGAGATACTTTGAGTCCCGGGGAAGGACATAGGATAGTTTTTATGGTGGAAGTTATCCCTAAAGAAGGTGAAAAGGGGGTTGGAAATGAGAAAATTAATGAATAGCCTGTTAATTGGTGTAAGCAATTAAGTTTATTATTGCCATTAGATTTTATCCAGGCGCTATACTTTGCTGCTGGAACTAATTCAACGCAGACGAAGTCGAGGGCCAAAGCTATTATAAGACTGATGCCGCGTTTCTTGGATAGTAGGTATTTAATAAAATCATTTGATAATTGCCAATCGCTTTTGATGAAGGAAAACGCGAGGAAACCGGACTAGTCCCTATAAGGCCTAATTTCCCTTCTGGTTTAAAATATCATTTGCTTTCTTAAAAACTAATGCCTGTTCCTGAAATTCATAGGTTTTTCGTCCTAACCTCGTGCTCCCCAAGTAAGCAGAAGAATATAATGATGACGAGAATCAGACCCCATACGAAATTTATCGGTATAATGTTTTATAATCCCGAAAAAGACTAAAAATCGGTTCGCTTTTTCACGTTCTGAGTAAAAAACCGGCCAAGTGCGAGTCTGACTTGCGCACGAAGTTTTCCGTACCATTACGCAAAAAACGGCAAAAAAATCACGATTGTTGGATGGGAGCCCCACTTAAATATTTATTTTATTCTGTTTTTAGTATTTATTGTTATAGAGGCAACAGGTTTTTTAAACCGGTAAATCATTAATTTCATTATTATAATTCAAAAGTTTTGCCTACTTTTTACCTCAAGTTGAGTCTTGCTTAAAGTTAATAATACGTGCCATTTTCAACCAAAAGGGTACTTATTGTCGGTTGTCAATAAGGCGCTATTTCCATATAGCTTCAATTAAAATCAACCTTATCAATGACAAGCGACAATGTGGTACCTTTTGGTTGAAAACGTCACATATATCTATACGATATACCTACAGATAGTCCTAAGCATTAGATATTAGGGCTAAATGCTCGACATACATTATTCAAACGTTTGAAATGCTGAGAAACGACCATTAACATAAATTGTTATACATTATACATATATATGCTTTCTGCATTGATACCTAGGTCTGCTTAAGCTGTATCTAATACATGAGTGGCATTCGAAATTTAAGTATCTGATATTGATTTGTTATTACTCGAAATTATTCTTTTTTTTTTTGGGATCACCAACAGACATCATGAAAAAACAATCTGTGGCTTACATAACATTTAGGTAAGATATTTTTCCAATTATAGGTAACCACAGCTTATACCAGTATTTGAGGACATAAAATATAGGTACAGTAGGACATCTAGACTTAAGCTAAAATAAAATTTTACAATTACTTAACAATAAAATTATTAAAATATTAAGAGGATAAGAGCAATTTGCACTTTGCAATAGAAAAGTGATGATTACTTAATTAACATTAACATATTTTAAGAAGAGAATTATGAGGAAAACATGCAGCGACATGAAAATTCTTACAGGCATTGGCGAACGTACACTGACATCAGAATGATATACTGTAGTAAAAATGATGTAATTTAGTTTTCGTGCATTTCGCTCGTGCTTGTCCGTAAATGTGTTGGCGCAAGCGAGACGCACGATAAATAAAGGACATCATTATGATGTAACTCCGTTCAAATTGGCCTATTAATATATGAAGCTTACAACGCAAACGCAACGCAACGCAATTTTCATTTTTGTTAATTGTTATTATTATTAGAAAACGGTTTTACTTTTGCAACTTTTAGACTCACTTTATGGAAGATGGTTAAATTATATAGGTACATAGAATAATGGCAATTTGATTTCCTATTTATCATTAGTATTTTTTAGAATTTTTAGAACTGAGTTAAAACTAGTACGAAGCGATATCGCTTTTGCAAAACGCCTAAAAACGCTACTAACAAACCTCGCTTGCTATACCATTGACGAATTTGTCGAAGCGTGTAGTGACTAAATTGAAAACCTAAACCTTGTACAACATTATTAATCATAACTATGTGTGTACCTATTATGTACCTACCCAATTTTGTGAACGAATTGTATCAAATTGTATATACTTATGAAACTTGACATGTAAAACACTATGTTTTATGAATAAATGCTTGAATCTTGAATCTTGAATCTTGAGTGCGTACTCTTAGACCAACATAACCTAATAGTGTAGTAATACACTCAAAATTGTTTTATATTCAGCCGGCTCATCTCATTGGCATTCTGGTATCGGTGGCCTACTCGCTGAATAACAATCACCTACTGTATTTAACTTTGTCCTTTATTGAGTTTAAATTTTTATATCAAATTTACCATTTTACAAGTGGTTTGTTTTCTGAATGATCTTTTTTTATTGGTCATAAAAATAATTTTACGCAATATTTGTTACAACGCCACGTCTCAAATGGCAATGGGCTGGCTATGTCAAGTCATATGGACAAAAATTGCAACGGAATGATAGTAGTAGAAAATAATCCACAAAAACGCTGGGCACATTATTGAAACATAGTTGATAAGTCAAGAAAAATTGGATTAAAAAGATCCCAAGAGAGGTTTTTACCCAATATGGCTACCTAAGTGAAATTATTGAATATTAATAAAGTACCATTACATTCGCATTGTTTATAACTGAGAGTAATAAATAAAAATTAAATTTTAATAAAACATTGTAACCATCACTTTGGTGACGGTGCTTAATATAATTATCTGCTGATTATTTTTTGTTTAATTTACCGGCTCCGAAGTTGACGTATTCTAAAATTTTACGGTATGTAGTTCGGCATAAGAGTGAGAAATAAAATATCTGAGTGTCGAAATTACTACGAAAAACAATCAAAAATATATAAACGAAAACAACCGACTTTTCTGCATAATTATGATATATCACAAACTCACAACTTGTACTCGTATCAAGTTATTAACACGCGCAATAAAAACAACTCAATCGATATTATTCAGTGAACAAGAGCGGCAATCAGCGCTTCCCGGAGCGATTCTATCCAATCGCAGCCCAGCAAAATTATACTTGTACGGTTTTACCCAATCACAGGCGAGCAAAATTATACTTGTACGGTCCGAGAGCTCCGCAAATACGGACCTAATGGAAATCCAGTGGACCGGATAACATACGAGTTGCGATTTTACTCTTAAAGTTTCTCAGAAATCTGTCATGGATTTCTAAGGGGAAATTTAAAAATCGATTTCGTTTAGACTTGGCTCTGTAATGTTGTAGTGGGATAGCAATGTTTTTGGGACGAATATCATTTTGTGTATACATGAAGTTTAAAAATTATAGTCATAGAGACTAGAGACTAGTCTGCATCTTCTCTAATGATTTTTTCGCCAAAGATCCTAATCTGTTAAAAAACAAAAGCCTTTGTTCCTTTTGTGCATGCGCGTGCCCATTGTTGGTGCTGCTGGTCTTTGAATATAAATAAATTGAAATTTATTAAATATTACTGTCCAGGATGGTGATAGGAAAACTAATTATGATATTAGAGTAGGTACATCATTCAAATAGTGTGCAAATAATTCACTCGATCTAATCTCGATACAACAAATTGGCATTTGTGCAGTTGTACAATTAAAATCGTTTTATGATCATAATTATAATGTATATTAATATCTTATAAATTACATATATATAGTCGTCCATGTCGTGTCCGACAACGGCGACCTTTACAAACTCCTCTGATGAGCACGTATATGGCTCGGAAAACCGAACTTTGTTTTAAATATCCGGTCGCACTGTGTACAATAAAGCTTCCCTTGTTCATTATAAGTATATGCGTAGGACGGCTTAGGTCGAGACTTCCGTTGAAGGCGCTTTTGGTCGAGGTGTTCAAGTCGAGCTTCTTCGAAAGTAGCTACACCTTCTCTTACCTTATTGCGCCATTCCGGTCATTTCATAGCTAGTAAGGCACTATTGTATTAGGGTTAACCTGTAAGGATAGATGATAAGTGACAATAAAATAAAATAAAACTAGTTTTTATTCAGCATCGGATTTCCCAAAGTGCCAATTGAAAGCATCTCTAGCGCTTCAAAACGAATTAACTGTAACAAATGCTTTCCATCATGCAATATTTATTTTAAAATGTGCAAAGTTAATTTAGCCTCGTGTTGACACAATTACTACGGCATCCGGCGGCCATGATCGATTCAATGCCGGTCTGACGAACTTTTTGTAAAAAAAAAATTGGCCTGAATTTCGCTGAAGGGAGTAGAATTTGTAATTAATAGAAAGTTCATCATGCAATGAAATATTAAAGTAGAATCACTACATAATATAAAACAAAGTCGCTTTCCGCGGTCTGTCCGCCCGTCTGTCCCTATGTGTGCTTATATCTTTAAAACTACACAACGGATTTCGATGCGGTTTTTTAAATAGATTGAGTGATTCAAGAGGAAGGGTTATGTGTATAATTTGTAAAGGTTTTGTGTAAATTAGTTGAAATACCCGTGCGAAGCGGGGCGGGTCGCTAGTTACCTGTAATTATTTGATGGAAACTGTAAATACAGAAATCAAAATAAAATGATTGAACACCGAAATGTTATTCTTCTAATAAAATTACCCGCCCCAGTATCACAGTAGTATGGAACTCCTTTTTTTTTTTTTTTCGTTGGAAAAAAAAGTATGTAACTCCTATACTAACTAGTAACACGACTGTCGTGTCATACTAGGGCGCTCCACGGGTTAAGCATAACCTTAAAAAGCCTCCCACGAAAAGAGCGTACTCATAATGACCATATTCACTTTTTAGGGTTCCGTACCCAAAGGGTAAAAACGGGACCTTATTACTAAGACTCCGCTGTCCGTCTGTCTGTCTGTCACCAGGTTGTATCTCATGAACAGTGATAGCTAGACAGTTGAAATTTTCACAGATGATGTATTTTTGTTGCCGCTACAACAACAAATACTAAAAAGTACGGAACCCTCGGTGGGCGAGTCAGACTCGCTGCGAGTCGGACTCGCCACTCGCACTTGTCCGGTTTTTTAAAGTGCGATGTAACTACTACGTATGCAGACCGCAGTAATCTGCGATTCTGCGGGCTTTAAAATCAGCAAGTCCGCTCCACACTGCGCCGCCGTCGCTGTCGAATGCATTCGGCAAGAACAACAATCAACCCGCTCCATTTACCGCGGTCCGAGCGGCGCGTTCTCAACGCTTACGCGAGTGTGGATGTGAATTTTCGGGAAAATTTTATTATGTGGTGTGTTCCCATTTATACCCGTCGGGTACAGATGGGAATAGGAGCATTAAATGTATGGCGGCAGTCACGTGGGGCGGGAAATGCACCAATTTAATTTTGTTACATATTCGCCCTTGCGTCTCACTCATTTGCGCTAATAATAGTACAGATAAGTACGAGTGAAATGCCGGATAACTAAATGACATCATTTAAATGGTGTTTTTAGGGTTCCGTACCCAAAGGGTAAAAACGGGACCCTATTACTAAGACTCCGCTGTCCGTCTGTCCGGCTGTCCGTCCGTCCGTCTGTCTGTCTGTCTGTCACCAGGCTGTATCTCATGAACCGTGACAGCTAGACAGTTGAAATTTTCACAGATGATGTATTTCTGTTGCCGCTATAACAACAAATACTAAAAAGTACGGAACCCTCGGTACGCGAGTCGGACTCGCACGATTTTTTTATGGTACTATGGATGTACGAGTCCCCAACTCGCTTGCGGTCAGAAATCAATCAGAATCATGCACGCTCGGCATTCAGTGACCGGCGATTACAGATTAGTTGGCCAGAAGTGGAATTGAGTTGCGCGGAATGTTGGTACTATACTAATTGACGTTTAGGAGGCGCATTTACTGTAATTTGTGGAAACCTGTGGGTTAAAGAGATAATAGGCCAACCGTGTAACTGAGGCGGTTTAGGCGCATACCTTGGAGTTTTAAGTGCGGGAATGATTGCATGTGTTTATAACTTTGTTTATTGTAAAATGAATACCAAAACATGAATTAAGAATAGGTGTTAAGCTCCAAATATGTTTAGAAATCTTAAACTAGTTTCTGTTTTTATGGCTTTTACCAATATTTGGCTAGTATTAAGTACTTACATTCTCGCACCCAAAACTGCAGGGTATTCTCATAAGACAGCGTACCAACAGATAAATTGTGCCATTTTCAACCAAAAGGGTACTTATTGTCGCTTGTCAGTAAGGCGCTATTTCCATATAGCTTCAATTAGAAATCAACCTTATCGACAAGCGACAATGTGGTACCTTTTGGTTGAAAACGTCAAAATTTATATCAGGGAGCCTTTTTTTGTTTTACGATGTGGTAATCCAACGCATACCCCATGTGACCTAGAGAGGCGTCGGGGATTATGTGGGACTCTTCTTCTTCTTCAGTCGGTCCCTCAATGCTGAGGATCATGACATCATGTCCTTCTGTTGAAGATCAGGTTTCTCCATAGGCTTCTATTCTTCGCCAAGCGCATGGTCTCGTGCAGTTTTAATTGCATAAGTGCAGTCATTTGAGCACACCATCTAGTAGGAGGAGGGCCCTGAGGTCTGGTGCCTTCAACTTTACCCGTCATTATAACATTCTCCAGGCTATCCGAGGAGCGACGTGAGAGGTGTCCGCAGTAAATGAGTATTAGGTCCTGGCATGTTGTTGACAACCGGCGTTTTATGCGTAGCTCTTCCAATATGGACTGATGTGGGACTCCCACCTCCCATTTCTTTCTCTTTAGCGAGAAAAGGGGGAAAAGTCCTACCCACTAAACCCACATAGGCTTTACCCGCATTGCCGTATGGGATATATCAGGGAGCCTAGCCAACATGACAATCGTTCATAGGAAACACCAGTCGAAACCTAAACGCTATAAACGCTTAAATAGTTATTTACGATACAAGTGCGAAAAGAGGAAATTCGAAACGAGTGGCGATAAATTAAAACACGACCGAAGGCGGAGTGTTTTAAATCGACACGAGTTGCGAATTAGAAAGAAAGAAAGAAAAAGCATTTATTAGCACAACATAACAAGACAAAAACTAGAAATAATTAAAAAGAATGAGGTTGCGCTAAATGGTCCTTACTCAGCTTGGTGTCACGGTGTGAGCCAACATGGCACACTCCGCGACGCTGATTTTCAGTAAGGCCCAGTAGATGGACTAGTAAACACAATGTAAAAAATAAATAAGGGAATTACCTTAAACTTTTGACATAGTTACGAAATGTGCTAATTTACGCACTAGTGCAGAAAAGTAGCACCATATGTACTGTAAAATATGTTTTGTGCACTACTAATCTTACGCATCCCTTAGCAACGGTTGCATGAAAACTTCTCATGAAATCTATTAAATGTCAACAAATAACAATTGTCAATTTGCGAAGTTTTAACCTTAAATTTTATAATATATTCCCTTTGAATATTATTACTAACGTATAGAACCGGCACAGAGAACCAGTATTTTGCGCTATGAGTTGCTGCCGTTTTGGCCTCAAACCATAGAAGGGGAGCGTAAATCTCGCGACCTAAACGCGTAAGCGCCATGAATTTTACGGCGCTTACGACGTTTTGGTCGCATGATACAGGGTGTGATTGCGATAATTTCATTGTTTGGTATGTCGTCTCTATAGTAATAAAATAATAACAGTGTGTGTTCTATATTAATCGTATGTAAGGAGTAAACTTCAGTCGTGCGTCGGAGCTGACACACAGCAGTGTGTACATGTTTATAAATGAATGAATGATATTTATTTCAGGACCAGTCCCATATTCTGTTAGTAATATACTTTTATAATAGACCGCGGGCCAAAAACAGATTTCCTGGACCAATCGCCTCCCGGGCGAAAACTCGTATAGTGGTTAACGGCTATGTATGATGAACCCGCGTGAATGTCAGCTGCCGCTTCGTTGGTGGGTTGAGGAAAGGCAGCAAATCAATTCTATAAAAAAAAATTGTCATCGCCTCCCGCTTGATACTTTGTCAGATGATAGTTTAGATGCTATTGTGAATAAACAAAATCGTCAGCCGATTGTATCGTTGTGGAAAGACCGTCAGCTGGTCACATGAACATGTAAAAAAAATATTTTCAGTCATTGGCATCATCGCCTACCCTTTGATACTTTGTCAGATGATAGTTTAGATGCTATTGTTAATAAAACAAATTGTCACCCTGTTGCATCGCAGTGGAAAGACCGTGTTACGCGTTTCGGTGGCTGCCATTCCTCAACCCACCAACGGAGCGGAAGCTGACGTTCACGAGGGTTCATCATACATAGCCGTTTATCGCTATACGAGTTTTCGCCCGGGAGGCGATGACCGACGAAATTTGCGCCTGGCTCGTGGTCTATAACAATTTTCAACAAATAAAAACTAAAAAACTTAACCTAATACCTGCGTGGAGCGCGAGACATGGAGCTGCGTCCATCGACCGCCTACCCAACTCGCAAATAGAGCGAGTTGACAATGGTTGGCCGTTGGCCGAATGCATTCGACAGCGCAGTGTGGCCCGGACTTGCTGATTGCGATCGCTTGTGTCTTTGATTTCGCAAATGGACATCGTGATATGACAAGATAATGTCGTCTATAGGGAAGACCGAGGAGGGTTGTGACAATTTTTACTTTAACCGACATATCTCAGCAACAAAGCATACCATCCCTATGAACTTTCTCATTAGTTTTTGAACAATCAAGAGAGCCTTTACCAGGCTGGTGTGGTGAAAAAAAAATGTACCAAGCCCTGATCGCTTGGTAGGGTGCCCAGAAGGCTGGGCGCATTGCCCCTCTGGATAGCAAAGAACATTTGTATTTCGTATCGTACTTTTTGTAGTACTGGATTTCGGAGCAGCGTCAGGTGGTGTATAATTTTGATTTGTATGCAACAACCGCAAGGTAGGTACTACACATTGGCTCCGCATCTCCGTGCTAAGGTGCGAATCGCACGACAGTTCGCGCTTTCGGACGGATATGCGGTGCGGGCCGCAGGGTATGCCACACCGAGCTCCTTAGTACCGTACGGATTTTTATTCATAAACACGGTTCGTCATGTACCGCAGCTCCGGACGAAGATACGGAGCAAACTATCATACCACCGTACCGTCGCCGCCGCACGCAACGAATGCGGCGGCAGTGTCATATGGTGCTTTTACGTTACGAATTTAACTCTTTCCATGTAAATGCCGCAAACATACGTCCACACTCGCACGTCACGTTCTCGTATATCAATAAATGGAGATGCGTCGATAAATTACGGCGCGCAATATGGACCCAAACACGGCCGAATTACAAAAACAACGGACAGTGAGTAATCGTCGTCGGTCACGCGTTTTCACATTTGTTTTTGACGCGGCATCGCAAATCTTGTGTCGCGGGTCGCGGCTGTAATTTTTAACGCATTTTTTATTTGATTTTTGATTTAAGTGTTTTACTGCTGCCTGCTTTATTCTTTCCCGAAAACGAAAACTGTAATAACTGTAAACAATTCGTAGACAAATTTATAAAAAGGTGCCGGAACGTCTAAGAGGTGTCTCAGGTGACCACAGTGGGCTCCTTCTATGCACGGATTGAGTCTGGTGGATAGAAACATAGAAACGGGTGACGCCCCTAGGTAGGTAGGTAATTTTTTTAAGGTTTAGATTTAACTTGTTTCCTTCTTGTTTGTTAAAAAAAAATTATCAAATTTATAGGTATGTTTCAAAAGTAGGTATGTTTAGAATGCCAACATAACCTTGCTGGCCTGGACATTCACATTATCTAAGTGAGTTTTCAGACAAGTTTGATAAGGTTCTTAAGCGAAAACCGCGTCATCACATTGATGTAATGTGATCGAGGGAAAAATACTCATGAAATCACCAAAAAAATAGGTACCTAATTACGTATTTGTATGTACTTACTGTTTCATTCACTGTGAGCAATAAATAATGTTTGTATTGATATATATACGTCTAGCGTATGCTTGCATGTGTGCGTGGCTGCGCCCACCACGATACCTATACGTGAATAAACCAGTGCACAACTATAATCTCTTAACTCTGATTTGTAATTAGATTCCAAAAAACTAACCTCACTTTTTCTCTTTTCCGTATGTTTTAAGAAACTAAACAAAGCTAAAAGGATACATTTATATTTCTTTTAAATGCTAGAGTATGCAAAAGGGAAATTTGAGTTACTTCTTTACATATTACGAAAGAAAAAGGATCTGAGTGAGGTTAGTTTTTTGGAATCTAATTACAAATCAGAGTTTAGCTACCGGTTATTTCACTTGTGTCCTTGTCTACGTATCTCAAGTGTATTGTAACCGACTAGCCAGCAAGTCAAGCTTCAGCTTCTACATTTGAATATCCTCGTACAATGCAAGCATACAATTCTCGTTAGCACTGCAATCCTCGCACCGAGTCCATACAAAATTAGCACTGACGAATTCTCGTTGCCTGAGCAAACTTGGCTCCCGACATGTCTCTATTTGCGAATTAATCAGTTGCTATGAGTATTTCAGGGTGGCTCGACTATCTAGCATGGAACAGAATTACTCGTACACTTGGCAAATGGGACCGGGCTACGTTGTCGCAACTATGTCATCTTAGGGACCTGGTTTATATTGATGTTGTCTAGGCGGGGAATGGAGGCGTTTTGTAGATGAGTAATTTTAACTTTGAATCGTAGGACAGATGTGTCATATAATCTTATAATATGGATGGTATAGAAAGGATCGCAATCTCTTATGGCAGAATTGTTGCAAAAGTGACCGCTTTCAGCTTTAAATAATAGTTCCTAATCTCTCCGGTGGCGCTAGTTAGGCTCTGGGACATGAGTATAACATGAACCATATAAGGCAACAAATAACCCGACCAAATTACGTAGGTTGTTTTTGGTAGTATTTCGGTGTACGGTGGCGCCGCCTAATTACTGTTTTTTGATGGACACTTTTCATACATAGAGATCCTCCTTTATATAGTCTCCATGAATCTCTGTAGTTGTTGTTGTCAATAATGACATTGTCAAGTACTGCCATAGACAGTAGACAAGATGGCGCTGGTCGCTGCTGCAAAGGCTGCGTTCAGCTTATGGTTGGGCCGTGTCGTACGGCTGCGATCGTGACCCAAAATGGTCCCGCCGGAAGATCAGCGCTGACCTTCGGGTCAGCATTATGCTGAGGCGAGACCATTTCGTGGTAAACTTCAACTCCTACCTATTTTATAAGTTCCTATAGCTTTAGTTATACTTTTGTATGTAATTTTAGTTTTATGTTTATCACGAATAAAACATTTGATTGATTGATTGATAATCTCAAAAGTCAAACATTTATTTAGAACATAGGCCACAAGATCACTTTTTATGACAAGATGTTATACAAGCAATAAAAATAAATCACCATAAATTATATAATACAGTAAAACATAATCAATCCAATTAAATATTTAGAAAATTAAAATATTTTGAATAAAGTTGTGTGTTAAGTTGTTTAAATAATCCCACATTTTCATGTGAAATGTTGCCAAGACGAAACCATAAGGCTCGCACTGTCAAAAAGTTATCAGATCTTTTGTACAGCCAAGCTTCTAACTCTACAAACCCTAACTTCACAAACTCTACACCTTTAGTCAAATTATGTGGCTTGCCCGTTTCTTTACTACAAGAACTATTGTATAATAAAAAACCAGCCAAGTGCGAGTCGGACTCGGTTCCGGTTCCGTACATTACACAATTTTTAACAATGCATTTTTGTATGTGAAACGTGAGTGAATTGTCTTTAAAAAATTCCAGAGGAGTCACACGCGCCGACCCTGATGATATTGGCAGTGTTTGTAATCCAGCAGAGCGGAGAAGAGAAGTGGATTACAACCAAATGCTATGGTTGAATCGCACGTTTTTTCTCATCTCTGCCGCAGTGGAAAGATCTTATACTGGATATATCCCGAGTCCTCAACACGCTTTTACTGTTAAAGCGACTGGAACAACCGTAGGTTTATAATTTGCATTACATTATTATTTTGTGTTCTACGCCCTTCGTTTTAAAGATGAAACTTGCACGGCAAATTAAATTATTTACCTACGTACACATGGGGTCTCGTTAATTTTGTTTGCAGAATTATGTTTGCATAAGGACGGGTTCATCTTACGCAAGATTAATGAAATCAAATTAATAAACTCTATTAATTATATTTACTATTAATTACGAATACATAGGGGAGTTTAAATTAAAGGTAAAGAGTTAAGTGAACGATATTTTGTAACAGTGAGGAATATTTGAAGTTTGATTCTAATACATAGAATTTAATTATTTAATATAATATAATATATTGTATTTAGTCATTGACTACTTGAATAATAAACTTTCTTTATTTCTCTGAGAGGAGGAGGAGGCGGAGGAATACTTTTTCATACCAGACCCTTATAAGCGCATTGTAATATGACTACTTGAATAATAAACTTTCTTTATTTCTTTATTTCTCTGAGAGGAGGAGGAGGCGGAGGAATACTTTTTCATACCAGACCCTTATAAGCGCATTGTAATATGACTACTTGAATAATAAACTTTCTTTATTTCTTTATTTCTCTGAGAGGAGGAGGAGGCGGAGGAATACTTTTTCATACCAGACCCTTATAAGCGCATTGTAATATGACTACTTGAATAATAAACTTTCTTTATTTCTTTATTTCTCTGAGAGGAGGAGGAGGCGGAGGAATACTTTTTCATACCAGACCCTTATAAGCGCATTGTAATATGACTACTTGAATAATAAACTTTATTTCTTTCTTTATTTCTCTGAGAGGAGGAGGAGGCGGAGGAATACTTTTTCATACCAGACCCTTATAAGCGCATTGTAATATGACTACTTGAATAATAAACTTTCTTTATTTCTTTATTTCTCTGAGAGGAGGAGGCGGAGGAATTTTACTATAGAGCCAACCCAGAAATCGGGAAAAAAAATCTGATTTTTCATAGAAAACATTAACATAGGATTCGCCGAAATAAGACAGCTAATTTTATTTGCGGTGTGAAGGTTGGCTTCATAGTAAAAGTTGTTCTGTATGACCTAAATATTCATCCCTCAGATTATGGTTAGACATAACAATCTGTATGAGTCGTATTATGTTGAATTGAAGTGAATATTATGAACAATTTCATAACATTATGCCAAAAGATGGTTGAATTAAAGTGAATATTATGAACAATTTTATAACATTATGCCAAAAGCAAAGATAGATAAAACTCCGTAATAGACGGATACAGTCTAAGGAAAATCGTGCCTCGAAAATCACGAAATTTTGATTCTCGATCAGATGGCGGTACTAGTTTTGGCCTACTCTCGTATAGAGGGCGTTGACGGTTTCGTTTGTTATTTATAATTTTAACGCATACCAGTGAAAAAACATGGGTCAAAATCATAAAAATAATTAATGCAAATAAAAAATATATGAAATAAATACATTATCGTATTTTTATAAATCTTCATTTTTAGTTTTAAAGTGTGTCGATAGATGGCAGTGAATTTACTGTGGTTACAAAATTTACTATGACAGTACCGCTCAATTTTATTATATCCGCTTTGATACTACGATAGAACACACGACACGAACATGCTAAAATCATATTTCTTCTTTTGGCTCAAACAAAATCCAATACCCGCTGTTCGAGATATTAAACAATCGAGCATCAACGCATGTAGCCTATAGCTGTCACAAAATACGATTCGCAGCATGCTCCAACGCCTCACAGACCAATTCAAGTTTTAGATATTCGATCTATTCCCAATATTTATGATATTGATCCGTTAGTGTCAAAAAGTGACATATATATTTCTTTTTTTTATATAATTGTAACAATTTTTATTTAATTTACATTCAAAAAAGTATGGCACATTTTACACTTATAATAGGTTCGCCAAACTTGCGTTTAAAGGCGAAATGATGCACTCATTTTGAACGTTAGTACCTTAATCTAAATTTAATGATTAACTTATACTACTAAGGTTAATACATACTTTTATATCACATTAACACAGTTTAAGCTGTATATATACAATATTTACCTATATTACCTATTTAGTCATGCGTTGTACCCAACGCGTCATGCGTTGTTTATTTCATTCAAACATAATTAAATCATACAAAAAGGTAATCCGCCACATGCTTCGTCAAAACACAAACGTAATCCGCACAAGCCTCGTCCTGACCTTATTCTACATTAAAACTAATACAAAACATAATTTCTGCAACAAGCTTCGTCAAAAACAACCATAAACTAATGCCCATCCCCACCCTGCACCAAGCCTGGCCCGAAAGTTCCCATTATGCTTGCAACATTCCCACGCTATATGGCGATGGACATATTTTTATATATGGATCATGGAGACTATATAAAGGAGCCAAATCTCTATGTATGAAAACTGTCCATCAAAAAACAGTAATTAGGCGGCGCCACCATACACCGAAATACTACCAAAAACAACCTACGTAATTTGGTCGGGTTATTTGTTGCCTTATATGGTTCATGTTATACTCATGTCCCAGAGCCTAACTAGCGCCACCGGAGAGATTAGGAACTATTATTTAAAGCTGAAAGCGGTCACTTTTGCAACAATTCTGCCATAAGAGATTGGCATCCTTTCTATACCATCCATAATATGTATATTTCATCAACCAAAAACGTCACTTTTGACACTGACAGATCAGTATCATATCGGAAACAGATCAAATAACTATAATTCGAAAAACCAGTTAGTCACTTAAAAAACCAATCTTACGTCTCCTACCTTAAGTCTAAATTTACATGTAGCCGCTCGTTTCGCGAAGCGACCGACCGGCTGCAAGCAAACGAACTGGAACACTAATTATTACGTCAATTTCCTAATTCACTTTTAGGCTTCACTTAGCGCGTTATAATAATCAAAACATCGTATGTTTATACAAAATGTATACGGAATAAGACTTTTCGTACTTTAGAATGGTGAAACCGCGTTATAAATCAGAGCTTTAATTAAAGGATCTCGATTCGATACCCTTTTAATTTCAGTTTGAATCTCAGTATCGACGTTCCGAGTCATTTGAATCTTTGCAAAACGGCTCCAATCTGGATGTGATTAATAGAAGTGTTCTAGATTCGATTGTTATTGCAAATGGAACTCTAGTACTTAGGAGTTAAGGTTTATTGAATTGAATTTAAACCTACAGAGGTTCTCAGAGACATAGATTTACTGAAAAATGTCGGGCGTAGTGTACAGATGTAGTGTATAATTGTTTTCCCATCGTATTTTCTCGGGAACATTCTTATTTGTCATGCTACTTCTGTCAACCTCAGTACTTATTGTACTGAGCCTGACTGAAATAGCATAATAAGTTCGTTCGTTTCCGTGAAAATACGATGGAAAACAATTATGCACTACATCTGATTCTGTAATCTACTTTATGCACTTTACAGTACAGTTATTGACCTTTAACTTTATTTAAATCCTCGTGTCGATTTAAAACACTCCCTTCGGTCGTGTTATAATTGTTGCGAAACCTTTTCGCACGTGTATTATACAACGTGGCCCTTTATATTTTCGGTATACTTACGCATGTATAGTCCTAGTTACCGCACTAGGACAGTATATTAGCACCATATGTACTCTAAAATATATTTAAAGGGGGCAATGGAGAGGGCCTCGGGGGATATATAGTTATCCTGACAAAATATTCAAGCAGTAAAAAACTCCTTATTCATTAGTCCATATACGCACATATCCATATACGCACACTAATAACACAAATACGCATAGTTATAAATATAGAGCTGTACCTAAGAAGGGTACATTATGATAGTAGCGACCGACCCCAACCGTCCCGGGACCAGACTAAAAATCAGCGCGGAGCCCTCTGGCACCGCACATGCTGAGATTGGGACCCTTGGCCTCATCATAGATTTAACTTATAGTTATAGTTATTATGTTAATTTGATATTTAAGTTTAAGTTTAGTTTATATTGTATTTTTAAGCTATCCTTTCACAAATTGTAGATTTTTTTTCCTAAGGTGTGGCAATAGTTTTTTTTATTTTATTTTATTTATAGTCAAAAAGCTAAAGCTTTTTTATAACTATAGTTCTGTTGTTTCTTTAAAATAATTACGCATTGTTATATTATATTATTACATATGGCCACGTTTTCGATCCAATGAAAATATTTTCTTCCCCCATTTTCTGAAACCGAACAGCCGAAAACTGTCCTCACGTGTCGATTCCAAGAAGACCCCCTTAATCCCCTCTACCATGGCAACAAATACCTCTTAAACTTTCGGGGGACATTACAATATTTCCGTGCGAGCGATTATTATGAACGACGGCTACATTTTGCTCCCGCCCGCAGCCCCTGAACCATTTCGTTAATGGTTACTTAAATTGTCTGAATTGTGAGAGGAATCGTAATCAGCCGAGGGTTCGTGTAATGTGACGTTTTATGATAACCTCGTATGTAAGTACACATTTCTTGTAAAGCTGATCGATACATTCATGGGTTCTTATAATTATATAGGATTAGAAGTAATTAGTCAGGTGGGGTAAATATATGCCTGACTGAAATAGCATAATAAGTTCGTGCGTTTCCGTTAAAATACGATGGAAAATAATTATGCACTACATCTGTAAGCTACTTTATGACAGTACAGTTATAAGATAAGATAAGATAAGATAAGATAAGATAAGATAAGATAAGATAAGATAAGATAAGATAAGATAAGATAAGATAAGATAAGATAAGATAAGATAAGATAAGATAAGATAAGATAAGATAAGATAAGATAAGATAAGATAAGATAAGATAAGATAAGATAAGATAAGATAAGATAAGATAAGATAAGATAATATTTATTCATTTAAAACTTATGCTAATTGGTTTTATATAATGGTAAATATACACACATTGACCTTTAACTTTATTTAAATCCTCGTGTCGATTTAAAACACGGTAAAAATAAGAATAAGTTATTAACACACAAAAACTTATAAGGGCGAGCAAAGCGAGCCCTATCACTATTACATTATTTATTCATTTATTTTTATTTCATACATGGAAAACCAACAGCTAAAAACATTTCAGTATTCGACAATTTATGCATTCTTGTGGTACACTTTACGGAAAAACTATGGCACTGTTTGGTTTGAGATTTAACATCGTAATCATGGAGACTGTATAAAGGAGCCAAATCTCTATGTATGAAAAGTGTCCATCAAAAAACAGTAATTAGGCGGCGCCACCGAAATGCTACCAAAAACAACCTACGTAATTTGGTCGGGTTATTTGTTGCCTTTTATTGTTATTTGTTGTTATATGGTTCATGTCAGGGGTCGGAAACCGGTATTTGCTCCATACAAAAATACCGGTATTATTACGTTCTTTTTCGTTCTTTTGTTTATAATTTCATTTTTAATGGGACGTTTTAATAATGCAAAATTGTTTCCTAAATACAAGATTCAGTCCTACGTAATGAGCATAAAAAAATTCAAAATATTGGGCTATTTCGGGGTTTTTAAAAAAATACCGGTTCCGAGCCCTGGTTCATGTTATACTCATGTCCTAGAGCCTAACTAGCGCCACCGGAGAGATTAGGAACTATTATTTAAAGCTTAACGCGGTCACTTTTACAAGAATTCTGCCATAAGAGATTGCGATCCTTTCTATACCATCCATAATCGTAATTTAAATTCGTGTCTAGATGTCAAATAAATAATTTTAAAAACATATAGACATATAATAAAGAAATAACACTTTGTATTACCACCAACGCCATCTGTTAGAAAATTCTTTGTTTTTCTTAGATGGCGTTAGTAGTAAAAAAAGACAAGGACTAAGTAAAAGCTGTAACAGACAGGCGTACCGGACAGCTGAGCGGCCGTGGTCCGGTCAGTATATTTCTTTCTAGATCTCACTTATATCTGCGTCCTTAAGAGTCCGCAGCAAGCTCGGCTCTCCATACACTCCTAATAGGAAACCAATTAATTATTTTTTTATGAAAGCTATTTCAGTTTATAATTTATGTAGTATTGTTTATACTTGAAATAAATGTCATAATACGCAAGGAAAAGTGACCAAGCTCTCCAGCGGATTCGAACCGGCGGGTATAACCTCTAGGCTTCCCGGCCACGGCGGCATCCGTCCCCATTCAATTTATCGAGTATAATATATATGCAATCTTTAAAAGACTAGGTGTCTTTGACCAAGATGGTGCTGCCATCTGATCAACTTAGGGAATAATTAGATTTTTTCCCATAAGTTTTATGATATACCTACTTTTTAAATACTCCTAACAATCCCTATGCAACTTATAAAAAATCAAAAGCACCACAGATGTGACCCACAAACCTTTATCAAAACATCCTGAATAAAAACTCACCGCAAACGCCATTATTTTCCATAATCGCATCCCTTTATTTACCAACTCTTTATTTATGCTAAAATAATGCGTTTTTAAACAGAAAGGGCGTGTTTGTATACTTTGTATGACAACGTTCTCTCCCGAGTCCCGTTACATGTGTGTAAGCCTTTTAAGCCTTTAATACTACAGAACTGTGTACTCTTTTACAGGTGTAATTTGCTGAAAACTTGCCATATTATTATGGGAGAGAAATATATTTTGCCAAATTTTTATGTTCTACCACTGAGATGAAATAGACCACGCAGAACATCTTTTTGTCCGCTTGTTTCGCAGCTTAGTATCTTATAGTTTTAAATCTCAAATTTAATTATTTCCTCGACAGCCAAAACTTTCGCTAAGCAAACACCTTCCGGCAATTTCCCCCAAACACGTGTTTGTTAACAAACAAATACATCTACCAGCTTGAGCAGCTGAACTGAGGGACCTCCCCGCGCCTCACCAACTGACGCACCGTAAAGGGGAAATGAGGCATAATTTACGGGTCTAAATTTAATGGTCGCTTGTTTTATGGCCGAATCTAATATTCCATTAAAGTGAACTGGTTTTCATCAACGACCAAGATGTAGTGATACTTTTGGACTTGTAATGAGTAGGGAGGTGTAGGTCTGGAGCGTTGGTTAACAACCAACAGCATAGTGACAGGAAAAAACCTCATATACCGACAAATCTGTAGAAATAGTAATGATGATTGAATGATTATAATGATGAATTGTACAATTATAAAATAAGTAATGCCGCATAAATCCCTATCCCATTAAATTAAGATTTATACAGGATTTATATAATTTATTACAATGAAATTTTGCAATGTATTCTGAAGTTATGTTACATCAAGTCTAGTATTATTTGTAAATAGTCACCATTAGTATTAAGACTATATTGCCATGCCCTAACAGGTACCGACTTTATAATGTTTCAATACCATCCTATGTAAAATGAACATGGACGCAATAAAGGTATATGAATATGAATATGAATAGTACATTTTTGCAGAGGCCGGGAGAGGGCAATTCGTGGATGAGTTTCGATTTTGTCAGACGACGCGAAGCGAAGCGACATTGTTATTCCTGCCGAGGCATATATAGTGCTTTTCTCCAAATTTGCGAGTAAATAAGGTAAAATAATCATTATTTAAGCATCAGGCATCACTCAAATCGAACCTTCACATCAAAAACGTCAAAAACAATCACGTACCAAACATAACTTTTTTTAAAGTTTACAATCTTGTTACAAATGCCAATTTTATTAAAATACCGTATTTATTTGTAAAACATTAATGAAAATACCAAAAGTACAAATAATTCTTCAATAATTTAAATAAATAAGAATGTTTTTAGTATTTAATATTGATTATTGGATAATTCGAGAACATAATGTACTTTAGTTTCTGAACGAATCGCGCTAAGGGGTTTAAAAAAACTAAGTTATTTAAGGGACTTCGAAAAACGCCTTGCGTTATCCTTTTTTACACGCTCTATTGGCTGTATACATTGATTTCTTAGTCTAAACATGTCTTTAAAAGGTAAAAAACAATACAATAATCATGGAGACTATATAAATGAGCCAAATCTCTATGTATGAAAAGTGACCATCAAAAAACAGTAATTAGGCGGCGCCACCATACACCGAAATACTACCAAAAACAACCTACGTAATTTGGTCGTGTTATTTGTTGGTTCATGTTATACTCATGTCCCAGAGCCTAACTAGCGCCACCGGAGAGATTAGGAACTATTATTTAAAGCTGAAAGTGGTCACTTCTGCAACAATTCTGCCATAAGAGATTGGCATCCTTTCTATACCATCCATACTATGTATGAAAAGTGTCCATGTGTGTGTGTGTGTGTGTCAGTGTCCAAAGTGAACAGTAATTAGGCGGCGCCACCATACACCGAAATACTACCAAAAACAACCTACGTAATTTGGTCGGGTTATTTGTTGCCTTATATGGTTCATGTTATACTTATGTCCCAGAACCTAACTAGCGCCACCGGAGAGATTAGGAACTATTACTTAAAGCTGAAAGTGGTCACTTTTGCAACAATTCTGCCATAAGTGATTGGCATCCTTTCTATACCATCCATAACAATAAAGATAAGATAAAGATAAAAGATAAAAATCAATTTATTCAAGTAGGATCTGTTGGATCACTTTTGCATCGTCAAAAATCTACATATTATCTTACACGAAATTAATACTAAACTAGAAATAAAGCATGCATGCGGATAAAGTGCGATTACCTAATGGTAGTTACATAAAAATTATACATACCTACTTGTTGGCTGAATCAGCATTTTGCATCGTCAAAAACAAAATTATAAGCACAATAATCAAATTCTAACAATAATAGGTATATAATAAATTTACAATAATTTCCAAAACAGACAAAAACGAAGTTTTAGGTAGTTACATTAAACAGTTATTTAAAGGTCTAATTTATACAAAAATAATTAATTATTAAGCTTCATGCAGTCGTTCAGTGATTCAATTTAGGCCAAGCAGTTTTATCGTTAAGATAGTCTTCGACACTGTAGTATCCTTTTTTCATTAAGGAGGTTTTTAAATATTGTTTTAAAGCTTTCATTGACAAATTAAACACCTATTTGGGCAATTTGTTATAGAATAATATACATTGTCCCGGAAAAGATTTATAAATTTTACGCACACGAAACTTGTGCATTGCAATTTTATGATTGTGTTTAGTACTATTCATTTTCTTAAAGGATTTGCTTAAGAGCATAGACAATACACTCGTAAATATATTGAGATGCTGCTGTTAAGATGTTTATTTCTTTGAATCGATCTCTTAATGACTAATAACTTCTCGTCCGCTAATTTAAAACTGTCCAGTTTTTATTTTTGTTTATTTGATCTTCCCGTACTCATTTTGACACAATAAGGCGAACATTTCCAAGCATATTGGAGAAAAATTCTATAATAATATATAGGTACCTACCTATTCATAAAAGTACAACGGAACACAATTTCGTGGAATGCTCTTTAGACTCATAATAATAAGACGTGAGTTGCAACTCTTATTCGTGATATAAAATAGATTTCATGAAGCATGTGGCTATGGCATATAAAGCGAGCTGGCGCCTTTGACATTCGTTTCATAGTAAACATCGTCGGCATTGTTTTGAATCTAATAATAATTCTGAGTATCGTTATATTTATATTCTATATTATATTATATTATATTATATGTTATATTCAAAGTTCAGTTTCAAAAAGAGTTAGTTGCAAAAAGTTTTATAGTTTCTTTGACATTGTCGTTGGAAATAAAAAATACTAGTTTTTTTCTGTTACCTTAATTTATTATTATTTTTTTATATTTTTTTAGATTTATTATTTAATGCTAAAATTGAGCATGTCAATACAAAAAGTAATAATATAACAGAATAACAAAACAATTGAAGTGTTTGAATGCTTAGATAATAAAAAAACCGGGCATGTGCGAGTCGGACTCGCGCACGAAGGGTTCCGTACCGTACGGAAAAAAACAGCAAAAAAATCACATTTATTTTGTTGTATGGGAGCCCCATTTAAATATTTATTTTAGTCTGTTTTTAGTATTTGTTGTTATAGCGGCAACAGAAATACATCATCTGTGAAAATTTCAACTGTCTAGCTATCACGGTTCATGAGATACAGCCTGGTGACAGACGGACAGACGGACAGCGGAGTCTTAGTAATAGGGTCCCGTTTTTACCCTTTGGGTACGGAACCCTAAAAATGAGTTTTAATGCACCTCACATTTTTCTGATAAATTGTTTCGAGTTTGAAATCGATTCGGGTTATTTGGAAGTCTATAAAAATATAAGTAATTTCAAATATGTATTCGAAAATACTTTGGCCGCCACCAGTAATTGTGAATATCCAATTAGATTTTAGGGTTCCGTACCTCAAGAGGAAAAAAAACGGAAACGTCTGTCAGTCTGTCTATCCGTCTGTCACAACCTATTTTCTCCGAAACTACTTGACCAATTTAGTTGAAATTTGGTACACATATGTAAGTTTGTGACCCAAAGACGGCCATGTAAAGTAAATAGTGAATTTTAAACACGGGGGCCACTTTTGGGGTGTAAATGAGAAAATTAATAAAATAAGTTTTTCAAACTATATCATGTTACATATCCAATGAAAGAGCGTATTGTGAGAATCTCCATTTTTTTTATTGTTGGGATATTTTTGGGATAAACAGTTTAGGAGTTATTCAATAAAATAGGCAAAAAATTCATTCCTCTTTTATCTCCGAAACTACTGGGTATAAAAATAAAAACAATCAGAAAATAGTATTTTACCTATAAATGACAGGAAAATCTATTAAAAACGTGCAGTCGAGCGCGAGTCGGACTTAATAACTTAGTTTTTGATATCCTACGGCCTTTTTAAAGACATTTACTCACGTTCCACACAAAAAAATACATTGTTAAAATTTTGTAATGTACGGGCCCTTTGGAACGCGAGTCCGACTCGCACTTGTATATGGTAGTAGTCACTTACGGACCACTGATATAATTAAACTTTTGGTTAAAAAGAGCAAGATGAGAAAAATACTGGTTATGCCAGTGTGAGGTCCAGCAAAGTGGCTCTAAGTATGTTACTGCACTATCATACTTAAAATTAAATGTGAAAAGTCAAATATTAATAGAAGTGTTTGAATGAACATGAGAACAGTGTAAATTTGTAAATTTCAAAACAATGTTACTATTTTAGAAAACTTTAAAGCATATTACCACCTCAGCTAACCATACTTCTGCTGACTTACCTGAAAAAAATAAGAAACATGGTTTAGTAAATCGAATTCGTACTTACGAATAAAATTATGCCAAGCCACAATGAAAAATATAAAATATTTCGTATCTTCAGCTTGGAAGTTACACAATTTATTTGTTAGAATATTTCATACAAAAAAATATACTGTGTGTTTTGAATATCTTTAAATGACTATTCTTAAAGTTATACCTATACAATATGAAAAATGCACAAATACTTACAAAGATTAATATTTACAAATGAAGAGTATTATTTACAAAAGAGCATCTTAATATCACACCATTTTGCATTTCCACAGAATAACAAAATTAATTCTCCCAAAAAACCTCACCCTCAATAAAGCCAGAAGTCTTAGAGGGACATATTCATTCACCTCAATAGACTTATTTTTTCATCAAAAGGAAACCTTCAAAATGATCCATTATAATTAGTTCGTAACATGAATGCGTTGAATTGAAATAGACGAGTCATCCTAAACCAAGTTATATTCGCGATGTTTTCGTGTCCGTTTTCCAAAACCAGACACGGCACTTGAGCAAATTATAGGTAATTTGACAGTAATTTGGCAGTGCATCTCGCACTAAAATAGGTGTATTAATATGATAATACCTATAAACGAGATACTTCGCGAAAAGGATTGCCATTTTATAAGGTTAAGTTCGGATTCAGACTCCAGCAGCAGTAAGTATTGCAGCACGACATTACTGCATTACGATTTCTTCTTCTTCTTTTCATTTGCCTTATCCCACATTAGGTGGGGTCGGCTCTCCTTATCCTTCGGCGCCAAGACGATCTGTCTTGAGTTGTCGGGTTGGGTAGTTGGGCTTTTTCCAATAGTTTGGCCATACTCGTCCACCACGTCAGAGGGGGCCTTCCTCTACCTGTTTTGCCTTCTGGCAGAGCTAGAGCTTTTTGCATACTGCATTACATACTGCATTACGATTTATGGCCGCTAATATCAAAATCGATGTTGCTGCCCGGAAAATTGACATTTGCGGCAGCAATTCTGTCGGCACGTCGCGCCGTGCAATACACCAGCCAGTAAAGCTGTTGCAGTCTGAATACGAACGTCACCTTTAGAGACCACGTCGGGTAATTGACCATAAAAATATGCAGCCCGCAGTCTGAATCTGTTGGTTCATGGATCCTCGACTCTTTCCCGCTATCTACGTTTGGAATAGCCGACGAAAGCCGACGAAGTAGCTCGTCACGGTGAGATGATTTTTTTTCGGCAACCCATTTACCACTCTGTCTATAATGATTTAGAGTTTATTTTAGACTGAAGCTCAGTGGCAGGATATTTAGATGTTTTAATTAAATTAAGAGCGAACAGCCTTTCGCGGCACAATTTGAGTGAGATCTGAACAGTGGCCAGCAATTTATAAAAATCCATGGCCTAAACACAAAGTTTAGCGATTTATTACCAACATAACAGCTATATTTTTGCGCATATTCCAAAAGTCTCGAATTCTGTACATACTCGTTTTATTTATCATCGTCAGTTACATCTACTTTAAAGAGTCCAATAATGGTAGGATGAGTAATTAATGCCGATTGAATTAACTGCGAAATTGAAGCTTTAACGGAAATACCAATTTATCCTTTAATTTTAGCTTTCCAATTCCATTTGAAGCGATTCATGCTGCGCGGGATTTAAATTTTGTATTTAATAATTCCTGGAGGCGGGTTTCACGATAAAACATCATTGTCAATATTATTATAATTAGTAATAATGTAATATGTCATATGTCATTATGTAATTAGTAATAATTAGTTGTATTTCACTAATTCCCATGTTTTTTAACGAGTTGAGAGTAATGTTTGTCATTGCACTCGAATGTCGAAAGTTTTGAATTTTTCCTTGATAATGATTTATTTAATCTTTATTGCACAAAAGAAAAACTTATCATACTGTGGGCTGGTGGACTTAATTCCAAAAGCATTTTCTACCAGTCAACCTTAAGGCAGAGAGATTGTGGGCGGTGCTACTGCTACTATACTATTAACAAAATATAAAACGCAAATCTACATTTAAATTTAACATACATATGCAAGACCATCAAAATATACACACTACATATGTGGTATTTTCTATAAAAAGGGACCTTATTGTCGATGGCGCTTACGCCATTATAAACGATGCTCCGATACAATGCCGCGCGACGCTGTGCGGCGTAAGCGCCATCGACAATAAGGTCCCTTTTCATAGAAAATTCCCCATATCATATAAATACATATACCTAATAAATATAATATAATATATAAATTATTAAACTAAAACTAGGAATATTTCCTTAGAAATGTTTCCGCTTTTATTTACCAATGATATCCATATGAGCATCGCGCACACCGTGGTCTCTTTACCAACAAGTTGGTCATGCGTTAGTTTTATTTGAAGGATGTATCATAAATATTAGAAATAAAGGAAAAATGTGAAAAGTATCTGCCTCGGGCGAGATTCAAACTCGCTGTACGAGATACGGCCACCCGTCTCCCGACTAAGCTACCGAGACTCGATTGCAGCAAATGTCCAATCATTGTTACACACCAAGGGCCTGATCCATTATAATCCGTACGTTGGTGTTGATCGTCCAAATTGGAATGATCGTTCGCCGTTTAGAGCGCAGCGTCAATGCAAACGCTTACCTAACGTAAACAAATCCAAACGCTCATCAAAACCATTATAAGATCTCTTCTAAACAACATAGTTCTTACGGGTCAAGAGTTAAACTGGATAGCCTGAGTATTCGACTAGGTAAGCAATTGAAATAGAGGCAGCTCTCAATGCGGGCCAGAAGACGTCCTTTGACAAAGCAATTGGGAAAATTAAGCTGGTGAAGGTTAGCAGAGCAGAGCTATTGGAGAGGTTTTGTAAGCTGGGGGCGATTCGAGTTCTAAAGGGGCCCACTGGCTATCAGTCCGCCGGACAATATCGGCCTGTCAGTTATTTGGAACTGTCAAATTTTTGTTTTAACTGATAGGCCGATATCGTCCGGCGGACTGATAGTCAGTGGGCCCCTTTAGCTCGATTTTTTGAAAGGCATTGGTGTGGGATCAATACTTAAAGTTGATAGTTTTTGACTCGTTGTTAGATAAAGTTTTAAACTCGCAATAATTATGTGGGTTTGCGGAAACGGATGTAATGTTTTCGAATCGAGTTAAAAGTGGAAACTACATTTTTTAGTCAATGACATCTACCATTATGTAAGTGACGTCCTGTCATATCTACTTGTGTATTGTGTATACTTGTACACTGTTGTACAATAATACTGTTGTTATGTCGTATTAACTCTCAAACCATTTTTAAATATAATACCGTTAAATAAGTTTGTAATAAGTTATCATGTGTGTTTATTGAAAATAAAAGACAATCTCTTATGACATTTATAACTTTTAAAAACATGCTAAATTTTTCACATGCTCAATCAAATTATTTGTTGCGTTTAATTTTTTGTAAAATGCATTCAACAAAACACTCAGCTCAAAAGTTATCAAACGTTCACTGAGCACTGGTTTAGTAATAGCCTATTTATTTTGCCTTTGACCTGTATTCCCTCTAGAATACTCGTACGGTCAACCTCATTTTACGTCCGTATTACATGAGAAAATCCCTCTCAAACTGTACGGCCATTAAGGTAAAACCAAAATGCTCCAAAATCTGCCGTTGACAGCAAAATGCCGATATTGCCAAAACTGTCCAACCACAGTCGGATCGACGTTCTCATCCATCATAGTGCATTGTCCACGAGTAACACCAATCGCTTCGAGCAAGTCAGTCTCAGTTTAACCATTATAAAGCGCTCTCAGATTACATGTCAAAAGTAGGGATATCGAAGTCACGCTACAATGGTTAGCTCGAGAATAGACCATGCACAGGGATTTCATATTCACAAAATATTTTCCAGGTGCAATGCTGTTCCTACTATAACTTTAACTTGAAACTTTGATATGGAATAATTGCGATACAAGCTGTGACATTCACTGGTGCGTATGTGGTATTGTCGTTAAGCTTTGTGCCCTGCCATATTTGACTTGTGTGTTATCGTAGGATCAGAAATAATACCTTTGCCAAACTAGTGTCAGAGTTCTGTTTATCAGCAATTAGATAATGTCCGTTTTCGGCTGGTCAAAAATACCAATAATTTGATTAATTCAATTTTATTTTAAATAAAATTTGTGCACTTTCATTTCAATATATAGATTGCTGCTTTTAAAACACTAAATTCTGCTTGTGACTTCGTCTGCGTTTGTTTTTTATAAAACGTCGTTTTTTTTCAGGGATCTCAAACCTATATTCATAACAAATTTCATCTAATATAGTTTAGCCGTTTAAGTGTAAATAGGTAACAAAACAGACAGTTACTTTCGCATTTATAATATTATCTAGGGAACCTAGGGACCTAGGGATTAAATCAATAATTTATTAACAAATGGATAGAATGGATGTGGAGGAAGCGAGGGGAGGCCTTTGCCCAGCAGTGGGACACTAAATTGGGCTAGTAAAAAAAAAAAATGGATAGAATAGGATTGCGTGTAGTAGTAGGTCAGTGTCTTAACCTTCTCGTACCTTTTATCAAAACGAATAATTTCACCCGCAAGGAAAATAATATAAAAGATAGGATGTTTTTATACAAAAGACCAGAAATTTACGGTTTCACTCAAGATTAAACACAATAATTTCGTCTGGCACGAGAGATACCAAATAACTTACGCAACCACAAACGGAGAAATCAAACCACGCCCAACGAGTAGAAAATACTACCCCGATTAACCGACATTCCCTTTTGTCTCCTCTTTAATATCCTAAAGTGGACGTGGGCAATTTTACAAAAAGCCTAAAAAAGGAAAATCCCTGATAATTTGCGGGGACCACTCTGCGATAAATGAAATGAAAATTTTTATGGAGAACAAAAAACGGACGGAAAATTACTCTCAAGAATGGGAACCTATTAATTTTATTGTGTTAATATTACAATTGTTTCTAAAATAGTGTAAAGCTAAGCTCGTTTGGGCGAAAGTACTTTTCTAATGCTCTGCAGGTTTTCGTTTGGAATTATGTTGACTATCTTACAAATGATTTTATAACTTAATTATATTGTGACCAAACTATTTAAACGGATTATAAAGCGTATAACTCATTTTAGATACATCCCGACGTCTCGAATCCTTTACAACATTCGTGGTCAACGGAACACTGAGAAAACATGGAATTATTAATATATCTGTCAAAATTTTAATGTGCAAAACTACCCACATACTATTTAAACGGTTATTTAAACTATTTAAATAATAAACAAATCTAGAAATTTTAAGGCTAGTTACAGATGCAAAATAAGCTCATAAAGCTATAGAGCTACATAATATATCCTTATACTATTGTATACCTTATAAATAATACTTATTGTAATATTAAACATGCACATCAACCTATTGGTAAAAATAAAGTATAGGTACTAAGGGGGACTGACTATCAGTCCGCCGGACGATATCGAATATCGAATTTGACAGTTCCGAACAACTGACAGGCCGATATCGTCCGGCGGATTGATAGTCAGTGGGCCCCTTAACACCTGCAACAATTAAACATACAAATCATCGAAACTTTTCATGCCTACAGCTTCAAAAACAATAATAGTCAGGCAATACTTTTATAGGCATAGTACATGTTCTAAGTTATATTTCTTTTGGCAGTAATATTTTTGTTTGTGACAGGTGTCGGTGAAAGCGACACGATGTCAACCGCTATACCGTGATGCCTATCCGTATGATAAATATTGTACAGCCCGACACCTCTTTACCTCAACGCCCTTCGCACACCTACCTTTTAACATAAACATCAAAACTCTCTTACGATCAAATGATGTCACCTTAAGCGCGCTCCCGCGAGAAATGTAATAAAAGCTTTAATATTAATGACGGCACACCCGTGTCTTTGGAGCTATGCAAATTTAAAGTTAAAAACTACCCTAAAAATAAATTGGATTTTCCGTCGTCTGTGATGCAAAACCGGGCTCAAACGTTGTACTAATAGACTGTTTTTTTTGTATTTTTTTACAGTAATTACTATGCCTAGGACTGGACAAAAGGTCGGATTTGCATTTAAATTTGAGCCGGACGCGGCAATTTCGAGCCCTCGCCGGCTATAAAGCGTATATGACATAACACGCATGAGATTCATAGGCAGGAGCCTCTTCGTGCAGTTTAGAGAACGTTCAAGTAGATTGCAAACTAAATATGTATAAAATTAGAACAGGACTAGCAATTTAAGGAGCATGCGGATGATTGGCTTTTTATTTTGCAGGACTTTCAGCAGCGGCGGAGCCGGCAGACTTCATCGGCGATGGCGGGATAACTTTGGACACCTTTTTGAGAGACTGCCCAAAATTGGCACAAAACCGAGACGAGAGGAAATAGAGGGGGAGGCCTCCGCCCAACATCGGGAAACAGTAGGCTCTTAATAAATAATAAAAAATTCAACCCCCTACTTTCTTGGACACATTTTTCTATTGACTAAAATCTTGGTAATTTTTATTACAAATAGAAAATTTAGAATAAAATATTACTAGGAATAAATGTACTAATTTCCTAAGTCATCTAAAATCGCTTCATCTATTTTTCTCTATTTTCTAATAAATTATGGTTGACGTGCTTTTGTTACGAATAACAAGCACATAAATTATTCTATATTCTATAATATCCATTAAATTAGTTATTAGTTATAAGTAATAACCATTATCACTAATGACCCGATCTACGAATAATAAAGTTATTTATCAGAGTTCGCCCAATTCAGATTACAATGATTTGGGCAGAGTCCAAAGATAATATCTAACAGAAAATGACGTAGGTACAGCTTTTAGAGATTAAACATTACATTTTCTTGAACAAAATTTGAACAGGAATATCAGATAACGGTGCAGTCGCATCAAAAGGAGCGGATCAGAGTACGCGTCAAAAGTATCTACATACCTTCCTCTAATAGCTTAACAAAAAGAGATAGGTACGTCTCTGTATGTAAAACAATTAAATTATGGCAAAAACTTTTCAACGCGATCTGTAGACATGTCTCTTATTTGAAAAAGTATTCTAGGGTGGCAGATACTTTTTTTTGGTGCGTGGTTTTATTTTAAAACCGATTTCAATTGCGTGTTTATGTATTTATGATGAAGTAAAAAAGCATAATGATTACGATCATCTTTATTATTGGCTCCGAACCTAACATATAAGGTATTCGTTGGAGTCTAGTCAATTTTATGGCTGTTGATTTACGCAGCTGCGCAGCTGCGCAGCTGCGCAGCTATGCTATTTTCCATAGCGTTGACTATTAGACGCCGGCGCTCAAAAGACGCTAAGTGTGGAGTGGCCCTTTGACAGCAGTTAGAGAGTATCATTATAAGACAGTAATTCAATCAACGTCATCATCATATCAACCAGAGGACGTCCACTGCTGGACATAGGCCTCCACCAAAGAGTGCCACAATGACCGGTCTTGCGACACCCGCATCCAGCGGACTCCCGCGACCTTTACCAGCTCATCAGTCCACCTTGTGGGGGTCTACCCACGCTGCGCCTTCCGGTACGTCTGCGCCACTCGAGAACCTTTCTGCCCCAATCACCATCTGTTCTACGTGCAAATGTGCCCCGCCCACTGTCACTTAAGGTTAGCGATTCGGAGGGCTACATCGGTTACTTTGGTTTTGCTGCGGATAGCAGCAATACAATAGTTATTTGTAAAAAAAATAAGGTTACCTCAAACAATCTACCTTTTTTTTTAAGTTCGTATCAAAATCCCAAAACCAAAAACCAAATGAAATTAATGCAACAGAATTGGCGCCAGTGTCAGCTGCGTAGCCTACAATTTCACGCGGCAGTGGCCGTGCAATCCATTTTGAATAAGCAACGGAGCAACTTTCCCCCATTTGCATATTTTCATCATATTCGCCGTCTGTGGTCTGTAAACAAGTTACAGTAATGATTTTATTATATTTACATAAGTGTCCCATGTGTATTTTTACGGGCATTTTTGGTACGTTGATGTTTAGGGGTTTACTAGACTTACATTGACCGGGATATAGACCGTGATTACCTATCCCGGTCAATGTAAGTCTAGTGAAACTAACCGTGAATCATTCAAAACTCCAGTTTAGGGGTTTACTCGTAATTGTGCTTTTGAATGTGGGATGTTAAAGTATAAAAACCGGCCAATAGCATGTCGGGCCATGCTTAGTGTAGTGTTCCGTAGCTGTCATAATAGGCTTAACTGGAGCTCTAGCTAATACCGTGAAGGGAGTAAAAGCATGAAAAATCAAATGAATACGAATGATTTGGAAGAAAAAAAAGTAATGATGAAATTATTCCAAACTTGAAACATGAGTTGATCCATCATAAAAATAGTCTTAATACATCCAAGATTAGGTATGTATTAAGACTATGTAATGTTTAGCATTCCTTTTTAACTATTAAATTATTTTCCTGGTACCCTAAAACAAAGTCTCCTAAAACCTTACTCCAAAACTTGCCAAATCGTTTTTTAAAACATCAACCAGCAGCGATCTATAAAGGCATGTCTGCACCAAACGCCGAAAAACCGTATCGGAGAAGTGCCAAGGCAGTGTGCGGTGTGTTTTATCGCCAGATCGCGCGGTTATAACACTGCTGGCTACTGAAAGGATTAAGTACTGTAAAGTGAGATTAAGACTAGAAACGTATTTGAGAGAGTTTGAAAATTTAATATATTAAGCCGGGTCACTCACGTTTATAAAGTCAATGATTGCTCGACATGTGTCGCTCCATGACGAGGAGCATTTTCAAAGAGCGGTCGCGTTTCATAAACGCGAGTGACCGGTTATTAAAACGGGTCACTCACGTTTATAAAGTCGATGAAATTAATATATTCGTATTTAATATGAATCGTTTTGTTATTGAAATATATAAAAAAATGGTTAGTAGAGGTAATGATTAATGAATAATTAACGTTAGTTTGGATTTTATTATTTTATCACCACTGGATACCTTTTATTTCTATAAAAAAATATTCTGGGTTCTACTGTTAATGACTATTCCCCGGGATTTTGGGTGCGGGGATGTATACATTAGCCAAAAAATAGCTAAAAACTGTAAAAACGTTCATTTGGATTTGATTTGTTTTGATTTTGTTTTACAGTTAGTATTTTCATTGCGTTAGTGTGGTGAAAATTTTTGTGTTTCACTCGTCGGCAAAACGTTCAAGATTTCACTTTTCGAACCACCTACACTCGTGGTTGTATTTTGAAATCTTTCGCTTGCTCGGTTATCAATATTATGACAAGCGGTCAAACAACAACTTTGCCCCCTTGTAATAAAAATAACTATTTTCTTTAAGGCGTCAAAGTAACCATAATTCCACATGGTTCCACAGTAAAGAATGGCTAACGCCGCACGTAACACAGGATTTATGTGTCTAACCTGCAGTCTGCGACCACATTATGTCTAAAAGTACCGTTCGAATTCAGACTACAGAATGCTGCAAAACGAATTTTTCTGCCCGGTTTTTGACATTAGCGACAGAATTGCAGTCGGCAGCAATGTTGCGCCGCAATGCTATTCTATTGCGCAGGAAACATCGAAAAGGTTATATTATCACGACATCTAAATTGAATTTGACATTTCTTGCAGTGATATAGTCGATAGTATTGCGACTCGACATTGCTGCCGACTGCATTGCTGCCGCAAGTTTTTGTGTTGTGTGTGTGTTTTGTGTTTTGCGTGTGTGTGTGTTTGTTTTGCTAGTGTAAGTAGTTTTTTTTTCTGATGTGTTTGTAAATTGATATTGTGTGTAATTGCAGCTGCCAAATAAATTATTTATGTATCTATCTATCGATGTGTCTTGTGTTTTGAGGGCAGATAGGAAGCAAGCGGGGTAGAGGAAAACCCAGACGCAGCTATTTAGAACAAGTGAAAGACAAAGTAGGGGTCGTGTCGTATCAAAAAGTCAAAGAGCTGGCACAGGACAGGGAAAGCTGGAAGATACTCCACCGGCAAGAGAATAACTCTTAAGTTAATGATGATGATGAAATCAATGCAAACGGCAGCAAATGCCGCGCCGCAATACTGTTGCAGTAATTTTGATGTGGTCCGATACCAAACAGTATATTTACTGGCTTCTACTAATTGCAGTTGCTACGTGCCAACTGTTCTGGAGATTTCGTTGAAAATGTTGAAAAAGCGCCGGCTCTAATGAAGCCGTTAGATAAATTGGAATGTAGGCTTGAGGGTTAAGTGCCTAGTAATCAGGAGTTACTTAATAGCACACGATTGTTTCGTAGTAGCACCAAAGATAGATATAACTCCGTAATAGATGGATACAGTCTAAGAAAAAAACGTGCCTCGAAAATCAAGAAAATTTGATTCTCGATCAGAGGGCGCTACTAGCTTTGGCCTACTGTCGTATAGATGGCGTTGATGGTTTCGTTTGTTATTTAACAATTTTAACGCATGAAAGAACATGGGTCAAAATCATAAAAATAATTAATGCAAATAAAAAAAATCATTTATCCATATTTAAATACATTTTATCGTATTTTACAAATTTTCATTTTTAGTTTTAAAGTGTGTCGATAGATGGCAGTGAATTTACGGTGGTTACAAAATTTTCTATGACAGTACCGCCCTAGTATAAGTTACTTTATGGTAGCACTAAGGCAATTCTTTAGAATAGGGTTGTTGACACTTGACACATGATGAATTTTATAAGCGTTTCGTCAGTAAAGTGCGGGTGCCAGACTTTAACCATCATTTGTGACTTTTGTATTGCTTTAAGGCAATATGTCCCCAAACAGACATTTGATCCTCCAAACCAACCTGATCGACTAATACTATTAATAAAAATTTGTCCAATACCCTATTATAATCAATACGGATGTTTGGCATAGGGATAAGTGTAACTGGCCTTCTTATTGGGGTCTGTTTACACATTGATTACACATTGATTGCGAGTTCATATACTTGCTACTTGCGTTTAGTGGCAAATATATGAACCCGCAATAAGCACTAATCAATGTGTAAACAGACCCCAATTAGACACTTAGGTGCCCTTGTGCCACACTTACCCGTGTTGACCTTACTAATATATATAAAACTAAAAGAGTCAAACAATTTTTACTATGAGTTAAGGTTATGCGTGTCTGTAAATCCTTTTTTTCTTACTTTTTGTTTATAGACATGTTAAAACCGTCTACTTCTTCAAAGTTGTGTGGTAAAAACAGTTTAATAACGTGACAGAAAAGATGCCGACTTTCCCCCACGTATTTGGCCCAAAAGTTTGCAATTTTATTCTTTATTGTATTGCAGTCATGTTCATAATACATTAGGTGTTATAGTTTGAGGATGGTAGGTACATGTAGGTACAGGTAGGTAGATATTTGTTAGGTACAGTCGCCATCAGATATATCTGAGAGGTCAAGGCTCTCACAAATATCTGAACACGCCTCTATTGTCAAGGCGTTAGAGTGCGTGTTCAGATATTGTGAACACCTCGGGCGCTCCGATATATGATGGCGACTGTACTATAATATTCGCAAGAAAATAATTAAACTAAAAAACCGCCAAGGTACTTTTCGTAAAAAAACAACCTGTATAACCTGAAACTTATAATCTTAAACTTGTCTAAAAAGATACGAGATTCTTTATTTAGGTATGTTATTATTATTATTATTATTTTTTATACCACGTCGGTGGCAATCAAGCATACGGCCCGCCTGATGGTAAGCAGTTACCGTAGCCTATGAACGCCTGCAACACCAGAGATATTACACGCGCGTTGCCGACCCTTTAAAAACCTGTACACTCCTTTTTTGAAGAACCCCATACTGTAGCCCCTCGGGAAAACCTCGGCAGGGAGCTCATTCCACAGCCGAAGCGTACGCGGGAGGAAATTCCTCTTAAACCGCACAGTACGCGACCATTTAGGTGCTAGGGTGTGATGGATGTTAGAAGAGACAAAATACAAAAGAAAACCGTAGGAAGTGATTTGATTTAACACTGCAGTTTAACATGTCCCTTAGGGGTGGTTTTAGAAAGATGAAATGTTTCCCTATTCATTACAACCCCATCTGACGAACGCCCTACAAAACTTTTTTCATTCTCAAATATCGTAATCGGGGCACGTTCGCACCGATCGGTGCAGTCGATTTGTCTGTTTTAATTTTTCAATAGCTCAGCCGAGAAAGACGATACTGTCAAACATATTGATGTCGGACATTTTTTTTGTTGTATGTAATATTTAAAGGGGTATTATGGTTTATTTTTATAGTGATTTTTTAGTTTCAACATAGAGTAACTTATACTAGAGCGGTACTGACATAGTAAATTTTGTAATCCCAGTAAATTCACTGTCATCTGTCGACACACTTTAAAACTAAAAATAAATATTTATAAAAATACGATAAAATGTATTTAAATATGGATAAATGATTTTTTTTATTTGCATTAATTATTTTTATGATTTTGACCCATGTTCTTTCACTGATATGCGTTAAAATTGTTAAATAACAAACGAAACCGTCAACGCCTATACGACAGTAGGCCAAAGCTAGTAGTGCCCTCTGAACGAGAATCAAATTTTCTTGATTTTCTATGCATGTTTTTTCCTTAGACTGTATCCATCTATAACTGAGTTATATCTATCTTTGGTTTCAATAAACAACTTGTCTAGTTAGAGTGAATCCTTGTAACATAAAGGTCAACTTTCCTCTGATTCTACTGGGGTTGCAGCAAGTCGTATTATTAGACGGCCCGTACTCTTATTTGCCTTCGTCATGGTTTTCAAAAATATCAAATAGCTAGGTTATTATATCTTTAAATTATGTCACATATAACTTAATTTTAAAGGTAAACTAATTTATTTTGTTTTTATTTTTAAAATAAAACTAATAACCTATGATTAAGTAATAGGTTACTTAATCATAGGTTTTTATTATGAATGGTGCCAAAGATATACAATGCGATTGCAATTTGCAATTGATATATTGCAATTTAAAGTGTAGGCAATAATGACTAGAATTCAGATTCACATAACTCGTGTTCCTACTTGTCTCAATATTAGAAATTACTAAAATTGACGGCCCGACTCGAACAATGCTCAGAAGATGTCACAGCGATACAATACACCTATATATCTCTGTAACATCTTATAAGTATTGTTCGAATCGGGGGTAGTCGAGAATCGGTTGAATTATTTAAATTTCCCTAAAAGTAAAACTGTCCTGTAACCTTTAGTTTTTATAACACGGTAAACACTCGACGGAACCTTAAAATTGGAAAGCCGATAAAATAACAAAATGAAGTGAAAGAGTAAAAAGCAACGTTTGAGGAAAAATTGTAAGCGATAAAGGAGACAAAATGTGACGTCCACTCTTTGTTGGCCGCCATTTTTGATGTGACCACGCTTCCGGGGCTCAGTAAATTAAAAAAGGGAGCAATTACCGTGAAAGAATGTAATAGACGAGATGAATGACATCGCATTTGTTTCCTGAAAGGTAAATATAAATTATGAAGGTGTATTTTTATTGAAAAATGCATAAAAAAATATAGTAAGTATTCCGAAACAGAGAGGAAATGCTGCAATGTTTATTTTAAGATTCATTATTCACTTGCCCGGCTTGTCCCATTCACTCGTGGTCGGCGCCGCATGTTTTTTTCTTCCATACCTCTGTCGCCCGTCATCTTATCATTCACTTGCGTTCGTTTCATATCGTCTCTCACACAGTCCATCCACCTTTTCCTCAGTTTTCCTCTCCTCGTACCTCCCTCCACATTCCCTCTTAATGCCTTTCTCGTCACATGACTTTCATCCCTCCTCCTCCTCTTTATTTATTTTAAGATTTGGTTTATTTAATTTTAAATTTAGTTTTTAAGTTTTGTAGGTTAGTTATTTAATTGTTTATTAAAATTATTTTGGTTTCATAAGTAACAGTTAGGTTATATGAAAGTTAAAAGTATAAATTACTTATTTACTTGCATCATTAGCAATTATAATTACCCTATTACTCCACTGTCCATCTGTCTGTCTATCACCAGTGTGTATCTCATGAACTGTGACAGTTGAAATTTTCACAGATGATGTATTTCTGTTGCCGCTATAACAACAAATACTAAAAAGTACGGAACCCTCGACGGACAAGTCCGACTCGCACTTGGCCGTTTTTTTACTATGTATTTAGAATATAATTATTTTAACGCATAGATACAGGGGAATTAAATAAGAAGCATGTCTTTACCTTAACTACACTCAACACCATCGAAAAATGTCTTTACCTTAACTACACTCAACACCATCGAAAACGAGTAACTATGTACAGAATTTCCACAATACTCGTTTTCATTGCTTACTACTGTAAAAGATTAACGACATTTTTCAATTGTCTTAATTTACTTTAAACCAAACATTAACGTTAAGAGCAAAATTTAATGTGCCGTAAAAAGGCCGTGAAGCGACGTGGTCACCCTGGCGCGTCACTCGTAAACGTCTAGTTGCACCTTATTTGGTACAAAAGCCAGGAGTGTACGAAACCTGTATGCTGTTAGGGCGTTTTATTTTTCACTGATGAGAGTATTTTGCTGAGTTTATAAAAGTAACGTTTCCTGGCCTGCGTTAGCGACATAACCCTTCCTTATGTTGTGCCAATGTTGCCAAAGACCCAACGATTTCCTATCCTAAAATCATTTTTGTCTGTGGACTTCGTGACATGCTTGTTCAGTAAATAGGTTGTAGCATCTCATACCTGGGCCCTAACTCCCAGTCCTTACTCCCACGGGCTGATGCTCTGGATTCTCCAATCGGCTATAATTCCTTAACGCTTTTGCGTTCTCTTTCTGTCTGATTCTCGTCTTCCAAATTACTCCCTGAAACTTTTGATATAAAATGTTTACTTTCTGGCTACCATTTCTAAATTCTCCCTAAACTTCTTCTACCCTAATACGGCCCTGACCCGTCCGGTTACTTACCTTGTTGTTTTTCTAATCATTTCATGTTTTTATTATAATTTCGAAGCTAATCGACCTAACATTCACTATAAATTTTCCATTGACATATTTCTTTCTTTGTTTTGACTTTATCCGTCAAACTAATAATTTACTCTAAATTCTTTAGCATGAAGTTTAGGTCGTATAGTTTTCAAGTAGTTTGTTCTAAATTTTATCTAAAAATTGTTACTGGTGAACAAATATTTTCAAATATTTTGAAAATTAATAATAAGGTAAACAATAATTCTAGAAAATGTTATCGCTAGCTATATAAGCGGCCCAGCGGACATCTGAATTCAGTTTGCTTCTAGTTCCCAATAAAGGAACGTCAGTTGTAAGGGTCCGTGCGGGGCCAAGCCAGGCCCCGCACCATCAAGAAACCCTCGCTCGCGCTCCTTAAAAAGTTACCTGTGTTCCTGGCGAAGTCTGGCGCTCTCTGCACGCGCCCAAGTCCGGTGGTGCTTTGCGGTTGCTCTAGCGGAGCGCCTCGTCTCCTAGGCGCGCGCTATCGGCGCGCCTCGCCTCAACAGGCGCGTGCTGTCACCGCGCCTCGCCCGCTATCGGCGCGACTCGCCTCAACAGGCGCGTGTTGTCACCGCGCCTCGCCTCTTCGAAGAGCGTGCTTATCAGCGCGCCTTACCCAGCGCGCCTTACCGTGCGCGCGCTATCAGCGCGCCTTACCCAGCGAGCCTTACCGTGCGCGTGCTACCAGCGCGCCTTACTGTGCGCGTGCTGCCAGCACGCCTCACCTTTGCGCGTGCTATCTGCGCGCCTTACCTTTGCGCGTGCTATCTGCGCGCCTTACCTTTGCGCGTGCTATCTGCGTGCCTTACCCTTGCGCGTGCTATCTGCGCGCCTTACTGTGTGCGTGCTACCAGCGCGCCTCACCTTGCGCGTGCTATCTGCGCGCCTTACCTTTGCGCGTGCTATCTGCGCGCCTTACCTTTGCGCGTGCTATCTGCGCGCCTTACTGTGCGCGTGCTACCAGCGCGCCTCACCTTGCGCGTGCTATCAGCGCGCCTATCCGTGTGCGTGCTCCTGCCTTGCGCGTGCTACTAGCGCAACTATAAACGTATTTTTATTCTTTTTGTAATTTAAACCATCTGTTAGCGTGTCATATTTAGACTATAGCCGATAAATAAAGAACCTACCCCTGTTATATCTATCCTTTCCTTTCTACCTCCTCACTCCCAGCTCCGTTACTCACTCCTCCAATATACGTGGAGGAGGGAGTAACGTGACAGTTTTGGCGCCCAACTTTTAAATTTACCGGCTTTCTTAATCCACTAAATTCTAAATTATAGACAGCATCCTTGTCTTTAAATCTTAAATAACTTTTTGGCCTTTTTCTGTTTAATTTTCTATTTCCTTAGTCAATATGGCACGTTTTTTTAGATTATCTTATTATAGCAATCAGACTAGATAGCTACTTTTTTATCACTTTTATTTCTAATGATGTACTTTTTATAGGTCTTTAACTTTATAATAATTGTACTTCTTTTACTCTGCAGCTCAGCCCGTCCTCCTCCTCCCCTTTGTCCTTCTTCAAGCTCGTTTTCATTCTTCATTAACTGCCATTTTCCATTTCTTTCATTTTGTGTGAGTGTGTCATCTGTAGATATTTCTTCATATTCTCGGGTGGCTTAATAAGCCAGGTGCCCTTCTTTTTCTTTTCTTCACCCTGCAGAGCGGTAGTCCAACTCTGAAGAAAAAAATAAGCCTTATGGTCAAACACTACTTTTTTTTACTCTACTGTGGTAGGTCTACCCCTACCACAACCTAAGTAGGCTCTACCCCTACTCTCTATTCTCGTCGGCTCTAAACCGACTAGAACTTGTACATAAACTTATCTTCGCGGAGCGGCTGACTACTCCCTTAAAATAAGCCTTAGGTCCTTCATTATCACGTTACTCCCTCCTCCACGTATATTGGAGGAGTGAGTAACGGAGCTGGGAGTGAGGAGGTAGAAAGGAAAGGATAGATATAACAGGGGTAGGTTCTTTATTTATCGGCTATAGTCTAAATATGACACGCTAACAGATGGTTTAAATTACAAAAAGAATAAAAATACGTTTATAGTTGCGCTAGTAGCACGCGCAAGGCAGGAGCACGCACACGGATAGGCGCGCTGATAGCACGCGCAAGGTGAGGCGCGCTGGTAGCACGCGCACAGTAAGGCGCGCAGATAGCACGCGCAAAGGTAAGGCGCGCAGATAGCACGCGCAAAGGTAAGGCGCGCAGATAGCACGCGCAAGGTGAGGCGCGCTGGTAGCACGCACACAGTAAGGCGCGCAGATAGCACGCGCAAGGGTAAGGCACGCAGATAGCACGCGCAAAGGTAAGGCGCGCAGATAGCACGCGCAAAGGTAAGGCGCGCAGATAGCACGCGCAAAGGTGAGGCGTGCTGGCAGCACGCGCACAGTAAGGCGCGCTGGTAGCACGCGCACGGTAAGGCTCGCTGGGTAAGGCGCGCTGATAGCGCGCGCACGGTAAGGCGCGCTGGGTAAGGCGCGCTGATAAGCACGCTCTTCGAAGAGGCGAGGCGCGGTGACAACACGCGCCTGTTGAGGCGAGTCGCGCCGATAGCGGGCGAGGCGCGGTGACAGCACGCGCCTGTTGAGGCGAGGCGCGCCGATAGCGCTGGCGCGCTGGTAGCCAGAAAGTAAACATTTTATATCAAAAGTTTCAGGGAGTAATTTGGAAGACGAGAATCAGACAGAAAGAGAACGCAAAAGCGTTAAGGAATTATAGCCGATTGGAGAATCCAGAGCATCAGCCCGTGGGAGTAAGGACTGGGAGTTAGGGCCCAGGTATGAGATGCTACAAGGTAAACTGTTTGTGAAAGGTATTTGACCTACATATCTAGTCAAATTACCAGATAAGATACACCAGCATTACTGCAGTATTATTGCAGCGCGACATTATGGAAATTGCTGCCGAAAAAAATCAAAAAACGGGCAGCAACATCGATTTTGACATTTGCGTCAGCAATGCAACCGGGAGTGATCAGATGTCGTGTTGCAATATTGCAGCATTAACGCTGATGCAATCTGAATCCAAACGGTACTTACCAGAGGGCGGAATTGCTCATGGCAAAAATCAAACCTTAATAGAGTTGGAACGTTGAATTTTATCGACTTTTTCAGCTATCGATAAGTTCAGTCACCTTATATATTTCTGACTAACATTAACCTCTTTGATTAGCTAGTTGACCATTTGACCTTTTAATTAGATTAAAAGTAAATTGCATGGCAGTTAACTGTCATTTCTGCCACTAGTCTTTTTGCAACTAATTCACGTTTGTAAAAAATGGTTAATCTAAAAAGAAAAACAATTAACAAATAGATAAAGAAGTATCCTTGTCTTACTTACAACGAAAACAACTCAACAATATACTGCTCTAAATGTAAGGTGCACTTAAAGCAACTAAAAAAATATTGCGTTGAAACTCACATAACGAGTAAAACACATTCACCTGAGTTTAAAGGGGTAAAGAATGATAATAGTTTTTATCTAGATTTGATAATATTTCTCGTTTGTTGCACATGGAAAAAAAAACACATTTCCGGAATTTTTTAAGGTGACTGAACTTATCGATAGCTGAAAAATTCGATAAAATTCAACGTTCCAACTCTATTAACGTTGGATTTTTGCCATGAGCAATTCCGCCCTCTGGTACTTACATATAACTTCTGTACCAAAGATAGATATAACTCCGTAATAGATGGATACAGTCTAAGGAAAAAACGTGCCTCGAAAATCAAGAAAATTTGATTCTCGTTCAGAGGGCGGGTTCTGCACTAAGTCTACTTTGTAGTGGTGTCACAAACTACTGTAACTACCTACTACTCACTATATTTTGTTACGTTCTACCTCTACACATACCTACACAATCAATTAAACAGCAATATAAACGAAACAAAAGGCGTTCTTTAAATGCACACATCAAAGTGCCTTTAATCAAATCTGAAGACCCTGCACTGACAATTGACAGAAATCGCTACCTCATTTAGGTTTTATGTCCTTAATTTGCTTCAGTTACCAGAAAGCCAATTCTGTTTAAACAATTTGGTTTTGATATTGTTTTGACACGACATTGAGTTATGTCATCAGGTATCTCACGCGCTTCAATTCGTATATTAATTCACGTTGTTTATGTATATATAGCTAACTGTGGACTGTATAATGAGATGAGATGATAAAAACACGTTTTATAAATTACTACTTTTAATAAAATACTAAACAAGAAAATAAGGCACAAGTCACAATATTTATCGGTGACAAAGCAGACTGACTATTATTTGTACTTGACATAGAACAAGAATGAAGAGTAATAAGATTTTACAAAATAACATGTACGAAAGAGGTCGCATGCCAGTCAGTCGCCAACAATATTAATAAGAGTAATGGACCCATAATACTGCCCTGCAGGAATCCGACGTTATTTGCTTTTGGACAAGAGTGTACAAGAACTAACTCTTCGTTTTGATACCTATTACTGACAAAGCGTTCAATTAACTGTTTCGTTGTTTTCCGCAAACCATATAGGTATGTCGCATTTTTTCAGCAATGAGATGAGGGACTAAATCAAACACTTTACTGAGGTCAAAAAAGATGTTTCTTATCTATATTCAGTGTTACCTCTTTAATTAAATTAAACGCTGCCTATATGATGAAAACCAAATCAAATTATTAAAACGGATTCGGCTTCCAGAACGGGGAAAAAAGAACTTTCAGTTTCCTTTGTCGCTCCGGCCCAGTGAATTTGAGTTTTCTTAAGGGTGCTACTGAGCTGTGTTTTTTATGACGCCTTTAAAAATGCTTAGCGCCGAGCATTGTGGGGAATGACGGATAAAGTTATTTGTTTCTCGAAGTGACAATGTAGCGTTGCGGGAATGTAAAGAGACAATCATATACACAAATATATAAAATCTCTATATTATTCGTTCCCATTTTCTGTGCCTAAGAACTTTTTAGGTATTATTAAAACACAACAAGCAAACACCTTTTCAAGCTAAAGTGGCAATCAAAAACGGGATTTACTCTATGTATCTTTATTTTTCTGTGTACCCGAAAATTTAACACACGTGTTGCATATCCCATCTTCAGCTCGTTTTTTAAACAATGATAACAAAATACACCAAACACACAAAATGATTCATTAATCTGTGTTCTTGCATCAAAATCAATGTGTTTCATCATCATCATCATCATCATCATGTCAGCCGATAGACGTCCACTGCTGGACATAGGCCTCCCCTAAGGCTCGCTACTCAGACCGATCCTGTGCCGCTCGCAACCACCGAATTCCCGCGACCTTCACCAGGTCGTCGCTCCATCTCGTTGGAGGCCTACCGGCAGTTCGTCTTCCGGTACGCGGACGCCACTCCAGAAACTTCCGGCCCCACCGGCCATCAGTTCCGCGAGCAATGTGCCCCGCCCACTGCCACTTAAGGTTTGCAACTCTGCGAGCTATGTCGGTGACCCTACTTCTACTGCGGAATGTGTTTAACATTTCAGTGTTATTTTAAATACCTAAGTTCATCCTAGTCTATTAAGTACAAAAATATCTTTAAAATAATGTTCTGCGGTTCACGAACCATTTCATTAGAAAGGTTCTCCTTTTCACTACATATAGAAAACCGCACACTCACATATAATTACGAAAGATATTAACAAGAACAAGTAGCTTGAATGATACTAGTGCGGTTACCACGTAGACGTTAACCACCTTAGCTTGCGGGAGTGACTAGAAAATTATAAAGACTAGTCATTTCTGTACAACTTTGCGTCTTTCGTTATTATTGTACACTAGCGACCCGCCCCGGCTTCGCACGGGTAGTTCAAGTAATTTACACAAAACCTTTACAAATTATTCATTCATATTAATATTCATATATTTATTCATAATAGTTCGTATTACATGTCACAATATTATAAGTTATTTACAAAATATGATTTGTATTGTAGCTAATTAAATTAAATTTTACATAATAATATAAAAATTAAAATAAATTAGATCTATGTTTAGGAACTTATTTCGTACTCCATAAACTCATACATATAAACCTTCCTCTTGAATCACTCTATCTATTTAAAAAAACCGTATCAAAATCCGTTTTTTTTAAGTTTTAAAGATCTAAGCATACATAGGGATAGACGGACGGACAGACAGCGGAAAGCGAATTTGTTTTATACTTTGTAGTCGACACATTATCGACAAGATTTCCATGTTATCACTTAGTGCCACTTGCTCCAACCCACTAACCCGGGGTCAACTGGGTAACCGTTAACCGGTTAACCCATGGTAACTCCAGGTTTAACCGGTTAACCCCGGGTTAGTGGGATGAAGGTGCAAGCGGCGCTTAGATGGTTAGCAGTCCTCAACTATGCATTTCTCCAGAAACTTCCTTTCAGCGCCAACTGTTTTTCAGGCCGCGCCACTATAAGATTTACTATACTAAGACTATAAAAAAAACAAGTTATTCCAACCTAGTTCTTCCAGCGAAGTACAATTTTAATATGAAAGTGCCTATTGCGGCTTTTTTAATCAAGACACAGTAACAACTATGTATACTCAGTCTTTACGATTCACTAGTCTCTACAATCGGCTGTGAAACAATTACTCTGGCGCACCGCCGGTTCTCGAGCGCTGCCAAATTGCGAGATTTGAACACTTTTGAACACTCGAGATTGAACGCTCGACTCGAGAAGCGCTCTCTAGTGGATGTTATCTTATGTAATAGTTGAGGCTAAGACTGATAAAAGCTTTTTGCGGGACAGCGTTGGCTTTTGAGGTAAAATAGTTGGCTGTTATGAAGTTAAATTGTTGACCAGCTTTGAGGTAAATCTGTTAACCGTTTTTGACGAATTGTTGGCGCCTTCTGTACGATGAATTTTATCGATGAACACCGGTAGCATGCAGGAAAAAATGTCACGTTGTGGACAGATCTCCATGGTAACGTTGTGGACAGATCTCGATGGTAACGTTGTGGACATATCTCCATGGTAACGTTACGGCTTTTTCATCAATGTTTTCTTATGACGTGATCACGCAAAATTATCGTCCGTAAACAGACTTTACAGACAATCATTTTTTCAGTCGAGTAGCAGTACTGAGAGTTCCGCTACATGACGCTAGATGTAGACTACGAAAATAATAAAATAATAGTATTTTTGATGACAAAACCGATGTATGGAGTGAGCACTATATGTCTTCTTATTTCTCTTTGGTCTATATTATATTCCGTCGCTGCATATACCACCATGAAAAAAATGTTATTATTAGCAGATTCCAATAAACCTTGCCCTGAATCAGCAAATGCTTGTACCTATAAATTGAGCGATAACAGACTCTCTCTTAACGGCATAAGAATTTCTACATCTCCCTTATTAACCTGGCGTGCAAACCCGATTGATGTAGTAGGTCTATACCTTGTCACTGCGTAATCCTATGGGAGCTCTTTCCTCCCCCACTTGCCTACCGCAGTTAAGCAATCACCGGTATACGTAGATCTTTGATTCCAAATACTCTTTATTGATCTCGAGGTCAGCTTATTTTGGTTTATCATGGTATTTTGCCTGTAAGCGATAGAAATAGGCACTGACAGATTTACTCATTCGATAAAGACGTAAGTTTATTCATGAAACGTGGCGGTTAAGGCTGTTTGCAGTTAAATAATGTTTCCATTAGTGAACTGCTGATGTATTGAGTTATTTAATTTGTCGTTAGCTGATAACGGGACTTATCGGGCTCTGGGGACACTCTTTTCGGAGATTTTGGGAACTTTGGGAATAGGTTAGATTGATCGGGATTGTAACAGGTGAATTATATATTTAAGCAAATTTGATTCCTTATTTATTTATATTATCAATAATTAATCAGTATTAGTTGATCCTAGCCTACGTTAGTATTTAAATAAATAATAAATATTATAGGACATTATTACACAAATTGACCAAGTCCCACGGTAAGCTCAATAAAGCTTGTGCTGTGGGTACTTAGACAACGATATATATAATATATAAATACTTAAATACATAGAAAACACCCATGACTCAGGAACAAATATCCGTGTTCATCACTGAATAAATGTCCGTACCAGGATTTGAACCCAGGACCATCGGCTTCACAGGCAGGGTCACTACCCACTAGGCCAGACAGGTCGTCGTCGTATTTAATAATAAACATAGATTTTGTCCTTTGACAGTTTCCACATCATAGGACAATCAACCTTATTAGCTATCATGTTATTATATAAGATGCTATTACAGCTCCCACGTAGCCTACTTAAAAGCGAGGTCATTTTCTTGCGCCAGATAGCGTCGAAGCTATCAGTGCGCGCCTCAGCAAACATAGTCGACGCGCTGCAGTATCTTGAATGCCGTGGTATTATTCAAAACTCTTAGCTGTGGTGTATACCTAGGTTATAATGAAAAAGTAACCTTAGCCGCATGTGTCCGGGGCTAGGACGGAAAGCAATGTCTTTAAGTCCCCAAGCCCTCTCGCGCATGAGAGCAGGCCTGTAGGCCAGGTATGTAGGCTGAATTATTGTATTATAATGGTATTTAATATCGTTGCCTAAAGAAGGATAGCAATTATAGCAAACACAAGCCTTAATGAGCTTACTGTGTGGGGCTTAGTCAATTTGTGTCAAATCAAAATGTCCCATAATACTTCTTTATTATTTACTATTAATAGGATGTAACTAACAGAAAGCTCGAACTGTATAAAAATAGCATAAAATTACGCACATAGTAAAACTCAGAATAAACAAAAACACTGAGTACATTAGCTTGTTTAGACGAAAGCCACGGGATCCACGTGTGACACGGAAGAAGGCATAAGGAACTAGATGATTTATCTACACTCGCAGATCTGACATCTTTATGCTCATTCGAGTGTAAGGCGAGGACTAACGTTACTCAACTGCAATAGAAAGTGACGTGGCAACATTAACATATCACAAAAGTACAAAAAGAAAAGCACACAAATGATTTTTGTGCGCTTTTGCTCTAACTAGAATCTTAGCTAGGAATTGAACTTACTTAGAGCGTTTTCACATTGTCCGATCCGATGTCGGATATCAGAAGGAAGTAAAATGTAAGAAATATGTGTTTCTCTGTATTTATTTATGCATTTAATAAATCATTATTACTAAAAAACGATAAATAACGCAAAAAAGGCGGACTTCCCAATGGCACTCTCCTGCAGCTGTTTTTGTTATAGGCGCCTTCCGACATCCGATATCGGAAAGGCGCTTTCGATAAATTCAGCCATGTCGGAGCCCCCCGTCAGCTGTCGGACCGATAATATTTGTTTGTGTGCGTATGTGTAGGTATAATGCTTGTTGGCATAATGATTTTGCGTGCAAATTCATTTATTTTTCTTCCTCGGGACTCAAACTATATCTATGCCAAATTTCATCGAAATCGTTTCAGGTATTTAAGCATGAAGAGGTACACACAGTTATTTTCGTAATTGTTATACATATATTTTCTATAAATTGGTGTTCTGGATAGTAGTTTATATAAAAACGTTTCAATTTTAAAGCTCGTATTATTTACCAATGTGTTTTAAAAACGTTGTTGTAAAACTTTCACTCGAAATTTACTTAAACATACATCAGTGTACAATTCAATCGGAAAACTCGCAAATAAGATTAAAATTTATTCCCGATACTGCGGATAAATTCAGCTTAGAACAAAACGTCTCCCATAATTCACTTCCATCCTTCCATTCCCTCGCTTATACATAACATAGTCATAAAATTTATGGAGCAACTTGAGCCTGAGCCTTTACCACGAGTTCGACGCGGCCATGTTCACTGGCGACAATGTTAACTTATAATATCTCGCTTGCACTGACACTTATGCTGGTGCGAGCGAGATGCAGTGAGAGTGCTTTGTCGCAGTCACTAACGCTTACGACCGCGGTAAACTCATGGTAGGAGTAGCTACTGGCGGCTGAGCGCCGTGCGAGGCCGTTTAATATAAAAATACGACGCGCTTAGGAGTCAGAGGCATTTCAAGGTTCATTATGCGACTGCTGCTTCGGTAGTATTTACCTAAACAAAAGTTAATAATCTTGCTTTATCGTGTTTTAACGTATTACAAACGCAGGAAACCGAAGTTATTTATTAGGTATGTTCTAGATTGAAACTCCAGAGTGGTTAGGTAAATGATTAAAAAATGTATTTATTACTACACAAAATATGTATTTTATAGCATTTATTTAAAAAGATATCTTAATTTTACACGCAACAACAATAATTACAACACTTTAAACTCTCGGGTTTTGTGTCTAACGCGAGATAAAAAAGGTCGGAAAAAAGGTAAAATTATTAAATTTAATCACATTAGACCCGTTAATGAAATTATAGTTAATATATTTTGAAAATGCGCAAGTTCTAAATAAAATGTTTTATACGAATCATAAAACCTATAAAGGGATTAAACGTCTTTTTTCCATTTCACAGCAGCCCTATTTCATACTTACACAAGCTACAGAACAAAAAATGCGTAACATATTTGATAAATTGTGGTTCTTATGACTCAACGTATAGCTAAAGGCGCGTTTACAACGGGCCAGTTGCCACCTAATAACGCAGCGTCTTACGTAAGCAAACAAGGCGCGAACGCGAAGCGAAGCGGCGCGGTGGCGCGGCGCGGCGGGCCCACGGCGTACGCGTTCGCAACGAGATCGCCCACGTAGGAGACTTCTATTAGGTATCAAAGGATTGATTCACCCCGCGCCGCATCGCTTCTCTTCGCGTTCGCGTGTTGTTCGCCTACGTAGTACGTTGCGTAAAGGTGACGTTCGGATGTCAATGTCAGCTGCGTTATTGTTGCGACATTACTGCGGGTGGCGTTTGATGTCGTCGTTGTAAAACTTTTGATAAACCAAGAATATTTCCAATTAATATTCGTAGTCTAATTTCTTTATTTATTTTATTAGTTGTTTTTGTTCGACTTTGGTTTTGGCAAAACATTCAAAAGTTTTGAATTTAACGTGAACATTTAGGGCCGGTTGCACTTCCGTCTGTCACCGTTTTAAGGCTTGGCCAAACACACGGCGCGACGCGCTCTGAACAAGCCCTCATCGCGCGCGCGAACGCGGCGCGGAAGCGGCGCGATGCGGGCGTGACTCGCGCCCGATACAGCACGCAGCATGCGCGCGCGGAGGGTTTTTCTCATTCACGTCCGACTGATGTGACCCAGCGTGCCGCCGCGGGCTAATCATTCTGTTAATTGTAGTTGGTGCAACTGGCCCTTAATAGCGTAACGGTAAACATTTTTAACGTTACGCTTTTAAAAAAAAATATGTTTTTGCATTTGAAGAACCTGTCTTTTACCCTGAGTGCAGGACTTACTGACTATTTATTATTGGGGGTGTTGTGGGTCTAATTTAAAGCAGAGTGATCAAACGTTATCAGGCTAAACATGGCTTCTTAGCTGTATCAGACGTGTTAAAAGATCTCTCTAGATATAAATCGGATATATCAGTGTCAAAAGTGACGTCTATGTTTAAAGAAACTACATATTCAATCCATATCGTATCTAGAGCTAATTTTTGACGTATAAATATTAAAGTTCAAATCAGGCAAGCAGTGTGAACGCGCTCTAAGCAAGGTCGTGTAGGAAGCAATTTTTCACAATTATTGACGCTCCGCGCACGTGAAATATCTTGGGCATTACGACCGACATTGTTGGGTAATACTTCCCAATGTTCGCGTTAATTTAATGATGAACAAATGCCTTCCATGCCTTATGGTGCGACTGTCCGTCTCTCCGAGCATGGAGACTGTATAAAGGAGCCAAATCTCTATGTATGAAAAGTGTCCATCAAAAAACAGTAATTAGGCGGCGCCACCGTACACCGAAATACTACCAAAAACAACCTACGTAATTTGGTCGGGTTATTTGTTGCCTTATATGGTTCATGTTATACTCATGTCCCAGAGCCTAACTAGCGCCACCGGAGAGATTAGGAACTATTATTTAAAGCTTAACGCGGTCACTTTTGCAATAATTCTGCCATAAGAGATTGCGATCCTTTCTATACCATCCATATCTCCGAATCTCCATCTGTCACATCGCTAAATATTTCGAGAACTACTTAAAGTATCGATTTGAAATAGTCATGACATGAACAACGCTAACCCAAATACATCGATAGTATTTTTTTTATTAACTATGGAATATGAGTTGCGGTTTCTTGCGGTTTCAGTCTAATTTCTAACGGTTTTGCGGTAGCCGGAGTGTCCTACGTGGGCGATCTCGTTGCGAACGCGAACGCCGTGGGCTCGCCGCATTCGCGAGTTGTTCGCTTAATTTGGTCATAATTATGCTTTGACAGTTCCAATCTCAAAAAGGATAACAGGAAAAGAGTACCCATAATCATATTGAATAATTTTATTTTGTACAACGCGCAATAGTCTGCCACCCCGACTCGCTCCACTAGGAAGAGCAATGGGAATCGCACCAAGAACCCTGCCTGTTTACACGAGTTACTGCGGATTTTGGTCTTATCGCTTTTTAAACACTTAAGTAGGTACCTATTGTTGTTTGGTTATATAATAAAAACTTTACTTAACACGTGCGAGAGTTTCAGCTTAAGAAAGTTCTGTGACAAAAAGGAAAAATATTATGTTTATTTCTTAGATTTTTCATTAATTATAGCAAAAACTCTTACTACCATTAGGTAATCGGATCGCAGGCCTAGCGCGCTGCGCGACGAGCGATAGTACGCGGTGCGCGGGCATCGTGACCGCTGCTCATGCACTGTTAGTGCTTGAAAGTGGAGACCTGGGCGCGTGAAATTAGGTGAAATAAATCGTAAAATTAGCTTGATACTTGCGTTCACCACACTTTATGTACTATATTAGGGTGGTATGACACTCTTTTCAGTTTATCTCAGTTGCATCTATGTTAATAACCTAACAAGACATAAATTTACAAACATCAATTAAACCAGGGCGCCGGCCTGCTACTTGGTGGTCCACCGTGTCAAAGGATTTAGAACGAGCCCAATTAAATCCACAGACAACCCAGGACAGACGGTCCTGGCGCATGAGAACGAGGAGAGCCGACCCCAAACAATGGGATAAAGGCAAAGACGAAGAAGAAAAAGAATTAAACATAAGTTGTTTTAATATTGTCTTCGGTTACCGCGATAGTTACTCATGAAATAAAACTATGAAAACGGATTATATCGCGTATATTGAATTTATAATACATCCCGACGTTTCGAACTCTTTACAGCGTTCGTGGTCAACGGGTGACTGAGGAAAAATTACAAAATGCAAAAATACCCACATACTAAAATAATGAACAATCATAGACTACAAACTTTAAGGCTGGTTGTACATGCAAAATCGGTTCATAAGGCTAGTTATACACTATAATTATTTTTCAAGTAAAGATATATATATATACGCGATAAAAATAAACTATGCCGGCTCCAACCCTACACCACGGACCCGAGAAGATGAAGATGTAAAGAGTTCGAAACGTCGGGATGTATTATAAATTCAATATACGCGATATAATCCGTTTTCATAGTTTTATTTCATAAGTTGTTTTAGTAAACATTACTCAAACATTAGGCTATTCGGATCTTGTACAAAATTATGTGAGTTGAAACCAAGATCTTTTTTCTTGACATTAATTACGTCTACGTCTTTTCGTGTTCTCCATTCGGTTCACCATCGCGAGAGAACCGGACATCGCATACACACGTCACTTCACCATAAAATAACAAAACAATCAATATCGCATCACACGCACCGAATGTCCCACAAAAGGTACAAGTTCGAGTAAATAACACATCATGGCGTTACAACGATTGTTTGTCACTCCCTACCCTCCTAATGGAACGGAGGCACAATATATTAGTATTATTCAGCCATTTGGCCGTATTTACAAGGAAAACGGGGCGAGATAGGCCGGACGTCAAACTATTTTTTTTATTTATAGCCCCCTTTGCTGTCACTGGTTTATTGCGATGTAATTTCGCGATATTGGACCTCGTTTTTGCTAATTTTTTACTGGAGCATTTCGCCTGGGTCGCTTTCGAACAGGTTCTTATAAAATACTATTTATAGTACCACTAGCTTTTGCCTGCGACTTCGTCTGCGCGGACTTAGTAACAGCAGCTAAAGTAAGTATAGCGCCTGGAAAAATTCTCATAGCAATCTAAATTAGAGCATATTATGCACACAAATTAGCATCAGGCACTTCGTTAATTATCTCAATTCCACCCCGCTTTTTACTTTCTTAAGGGATGATTTTCGGGATAAGAACTATCCTATGTCCTTCTCAGGGACTCAACCTATCTCTATGCCAAATTTCATCTAAATCGGTTCAGCGGTTTATGCGTGAAGAGGGAACACACAGACAGACAGACAGATAGACAGACAGACTTTCGCATTTATAATATTAGTATGGATACAAATGTTTTCAATATAGTGGAAATTATAAAATTAAATTAATATCATTACACGAAACCGATGTTTGATCCTAGAATACTCAGATAGTAGTTTATGTAACTGCTTGTACAACTTGTATAGCAAAGTTAGTGTACCAATGTCCCACTAGATGGCGCTGTTCCCTCCGCGCTGTTCTGTACATCGCGGTGTTAAGATTTTTCTTAGATTGTATAAGTATTCTGTCATGTTTTCGTCTACCAACCTCAATAAACCACCTACTTCGGATGAACATAATGAGAGGTATTAAAACACAAGCGTGGGCTTAAGAAACAAGCTGTTTTAATGCCTATTTATCAGCTAATTATGTACAGTTACATTTTTACACTGCTTTAAATATAATTTACCCACAAAAGAGCGTGTTTCGAGTATGTTAAAATACCTAAAGAGTGACGCTGGGTTAAAATGGAAGCAACTTCGTACATAGCGTTATCTGTACGTCGCTAAAACGTGACACGCGCACGTAATACGCCGTAAGTCAATTGTCCCAAAAACTGTTTCCATAGAAGAACGTGATAAGAGACACAAATTTTATATTGACTTGAGACCTTTTGTGATTGGCAGTGTAGTCCAAACAAGTGGCACAAGCTTTAAACAAAGTTTGCCGTTTAAAGTTTAATTTCTTATTCACATGTGATGTTTCAATGGAAGTTACGTTCTCATATCATCAAAATAACATGGTTAAATTACATGAAACTTGTCATAACATTCACGTAACATGTAGGTCTGGTACTAGTTTTCGCTGCTAATTTTTTTATACAAAAACATTTTTTTTTAATAGCCCGTTTAAGTGTCCCACTGCTGGGCAAAGACCTCTCCCCTTGATCTCCACAACTCCCGCTGTTGTGCTTTTTCCGGCTAGTTGCCGATGAAGGTGACTAAGTGTAAGGCCCGAGTGGACGCTCGAGTTGGGCGTGCGGCGGGACGGGGCGTACGGCGTGCATTTTAAACAAATGCAAACGTACAGGAGCGGCCTTAGTGCACGCTGCTCACATCACTTGTGAGCCCGACGCCACGCTGCACGCCCCGCCGAACGCTCCGCTTCGAGCGTCCACTCAGGCCTTACACTAAGTCGTCCCGCCATCTCCGTCTGGGCCTGCCACGTCCGCGCTTCTTTTGCGGCATCCACTTGGTGGCTATACTAGCCCACCTATCCGGATGCATGCGGCAGACGTGACCCGCCCAGTCCCACTTCAGCCTAGCGGTCTTCTCCCCCACGTCAGCTATGCCTGTTTTGGAGCGCAATGTAGTGTTTCAAAAAACAATAACAAAAAACAATAACAATATAATTTGTATTACAATTTGTCAAATTATTTCATTGTATGCTGGCGGCTAGGTTAGTGAGACCAGTGGCGGATTTGCAATCGTTGCCGCCCTAGGCCCTAGGCCATAGTATGTTAGAAGACATATTAACCACTATTTTTTTTTATACCAACGCTGATGCGCACGGCTCCATCACGCGACGGTGGCATGTCCTGAGCTTGCCACAGACACGACTGGCTAAAACTAGAAAATGCCTTAACTTACTCGGTCCAAAGATTTATAATAAAGATCCCTCCGGCAATAAAGCAGGCCCCGAGTTTGTTACGCTTCATTAGTATTAGTAAATTAGTCAAAAATCGATTTGAAGTAAACTTGAGGCTCATGCGCTAGTGATTAAGCGAAATTTGAATAGTAAAAAGGAGGTTTAAATTTAGGTGCCTCTAATTGGCCACGATACAAGTTATGTGGAGCGCTCCTATTGGTGCTTTTAAAAAAGCCTCCGCATACTAACCGAGCCCGACGGCTGCGTTTAGCTACTGCATTATACAAATAAAAGGTTGCGTTCGCAACAGATTCATTGTACTCCATTGATGAATTCTTTTTGTAAATAAGTATATATTTAGATAGCCAAAATTGCAATAGTTATTTAATGTATAATATCTATTGTAATGTGTAATTGTATACCTACTATACCTACTGACGTAAGATGTAAATTTTATGAATAAATAACTGAAATTGAAATTGAAAATGCCCCAGGCCCTGTAATAACTACTAGCTGCCCCTTTGTCAGCACCCATCACATAGACTGCCGCCTTGCTGCCGCCCGTAATGTCTTGCCGCCCTAGGCCCTGGCCTATTGGACCTTAGGGCAAATCCGCCACTGAGTGAGACTTTTATGTGAAGCCGTCATACAATAAATCACCCCAGCTTAGTGAAGCGATTCAACGGGATGACTTATAACAGGAAATATAGCACTTATCTACATATACATATATCCCATATTTTTACACATACATCCAACCAGATACACAGATCCCGCTAGCATCGTATTAGACGGCTTATTTAAGTTGAAACGTCGGTTGAATCGTCAGAGAGGGGGGATCAAGTTGTGATGGTTAGTTTTTGAGATACAACCAACAACTGAGAGCTGAGGTTATTCCAGTTTTTTGAGCGCAAGCAAGTTGTACGCTCATGCCTTGGGTAAAAAAAAGGTAAAAAAATGGTTAGTTTTTGAGATACAACCAACAACTGAGAGCTGAGGTTATTCCGGTTTTTTGAGCGCAAGCGAGTTGTACGCTCATGCCTTGGGTAAGCTATACGCCAATATAAATATGCCGATTTTAACTATAAAACTCCCGTGAGACTCAAACATATTAGATTATTTTAAACCGGGTCACTCACGTATTATTAAGTCGAATAGCTCGACATGTTTCGGTTTCGGTGAAGACGGTCCTCGTAAATTGGACCGAAACATGTCGAGCTATTCGACTTAATAATACGTGAGTGACCCGGTTTAAAATAATCTAATAAATATGCCGATGCCCGTAGAGTTGAACGTGAAGAACAAAAACGGTAATTTATCTCTGTCACTCTTCCATATAAGTGCGACAGAGCAACATTAGCGTTTCATTAGCTACACGGCGCAAACTATTGGAATCTTGGTTAGGCCCCCAGGTGTAGGTATCTCAGACGTAAGACATCAGTATGTCTAACATCAGTTTAGTGTTGATTTTAGAGTTTCAAACCGCGGCAATTTTTTTAAATTATTGGCACATTTTATAGACCGGAGTGGTTGATACTACGACAAACTAGGAAATGACGAAACGATATATGCAAATACGAATGAAGGGACCATCATAGACTAGCCACGTTCTAGTGAAAGGGAGATGTTTTGGGTCTTCCATCACGGCGGAGGTCATCTGTGGCTTGTTTGAATACATTTGCTAGTATTGGTGTTTATTTGAGCTTGGAAGTAATTTGAACGCTTAGGACTCAGGGAAGTAAAATACGCTCCGAGCTAATTCGCTTAATGCTGAGACTGAACGCAGCGGCGTTAAGCGTAAAAAACTTATGTATGACAATCTTAAACCGATGGCCACGGAAAAACGCTCCGAGAGTTTGACGCTGATAGCGTCGAATGTAGATAGAGAAGATAGCGCAGAATATTACATTTAAATACTGTAGCCGGCTAACTAGAGCGGTAAAAAATTAAAACTAGGGTCTTATAGTAAAACTATATAATAGTAATTATTAAATATTGTTTTACTTTGACAATATTTTATGTAATACAAATAATAAGTATGTTTTAGAAGGTAAGGTAAGGTACAATATTATACAACAAATATAAATTCCTATTTGTTCGAACTAACATTCGATACGATCTTTCAATCTTCGTCATATTTACGCAAATAAACAAAACCAATACCCGCAAATGTATTCAAACATCCCGCACATTGACCTCCGTGATGAGATACCCAATACATCTCCCTTTCATTAGAACGCGACCAGTCTATGGTTGTCCCTTCATCCATATCGAACGCTTAACGAGCCCTAGACATTATGTATTAACATGGCAAACCTGCATAGTGCAGCCACCGCGCGCACTGGTCGGTTGTAAAAAAAAACTAAGCCATTCGCCCGTCTTTTGTTTTTTCTCATAAATTTTTTCTTGGAATTTTGTTGAAAAGTACCATACCTCTGCTTTTATTTATTTTAATGTGACTCGATGCTTATGATTTGTGTTAAAAGTTATTACGAGGGCTGCGTCTAATACAGTCCTTTCTTTTGGTTTAAAACTGAAGACGCATGATTGAAGCTACTTATTTTCTGGATATTTCGTACCTGAAGTTTTTATCTGCTTGCGCCTGGTGAGCCCGCGTAGCCCGCAGTAGCACCCGCTGCCGGAATTCATCGTTCGGCTCGACGAAAATTGGATTTCGTAAACGTTAAAGCCAGTGACGATATTTTATTGGTTTAGATTCGCGTACTGACAGAAATTAGTTTAATTTATTGCACATATTTTTATATAATTAGTTTATGATCTGATTTTTGGAAAATTACTTCATTTTAAAAGAAATCACAAACAAATGATTACTTTTATGATAAGTATATTGTAAGTGTAATAAGCAGAGGGCGGAATTGCTCATGGCAAAAATCAAACGTTAATAGAGTTGGAACGTTGAATTTTATAGACTTTTTCAGCTATCGATAAGTTCAGTCACCTGCCCGCGCAGCATGGTTTCCCCTATCACTAAGTCCGTCACTTTCGCACTCACATACTTGTTAGAACGTGACAGGCATGGTGATAGGGTAGGGTGGTCTAAGACTGCGCACTTAAGGTTTGAGACGTGATAAAATAAAAACAAACGGTATAATTAAAGTCAACTTTTGTTATTTTCTTCCCGAATAACAAGACAACATAATTTTAAACTCTATTAGTAAATGAGATCAACCAATCTTGATATATTAGAGCATAATTGGAAAACGAGAAATGCGCATTCTTACACTACCCGCGTTGTAAGAATGCGCAGCAGGATGTGTAAGATTGCGCGGGTGGTGTAAGAATGCGCGATACCTAAGGAAACGCGGTAGCATATCCAGCCAAGTTTAATTATTTACATAAGTCACAAGCAAAGGCGGCAGCACCCGTGTGCGCTGTGTATTGATCATGCCACCATTCATTACAAGCGATACACGTGATCCAGTCTTCAGTAATTGGATCTTTATAGATTTCGCCACATCACGGGCATGCCCAAGAGGGTCAACATCATTTACAACAACATAGCTTGTATAAATTGTAGATTGCTCTTTGGCTTCAGCAAAATTAGCCTCGTGTTTTCTCGTTCGGTTACAGAACTAGCCAAGAAATCAGCTTCAGTGAATACCTCAGGATTACAAGGTGATATTCCTAAAGGTTTAAAACTTTCAGCAGCGCATGCGGGGTTTGCAGCTTTGGGATAAGCTGGAGTGAAGATTTTAAACATTTGGAATATTTATAGTTTTTCCTGGGTTATTTCTGAGCCATTTTTCACATTCGTGTGGAAATGGATGTGTAAGACTGCGCGCGCATTTTTATACATTCGTACCATGCGCATTCTTACACATTCCTCCATTTTCACTAAAACATACTGGTAACGCCACCTATGCAAAATGACGTGAACTAGCGACGGCCGTTCAAACGCGCCATCGCATACGCGATCCAAATTCAAGATCTCATATTTTAATTTACCTAGGTCTTATTAGTGACAATACATTTAAATTGAAGAAAAATAAGATCAAAATGTGATAAAAACTTCAAACTTAACCTAGAGTATCTTATTTTCACAGTAAACTAAATTGATTCCGGGAGCAGTAACAGGTGCTATTACACTTCAAAACAGCACTGAAGTTAGCCACGAACTTCACTTTGTATTTAAGTTATGACGTATGCGCATTCTTATCGACCGCGCAGTCTTAGACCACCCTACCTAAGCGTACCGTGCTACGACTCCAGACTTTAACATTAACCTCTTTGATTAGCTAGTTGACCATTTGACCTCTTTGATTAGATTAAAAGTAAATTGCATGGCAGTTAACTGTCATTTCTGCCACCAGTCTTTTTGCAACTAATTCACGTTTTAAAAAAATGGTAAATCCAAAAATAAAAACAATTAACAAATGGAGAAAGAAATATCCTTGTCTTACTTACAACGAAAACAACTCAACAATATACTGTTTTAAATGTAAGGTTCACTTAAAGCACCTAAAAAAAATATTGCGTTGAAACTCACATAACAAGTAAAACACATTCACCTGAGTTTAAAGAGGTAAAGAACGATAATAGTTTTTATCTAGATTTGATAATATTTCTCGTTTGTTGCAAGATTCCATGGAAAAAAATTAATAATCCATTTCTGGAATTTTTTAAGGTGACTGAACTTATCGATAGCTGAAAAGTCGATACAATTCAACGTTCCAATTTTTGCCATGAGCAATTCCACCCTCTGGTAATAAGCTTCAACAAAACAAACTAATTTTATATTTACAAACCTACTAAACGTCAAATGGCGGAAAATGTAAACGTTTTCACGCATGACACGCATATTATCCGTAGTTTTTTTTAAATCAGAGACAAACTAGTTTTGGGTTGTAGGCCAACTGCCGCATCGTTCGATATCAAGAAACATGCATAATGGCCGTAAATTGAGATTTTTGAACGCATCATAGAGGGTTATATTGTATTAAAAGTATTACGTATTATATATCGTACTGTACTTACCTTGTATGCAGATTTAGTAGTGTTTAACCATGGTACCTATATTACCATTTAAACTCTGGTTTCTACAGCCAGTACTTACCTGAAACAAAATAAAATAATGCATATAGTATGTCAAAGGACTGTCTCATTTCAAACATAGACAGAGAGAATCATATTATCTTTGTCTTACACTAGTACTAGCACCTAAAAGAAAGGGATAAGTATAATTTTCCTGGTTGTTACTGACTGACAAATTGGTTTGACCAACTATACATTAGAAAAGCGTGTTTTAAGACTGTCCATTTGGAAAATTTGAGACTGATTTGAATTGAATTTTAAGAAACTTTAAAAAAATTGCTAGATAAGATATGAATCGGATATGTCAATGTCAAGTGACGTTTTTGTTTTAAGAAACGTCACTTTTGACACTGACATCCGATCCATGTCGTATCTTTAGCAAATTTTTGTCGTATCTTAAAGTTCGAATCAAGCCGTAAGTATATTTTGGTTCTGGACTGGGTGCGTAGCCAACGTGCAATCGTTAACGCTCCGTAGCGAACGAAACGCAACTGTCACTGTCGCATTAGTGGGGAAGAGTGAGAGAGAGATGACTACGATACGCTACGGAGCGTTAACGATTGGCACGTTGGCTACGCTCCCTGGAGGATTTATTTGAGATAAAACTATTTTATTATGGTTCTCGTAAAGAACAATACTTACTAATCTAATATCACACTAACTAATGTCAACAGGTCTAGATAGTTATCGAGTTATTAATGGTATTTATAAACAGACCAAAAAACGCATAAGTATTTGGAAAAATATTTCAATCTGTTTTTTAGGGTTCCGTACCCAAAGTGTAAAAACGGGACCCTATTACTAAGACTCCGCTGTCCGTCTGTTCGTCGGTCCGTCTCTCCGTCTGCCCGTCTGTCTGTCTGTCCGTCTGTCCGTCTGTTCGTCTGTCTCTGTCTGTTTGTCTGTCACCAGACTGTATCTCATGACCCGTGATAGCTAGACAGTTGAAATTTTCACAGATGATATATTTCTGTTGCCGCTACAACAACAAATACTAAAAAGTACAAAACCTTCGGTGGGTGAGTCCGACTGACACTTGTCCGGTTTTTTATATAAGTTTTATATACAAACATTCTACTTGCTCTATTTTCTTTGTAGAATTTTTAGCAACGAAAATTAGCACTAAACATAGATATAATATGTTACGTTAATGTTCAAAGTTTCATATAATTTAAACATGTCTATTTAATATGAGAGCGTAACTACGATTGCATGAGAGTGGCTGTTTGGCATTTTAAATCCCTCTACGCTTCGCTATCACTTTGCCACTTGTTATTACCGCTACGAAGCTACGGAACGGTAAATTCGTGCTACGGGTTATGACCCGTAGCACAAATTTGCCGTTCCGTAGCTTCGTAGCGCTTTACCGCGATATTACCGTAACGGTAAATTCGTGCTACGGGTTATGACCCGTAGCACAAATTTGCCGTTCCGTACCTTCGTAGCGCTTTACCGTGATATTACCGTCATACGCAGTGAAAGGGTTAAGCTGCCAACAGCAAATCCTCATAAACCCTTTTCTTCCACTCTCGACTAGGTAAATGCAGTAGGATTTTTTAAATTTTGGTAATTATTTTTTTCTGTCACTATTGCGAATTAGCCTCATGCATGAAGTTTATATTTGAACGAAATAAATGACTTGAAAAAGACTTGGAATATAATAAAAGAGATATGTCATATGAAAAAACCTCAAAGTGAACCGTTTAACCTAATTAAAATTAAATCAGATCCTAAAGACTCGGTCAACTTTATCAACGAATATTTTACCAATATAGGACAAGACCTTGCCGCGAGTATTACTACGCGCCTCATTCACACTCCCTCTAATGTGCCAGATGAACAACCTTGTATAGAGACCCCGGTTAATTCGCTAGTATTGTTGCCTACTGATGAAACTGAAGTACTAAATATAATTATGTCACTAAAAAACAGCTCTTCTACAGGTTGGGATGGTATACCATCTGCACTTCTTAAGCTTTCGACTTCCACAGTTGCTAGACCTATTGCCCACATTTGTAACTTAGCCTTATCTACTGGTGTATTCCCCAAAGCGCTTAAGAAGTCTGTGGTTGTTCCTATCTACAAGGCGGGGGATAAAGACAGTGTCACTAATTATCGACCGATCTCACTACTTCCTGTTGTATCTAAAGTTCTTGAAAAGGTTATAAATAAACGTCTCACACATTTCCTGCAAAGTTTTAACCTACTGTCTAGTAATCAATATGGTTTTCGAAATAATATTTCAACTACAGATGCAATTAATCACGTTGTCGGACATATTGTCAACAAACTCGATTCCAAATCCAAATGCATAGGAGTATTCCTTGATTTAGCCAAGGCCTTCGACACTGTCTCTATCCCAATCCTTCTTGATAAACTACAGAACCTAGGCATAAGAGGAACTCCTCACCAACTCTTCACTGACTATCTTACTGATAGAACTCAAGTTGTTAAAATAGGTGAACATAAAAGTGATGAGACGCTGGTAAAATTCGGAGTACCGCAGGGTAGCGTTCTTGGCCCTACTTTATTTCTAATATATATAGATGGCCTCTGTCGCCTTAAACTAAGAAATGCAGCTATTGTGACCTTTGCTGATGATACTGTACTTATGTTTGATGGACCATCATGGCATGATGTTAAGTACACCGCAGAAAAAGGCCTGTATCACGTTATGAATTGGCTCAATCAAAATTCCCTCTCTCTCAATCTAAGCAAAACAAAATATGTTACGTTTAGCATAAAGAACTCCATGCAACCATCTAACTTCTATATTCAAGGTCACACTTGTCCAGACACTTACGCGGCTCCCTGCAACTGCTACACACTTGAAAGAACTAATGTTGTTAAATATCTTGGTGTAAATATAGATCAAAATCTAAAATGGAACTACCACATTAATACTCTATGTTCTCGAGTAAGAAAACTAATGTATATATTTAAAAACATTAGGCATTTGAGGGATCCTATTGTTGTCAAAAATGTATATTTTGCACTATGCCAGTCCATTATAGCATACGGCATTGAAGCTTGGGGAGGTGCCAAAAAGTCTCACATGATTGCAATAGAACGAGCTCAAAGAGCAGTTATTAAGGTAGCTACATTTAAAAATTTCAGATACTCAACGACCGCTATATATAGAGAATTTAATGTTCTATCGGTAAGACAATTATATATAAAGTCCATCATTCTAAAACAACACAAAAAAGCACCATCTTCAGCAGTTTCTGAGAGAAGGAGAAACCGAATTTTTATCAATCCACCTAGTAGAACTAGCTTTGCCCATGGCTTTGCCTTTTTCCTTGGCCCATTTCTGTACAACAAGATCTCGAAAAATGTTAACTTAACTCAACTAACAGTGAATCGTTGTAAAGCGGCCGTTACATCTTTTTTGAAACTATACGACTACGATGACACTGAAAAACTCCTAAAAATCACTGTCTAAACTAAACTAAATACAATTAATACAAAAAGGTTACCTAACTTACTAAAACCTGGACTTTTAAAGAATTACCCTCCACTTAAAATGAACACGCAATGCTTGATAATCTTGATATCTATTTTTTTTTTTTTCTATATACGTTGTGCTTCCCTCACATATTACATATCCATCATATATCCATATATGCTTCCATACATGCTATGCTTCTCATGATCTTTAGAATCTCACTAGTGATGACAACTACACACACAAACACACACATACAACACACACACACACACACACACACACACACACACACACACATACACACACACACATACACTCACACGCGCGCACATACACAAACACTTATTTCCAATGCTATTTGCTTTGTTTTTTTTTTCTTGTTGCAACCTGTTTTATTTTTTCATTTTCTTGTCATCTTTATACAATATTACATATATATATGTATATATATCTAGTACTGCGCAAATACATGTATACCTACTGCTAGATAAGATTAAATGTGATCCGGGAGAGGTGGTGCTTCCTGCCGTCATACAGTTTTTACTAGTACGGAGGAATCGTTTCCTGCTCTTATGAACAACATGATGTAAATTAAAATTGTACTTAAAGGAAATAAATAAATTGAAATTGAAATTGAAATATGTTTTATTCGGATGTTTGTTACCGTTATATCATGTTACAAATGCATTTCCGTTTTTAAATTACCATTTAATTACTTAAAATTATAAATAAAAAGTACAAAAATTTGCCCGCGAAAAGCTAGTGAGCGAAACGCTCGAAACGCCACGTGACGTCACGCGTTCGACAGATTAGTGTCATTAGTAGCAAACGTCAGTTGGGCCGCCCAACGTGTGACGTCATCACGCTCTGTCGAATTCGCGCCAAAAATGATGAGCATTTCAACCGCTCAAAAATGTTCAACATTTTAAATATTTTTTAATAAAATATTGTTAAGGTTTACAAAAGTATTTTTATCATTTCCGGTGTTCCAACGATATAAATTATGAATCCAAAAATAAAAATAAATTCAAACATCAAGGCATATTCGAGATATAAAATCGCGCCAATCAATAATTTTGATTTTGATTTTTTTTATTATGATTTTGTTTTGTTTGTTTTGATTTTGATTTTGATGTCACAATTGAAGTTTGAATTGGGCTCATTGTTTTGACGTTCGTTTTATATCAATACACAAGTGCTAGCAATGTGCACTAGGGCTATATCTGAAGTCGTTAAATCCTAAATGTGTCTCCTCGGAACTGAAGTTTTGGTAAGGAAACATTTTCTCATAAATAGCAGAATGTAACATTATCCTAGTATAATAAATTAACATGAAACCATGACGTCCCTGAGTAAATCATCAAGCTAAATAAACCTGACCAGAGTGCGCTTGCACTGCGTTTTAAAATCAACTCTATGAATTAGGTAATAATGTTTACTTTGCTCTGAGTGAGGATCCTCGACTCGAAATGGGGCTTTGTTGCAAGTTATAAGCGTGAGCGGTGGAATAGTAGAATAAAATAGAATAAAATAGTTTTTATTCGTAAACACACAGACAATAGACATACATTAAAAGAACATAGTGAAAATAAAGAGTTACGAAATGGCCCCATCTCAGCATGCTGCTGGCTAGCTAGCTGGCTGATGGCTAGTCACTCATTGAGTTTGGCAGCTGTCAAAGGTTTATATAGATGGCGCCAGCATATGTTTCACCTGTCTGTAGATTTGTTCTTTAAGATCTAGCTTAAAGGCTTAATTCAGGCCATAAAAAAAGAATTTGACAATTTGTAGGATTGACAGGTAAAACCTATGCCGGCGTCATTTGTAAAATACTGCGACTGGTCAACCCCATACCCCCATGTTTTGATAGCATAGGTACTAAAACTAGCTGTTAACCTTATTACCTAGGCAAGTTTTCACTACACCAGCTCATAAAGTTACATTTTATCTACAAAAATAATAAATAAACATAAATTAATAAATAAATATTATAGGACATTCTTACACAGATTGACTAAGTCCCACGGTAAATAATAAGTAAGGTAGTGATGGCAAAGTCATTCGATGCCCTCGTAACACTCAAGATACCACTTTTGGAAATTTTAATTTATAATCTTTCGCTAGCTCGGGTGTCAATATTAGCACTAAAAATTAAACAACAACTTTGCTATTAAAATTTTAAAACGGGTCACTCACGTATTATGTATTATTTTGTATTTGTGTTGCTCCGTGAAGAGGATTCTCGTAAATTAGATCGAAACATGTCGAGCTTTTCAACTTAATAATACGTGAGTGACCCGTTTTAAAATAATTTTAATATGTTTGAGTCTCACGGGAGTTTTATAGTTAATACACCTTTGCTCTTTGTAAAACAAGAAACCATTGCATTGAGAAAGAGGACGATTTTGTAAGAAATGTTGAACATTTTTATTAATCCCTACCTGCTCTTTTATTTTATGCCGGGGTTTTATTACTTGAACCACACCGTTAAGCTGACTCGCTGCGGTTCTATAAAATATTAACACTATTTTACTAGCGGACATGAAATTGGGTGGATTGTCCACAGTGGCGCTCAAAATACTATATAGGCTGACCTTAGCCACTGGACAAAATTGTGTAGCTAGAATATTTTTAAAGTTAATTCTATCTATTCTAAAAATATTAGCCCAATTTTCTAGCGGTTATGAAATTACGTGGAAATTACTTCACTTTATAAATAGTACAGTCATTAAAAATAAATCAGACGACAAAAAATAAATATTTTTTTTCAAGCGTCTCGAACGCTTTATTAAGACCACTTAATGCTAAAATTGAAATAAAACAAGTAAGAATTTAAAATGGTCGAAAATGATAGTTGAGTTGAAAACTATTATACTTTTAATTTTACATCTTTTTTTTAATTTAAAATTTATGATACCAGTAGTTTTTATCTCTTGGGGGGATTGCCGTAGTCGCCACGCTTGGCAGGCGGGTTGGCGACCGCAGTTTGATAGAGGTAGTTTTCGGAGGACGCTGCTGCCCATCCACCGGATTTCCTTCCGCGTACCGGAAGACGAACTGCCGGTAGGCCTCCAACGAGATGGAGCGACGACCTGGTGAAGGTCGCGGGAATTCGGTGGTTGCGAGCGGCACAGAATCGGTCGGAGTGGCGAGCCTTGGGGGAGGCCTATGTCCAGCAGTGGACGTCTATCGGCTGACATGATGATACCAGTAGTCCTCAATGGCTTATTTACAAGTCCTCAAAACATTTACAGTGACAACATACAGTTGTTATTACTGATCTTATTTCACATCCCCCTGTATATGGAAGTTCCAGTTAGTTAGACGCTAAAACTATGCCAGAAGTCACAATGAAAGTAGTACACAACGCCATCTACCTCAAAGAACTGCCTAACAACCATAACGAGGCGGTACCTTCAAAGAGAGACGCACGGATTTGCGTAAGTTAATGTATACACAGTTTGACTAGTCTTGAACCGTATTCCAAAGGCATAAGATCTACTTTGGTTAATTAAGTGTTTTACTGTTAGAAGACAAGTGTGATATGCTGATATTTTTCATATTTTTATATTACAAAAAAAAATGTGATAAATTTGTGGGGATATATTTTAATTATGCCTTTTTCGTAAGTTCAGAAAACGAAGTCATAACTTTGAGAATTTGGAAAGATTTGTTTGTATGAATATTAGTGAAGAGCATAGATAGACTAATTCGCATGACTGAACATAGAGAGACATATAGACATATGGTCGCCGACCTCCTGGACGGAGATGGCACGTAAAGAAGAAGAAGAAGATGAATATTTAGCATGGTTCAGGTTGCGATTGTGAGAATTTCATTCTTTAGTATGGCTTCTCTATAGTACTAATATAATGTTTTGGGTTGTGTTTTGACAGTTGATTAAGTATATTTCATGAATAGCCTGCCCGTGACTTCGTCTACGTGGTGATGATAGTGACTAATAAAATCTATCCTATATCCTTGCTCGGGCCTCAAACTATGTCCATACTAAATCACATTTAGAAACGGGTCTATCGCGAATTTATTTTGTTACCTTTATTTACCGAAGTTTCGACACAGGTTTCACTGGTCGTGGTCGCGGCTAACTGACGTCCCAGCAAAATGTCAAAACAGAGATATCGTCGTGTAGGCACACAAATAAAGTTTAAACTATAATAAAGGTATGTATATATATATATATATGTATAATTTTTGACTTTTTTGGTTCAATTTCTCGTTATAATTTATTAATCTTCCCAGCACCAACATTTATGTCTCTGTTTGACCTTAATGGTTGACTGGTAGAGAATGCCTTTTAGCATTAAATCCGCCATTTGTACATTTATCTTTGTTGGTGCAATAAAGTTTAAATGTAAAAAAAAATAAAAAAGGTCACAGAATAAATTCGCTATAGACCCGATTGTAAATGTGATTTAATACGTGTTCAAAACACGAACGTTTTAAATGTTATAATTATGTCCATACTAAATTTCATCTAAATCGGTTCAGCAGTTTAAGCGTGAAGAGATAACAGACAGACATATACACACACAGACAGATAAACAAACAGACAGACAATTAGACAGAGTTACTTTCCCGTAGTAGGGATTATTCAATTGATTGGGATTTTTTTAATATACTCTCTTCAAAAAAGGAGTGTACAGGTTTTTAAAGGTCGGCAACGCGCATGTAATATCTCTGGTGTTGCAGGCGTCCATAGGCTACGATGACTGCTTACCACCAGGCGGGCCGTATGCTTGTTTGCCACCGTCGTGGTATCAAAAAAAAAACTTAATTTTGCCTACATGAGATTTCAGCCTTTGTCAAGGCCACGTATTACACGTAGTTCGTACAAATTAGTAGCTATAAATACTTGGTAAAAGCGTGTTCGTAATAAAGCCACGTAACACTCCCATAACGGCCCCAATACCAATACTCACACTACAAAGAGCCCAATACTTACACCGATACATTATTAGTCATATTTTTCCTTTAACGCCCAATAAGAGTAATAAATAAGGTTCGCACAACAGAAGGCGAACCGAGTGGCCGGATACGGCCACAAAAGATGTAATTTAGCAGAATTGACACGGTCGAATCGAACACGTTTATTGATAAACTAACTTTTTTTTAGGGCCACTTGCACCATTCACTAACCCGGGGTTGACGTGTTAAACCTGGAGTTACCATGGTTACCAGTATAATTTGACACTTGACTGTGGAATGGTGCAAGTGGCGCTTAAAGTCATTAAGAGGAAAGAGGACGGCCGTTTCTTCAGACAAACGTAGTCCCCATTTTCCTCTCCGTACGTTTACTTTTTTAGATTTCTTGTTTATTTAGATATTGTTAAAACAGATATCATACAAATTTTTAAATGCTTCTTATTCATAAAATAATTATTAAAAATTCGAAAAAAATTAAACCCTATGTTATAGCTGCTCTGTGGTTGTGCAACAAATTGTGTCAAAATATTTTCAATAATGTTAATATCCGGAGAGCACAATGAGGACTACGTTTGTATGAAAATGTAATTTCGAGCGGGTCCTCCACTTTCGTCTTTAAAATATTAAATTCTCACGGGTCACTCACGCAGTTAACTCTGGACCTGTGCTGCGTAGTTGCTTGAGTGGAGGATCCTCCTTACGGATCGAAAGGTATCGGGCTATAATAATATTCGACCATTACGTGAGTGACCCGATATGAATATAATTTTAGTATTACTGAGTAATACGGTAGTTTTATAGGTCGTTTATAAATTTAATACTTACACCGGAATATTATTATTAGTCATATTTGGGGCATTTTTTATGAAAAGGGACCTTATTGTCGATGGCGCTTACGCCGCACAGCGTCGCGCGGCATTGTATTTATATCTGAGCATCGTTAATAATGGCGTAAGCGCCATCGACAATAAGGTCCCTTTTTATAGAAAATACCACATTTTTCTTTTAAAGCCCAATAAGAGTATCTAATAAATAAGGTTCGTGGTTCATGCGCGACGACAGCCAGCCCGAGCTGTGTGGCCGAACAAGAACATAAAAGAGTATCACTATAAGAGCGTTTTCACATTGTCCAATCCGACATCGGAAGTCGGAATTATTTTACTTCCGTAAAATGTATAATATACCTGTGTTTCTCTGTATTTATTAATATATTGAAAACATAATATACAGCATTACAGTCGAAACCAAATCACTGTGCATGCTTTATGCATTTAATAAAATAAATTATTATTATAAAAAACGATAATTAACGCAAAAAAGGCGGACTTAATGCGAAAGGTGCAGCTGTTTTTGCTATAGGCGCCTTCCGAAATCCGATATCGGAAAGGCGTTTCCGATAAATTCAGCCATGTCGGAGCCCCCCGTCAGCTGCCTGTCGGCACAGGGCGGACACGCTATACATCAAAAATCACTTGCGTTTCTATGTGTGAACAGCACGTCTGTACACGCGTCACGCGTCATAGTGTGAGTAAGTTGCTTAAAAATAGTACTGAGCGGCCGGCAAACAACCGTCAATCTGCTCTCGCGGGAAGAGGTAATTCGAGTGGCCGTTCTGTATGATAATACTATTACTTATTCTGTGCTGTCGGGACAATAATATTTGTTTGTGGGCATATGTGTAGGCATAATGCTTGTTGTAGTATGCGTAAACGTGAGCGCTAAAGACGGCCCCAGCGGCCTTACTACGCGGATGTAGTATCCTACTTCCGATATCCGATCGGACAATGTAGAAACGCTCTAAGTATTCATTTGGGTATTCTATTTAGAAATGACTTAATTTTAGATAAAGTCTGAAAAATACGAACATCTTATGGGTCACTCACGAAAATAGCGTGCATTCGCCACCGGACTTGTACTGCGGGTGGTTTGAGTAGAGGAAACTCGTAAGGGGTCGAAATAAGTAGATAAAAGGAGCGAATGACCCGTTATTAATTTAAATAACATAATGCTAGTGAATTGTTACAAATTTAATAACAGTAAGACACGATAAGACACGAGTAACACGATCGTAGACGACCGGCCGAGAGCTGAGTAGCCAAATATAGACTTATTTAATATAATAAGTCTAAATGAACTAACGAAAGATTGTGATATTGACGTTTTTAATAGTAACATCACAACTATATGACGGATTCTGGCAAACAAATTACTTAAGTGAGCGAGTCGTATGCGATAGCATACTCATAATAATATTATTGTATCGATCGATGTATTTTATTAATAAGTTTTGTTTTTCTTAGCTCAGTATATTAAGAGTATTGAATTGTGGGTATTTAATAAGAAGGTATTTACATTTTGAAATTAGTATTAGTTGAATACGTTGTAAAATTTTAGTGCTAACCACCAATTATGTGTTAACTTGTTGCTATTGGTGGGAACCTATAATTGGCTTTTTGTTATTTACTTATATAACTATTGTATAATTGATAGCTGTTGGTTCTCCGAAAAATAAATAAATAAATAATAACGTAGAACTGACTCTTTTACAAATTAATAAAATTTAAAATACTTCGCATGCAATTTCAAATACATCCGATTTCACTTAGATAAATTAGACGAATCTAGACATTATACATTGTAGGTAGGTAGTTATAGGCAGTAAGCTTTGCCAAAAAATAGACAAGCGTCCCTACATTACATACTTAGATGACTGTAATGATACATTATGCTTGCAAATTACAACCTTCCAGCTTCCTACTCAGGTCAAAAGGGTAAACAAAACGATCGTAACTAGAAATGGGCAAAATTAATTCGAAAACGAGTAACTAGGTAATAATAAAAAACAAAATACTCGCGAATAATGAATAAAAGTATGAAGCAGATAAGTGGGAGAATTATTCAAAGAGGCGGTTCAGCTCAGTATGATAATTTAGTGGTCAGTACCTTTACCATTAGTTGTCGAAAACTCGCAGTCGATAGCGATAGCTAGCATTCCGAATATTCAAAAAGTCTTGAAAACCGTAGAAAGGCATGTTCATCTGTATTTTACAGGATACATTTTGGGGAGTGTGCGATGGGATGACATAATCTAATCCCCTCATCTCTGATCTGCCACCGTGAACCGTGGGACTAGACGCGGACTTGCGTTTCTCCCACGTCGTTACTCAGCCACTGATTCGTACTAAACATGCACAGCTTTATCATGCGAACGGCTAAGGAGTGGAGTTCACTTCCTGCATATTTATTCCCAGTTCACTATAACTTGGATCTTTTTAAATCGAGAGTGAATAATCAACTTTTAGGTAAGCATGTCCCATCCTGGACTGCATCGGCACACCATCAGGTGAGCTTGTGTTCAAATGCTTACCTCAATCTAATAAAAAAAATCGTAAGCTAATTTTAAGTACATCAGTTAAATTAGCATAGAGCTATGAATAAATTTTCTGGTGCTCTTATGCTGGCAGTTAAAACTTCTTCTTCTTCTTCTCCTGAGCCTATTTCCCATGTCTCTTGGGGTCGGCCCTCCTAGTCCGTAAACGCCACTGGGCGTTTTTTTGTCATCTCTGGTTTTAAATCCGTCGTCTTCATGTCTTTGGACATGATCCCCATCCAGGTAGTCGGTCGGCGTCCTGGGCCATTCTTAGGTTGTTCTATTTCCATTACGGCTCTTGTCATATGCTCTTTGTTTCGCCTCATGTCGGCGTTAAAACATACACAGAAAACTACAAAAGCTACAGACAGCTGTATCGCCAAAATTATTTTTATTTATGTAATTGGACATTTAGAGACTATATGCATCCCTAACAAAGCATCTAATATTTCATTTTCCATATTAGTAATTGTTTTTTGTAATTTTTGGTTATTTTTATTGCTTGTAAAAAAAAATACTTGTAAAAGTGCCCCTGTCTAGGGCCTATTTGCTGAATAAATGTTTGATGGTTGATGTTTGATAGCTTCCTGTGGGGCTAGCAGGCCAATTTGAATGTGCCCCTGATATCAAACTGATGTTTGAATCATATTGGAACTGGAATCATATCAGTTAGCTGTCATTTGCGCAGGCGTCTCGCTTGCACGCCTGCATGTACGCCTGTACGAATAAGTCAGAGCGAAACAATGCTGCTGAATGCTTTAAAACAATTATTTCAAAAGAATATAGCCTATTCTAAATAAACCGTTTACTGTGTCGCTGTGGTCGCTAGCGAGTACGGTCATTGTAAACCCATGGTAAGGGTACCAAGCGAGAAATTTTACGACGCCGACATGTGGACGTGAAAGACCGGACTAATACTTGTAACAAATGTCCGGGACATTTACTGTAAGTGCATTTGTGGAAATTTAACGTGGATTTTGCAACTTAGCTGCGGTGCTGAGGAATTTTGAGGTTGGTCAGCGTATAGGTACTTTGTTACAGTGTTAGACGAATTTTTCCGGATTATGGACTAGGGACTTACGTAGATGAAGGGTGGCAGTTTATTTTATGCTTATTTAGAATGTCATTTGTTATTAAGAAGACATCTCAATATGTGTGGTAAATGAAAAGCGGGCGAAAAGAGTGTATTTTTATATGTAGTCAAATTTTTTATTCAAGAAAAGGTTTAGCTGTGAGAGGCATCAGGTAGTTTCTGGAGAAATGCAAAGTTAGTTGAGGACCGCCAACCATCTTAGTAGTCACATCATGTTTATAGAGATTTTTTTTAATAATCTATATAACTATATCTATCCATTGCAATTTTTTGTATCCTAGTCCATAATAACCATCTACATCAACATCTAATTAATCGAAATCGAAAAGTCAGGTAAAAACAACTTCACTCTTACTACAAAACTGTAACAAAAACCTTCCATTCCGTTTCCCATTAAATTAACTATTAATTGGCGCTAAAAACAAGTGCAAACTTAACCAATCACCGAGGAATCTGCACCTCGTCTGCTTAAACATTTTCAATCGCTCACCGAGCTGATTGTTTTAAAGAACCAGTGTAAAAGCCGTCTCTGATAACTTAAAGTTATTACGGATCTTGAGGTCGAATTACAGCGGCCGAGTCTCCGCGAGGTCGTGCATGAATGAGTGAAGCGTGCCGATCAACTTACATTAATTAACTGTTAGTAGTTTTTACTGCCTTAATTAAACTAGGTACTTTAAACTATTCTGTTGCGCTTTCCATTAGCTTTGGCGAGAATTAGTAGACAGAGTTTTGTCTTAAAGAATAACAAGAACGGTAGGTAATTGAAGTAACATAAAAATGACATTAATCTGTACGATTTTGTGGCAAACTTTATAGGCAAAAAAAATACCAATATACTATAAAAAAAAAACTATTTCGGAACGTTCAAAATTCCGTACAATATTGTTAGTACCATCGTTATAATAGCTATGTACTCAGGTTATTTATATCTCCGAATGATCTAGATAATAATATCTATTGATAATATCAATATAAACTAGCTTTTCATTTTAAAAATATACCAACAATGAGCATTGTAGGTATAAAAATAATTACACAGGCAAAATCTTATTTATTCAGAATTCGCATACGTACGAGCAACTACTCATATTTTCCTAATCACAACTCGTCGCAATCCGCATGAAATAAAATACGTGTTCTTTTCTTTGACGCAAAAACATGAGAGGTTTTTAGTCCCAGTAATGTGTGATGATGTGTATTTAAAAATGAACCGTGTTCCTCTGGAATACCTTTCAATTTAGGCCACACTACGGGGTTATAATGAGGTCTTGTTATTAAGAAATTTGGATGATGAAAGAAAGATGAAAAGTTTTTGTTTAAGAATTACACATTATTTGAACATAATTATTTTGCAGATATACTTAAACTATTCAGTTAGATTTATTATCCATTTAGTTATTGTGCAGCAAGTATTAATTAAGTATCAGTTATTTGTACTGTACGTAATGAAATTGATGAATCATTTACTAGGATACTGACCTTAACAGAATTTTACTTCTATTGGCAGTAGGAAATCTCTACTATTACTTGTATTAAAATATAAGAGTTATATTTAGGTATGGGCTCTTGCAACTTTTTAAGGTAGAAAGGTTATAAATAGGTACTTGGGATAATGCCTCTGTATTAAATAGTTTAATAATAATAAAATATTAAAATGTTGCCAGTAGCATGCTTGACTTGACTAAAATTGATACAGCATCCATAAAAGATATATCTCACTCACAAGAGGAGATAGCTATAATCATAGCATGCACGATAAGCGCAACCATGATAACTAGCGACCTTCACCAAGGAGGAGTTTTGGCCGAAGAATTTTCGGCGGTTCCGCGGCCGGCTTTGACACTGCGGGGTTGCAAACTGCATCGCAGCCATAATTGTGTTTTTAGTTTTAAAATATAGTGTTTAGTTTTAAAATATATTGTTTGTAATATGTATGCTAGTTTTAAGGTCCATGGGCTACTAGCTCCCTGAAATAAAGTCATTTAATTTCATTTCATAATACTCCTATTATTAAATATATTAATAATAGGTCACTCACGTATTTTAAGTCGAAAACGTACGGAGTGAAACACGTCGAGCGTTTTTCGACTTAAAATACGTGAGTGACCCGTTATTAATATATTTAATATGTCTGTGTCTCACGGAAGTTTTGTTATTAAAACTGCTATTATTGCATTAACCACCGTTTTTTTTAATTATCTCCAAAATCAGAGTATAAATATCGACTAAAGCTAATCGAAAACCGTTCTAATAGATTAGAACCAGTAATAAATATCTTATACTACCGACCTGTCATGGTGAAAACGTCATAAAGTAGAAAAAATAAGGCAATTTCAATTTAAGTTATTTTACTACATTCTAAGTCCCCCGGAAGCTCGTAAAGGTAGTTTATAGCCTTCATATTCTTGAACTTCTGATTTTGTACCGTAATTTCATGGATCTAGGTTCATTTTTGCGTGTCTAGAGCAGGAATTACTGTAAGCTTCGCCTTTTTTGTGCTTGTGAGTAGAAAAGCTCGATTATTTGGTTTCCTTCGTCGATATGTAGGTGCATTGAGAAATTATCTTAATTAGGAAGTATTATTTGTCCTTTGTTCTGTCATTGTATTTGATTTTGTTTTATTTTCGGTGTATTTTATCGACAATATATCTCTTTGTTCTTTGACTTTCCAAAGTGAGTGTGAGTAAGCAAAAGTAATTTTAGGTTTAGTTTCAAAATTAATACAACTTCTTCTTCTTCCTCGCGTTATCCCGGCATTTTGCCACGGCTCATGGGAGCCTGGCGTCCGCTTTTTTATTTATTTTTATTTTTTATTTAATAAAATACAGAGTATTCTTACAATAATCATAGCCCCGCAAAACTTAATAAAGAGTTTGACTGTGGGGTCATCAGTCTCTAGTTACATATGTACTTAACTTAATTTTATAGTAGTGCAATTACTACAAAATATTGAGGTAGTGTATTTTTAACATAGATTTAAATTTAGACTTCTTATTTTCACATCTTATGGCTTCGGGCAAACTATTAGGCAAATATTAAGCTTGACAACTAATCCCGAGAATTGACGTGAGCACTAGTTTTTACGAAAGCGACTGCCATCTGACCTTCCAACCCGGAGGGGGAAACAAGGCCTTATTGGGATTAAACTAGGCCTTATTGGAATTAGAACTAGGCCTTATTGGGATTAAGATTAAAATTAATACAACATTATTTCAAAAATATAAAATTAGAATTCTTGTCTAAAAGTTAATTGGCCCATTTGTGTAACAAAGACTTCTGGTATTCACACAAACCTTTTTTTATTAAATGAAACGATAATCATTATGGGAATAGGAAAAGTTTTCTTTACCTACTTTTTGTTCATTTGTTGACAAATCAAACTGAATAAATGAATAAAAATTCACTTACGCAAAAGTATTCACTTATTCGTGCGTTTTCCTGTAAGATTTCATAAATTTTCAATTCAGAGGCAATCAGCTCGATTGATTTGGACCCTAACCTACCAGGGCACCATAAAAGCATGGCGGTCATTCTATATTTCACCGAAGGGTATATTTGCCCAACCCGCACTCATAGTCCTTCACTATCCCTTACCCTTTACCGTCTATCGTGTCTTGCGTCTCACTTTTACGCACTTGTTAGGACAAGAAGGATATAGATATAGGTGGTCAAAGTTCGGCCATCATAGGCCCGATGAAATTGAAATTTGCTAACCCTTCTAAGTGGGTATTCAAAGTCAACTTTGCGACATTAAATTTGAGTCAAAATTGGTTCGACCGCTACGTTCCTTAGATAATTACTTGGGTATTTACGTTCTGAGTAATTTTAGATTTTAATTAACTCTTATTAATTAGGTATATGGGTAAGCTTAGAAAGGTACCTAATTAACGCTTTAAATTAAACATGGTATCGAATGTTTTCCTCTTTGTATTTTATAAGGCCGATTTACGAAAGGATTTTTAAATGATTACAGGTCGGCCCAAAATAAATAGACAATATTTAATAACAAAACTTCCGTGAGACAGACATATTAAATATATTAATAACGGGTCACTCACGTATTAAAAAAACGCAACGCATACTTCTGATGACATACCTTGGTACGTTGTGAAACATGTCGAGCGTTTTTCGACTTAAAATACGTGAGTGACTCGTTATTAATATATTTAATAAATTGACGATATTTTTTGTGGCATATTGTTGATAATTTTAATTAACGTTTTGCGTAATGTGCAAAGCTTATTTCGAATATTTTGTAGATTTTTTTTTTCTAGTTAAATGATTACAGTTTTCATTTTTAATGAAATTTTGTTAATGACGTTAGAAAAGTATTCCTAAACACTATTTCGGCCAACCTAAATGGTTGAGATTGCACGAACGCTAATAAAAAACACCTCAAATCAACTTGAGGTTCTAGGATCGACGTAAACATTTTTTTTATTGAAAATCATTGTTTGTTACGATTTGTTTTGTCTATAATGAGAATAGAGGTACAGTCAGTATCAATAGTAGTGGATAATACACCGCGCCGAAAGTATCTGCCATCCAAAAATATTTTTTTAAATAAATACAGTTCGCATTCAAAAGGAGAAACAGCCTAATTTGTTCTACATACCTAAATAAATATATCTATATGTTTCTGTTAAATTATTAGAGAATGGGGTGATATTTTCACGCATAGTGTGATTCGCTACTTTTTATGCTGACTTTACCTATTTCATAGTTATATTGCTGGATAAAAGTATTCCCCAAGGACTGGCCATATGCTGTCCATATCCAATAGGTTTCTGTGTCCAAATTGTTGTATATTCCACCTTGTTAGGACTGTCTACTGTGCTTATTATGGTAGGTTTACAGTTTCCGAAACTCGTCAAGTAAAATATAACATTCTGGTATCTTTGTAGGCACTTACACTAAATAGCAAAACTTAAAATGCTTTGTCAACTTACCACAGTCGCAAACCGCGTTAAATCTGCACTTTACACTAACATTTGAGCTACGCTGAGTGCAGCTGTCAAAAACAGCCCCTTTCCACTTACTACCGATACCAAGTACCAGGCACATAGAAGGAGAGAAGCGTAATGCGAAAGTGCAACGCTCCTTTCAGTTCACGTGTTAATGTTTTGCTTGTAGCGAGGGAGCATTGGACACGCATCGAGACGTGAAATCACAATAGCGTAACGCGGGACGTGTCTATTATAAGGATGAGCCGTGGAAATACTTTCAGGTAATGTTTTGCAAAGGAAATATTTAATAAGGTACCAATTATTTTATTTGGCTTTATATTGAATTTTTAGATAAATATTACTTTTTACCGTTTTTAGTGTGATTTTTATAAGTTTTGTTCCGATCAAAATAAACAGTATTATTAAGTTAGGTATTGCAAGAAAAATGATTGCTTTATTACATTATTAAATTGTAAAACGGGACTTAATTGCGTATTTGTTTTAAAATTTACCTCCGACGTTTCGAGGACGGCGTTGTCCCCGTGGTCTCCATAATTTAACTAAATCAGGCCCGTAAAGTTTTATGAATAAGGGAGTAATTATATATCATCATATAAGTAATTACTAATTACTCAAAACACGCCTTATGGAGCTTAACGTGGGGCTATGTCGTTTTTTTTGTTTTTGTTTTTTGTTTTTACGTTTATTTGTATAAGATTATACAAATACAGATTATTATTATATGTTTGGGTATTTTAATAAATATAGAAATTGTAAATGAAATTATTTAATTGTAAATTATTTGTAAATAGGCATGTTTTATTTAATAATGTAAACATTCAAACACAATGTATTATTTTAATAACAAAACTTCCGTGAGACATAGACATATTAAATATATTAATAACGGGTCACTCACGTGTTTTGAGTCGAGCTCCTGATGACGCTCCTCGGTACGGAGTGAAACATGTCGAGCGTTTTCGACTTAAAACACGTGAGTGACCCGTTATTAATATATTTAATATGACAATGTATTATTGTATATGAATAAATAAAAATGAAATGAAATGAAATGATTATCCCATAATAATTTATTTATTCCCAGAAATATTCTTAGCGGTAACACTGTACCCTACGGGACTGCAGCGTAGTGAAAATTTTTACGTGGATTTCTCCATGATGTATGTACTTGTCGGATCTTAGTGGACTCCAGGGCAATCTACTGGAAACAGTTACACATGCGTCGACGAGCTAATATATAATAGTTTTAACGGACGAGTTCATTTTAATACTTAAGGTTTATGGGACACCTTTTAGAAATTTAATGATGACTTAAGGTTTTACAAACTTATATAATAGTATGAAAACATTTGCAACTAAGTACAGTCAAAACTCAGAAATACAGATAGCTAATCAGGCAGGCTAAGATGTTCAAAATATCTTGATTGCGTAGGGTCAAGGCGGAAACAGTGGCTCATCTCGAACAGTGAGTGGCTCAGTCGCCTAAATATCGCTACTCTATGCTATTGTATAATTGATAGCTGTTGGTTCTCCGAAAATAAATAAATAAATAAATAAATAAAATAAATAATTTTTATTTTTTTTATATGGACTATTGTCTGAAATAAAGTGATTTTATTTATTTTTATTTATTATTTATTTTATTAAGTACGTACCCATATCAAATATTTGATGTGCTTTCTTACCTGATACGAGTGAATAAGCAAATACGAGTAGATATTCCCCTAATTTTTATATCAAAACTCTCTCTGTCCGATTAGCCGAATACGTCGCTATCAGATATATCGGAGCGGCCGAGGTGGTCAAAAATATCTGAACACGCACTCTACGCCTTGACAATAAAGGCGTGTTCAGATGTTTGTGAGCTCCTTGGCCGCTCCGATATATTTGATGGTGCCTGTACAAACATCGTAACATTCTTATAGTTCGATGTTATTGCACAATAAACCACTCGACATAAGAAGCCATCAAATTATATATTACACATTTATGCATTATTTGTTGGCCATAAAGCGTGACGAAGCCGTTCCATTCGATTACGAGCGTGGCGAGGGGCTGTAAAGAGTTAGGTTACAATGTTGTTTTTGATCCTTAGTTCTATGTTGTTATTGGAGTGCTACAGTGTCGACGAATTCGTTTCCTACTACAAGTCACTGACCCATCTACAAAATTGTTGAATTTGTGATATACCTACTCGTATTGTACATACATACGTACATACATATAATCACGCCTATTTCCCGGAGGGGTAGGCAGAGAAGTTATAGTTATATTCGTACTGTAATTGTATAATATTACCTAATGTACCTAATAGTTAATTAATAATAATGTTATACCCTTAATAGTTAGTAGCGGGGTCTTCTGTCACAAGTATTTACAATACTTAAAAGGAGATTCCAAGCATAACTAAATTTTAATAACAAATCTTCCGTGAGACACAGACATATTAAATATATTAATAACGGGTCACTCACATGTTTTAAGTCGAAAACGCTCGCGCATAACTAAATTGTAAATTGTGAAATGTTGTAACCAAAAAATAAACAATTTTTTCATTTTCATTTTCAATATATAGTATAGAATAGGAATAAGCAAAATTGACATTTAATTTTTTTTATCAATAAATAATCTATTATCTATCTATCTATGTTTTTTTTGACAGATTTGTATAAATCAAGCGAGCTGCAGTTAGCAAGCGTTTGAAGGTTATATCTTTATTTTCATTATTATCATTACAAGTCATTTCCAATTACATATTACATTAATTCCATTAAATCCTTTCATACTACATTCGCTATCAGATATATCGTAGTGGCCGAGGTGTTCACAATATCTGAACACGCACTCAACGTTGACAATAGAGGCGTGTTCAGATATTTGTGAGCACCTCGGACGCTCCGATATATCTGATGGCGACTGTACAAACTAAACCCTAACACAAAAACACTATATACAAAAAAAAACACTTAAAAAAACCCTTACAAACTAATCGTTAACTACTAAGCGTTTGAATGTTTGTTTGTGTAAGTGTAACTTAAAACGGGTCACTCACGTATTTTTAAGTCGAAGATTGCTGCAGTCTGCGTCGGTCCGCCAACGTGTGCTCCCGTCAAAGCTACTCGTTATGGAGCGAAACATGTCGAGCAAACTCAAAAAAATACGTTAGTGACCCGTTTTATTATATTTTATTAATATATATCTGTGTCTCAAGAAAGTTTTCTTATACATTTATTTTGTAGTTTTTGTACATGCGTTGAAAAAAATTCATAATTTATTTCTGATCTACAGTTATTTATATTAGAATAGAGTGGCTATCGTGTTTTTTTTTAAATTATAATTCATCATGTTGAAAAATATTGGATGATAAAAAGTACATACAATTAAAAATGATTAAATAACGAATTATCAGATTCATGATATTTAGATTACTAATACGGTTTCACTGACTATTGTTTTTAGTCGTTTTCGGCGACATGTTTCGGATTCGTCGGGAATCCTTCTTCAGGCACGAGTGTTCTCCGTGCACTGCCCGCAGATTCACGATCATGTAAAACCTAAACGTTGTACTATAAAATAGCGTATTACGAAATGGATAATATAATACCTATATATTCATAAATAACTTTTCATTTAACTCTTATTTTCCACTTATGGTCAAACTAGCTTTTGCCCGCGACTTCGTCTGCGTGGGCTTAGTAACAGCAGCTAAAGTAAGTATAGCGCCTGGAAAGATTCTCATAGCAATCATTCAATTTCAGCATATTATGCACACAAATTAGCAGGCACTTCATTAATTATCTCAATTCCACCCGCTTTTTACTTTCTTAAGGGATGATTTTCGGGATAAAAACTATCCTATGTCCTTCTCAGGCACTCAACCTATCTCTATGCTAAATTTCATCTAAGTCGATTCAGCGGTTTAAGCGTGAAGAGGGAACACACAGACAGAAAGACAGACAGACGGACTTTCGCATTTATAATATTAGTATGGATTTCATCCGAATTAGGTACAGTCACGGACTTTAATTTTTGAGCCATTTAGGGTTTACTTTACATTACCGTTAGTATTGACAACCAAATTAGCTTGAACCCTAAATGGCTGAACAATTCGTCTCAATATGTGACGTTTTCAATCAAAAGGTCCACATTGTCGCTTGTCAAGAATAAGCGGGCATCTCGCTCGTTTCTTCCCAGAAATGTGGAATGCGGAATGAGTTGCCTCCTGAGGTTCCTTTGCTCTACGACATGGGATTTTTCAAGAAGCGGGTATTTAGGGTTCTGAAGGGTCGGCAATGCTTAAGTGGCTCCTGATGTTGCTTATGTCCATGGGCGGCGATGACTGCTTCCCATCAGGCGGCTCGTCTGCTCGTTTGCTGACTATCACATAAAAAAAGCATAATATATAAAACCGCCGTTAGACCCGCAATGATGTATGGAGCAGAATGCTGGGCCACTAAGAAAGTGCATGAACAAAGACTCCACGTCGCGGAAATGAAATTGCTTAGGTGGGCCGGCGGAGTCACGCGACTCGATAAGGTTCGCAATGAACATGTACGCGACTCGTTCAAGGTATGGGCACGTTATGCGAAGGGACGAAAACTACACAGTGAGGAAGGCTATGAACATCCCAAGCAACCGCAGGGGAAGAGGCAGAAGACCAGCAACCTGGTGGTCCAATGTCGAAAAAGAGATGAGGACACAAAACCTGACAACACAGACAACCCAGGATAGATTGTCCTGGCGCCGACGTACGAGGAGGCCCGACCCCAGCTAAACTGGGAAATGGGCTGGACAAAGAAGAGAAGAAGGACGAAATTAGATTGTATCTTTATACAAATAACCTGCCAGAGCGTTCTTATGGCAAGCGACAATGTGGTACCTTTTGATTGAAAACGGCACATATTATCATTTATCATTTATTTATTGTATTGTCATGTACATAATAGGTGTTACATTATCTCGTCTCGTGTCGCTGGACCTAATAGAATACCAGTGTAGTACTAGTGTTGGTTGGGACTCGAGTCCTTTGAGTCCTCTGCTTCAAGACTCGACTCAGTTTTTCACTCTTATAATTAAATCTAAACTCGAGTTCTTTTCAACTTGTTAGTGTCGCGAGTCTTTTGTAGAGACTTGAGTCCTTTTCAGAGAGCTCTTGATTTTTTTTTACAAACAATTTCGAAATGCATTGTCTTTATGTAAAATTTGTAGATTATGTACACATATCATACAACAACGCCTAATTTCTTTACTGTTATTTAGGAAAAACCTATAAAATTGTTGACGGAGTCTTTATTCGGAGGCTCGAGTCCTTTTGAGTTGCTCTTAAAAAAAACTCGACTCAAGACTTAAGTGTTTTAAGCGCCGAGTCTCGTAAAACGAGCTGTTCTTTAAATTCAGACTCAAGACTCAAAGGACTCGAGTTCCTACCAACACTTTGTAGTACAGCTACATTAGCCAAAAACAAAACACGGCCTAATTCAATAAGAAATAATGTTGGGCCTAAATCCTATTCGTCCCAATAAATTGTTCCGACAGCCGACGTGGCGAGGAACTGAGGGATGCTTTCATCGTCGGCTGAGTGATCGAGTTTTGCCCTATTAACCCTTTTTCGATATTGATTATTACGATATAAATAATAATAGGGATAATATATTATCCAGCAATTACTGTAGGTATCTGAAAATACTCTTTGCTGACTTTTAAAACGGTCCTTTTTTGAGAAATTCCTAATTTTATTATTACAATTTATACACTTGTATTTTTTTTACAATGCATTGTGATTTTCATTTCGTAGTGTTAATTCTACAACTATATCACTTATGAATGACAGGCATGCTTTATTTTGAGATCTCATCTCACTATATTTTGAACTAGCTTTTGCCCGCGACTTCGTCTGCGTGGAATTAGTAATTTGGATACCTTAACTCTTAAACAAATCTGCTTTTTAATCCATCCTTTTTCACCCCCAAATTGGTCCACACTATACTTTTCCACCCCATTTTTTACACCCTTAAGGGATAAAAGTTATTCTATATCATTTCCCACAGCTCAAACTATCCCCATACCAAGTCTCATCTAAATCGGTTCAGCGGTTATTGATTCCCTATACAAATTTCCACCCCCCTTTTCACCCCCTTGAGGGGTGAGTTCTGGGATAAAAAGTATCCTATGTCCTTCCCCGGGACTCAAACTATCTGTATACCAAATTTCAACTAAATCGGTTCAGCGGTTTAAGCGTGAAGAGGTAACACACAGACAGACAGACAGACTTTCGCATTTATAATATTAGTATGAATGAATGAAAGAAAGTGACTTTATAACACAAAAGTATTAAAATCTCAAGAATGATTAATATTAACAAATAATGTTACAAAAATCTGTGACAGCAGAAAATCAAGATGGTATTAAGTTAATTCACAATGGGTACTTGGGGATTATCGCCCATATTTCTAACATAATAGAGTTCATTTTCGGAATTACCCGAAATTCTGAATTATTACCTCCAATTTTCCCTTAACTATGAGTTCGTTTAATTATTCAGTGGCATGCTACAAGTGCTACGAAATAATTGGCTACGCGCCTTCTACGGCGTAGCTGCTATTACGTAGGCTTATTATTCGAAAATTTTATATTTAAGGTACTACCTGGATGGCGATTGCAACACTGCTGCAGTCGCGAACCAAATAAAACCTTCAGTTGTTTAAAAATAACATCAAACACAAATTAAATAAAACGTCAAATTCTAAGTCAGTACTTCGCACGTGGAGATAATATGAACCATTGTAAGATAAGATAAGAAGAAATTTTATTTCATTGAAAAATATCCAAAAATTAAAACAATCATAATAGAGTCCCCGGCAAGCTCAGCCGAATTGCACCTTCCCATACAAACGTACTTCCGCTCTCATTTTAAAACAACATGTTGTATTGTAATGAAACTTTGCACATAAAATGACATGAAATTAGGTCTGAAATTAGTTTATATAGCTCCAGTTTATAAAACAAACGAAATAGAGCAAAAACAAGTTTTGTATGAAAAACTTAAATTCGCTGTAAATTTTTAACTGGTATCTGAAGCTACATAAACTAATTACAGACATAGATATAGCTTATTACAAAGTTTCATAGCAATCTAGCCAATCGTTTTAAAATGAGAGCGGAACTACGTTTGTATGGAGAACCGAGCTTGCCGAAAACCCTTAAATAGTACTACTACTACTAGTAGTAGTTACTAGTAGTATACTATAAATGTACAAACATGGTTTGATAAAGTAAACATAAAATATTAGATCTTGTAAGCAAAAATTATAACTGGCTCTGACATATTTTACATCAATACCTAAACTAATTAACTTAATAAGTACTTGTATCTTAGGTATTTCGTGTTAGCAGGTCAATGAAGTGTATGTTAGGTGCTTTTTGAGTGAAAACAATAAAAAATATATTTGTAACAATAATGTATGTAAATAACAAATTAATTAAACGTTTCACCTTCAATATAAACGAGATAAGTAGTAAGGCATGTTAGGCGCCCTCATAGTCTATGCTATTTAAATATCTTATTCGGGCACTTTTGTAAATAACATCCCACAATATCCTTCACTTTCCAAATTCGTCGATAAAACCACTTTTCTTGTGCAAAAGCCCCGCAGACATTTCATCAATTCATCATTTTTGTTCCTGTGATAAATAACACAAATACCTACGACAACCTACGTCGTACTCTAAAAAAATAAACAAGTCTGAAGGGCGTGATAAACCTACGCCCTACACCCGATATACCTACGCCCAAAAAAGTATAGTCTATAGCTTTCAAGCTGGCCTTACTGCCAACTCATTGTCTATTAGTTAGTAACATCGCACGTGCCACTTACCTGCACTTTTGGACCCGGGTATGTCCTTAAACTGCGTCCGGACCCGGATATGTCCTTAAACTACGTCCAAAAGAGAGGTATGGGCACTGTGAATGACATCTCGCTTTGTGTGGTAGGGCACAGGACAGCGGATGTCATTCCAGATCTAGAGCAGAGCCCAACTGGGGAAGTACCTCCACCTTACAGAAAACCGCAGCCAAATAACACTAGACCCTACTCATAGTGTTGTGTTCCTGCCGGTAAGTAAGGTTGCCAGAGCTCAACGAGGGAGAGGAGTGTTAGGGTCGGCAACGCGCGTGTAATATCTCCGGTGTTACAGGCGTCCATAGGCTACGGTAACTGCTTACCATCAGGCGGGCCGTATGCTTGATTGCCACCGACGTAGTATAAAAAAAAAGTTTCGACCACTAACCGGTTATTAAGTTACAACTCCTATGGAAATTGCAATAAGATTCAAAATTAACAAATGGAAAAATAATTTGCGTTTTCTGTCGCCCTTCTACGGTTACTGAGTGCCGGCGAGTCGAACGCTACAGAACCAGTCTAAAATGTGTCATCGAGATGCGTAACAAAGGCGCGTTATCGGAGGGCGCACTTACACTGGTTTTTTGAGCGTTGGACTAGCCCACGCTCAGGTGCCAATTAGAATTATACGCCAATGACTATTGTTTGCTCGCCGGAACAAAATATCTTATTATATTCATTTACAAACAATTGTCATGATTTTCTAGTAATTGTAACAAATAGTGTAAGGAATTATGAATTTTACTTAGCAACATTCTTAAAATACCTGAATTTAATATCAGGATGATGGGTAATGTTTAATGACTTACCTGGCAACACTTCATTTAGCAAGTGGTAGGGGTAAGCGAAAGATAAAGAGAATGTGGTACAGACTTGTTCACTTGGGTTGGGGAAGTCAAGGGAACGACATCTTGATGGTAACGTGTGGAGCACAGTTAAAGAGGCACCTCTGTTTTAAAATTAGAGCAACCAGATATTTTTGTCCTATCATACTTATTCAGATGTTAACTGTTTTTCAGTAGAGAAGGAATCTAAAACGACGAACAAACAAAACGGATGAACGAATTATACGAAAGAACGAACGAATTAAAACTGAAAAATGTATGATGGTATTTTGTTTTGAGAAAGAGAATTTCTAAATATTATCGTCTGTGACCCCCTATCCCTAATAATAACAAAATATAATCGACATCATAAATATTTGCAAACAAAATATACCCTTTAACCTCTAACCGCCCAGAGGCCTAAAAAAGGTGTCCCGGTCCATTTTATTTTGAATTTTGTTGACAAATCTAAATTGAATTTGTCTTGCCAAGTTTTGGCAGTCATGTGGGCGGTTAAATAAAAGAAGTTCGAGAAATTTCTCGTCGTGCTCTAGAAAAATAAAAGTTTTCATAGGTGATCATTTTGTCATAAGCTTTCTTGTAATACAGGATATGGTACATTTTGTAAGGTTTAATTTATATGGCGAAAATTTAATAGTACTCACCTTAGATCAAAATGTACAGAGTAAATGTAAGGTTTCGTGTATTTCGCGGTTTTCTTCCATCGGGTCACTCCAGAAGTGTATGGTACGAGACGCTATTTTTTTAACACTTCTGATATAAAGTTGCCACACGCAAAATAGGCAAAAATGGCCATAAATTTGCGGAAAAATGCCCATGCCCAGCATAATAATTGTTTGTATTTTAATTTTAATTGTTTTTTTTTTGTTTCAAAGGTTTTATGAGCCATGTTGTTGTTTGAATTAAATGACTACAATACAATAACTAACTAAGGTAGCTGCCATACGCCTAGTTTTTGTAGAATTCCCACGTCACTGACTGTACCTTAAGGGCTTATTATACTTGCTAAATTTAGGATGCTAAATGATTTAGAATCCTAAATTCGTAAAGTGTAATCGCGTTTAGCAAGTAAGGATATCCTAATTAGGAGCAAGGATGGTTTCTGACAAGTGATTTAGCATCCTAGTTAGGATAGGTGTAATAATATTTAGTGCAGTCAGTCGTCTACGGCGGGCGGACGTGTCTGAATTTAGAACTCTCGTGACTAAATGTAGAACAGTGTAATCAGGAGCGTCCTTCCTTTCTTAAGCAGTCTTATTAGGATGACTAAATTTAGCAATGTGTAATAAGCCCTTAAGGTACGGACCATTAACGGACTTCGCCTCAATCCTCAGATTTCGGTTTTGCCTCCGGCACACATAAAGCGCTCAACCATTATACCGTAATTCAGATAAGCTTTTACGATTCAATCCGCTTTAATTGTATGATGTAAACTTTACAATTCGGGTTTCCCCGACAAATTAAACTGAGATCCGTTTTCAATTGCGATTAGAATGGCGTAAAAGTTTGGCTTGATCATAATAGGTATTTTTTCAATTTTATTGACGTCTGCGTTTTTACTACATACATATATATTTAGGCAATTCTAGAAAACGCACGCGAGATTAGACGGTAAATACATTGATGCGAATCCGCACGTCGCTCTGTTGTTGTGTGAGCGAGATAGCGCTATGCTCATATATTGCGAAGTCCCGCTCGCACACCGGAGCGGGGTATCCAATGTGAAGACCTCCTTTATATTATATCCGAATACCGAGGTACCTAATACCTACAAAAATAGGGTAGATGACATTTTTTTCATTATGGTATTAGCCGATATGGTTTGTCTTGAGAATCAAATATCTACATGGGACCCAAAATTATCCTAAATCTCAAAATCTTTGTTTCAACACCGAGTTTACTCTATCCAATTCAGACAACTTTAGAGTATACATATAATTACCTATTCAGGGTGGCTAAAAAATAAGTGCATTGCCGTTGCCTGCAGGGAGGGTTTGGGAGTATACTGAGCAACTTTTACTATGGGACCAACCACGAAATCGCGAAAAAATGATTACACTCCCATAGAAAATGGACCAACCAAAATGTATGAAACAGCCAAATTTTTTTTCGCGATTACGGGGTTGGTACCATAGTAAAAGTTGCTCAGTTTAATCCCAAAACCTCCCTGGCAACGGGAATGTACTTATTTTTTAGCCACCGTGTATAAAACGGGGTGTAAAGTAGACTGTAAAAGAACCTGTCACACGACCTGCAGCTAAGTCCTGGCATACATTTAACATGAGCCCCGGGGCCGAAGGTTGCCGGTGACGTCACTCGCCCACGCACGACGCACCACACAGGACGAGAACAGTACGGCGAGCGGACAATTTCGTTGTTGCTTTTCAGTGCAGGATGCCGTAAACATTTTCAAAAAATTATACATGCAAAGAATAAAATTCAAAGGTGTGACGTACATACATAATCTTGCCGTGTATTTCACTTTTATTTATAATTTTATGATCATTAGACTGGGACGTGGGAAGCGCTGGTGGCGTGAAGAGCATGCGCCTTGCAATCCGGAGGTCGCGGGTTCAAACCACGGCTCTTACCAATGAGTTTTTCGGAACTTATGTATGAAATATCATTTGATATTTACCAGTCGCTTTTCAGTGAAGGAAAACATCTTGAGGAAACCGGACTAATCCCAACAAGGCCTAGTTTCCCTTTGTGTTGGAAGGTCAGATGGCAGTCGCTTTCGTAAAAGAAAACTAGTGCCCCCAGGCTCCTATGAGCCATGGCAAAGTTCCGTGACAACGCGAGGAAGAATAGAAGAGACTGAAACGTGTTTATGGGCTTTACCTACTGTTTACATAGCGATACTATGTCGCATGTACCGCGCACTGAGAATTTTGCTCAGACTAACTTCTAATAGATATATTGCACCATTTTTCATATAATTACTGAGGTAATTGCGTTGTACTTTACATGCAAATTTCTTCGAAACGGACAGGTATTTTAATAAGGTGTCCTTTTGTGCTGTTCAGCACTTAAGTTAAATTGCTGGCAAACATTTTACTTTTATACAATCAAATGGAGGAGAGAGTAGGTAGCCGTTAATTAAATTGTAAACAAAACAGAAGCTTAAAAATTTGATGATATTATTTGAATTTGTATTGAGTGACTTAATTAAATTATGTTATCATGAAGGAATGTCACTAGGGTGCTGATGGCCTAGTGGTAAAAGCTTGCGACTCAATCCGGAGGTCGCGGCGCGGGTTCAAACTCCGGCTCGCAACTCGCAACAATGAGTTTTTCGGAACTTATGTACTAAATATAATAATGATGTAAAAAATAAAATAACAAATTGGTTGGAAGATAAAAACTACGATCAGGTGGAAGACTTACTAGGATATGTAGCCTAGCCTAGCCTAGCCACACACACACACACACACACGCACACACGCACGCACACACACACACACACACACACACACACACACACACACACACACACACACACACACACACACACACAATTAATAAAGAAACATAGCTTTAAGAATAGTATAATACTAAATAATTGTAATTTGGATATGGAAGAGCGGTGCCTCCTAGCACAGGTTATTTTGTAAATAACTTAAAAGGAGACACCAGCCACTATAATATTTGTAAAGTTTTTGAATGAAATAAAACAATTTTGATTTTTTGAATTTTTTTTGAATTTGAAAAAATATAATTTGATATTTACCAGTCGCTTTACGGTGAAGGAAAACATAGTGAGGAAACCGGACTAATCCCTTTCTATCGCCGCACCGCTCGCCATCGGCAGGGCGTTCATCATAACACCCTAGCACCTAAATGGTCGCGTACTGTGCGGTTTACGAGGAATTTCCTCCCGCGTACGCTTCGGCTGTGGAATGAGCTCCCTGCCGAGGTTTTCCCGAGGGGCTACAGTATGGGGTTCTTCAAAAAAGGAGTGTACAGGTTTTTAAAGGGTCGGCAACGCGCATGTAATATCTCTGGTGTTGCAGGCGTCCATAGGCTACGGTGACTGCTTACGATCAGGCGGGATGCTTGTTTGCCACCGTCGTGGTATTAAAAAAAGGCCTAGTTTAAAATTGGTCAGATGGCAGTCGCTTTCGTAAAAACTAGAAACCGCCAATTCTTGGGATTAGGTACCAAGCGGACCCCAGGCTTCCATGAGCCGTGGAATAATGCCAAGACAATGCGAGGAAGATGATGATGATAAAGGAATGTGACTTGTTTGAATTTAAACAGTTATCGGATTCGGTAGTGTACGGCTCACCCGGTATTGTATTGTCCTAGTCCTACCTCTAAGTATATTGATTTGCATGGTAGGTTTTAATTAATTGTACTGTCTAACATTATTATTTAAGTTTTTGTTACTAACACTGCTATGGGCAATGCCTGAAATAAATGATTATTTAATTTAATTGAATTTAATTTAATTTAATTTAATTTAATTGAATTTAATTTAATTTAATTTAATTTAATTTAATTTAATTTAATTTAATTTAATAAGACATCACAGCCGTGCTACAAGGAAAACTTCCTAAACAAATACAGGGTGCTCATTTATTTACGCTGTACACCCTGTACGACATTAATATTTTATTAGAGTACGCTTTTGTTCTGTTAATACAATCCTGTTTATTACAATGACATGTCGAGGAACGTCTTTTGAAACTGTTGCGACGTTTTTCTTAAGAAGTTTAAAAAAAACTTGGTTTTAAGCAAAGATAAACTGCCAAGTAGTGTAACTGAACTTCCATTGCATAGATTAAAAAAACATATTAAGAGTAGATTAATTAGTAAAGCTTATTATAATATCAAGGATTATATTAATGACAAAAATGCCTGGGACTGAGTTGACTTGTGCCTTTTTTTTGCACTTTTAATATTTATATTTTATTATACTCTGCTGACTCCTATTCCTTTTATGTATGTTTGACATTATCTTTTAATTTGTTGCCAATTGTATTGTTTATTATTATTATTATTATTAATGATTGTAATTTTTACTTATTGTATGACATGTCAAAAGTGCTTATTAATTTATTATTAAGCTTACTTGAATAAACGATTTTTGAAGTTTGAAGTTTGAAGATAGATGTATAACTTCGTAATAGATGAAAATTTGATTCTCGATCAGATGGCGCCACTACCTTTGGCCTACTCTCGTATAGAGGGCGTTGACGGTTTCGTTTGTTATTTAACAATTTTAACGCATATCAGTGAAAGAACATGGGTCAAAATCATAAAAATAATTAATGCAAATAAAAAAAATAATTTATCCATATTTAAATACATTTTATCGTATTTTAATAAATCTTCATTTTTAGTTTTAAAGTGTGTCGATAGATGGCAGTGAATTTACTGTGGTTACAAAATTTACAATGACAGTACCGCTCTATCCTATTATATCCTCTTTGTTTTAAGTGTGAACGGCACCAATAATGGGACAGTCGAAGGCAAAAATATCGATCCAGACAAATGGCTCAAAAGTATGTGACACTTAATTGTCTAAGGTTTAAGAGCGTACACATTTTTTTTAAACTTTGGGAATGTATATATATTTATGCCCTTGACTGGACATTTAAGAAAAAATTTAGAGTATTTTTGATATTTCACGTTGTTGTTTGATATTTCAAGTCGAATGTCCTATTCGTCTTTTATGTTTTCTATGTATTTAATTAAAGCTACTGCAATTGGTTTAAATTTTATTAACAAATTAAAACTATGGTATTTTGCTCCAGTCATTGGATGTCATCAATGGCCACTGCATCCCTGACGGATGATTGTTACAACGCTGTGTCAAGAGCTTAAGAGCGGTTGAGACGGCCAATGCATTTTCGTAGTTTTCATAGTTTTAATTTGTTTAAAACTATGGTATTTTGCTCCAGTCATTGGATGTCATCAATGGCCACTGCATCCCTGACGGATGATTGTTACAATGCTGTGTCAAGAGCTTAAGAGCGGTTGAGACGGCCAATGCATTTTCGTAGTTTTCATAGTTTTAATTTGTTTAAAACTATGGTATTTTGCTCTAGTCTTTGCATGTCATCAATGGCCACTGCATCCCTGACGGATGATTGTTACAACGCTGTGTCAAGAGCTTAAGAGCGGATGAGACGGCCAATGCATTTTCGTAGTTTTCGTAGTTTTAATTTGTTTAAAACTATGGTATTTTGCTCCAGTCATTGGATGTCATCAATGGCCACTGCATCCCTGACGGATGATTGTTACAACGCTGTATCAAGAGCTTAAGAGCGGCTGAGACGGCCAATGCATTTTCGTAGTTTTCAACGTTTTAATTTGTTTAAAACTATGGTATTTTGCTCCAGTCATTGGATGTCATCAATGGCCACTGCATCCCTGACGGATGATTGTTACAATGCTGTGTCAAAAGCTCACAAGCCTATTGCTGTACGGCACTTTTTGCCGCATAAGTCGCAAGTATGGGTGTGTTGAGCCTTTGGATTTGAGACGGCTACTAGCCTGGTGACGCCTGTGCCTTTTATGTTTCAAGTTTTCCAGCCACACTTCGTCGTGCTTCTTCACTCCCACGCATAGGTCTCTACGCCACATTTACGCATTTTTTTGTAATGTTTTGTAAAAAAATGGATCATTCGTTATGCGACAATGGATGTATGCTGTGGGGCTGGGGTGGCCCTTCAATACAGCAGCAAATTATTCGACTGAATGTACTTGGATACAAGACAATACATTATATTATGTATGTATTAATTGAAGGTACTAACACTAGCTCTAAGTAAACTTTTGTTACTAATGTTTCCGAAATAAATTATTTGAATTGAATTGAATTATTCTTTATTGCATAACTTAATAAAGAAAATATTACATGATGATAATAATTTTATCATAAAGAATACCTAATTGCATATGAGTTATTGTGAATTAAAATGAATATTACACTACTGTAGTATGAAAAATTTAAGGTCCATTGTTGGCCTTCACATTGGGGCCTAATTACACATTGATTAGTGTTTACTGCGAGTTAATACATTGCTACTGAGTACTGCCCACTGCTACTGGGTACTGGCATAGAGTAACTTATACTAGAGTGGTACTGTCATAGTAAATTTTGTAACCCCAGTAAATTCACTGCCATCTGTCGACACACTTTAAAATTAAAAATAAATATTTATAAAAATACGATAAAATGTATTTAAATATGGATAAATGTTTTTTTTCATTTGCATTAATAATTTTTAAGATTTTGACCCATGTTCTTTCACTGATATGCGTTAAAATTGTTAAATAACAAAAGAAACAGTCAACGCCATCTATACGACAGTAGGCCAAAGCTAGTAGCGCCCTCTGAACGAGAATCAAATTTTCTTGATTTTCGAGGCACGTTTTTTCCTTAGACTGTATCCATCTATTACGGAGTTATATCTATCTTTGGTACTGGTTACTGGATTGTATAATAGCTGGTTTTTGACACATGGTATGGTCGCATTCATAATTATTAATTGTCTATGGTTTTGTTTGTTTCTTAAATGTTTTTCTTTTCTTGTATACTTGTTTTTATTTTTGTTTGTGCGTAATGTATTTTTTTGGTTTGGTTAATATGTTTTTCATTTCTCATGCTCTGAAAGAGGGTCATTGTTGTTCTAAAAGGTGCGCAGAAAATGATACGTGTCTGCACTAGAGCATTTTACGTTCGAAGTACGATATTTTTAATTTTTTTACGATAAGCAATTGAAATTTGAGTTTAAATGGATTTGTTATACAATTTCCATTGTGATACTTGACTCTCCATTCCATAAATAACGATACTTTTGCCTGAATTTTTAATTGAAAGTTCCCTCAATAAATACTATAAAAATGTATTATTCGTCATGTTTTTGAAAAAACACATGCATTTTACTTTCCTCGTATTCGAAATGAAAAGTAGAGTGTTTAACTCGGGTGAAAGGCATCATTTCTGCCTCGGACTATTGGCGCTCTCACTGCGTTCGAGCGCCAAGACACCTCGGCAGGAATGAGTGCCTTTCATCCCTTGGTTAACAATCTACTATGTAATTATTCCTTGTGTGTATTTTTGTAATGTTTTAATATGTATATTTGTGTGTTATCTGTCGTGGCATCACCGAATGGGCCCTACAGAAGACCAGCGCTGGCTTTATAGCTAGCATTATGCTGAGTTGGGTCCATTTCGTGATGCACACTTGATGATTTCTTCTTTTCTTGCTGTTGTTGTCTGTACATGTTCGTACTTGTGTTGTGTTCGTCACGAATAAATATCTTTTATCTTTATACTAGCTTTTGTCCGCGACTTCGTCTGCGTGGAATTAGTAATTTGGGTACCTTAATTCTTAAACAAATCTGCTTTTAATCCATCCTTTTTCACCCCCAAATTGGTCCACACTATACATTTCCACCCCATTTTTTACACCCTTAAGGGATGATTTCGGGGATAAAAGTTATTCTATATCATTTCCCACAGCTCAAACTATACCCATACCAAGTTTCATCTAAATCGGTTCAGCGGTTATTGATTCCCCATACAAATTTCCATCCCCCTTTTCACCCCCTTGAGGGGTGAATTCTGGGATAAAAAGTATCTTATGTCCCTCCCCAGGACTCAAACTATCTGTATACCAAATTTCAACTAAATCGGTTCAGCGGTTTAAGCGTGAAGAGGTAACACACAGACAGACAGACAGACAGACAGACTTTCGCATTTATAATATTAAATTCATGAGTTCATACTCGCACTAACTACGAAACAAATGTGTAAACCCAATAAATGTGAAGGATAGCAGCAACCACACTTACTTGATTGAAAAGGTAATGTTATTCAAGTAAATTATATGGTCAAATTTAAATTACTATTCGTTGAAATTTTTACTAGTGTTAAAAGTCCCACGATGTATGTTTCTATAAATATATGTGTTTTACTGGCGAGCGTCATGTTTCACTGCGCCTGACATTTTTATAGCCGTGACCGGTCGCTAGTGGAAATGTATGGTGCCTATGATTCCTAGACTTTATGTGCCTGGATATACTTGTACTAATGTTGGATTAGGAGTATATTTTGGGTATAGGTAGAATAGATATCTATCTATCGCTTATTTACTTTAACCCCGCTTAAGGAGATTGAAGCCAGTCATAGGGACCAGTGCAAAAAATTGTATTAAACTTAATTACAATATGTAACGTTTTTTAACTAAAAGGTACCACATTAAACTGAAATAAATATCATATACGAAGGAAAAAATGACCGAAGCCTCCAGTGTCCAGAGCTGGAATCGAACCAGCGTACCCCGTTTACCGGACAGGTGCCTGAACCGCTCGGCTATCCGGTCACGGTGGCATGGGTCGAAATTACCAAGTATATGACAATTCCCGAAGGCTTGTGGCGCCCCCTGGCCATCTCTAAGGTAGAACAGTATGGTTCGACCTTCTTACTGAATCAACTCAGGTGATTACGGGCTAGCGTGGCCGGATAGCCGAGCGGTTCAGGCACCTGTCCGGTAAACGGGGTACGCTGGTTCGATTCCAGCTCTGGACACTGGAGGCTTTGGTCATTTTTTCCTTCGTATATGATATTTATTTCAGTTTATAGTTTAAATAGTAGTGTGTCTACTTGAAAAACCACAAATTAAAATATTTTCATAGAAAATAATTTAATTTGTTCTTAGAGGTACCACATTGTCGTTTGTTGATAAGATTGGTTTCTAATTGAAGCTATATGGAAATAGGGCCTTACTGACAAGCGACAATAAGTACCCTTTTGGTTGAAAATGGCACATATATGTACATAAGTGTGGCTTTTATACATGACACAAATTAATAAATTTACACATGTCGTAGGTGTTACAAAAACAATGAAAAAAACATATCACAAAATAACACGCAAATAAAAATACATATTAAATATATTAATAACGGGTCACTCACGTGTTTTAAGTCGAACACGCTCGACATGTTTCACTCCGTACCGAGGAGCGTCATCAGGAGCTTGCGTCGACGGTGAAGGTGACGGTAAAAATACATGTTTGTTAACAATAATAATACACATAAATAAATACAGTATAGGTATATACCAGCGCCTATGTGAAACAGCTAAACAAACAACCGGCATGACGCTTCAAAACGTACATTATCTAAAAAACACTAATGATCAATCACCCCACTCGAACAAACATTAAGAACAAAAACAATAGCCCTCCATCCACTCGAATGAATTAATCAAGACAGTCACGATTACCAGTAACGATGGTAGACTAAGAAAATATAACTTTACCAACGAAGTAACTTTCAAACTTTGTCGAAGCTAAACGATACTGGGGTACTTTTTTCAAGTATATTATATTGTGGGTATGGAGCGTTTTGTTTTCCTAACACGTACTTGTTTTTGCTACGGTATGGAGTTTGTTAAGCTATGTTCATTTAGAAACAAATTGATTGTAAAAAGAATTTGTTAGACATGTTTTTCAACGTCTGGACGCGCCTTTAATTAAATTTGCTGTTACTAACCGTAGTAAAATATTATCTATTACTAACACTGATTGATCCCAGTTGGTCATTGAATAAATAATTTATTATTTATTTATTATTTAGTCGTTAATGGCTGTTGAAAAATACGTGTCACACTTGCAGAGATAAATTTGTCAAACTAGATGTTAACTTATCCATAGCAATAGACGATTAACCTCTTGTCTGTGTATAAAATAAGATAATACATGATAAGATACGATAAGATAAGATAAGTAAAGATAATATTTATTCATTTAAAACATGCTGATTGGTTTTATACAATGGTAATTTATACTTAAATACATTCATATATCATCATCATCATCATCATCATCATCATCATGTCAGCCGATAGACGTCCACTGCTGGACATAGGCCTCCCCCAAGGCTCGCCACTCCGACCGATCCTGTGCCGCTCGCAACCACCGAATTCCCGCGACCTCCACCAGGTCGTCGCTCCATCTCGTTGGAGGCCTACCGGCAGTTCGTCTTCCGGTACGCGGACGCCACATTCATATATATTCAACTCAAAATATGATAAGGATCCTGACCGAATTTGAAGTCATCTTTTAGAATTTTTTCGACATGTTTTATTAAAAGCCTATCGGCGCGTACAGAGCCTGTCACAGATAGTAAAAGGTAGTTTATAAGAAATTGTTCGCAATGCTACAAAAAGTTACGTGAATTCATAAATTAACAAAGTTTCGATTGGCGTTATCTGTCATTGTCAACGATTGCCATCTTAGTTAGGCTAGGCTAGCCTTCTGGGTAGTTTGGGTAGCCTCCTCCCACCGTCCACCCTACTCCCAATACACCTAACTCGAGCTCCACGGAGCGCCAAGTAAATTTGAAGGCGGGATGCCACCAGTGTGGTATGCGGCACTGTGCACTGTGCGGCACAAGCATTTTTGTACTATAGCTTATGCCGCACAGTGCCACACACTCGTGAAATCCCGCGTTAAGGCACATTTTTATTTTTATTTTTATTTTTAGTTGCCTCCTGAGGTATTTCCTTTGTGCTACGACATGGGATTCTTCAAGAAGCGGGTATTTAGGGTTCTCAAGGGTCGGCAATGCTTAAGTGGCTCCTGTGATGTTGCTTACGTCCATGGGCGACGATGACTGCTTCCCATCAGGCGGCTCATCTGCTCGTTTGCTGAATATCACATAAAAATAAAAAATAAATTTGTTTATTTGGAAAGCCAACAGAAATAAGTGAGCTTATCTTCATAAGTTTACAAATACACATCAAGGACATTCACTTATTTCCTTAACAGCTCTCACTAAAACATGTAATAGAAATATACTACACTTAAACTACTCTTAGGGTACTAAATACAGTTACTAATTTACTACTTACTAGGTGCTAAGCTCATCAAACAGAATTATGATTACTAAGGGAGAAAGAGCCAAAGTATAGAAACACGTGTTTCCGTTTGCCGGGCATATCCCAGGTGTTTAGGGTTTGTAGACATGTTTAATATCAAATCACATTTACAAAGGGGTCTATCGCGAATTTATTTTGTTACCTTTATTTACCGAAGTTAGCCGCGACCACGACCAGTAAAACCTGCGGTGTCAGCATGGTTGCATTTTTATCTCACCTGTCACTATGCCTCTCACTTTCGCACTTACATACTTGTTAGAACGTGACAGGCATGGTGACAGGCGATAAAAATGCTACCGTGCTAAGCCCGCTGTGTCGACACATCGGTAAATAAAGGTAACAAAATAAGTTCGCGATAGACCCCTTTGTAAATGTGATTTAATATGTATTCAAAACGCGAAAGTTTTAAATGATAATCTTTGATGATCTTTCATCAAATTGTGTGAAAATTAATTCTATAATGTTAATATCCACAGAGGAAAATGGGGACCAACATTTGTGCGGCGCGTTCTTCAACTTTCCTCTGCAATAAGAATATTATAAGTCCCTTACGTTACACTTATTACTTATTCCTTTAAAGGTCAGAGGATAATTTAGATGATTCCTTTTCCTCCTTTTGAATCATTAGAATTACAGATTCTACGGAAAATATACTTTATAATGACGATTAAAAAGGTAATGTTCGTGATATTAATATGCGATTTTTTTCCACATTGGTTACTCGTGAAGGGTCTTAAGTACTTTTTAGGGTTCCGTACCCAAAGGGTAAAAACGGGATCCTATTACTAAGACTTTGCTGTCTGTCTGTCTGGCTGTCTGTCCGTCTGCTGTATCTCATGAACCGTGATAGCTAGACAGTTGAAATATTCACAGATAATGTATTTTCTGTTGCCGCTATAAGAACAAATACTAAAAACAGAATAATATAAATATTTAAGCAGGGCTCCCATACAACAAACGTGATTTTTTGCCATTTTTGTGTAATGGTACGGAACCCTTCGTGCGCGAGTCCGACTCGCACTTGGCCGGTTTTTATAATAAAGCAGGCAAATAGACAAAAAATACAAGAAACCAAAATAGAAAATTCGGCGATTTAATTACATGTATGAAATGTAGTTTACCATGAATAAATGAATTCTATACTTTATTATATTGTACATGTAAATAGCATGCGATCTTATCGCTAAAAAGATATATAACATTATACTTTCTAGGACGTCATATCAACTATCACTCCCTCTACGCATGTGCGGAACAACACCCTTATCAGACGTGCGATGAAAAGGGAAAATTGTTTTGCATATCTTTACGCCCTAGTTACAATACAACTCGTCTTCGTCACAGTATAAGCGTTGCATACATTATCGCCCCAGCAAAGTCAGCGAACACAACATCTAAACATCATATACAATTACCTACCTTATTACATTAAGATAAAGTTCAAAATAATACGCGTATTTGTCTGTAATATATGACCTTTTGTGTCAATAAGGAAGATTACTTATTTAGAGCCCTTACGCACTAGCGGTTAACCGCGGGGGCGGCTAGCTGCGCGGCCAGCCGCTTTTCCAGTTTAATATGCAACCGCTTAAGATCGTACGCACTTGACCGCCACAAAATTTCAACCGCGGCGGTTGAAAGAAGAGCTGCGGCCCGCTTTGCGACTGGCCGCCAACTTGTTTATACGCACTGGCGATTCAGGTTCTCGACGGCGTCCATTTTGTTAATGGACCAAAGACGCCGAGCGGTCCAGCCGCTTTACGTGGTTTCATCGGGGTTTCGTCGCGGTTGGCCGCCATAGCGGCCAGCCGCTGTAATAACCGCGTCAGGCGGCTGGCCGCTCAAACGAATCGCCTTAGCGGCCAACCGCTAGTGCGTAAAGGGCCTAAAGACGTTTCTCAAGCCTCCTAATTAGTTTGCTCCCGTGAGCCGTGAGTGCATCTTCGTCGACAGATGTTAATGCTATACGATTTTAAACCGTAATCCAATGAAATAGAGTCGGAAAATGAAGAACTGCTGATTTTCATTAAGTAGCTTCAGCTGGGAAAATAAAGGTATTTCTATAAATAAATAAGTGTTTTTGTGAATCATGCATATGTATTTTGGGCTAAGAATATCGGCCACTTTATGACACTGACATATCCGATTCATGTCGTATCTTTAGTAATTTTTTGAGGTATCTTTAAGTTCGAATCAGGCCGTATGAAATTAGTAGAAGGAATAAAATTAATTTGTAAGAAAGCATGTTTTAATTAACAGTAGATGGAAGCTAGTATACATGATATATAATGCATAATATTTTATTAATGGTCCGTTCTTAAAAGGCGTAAGGTCAACATGGATAAGTGTGGCTCGCCCGCACATTTTGGGCCTGTTGTTAACACATTGATTAGTGTTTATTGCGTGTTCATACATTTGGGGCCTGTTTTTAACACATTGATCAGTGTTTATTGCGAGTTCATACATTTGGGGTCTGTTGTTAACACATTGATTAGTATTTATTGCGTGTTCATACATTTGGGGCCTGTTTTTAACACATTGATCAGTGTTTATTGCGAGTTCATACATTTGGGGTCTGTTGTTAACACATTGATTAGTATTTATTGCGTGTTCATACATTTGGGGCCTGTTTTTAACACATTGATCAGTGTTTATTGCGAGTTCATACATTTGGGGTCTGTTGTTAACACATTGATTAGTATTTATTGCGAGTTCATACATTTGGGGCCTGTTGTTAACATTGATTAGTATTCATTGCGAGTTTATACATTTGCTATTAAACGCAAGTAGCAAATGAAAACCCACACTTACCTATATCAAACTATATTGACCTAACGGGTGGACGCTAGTGTGGGGTGCCACATTAGCGTCTTATGAGCGTCGGCGTCATGTCAGAGCGTCGCTGCGCAGTTGCGCCGACGTTGCGTCGAACAGAGTTGACTAGACCGACGCTCGGGAGACGCTAGTGTGGGTAGCCTTACGGCCCGGCCACGACATCCGCGCGGCGGCGGCAGCGGCGAGCGGCGGCCATAGGTTGGAGCGAGACACAGCGATCAGACCTTTCGTTCCCACCTATGGCCGCCGCTCGCCGCTGCCGCCGCCGCGCGATGTCATGGCCGGGCCGTTACATCGTTTGTACCTATAATGTAGCTGTTGCATATTTCTGTAGGTACTTTAAGTTTAGTTACTACATTGTTTAGTGTATAATTGACGTTTAGAAACTTCATTCTGGTGTTGCTTATTTGTGTTTAATATTGCATATTTTTTCTCTTGGAATAAGTACTTTTTTGACAAACAAATGCTTTGTGTACAACTTTTAATCCCTCACTACGCTAATATACACATTGCCGCTTCCCCATAATAAACTACGCTCTATTCAAAGTAATAAATATTCCAGTCACACCAAACGTTAACTCCTGCTGGTTTATTGCACCATTTCTTTCTCTGTTAAGCATTTGTTTAAACCCAGCAGATGGAGTGCATCTATAAATAATTCAAGTACAGCTGGAAACGTAAATAGCTATTACATGTTTATAAATAACCTAAAATGTACACACAGTACACAGTATACACCTTATACCATCAGACCAGAGGTAAAACAGTACAAAATATTATTTTATACAATCGTGATATAATAGAGAGCTTTTCAGTCGAGTACCGTGTTTAAGCAACGAAGCTTCCTGAGTTGCTTAAGTTAAGGTACGAGATTGAAAAGCTTGATTATATCACTATTGTATACAATACTTTTTCTACGAGACAAAAAAATTATAATTTCAACTAGTAGAATCATATAAGTAAACAAACGAGTATGCAGCTAAGATACGCAAGCTGCCGCGGCCCGCGATACCTTCATACAGTTCATCCCGATGCCCCGGCCGCCGGACCCGGCGCCCCGGGCGGGTTGGTCAACGACACCTCCTCGTAACTCATGAGGCCCTGGTACCTGCTCCGCGCTAAATTCAATTTTAAGACAGTTTTTTTCTCGATTTTGGCCACCGTAGCCTATGGAGACTAACAAGCAACGCTAAGTGGTTTTCGTAGGGTATGGATGTTGCTATATGAAGGGTGTCACATGCGCGTTTCTGACTTATGAAGCAATTGTTTTTACTACAACATAAAATAAAATGTTTTTGTTGGCCAACCAATCAGAAAGCAGACGCATTGAATCGAGTCTCCTCGAAATGTATGAAGTTCTATTTTCAAAATTTTTATAATTGACTAAACCGTATCGATAAAATTCTTATGCTTGAGTCGGAAGTGCCATAGACTATCCAACGTTTGAAAAGAGTAAGGTTGTAGTGTTGCATGTGAAGTTGTAATATACAGATTATACTCGACGAGTAGAAAAACGTATTTTACGTCATTTATGTGTTCGATTATAGTTTTAATGTTACATTTACAAAAGTAAATAGTGTTCCAAAGAATTGCATACGAGTACTATCATAGACATATAATATATACAAGTACTTATAGACATGAAACCGAGAGACCAGGGCTAAGAGAAAGACATAATATACGAGTTGACAGTTTCATGTATGGCAGCATAATCTTTTTTCTTATACACTCTTATAAATTTCGGTATTTCGCCATCGCCTCCTTGCTATGATGCCATAACCCGACCATGAAAAAATGGCCGGTCGGTGATAAAGACAAAGCATGGCACTATTTTCCCTTACCTCTTATAGGAATCGCAATAAGACTATCTTTCTCTATCAAAGAGTGCCAGGCCCTTACTTACTTACTTACTGCTGTGGCGCGACGACTCGAAGTGGATCTTGGCCTCCGACACCAAAGACCGCCATGCTACTCTGTCCAAAGCCGTTTCTGTCCAGTCGACGGCGCCGAGTTCGCTGAGGTCTTTCTGCACTTCGTCAGGCCCTTGAGTACTATAAACATTTTACGTGACAGCTAGTCGATATAAAAATAAACTTTCATAAGAACCATGAATCGACGCGAGATATAGGTGTTTTATATTAAACCTACCATTAAGATCTTCGATGTTATTTTGCCATTAAAGAAGACTTACCTGGAAAAAAAAGCATTATTTTAGAAAGATTCAAGTTCCGTACGAGGGATGTTCCGTACCGTTTTTTTTTATTACGCAAAAAACGGCAAAAAGTTACGTTTGTTGTATGGAAGCCCCACTTAAATATTTATTTTATTCTGTTTTTAGTATTTGTTGTTATAGCGGCAACAGAAATACTTCATCTGTGAAAATTTCTAGACAGTTGAAATTCATGATCACGGTTCATGAGATACAGCCTGGTGACGGACAGACGGATAGTGGAGTCTTAGTAATAGGGTCCCGTTTTTACCCTTTGGGTACGGAACTCAAAAAAATGCCAGAATCAAGATGACATTTTATTTTAATATGTCTTGTGGAATAAAAACCCACAAGATGTTCAGAAGATCTGGTTAAGATCGCAGGGAGCCGACGGATGAGGGCAGCGTAAGACCGGTCGTTGTGGACGTCGACGTCCCTGGGGGAAGCCTACGCCCAGCAGTGACGGTCTTTCAGCTATATGATGATGTGTCTTGTGGATGTAAGTAACCTAGATTTTAAAGCTCAGCAGCGGTATCATGGTCGCATTTTTATCACCTGTCATGTCATGACTACTTTCTCACTTACATATTTGTTAGAACGTGACAGGCATGGTGACAAATGATAAAGAGCCGACCATCTTAGCCCTAGTGATTTCCTAGGATAAATATATCTGCTATATCACGGCACCGCTATCCCGGAGCTTAAGCCATACAGCTCAATAATATCTAAACAGATGTGTATCAGCAAAGTGAGCGCTTGCCATCCGGTTGTCGCTGAATCGTAAAAGTGGCCCCTCGAACACGTTCGCCGCCGACAAAGGGTGAATCGCCCGTTAGCCGCACGGTGACCATTAGTTTTTGTCATCCTGGGATATGTCCTTTTTTAATGCCACATCGGCGGTGACAAACAAGCATAAGTACGATGTCACGGTTCATGAGATACAGCTTGGTGACAAACGGACAGCCAGACAGACAGCGGAATTTTAGTAATAGTCCCGTTTTTACCATTAGGTATGGAACCCTAAAAACGGCAAAAAATCACGTGTGTTGTATGGGAGCTTAAATATTAATTTTATTCTGTTTTTAGTATTTGTTGTTGTAGCGGCAATAGAAATACATCATCTGTGAAAATTTTAACTGTCTAGCTATCACGGTTCATGAGATACAGCCCGGTGACAGACAGACGGACAGACAGACAGACAGACAGACAGACAGACAGACGGACAGCGATGCTTCTGATGGTAATTTGGTCACCGCAAAAAATCACATGCCGACACCTGACGGTAAGCGGTCCGTATCCTATGGACGCGTGCAAAGCCAGAGGTGTCACACGAGTGTTTCCAACCTTCTATTGAACATGTTTTATGGCCTAGGGTCATAACAGTTAGCCTTTATAATGACACTCTCTCACTTTGTTCTGTTTATGCCAGTGCAAAGCTTACACTGCCTCTACCCACGGTCAACACACATTAGTTCCAATACTCATTTAAAATGGTTTACGCGTTATTGCGACCTAAAAAGTGGCATACGAGTCGAAATTGCATGTAGTTTTAGTCAAATAGTTTGAGATAAAAGTGCGCGTAAAAGTACACTAATCATAATTTATATTAAACTCTTATTTGTATTAACAATAATGATCTCAGTTGATTTCTGAATAAACGAAATTGAAAGTTAAAATTTAATAGTATAAAAAGTACCTAATTCCAAACTTATTTTGAGATAACGTGTAGTATATAAAGTACCTATTTTCTAGTAATATATTATATAAGCGCTTCTAGTAATTTATGCTATACCCCAAGGAACACGGAACGCTTTTTTTTATACCACGTCGGTGGCAATCAAGCATACGGCCCGCCTGATGGTAAGCAGTTACCGCAGCCTATGGACGCCTGCAACACCGGAGATATTACACGCGCGTTGCCGACCCTTTTGTCATTATATCCTTTTATAAATACCAAATATTTTTTCCGCAAAAAATAAATTATAAAACATGAATATTCAAAAGCGTGGTCACCAGAGCACTCTATTACGTTAGTGAGCAAAGGCGAACGAGACCCATTTTAGATTTCAATAACTCCCCTTCCAGGCCAAGGACACCACTTTGTAATAACTTTATGCTGATTTTGTACCGGGTTTAACTGACCCCATATTTACTTTGAGGTTTGACGTTACCTTTTTTTATGATACAGTGGAACCTCGATAACTCGAACCGCGTTAAGGCGAAATAAAATGCCATTCCCTTTCCCCTTAAAGCCCAAAACCTCCATAACTCGAAATTTTTAACCTCATCAAGTAATCAACTATTCCCTTCACAGTTATCCATTTTTACCTCTATAACTCGAAAATGGAATTTGACCTCTATAATTCCGTGATTCTTCCGTGATTCTCACTTGATGGTCTCATCGGAAGATCAGCGCTGGAAGTCGCCAGCAGCATGCTGAGATGGGGCCATTTCGTGACAATTTATTTTAACTATGTTCTTTTAATGTATGTCTATTGTCTGTATGTTTACGAATAAAAACTAGTCTGTTTGTCTGATTTAATATCTTGTCTTTTATTAATTATATAACAATTCAAGTCTTGGAGACCCTTTACATCTCTGGATAATTTGATGATCTTTTTTATTATGATATACATTTTATCTCTGATACCTAGAGACTTTTACATCTCTAAACAATTTTAGTACTTCTGTTATTTGTATAGTTTTTATTAGTTTTTTTTCTTGTGTAATTTAACATTTATATTTATGTAATTATTTTTGTAATTTTTGATTAATTTTATTGTTTGTAAAAATTGACATGTAAAAGTGCCTATTTGCTGAATAAATGTTTGATGTTTGATGTTTGACTATTCTCTTCTATTCCATAACTCAAAAAATAGACGAATTGTATTATCACCTCTATATCTCGAAGTTAATTACTAAAATAATCTCCGTAACTCGAAAAAAGCAATTTTACATGTTTGTACGTTAGGAATTTACCTCTCTAATACGAATTTTTCATGCGTTTTACCTCTGTAACTCGAAGCCTCTTTAAGACGAACAAAAACCTATACGAACCTCTCTAAGTCTATGCCCTCTTTAAGACGAAACCTCTTAATCAAGAACTTTTTGGCGTTTCCCTTAAGATTCCACTGTATAAGAGACAAACAAGGAAACGAATCGCCTGATTTTAAGCAACCACCGTCGCCCATGGACACCTGCAACTCAAGATGGGTTGCAAGTGCGTTGCTAAGCTTTAAGACGGGAGTACGCTTTGGTTTTGAACTAGTTTTGCTACGACCTAGAAGTTCGTCTTCGTGATTAGCTCTCTCACGCACGACTTTCATTTCATTCTGCACGCACCTATGAGCGTGAGCGATCTTCAAGGTCGAATCGAAATAACATCAAAACAGTAATACTTTTTAGGGTTCCGTACCCAACAGGTAAAAACGGGACCCTATTACTAAGACTCCGCTGTCCGTCTGTCCGTCTGTCCGTCTGTCTGTCACCAGGCTGTATGTCATGAACCGTGATTTCCGTTGCCGCTATAACAACAAATAGTAAAAAGTACGGAACCCTCGGTGGGCGAGTCCGACTCGCACTTGTCTGGTTTTTTAAAATCTGAATCGGGATCCTGATTCTGTAATCATGGGGTTTTCACGCAGAAGGTAACAGGGCGTTTTATAAAATAAATAAAACCTGATTCTTTCAAATCTGGACATTCTTAGGCTCATTCTACTCAGAATCGACAGCATTCTCCATCTTGCCATTAAAAAAAGTCCCAAAATGACCATTCCATTACGTCACGTTTAGTGTGCATTTTTTGCGTGCGTGACGTAGTGGAATCTACAATTTTTCATACAAATTTTCGGGAGATTTTTTTATCATCAGGATTGAATATGCTAGTGATTCTGAGTTGAAAGAACCCAAAAACACCAGGATCTGTGAGAATCAGGTTTTCAATATTTATTTTAGAAAACGACAACTTACTGTACCTACATAATCAGTCAGACGTTACTTCCATAAGGAAATAGTTTTTAGGGTTCCGTACCCAAAGGGTAAAAACGGGACCCTATTATTAAGACTCCGCTGTCCGTCTGTCCGTCTGTCACCAGGCTGTATCTCGTGATCTGTTTCGCTAGACAGCTGAAATTTTCACAGATGATGTAAATACATCATGCGAAATCGGTTGCCGCTATAACAACAAATACTAAAAACAGAATAAAATAGAGATTTAAGTGGGGCTCCCATACAACAAACGTGATTTTTGACCGAAGATAAGCAACGTCGGGCGGGGTCAGTACTTGGATGAGTGACCGTTTTTATAGATAATGGTACGGAACCCTTCGTGTGCGAGTCCGACTCGCACTTAGCCGGTTTTATTTTCATCACACTCGCTCAGTAAATGTGGAATTGCACGCAGGCTTAGCGGGAACTATAGAAAAAGCGTTTTCCCTAGGGAGTTATGAAGTTTCTAGTATTATAATTAACAGTTTTTTGTCTTTATACTTCATTGTTGTAAAACATTCTGTGTAACTCGGGGCGTAATAATATTGCAAACTCGAGTCTATAAATCGCTTCGGCAAGCCGTCGCGATTTAACTATACTCTCGTTTGCAATATTAAACTTACGCCCCATGTTGCACAATGTACTATAAATCGCCTTTATAGGTACAACGTAAGAACTTATACCTACATTGTACTATGAGAATGAGGTACTACGAGTGCAAATAAGAAGAACAGTTTGCAAACGAAGTTCTCACAAGTTGAAATAAGTACCTACATATTAATAGCCGTTTTCCAAAGTCATATCAAAAAGTCGTTACCAATTCCTGAACTCCATAACTTAATGCACGAACCATGGAAAGTTTGGGAACCTTCGTTGCATAGACTACCCCTCACAGATACCGCTACCTGATGGCTGCTCTTCACTATGGCCCAGCGCTGGACCAGCGAGATGGCCATGCGATGGTTGAAACACAACTACCCGATATAGTTCTGAAATGGGCCACATGTCACGTACTGCCATCGCTGGCCCACTACGTTTGATGTGAGGACGAAAAACCGACAGCGTGGCCATCCCATCGCCATCCCGCCGGGCCATAAAACCATTCGACACCACTGCCCAGAGAGGGTAGTGCGCGCGAATGTAGAAGCGCTAAATAAATGTAACCATTATAGATACCCACACTACCGTTGCTTGAACGTCGTTGGCGTCTAGACAGCGATATGAAAAACCGGCCAAGTGCGAGTCGGACCCGCGCACCGAGGGTTCCGTACTTTTTAGTATTTGTTGTTATAGCGGTAACAGAAATACATCATCTGTGAAAATTTCAACTGTCTAGCTATCACGGTTCATGAGAAACAGTCTGGTGACAGACAGACGGACAGAGGGACAGCGGAGTCTTAGTAATAGGGTCCCGTTTTTACCCTTTGGATACGGAACCCTAAAAACAGTGTCGTTGTGCAGTTGCGCCAACGTTGTGTCAAGCAACCTTAGAATTGACTAGACGCAGCTCGGAAGACTCTAGTGTGGGGTCTCTTTGAGTCGCCTATAATGCTCCATCTGTTAGACAAGTGGTCTGTGTGAACGGACAGCTCCAACGATTTTTACAACCAAACCAAACGAGAAAGTCGTTATCCAAAATTCAAATAATCATCTGTGGCCAAACACGCTTCGTCCGATAAAATATCCCATAAACATTCTAGGCATTTAAGCCCAAGTTAAAACATAATAAAGAGGACAGCCTCGTTTCTGTTCACCTCACAATAAAAAACTCATAAAATACCCCGAAATGCGTTACGAGTACATAATAAAATAAACAATGTACTTTCGCTGTTATGGGTCGTAACGCCTCAAGATTTTTGAGCTAAGTATACACGAAATAGTAAATAGATAAATATTCCTTCCTTATATCAGACTAATTTCAGCGTTCTGTTAAATTGTATAGGATTTCAGTACAGAAAGAATCCCTCTTGGTGCGCGGCAAAAATTAAACAGGTTAGGACCAGAAAATGTCCTTAAAAAAATCAGCAAGTTAGTAAAAAAATATGTTTTGCTGAAAAATACCACAATCTTACCTGATATTTAGATCAGTACGGTTTTTACTCACTATTATTTTTAGTCGCTTTTGGCGACATGTTTCGGATTCTTTGGGAATCCTTCCTCAGGCACGAGTGTCCGCGGCGGTTGTACGTCGTGCACTGCCTGCGCCGCCCGCCTCGTCGGCAAAAGCGACTAAAAATAATAGTGAGTAAAAACCGTACTGATCTAAATATTTTGAAATATGTCTCACGATAGTTTAAGTTCGATTTTACCTGATATTATGACAGTAAGTGCAGATACTTACGGTCTAAGATAGAGCAACATGCACATTAAGCATTTTTTACATAAAAGATGTTTGATAGCCATCACATTAGGACACATCTCGATTAGAAAACATCCAAGTTATAGCGGGGTGGGAGAAGATTGGAAGGGCTCGGAACGGACTTCCACTCCCCGTTCTCAACAAACTGGAAGTGTAGTGAGAATCAGTGGCACTGGCAGAGTAACAACGTAAGAGTGGAACGCAAATCCGCGCCTAATCCTACGGTGACAAAACGTAGATGGGGATTAACTCAAATAATCTCATCGCATACTCCCCGAAATGTATCCAATAGAATACTTCTTAATTGTTAAAAACATGTTAAGCGACATTTGACCTAAATTAAATGTTCCATATTTTACTGTTTGCGTCTCATGGGAGTTTTCACCTAAAACAGGGACATTTAACTCTCCACCAATGCTCATTTTTGTCTATGCCGTCATAACCCGCAGCGTATGAAACCTTTATTCACTGAGAAACGCCATATCGTTGTTTTGATTGTGTTTTTTATTATAACCACCGAGATTTCCCAAATGTCTCGACATTTTTGAGAAAAATAAGGTTGTGCGGATTATTGATCGGTGTAGCTTTTTGACGTGGTTTTTGAATCATGTGATAAACTCTGTGGGTGACTGTGGCGCCGCCTTATCGGGTATAAGCAACGAACTAGAATGATTGTAGAAGAATTAGAGCTCAAAAAAAAACCGGCCAAGTGCGAGTCGGACTCGCGCACCGAGGTTTCCGTACTTTTTAGTATTTGTTGTTATAGCGGCAACAGAAATACATCATCTGTGAAAATTTCAACTGTCTAGCCATCACGGTTCATGAGATACAGCCTGGTGACAGACAGACAGATGGACAGACGCACAGCGGAGTCTTAGTAATAGGGTCCCGTGTTTACCCTTTGAGTACGGAACCCTAAAAATGATGTACCGGCGAGCGACTCAACTGTAGGTACCGCGCGCATCTTGACGACGTCAACTATCAAGGGATTTGACATTTAGAATTTTATTTTAGCCAATAAAAACTTTTATTGACTAGTCAAAGTCAAGGTATTTTTGGATAAGGCCAAACTTTCAGTGATAAGTGTCATTCATGTGGTCCGTTTTCAGAAGTCACAAATGTACAGGACGACGTTCTGTCTAAATTATTTCGTTGCGATATAAAACATATTTTTTCTACTCGTCGAGTATAATATGTGTATTACAACTTCACATGTGTTAGATATTTCCTAAGACTGTTCCTATTAGTAATATAGACTGGTTTAGTTGTAGGCTTGACAGCCTACACCGAGCCTAAAGTAGTAAAGTGAGATAGACATATATAGCTCTCTGACGTTGAGTACCTAAAGAGTTTATGGTATTATTGTAATTTAATGTTTTATAAAACATTATCAACATGGTTATAAGTATTGTTAATATTTAATAGTTGATTAATACCAGTTAATGTCTGTAGTATTATATCTTAGCATACCTAAAACTGTTGATTGAACAAAACGCCACTGATATGAGAAATAACAAAACGCTTATGTCAAACATTAGATAGAGAAAATAGTAAAAACTGTAAGGACGCTTTTGTAAGAAAACGATATTAAAACCCACTTATTTCAGCAGATAAATAGTTTTTATTACTGATTCCACTAGTAGTTATAATCAGAAGTGGTCAGAACATTTAAAAATGAAGAAAAAACGCGATCGTAAACGGCGTAAACGTGAGCGTAATCGAGCAAGATCTAAATCTAATACATCCAGTGTGACTGATGAAAACGTGCAGTCCTCTCGAAGAAGTCGTTCACGCCAACGTTCTAAATCCAAAAGTCATCGAAGAATCACTTCGGAAAGCCGAAAATCTCGTCAAAAGTTTGACAAGAATTGTAGAAGTCATCGAACTACGTCGAGTTCCGCCTTCGATACAGATTCGTCAAAAGAAGTTGTGTATAGAGATAGATCACGTTTACGTACGGCATATAGGAAACTACGTAGAAATACAACAGAGACTAAGAAAGTACACCGAAGAAACAACGATAATCGGAAAAGGAGTGAGACGCCCCAAAGACAACGATCATCGAATTTGAGTTTTTTACATACACCTACTCGAAGTCCTCCGACACGTGAAACTATTCAAGTGCAAGTACATAGAGAAGATACACATGCTAGAGAATTAAAAACTCCAGGTGTAGAGCAACAGAATGCTAGAGATATTCAGTTTGCATCTGCTAATAACTGTGGCTACTCTACAGTTCCTGAAAGAAGGACAGTCACTTACCATAGTAACATGATAGAAGACACATCTTTACCTATGCAAACTCCACCAACGATTCAACATACATATCCAGAGGTAACACCAGTGCAACCAGGTATGCAGGATATGACATGTCCGGATTTAGGATCGTCGAACACAAGCCACTCAATGCAGCTTGTAGAAGGTGGTGTATCAACACGGGCTATTGTACCAGCATGGCCAATCTATACACCTGAACATCAGGATCAACCTGTCCAGGAAGGTACAAGCAACATCAATGCTGAGCAAAGTGTGCCGAATGCATCAGGTGTGACTGGCCAGAAGCCTATTACACAGTAAAAAGCTTACTTATCAATATAAAACTTACATTTTTAGCCTTGAAGCAAAGTTCGTTTTCGTCGGTCCTTTCCATCGCCGGTTTTCTTCATAATTTCATCGAATAGTCTAACAATAATAACTTCTAACACTGCTCTCACAGCCTACGTTTTATCACATATAACTGAGGTTAAATTAATTACTAATTCACTTAGTAAAAACACAAAATACAAGCAGAAATCCGCTTGAGAAAATAGAAAATATATTGACATTACGATTGTTTGTTGACATTGAGGGTGACGTAAGTGACGTAACGTTCCAAAATCGTTATGAAATATAAAGTCGAAAAGGTGTGATAGAAATAAAACGTTGCCATAATTGAATTTTAAGTTTTTATATGTTTTAATACAATATGTTAAAAATAAACATGAAATATTTCAAAACGGGCATCATTTTGAAATAACAAGCTAAATAAGAAATCATCTAAAAATGGGAAATTGTCAGCACAATGGAGTTTGACAGATTTTAGAACATACCGTTTTCGTTGTCATGTGTGCGTGAAAATCGTCTTCGTTAGCATTATGGGATTTGGAGCTGTAATATGTTTGACATAAAGCTTAGTAATCAAGGCGGGATTATAGGCATGTGTTCGTGAGAAACTTTTGGTCGATAGTTTAACTTGTGTGAGTGAAAGACGTCTTCGTGAGCATTAATGGATTTGGAGCTTTAATATGTTTGACATAAAGTTTAGTAAGCAAGACAGGTATAACCTTTTGTCATCGCTTTTACATTTACACACAAATGCAATTCCAAGATCGCACCTGCAGAAATGCCTACGTAGGTTATTTTGGTAGCATTAATAGATTATGATTCTTAATATGTACTACAGATGACTTAACAAACAAAGTAGGATTTAAGACTATTCCCTTTTGGAGTGTGTCGCTGGTTTTATGGTTTAATAATTGCTTTCTCGGATTATGAAGAATATGGTCTTTAATATGATGGGCGTAAGACATAGTAAACAAACCGGGGATTAAATCCTTATCTTAGTAATTAAAATTGTAAGATTTATTACCATATTATTAGAATATGTCGCCATTATGTCGCCGTTATGTCGCCAGTATGTCGCCGTTATGTCGCCAGTAATTAGGGTATAAATAGCTGGAGCGGGCAGGGGGGATTCATGAATTTTCTATCCTTCAAACTAGCAGTGTCTCTGGCTTCGCGCGTACATTACTTTCGTAAGTGAAATTACTCTGTCACTCTGTCCATTTGTATAGCCTAGCTTAGAGCTATCTAAGTGAAGTTAAACTTGGGACATTGGATCTGTGTTTGATTGTACAAAGATAAACCTATCTCTGTGGAATTAAGCCTGGACTATGATGGAGGATCTTTACTTACCTGTTTGATTTATTTTATTGTGAAGTGAGGTTTCCTACGCTGTGTTGTTCTTAGTGCCGTAAAGCTATGCACAGATAGTAAATATCGTGCATATCAGGAACTAGGAATGGTGTCTTGGTTTGATTTTACGAAAAGCAATTTTCGTAACGTTAAGCTTGGATAACAGTGAAGGAATTTCATTTCTCTGTTCGGATTATTTGTCCAGTTTAGTTACATAAAAGTGAACTTAATTATTTTAGTGTTTTGCTATGTAGTGCTTTTACTATTTTAAAAGCCAGATCATTGTTTGGACAGACTGTTTGTCCAGCCAAACATCCAGTTCCCTTGCGGTGTTAAGAAGTGGATGCTTGGGAGTCTTTGTTCCAAGATTTGAGGCTCTTGGCATCTCGGTTATATTTACCTAAGAGATGAACTACCTCCCAGGTATCAAGGTCCAGCTGTCCGATGAATGTGAGGGCATCACGTGCGTGCCATTCCGAGTAATCGGAGCTCATTGCAGTCGGCAGTATTTGATCCCCGGTCTTCTATTAAATATACTTATATATTTCGGTGCTCCGGTTCATACTAGTGCTGGCTGCAGGGGAGGATTCTGTCGTGACTGATGTCATACACTTACAGTCATAGTCTCGGCAGAGCTTCCAATGTAGGTAGTGCTGGTGTGTTCTAAGGGTGCTGATCCACTGATAGACACGGAATAGGGCGACTTATCCTATACCACCGGGCTTGCGAGCTTGTATAGGGGGGAGTCACACAACACTGGCCGATAAGTTACTATACCTCAGGGTCGCCTCCTGAACTGTACAGAGAGTTAGGGATACACTTGCGTACATGTCAAAGCACTAGGCCTATGGTAAGTACGGATTGTGCTTTGAGTGTACTAGCTAGGGCTCCAGGTAGGTGTAGGGTAGAATCGCACACTATTTATCGAAATCTAATCTGGTTGGTATATATTTCTCTATTAAAGACTTTTAATATGGCTTCATTATCCTAAAAAGCGTACGTGTAATAGGCAAGGGGTTTAATTGCCTAGATATTCCTATTTTATAACGTATCTGCGTAAAAAGGTATTGTTGTATATAAAATCTTATACTATTTGTTTTATTTTGCTAAAATTTCTAGTGTTCTGATGTAAAAACGAGGTACTGAATATTTCATTCTGGTTTCCAAGGTATATACAAAATAAATTCTTAAAATATCAAGCTGGGTTTAGGTATACATACCGTTCTGGAATAGAAGAATGGTTTGTTTTAGGGAACCCTTGGCAGGCAAGAGCAGTCCAATGGGAGGAGTCAAGAGTGGAATAATGCTCGACTTGATATTTCTGTCTCATAAAATATAGTAAATATCCTTAGTGCTTCGTTTGTGCGTCTAAAGACTAGAAATACAGTCTATTCTTTTAGTTTTGGGGATTGGGAAAAAGGGATCAGTATCCCTAGCTTTTGAACATTAAAAAAATAAGTAATTTTGATTGATTGATGATACTTGGCGCTTCTTTCATCAAATCATCTAGGAATGCATAGGGTTGCGAAGCGTTGGTCATAGCCCGTCTGGCTACAATGTTAGGATAGGTGACCCGAATGATGTTTTGAAACGGGCTAAGAGTTTTCAGACCCGTATCGAGCATGCGAAGCAGTACGTGTGGACTCACACATCGTTTAGAAGGTGATAGTATAATTATAACTTTCCTAAAAAGATAGGGTGTAAATGGGCTCATCCCAGGAGTACTGCTTTGTATGTTATCCCGAAGACTTAATAGGCGTAGCGGGACTTCACCAAAAACATTTTTAAACTCATTTTTCCAACAACATTTTCAACCTCATATTAACCATATATGCTGCATTTACCTAAATAACATCATATGTAGTAAACCTTCAACAGCATTTACTTTACACGAATAGATTTAATAAAAATGTAAAATTATTTACATCACTACGCTCGAGATTCCATTTTAGAATGCATCGCTACGCTCAGCATTCAATTATGGAATCCTTCGCTTTGTTCAGGATTCTATGTTCGTCCTCGCCGTCAATACATCATCTTGCTTCCTTGTGACACAATATACTATTTCTACTCTTGTAACTATTAAAATATTCCTTTAATTATTCCTTAGCATCATAATAAAATATATCTTCAATATAAAAAATATTTATTCCTTAAAAATTAGGTAATAATAGTAATAGAATCAGAGTCCAAAATTTAGCTGATACTCATTAAAGAATCTAGGGTACCGCGGTACACTTCGAGGGGTCCTAACTATTATCTAGACGATCACATGGCCAAATTATTTAAGTAAGTAAGTAAAGGGTTTATATATGTAAATATGTATTTATTTAGAGGGTTAGTAGAGGTGTTTGCATGGGGAGGGTTACAATTTGGTGCAGTGACCAAGGGATCTAAAGTATACCCTTAGGTATCTTTTGGATACCAAGGTTTCTACATTAAATAATAGGAGTAGCCTTTGGCTACATTTTGTTGGCGTGAGAATGGAATGAATACACTAAGTTTTGGACCCTGCTTTTATTTTGGTTTTAAATAAAACTCGTGAAACATTGTTTATTACTCATAAGTTACTAAATTTTTGTTGTGTTCTTAAATAAAAATCATAAAAAATCAATTTTATTAGTCAATAGTTTCTATGTACACATAAAAATAAAAGTTCTATCTGATTTTCTTGTTATTTTACAATTTTCACTCGTTCTCTTAGGGCCGTTGGTCGCCGAAGGATTCCTTTCCATATTCATGAGCTAGGATTGGTGGTCATCACAAGGCTCGATTCATCTTTTTGCGTCTTTGACACCTGAAAAACAAAGTAACAAAATTAAAGCCCATGTACGTACTCGTACTATACCCTAGCGCTTGCTATGGTTATTCTTATCGCCGACTTATTTCTCTCGCGCGTCATAGATTCGTTAAGAATTTAGCTCCATCGCAGGTTCCAATAATAACAATGAAATAAATAAATAAATATTTCGTGTCAGTCTTTCACATATCAACCTAACTTCAGTGTAAGCAAAAGCGAACGGTACCTATAGCGTTGAAGGAGCTGCCATCTAGTGGCCTGAATCGGAAACATAAGCATGTAGGCACATTGCCAAAGAAAGTGCTACCATCTACCGTTCACGTACGTTTTCCTCAGCATAGTAGGTACCGCCACCTTGTGGGTTACATCGAAAGCATAAACTTCACATTTATGCCTCGTGCCAAAAATCTGACAGCTCATGTGCTGCCCCCTATATAATTACATTGCCCTATAGTTCATGCACGCTTCGTATACTACGGCACCGAGGCGGCGGCGTAGTACATACCTGTATTGATAAGTACATACTTAGATAAATAAATAATATCCATTACTTGGGAGCGCATATTCGTGGTAAAATACACGTAGATGCATGCATTTGCAGGACAACATTCGTAGACAAGGTCACTACCGACCGAGCTAGGAGGCCGTTGTCAATAGTCTAGAAATAAGTTTACCTAAGATAACCTAGGCTAAGATAAGATAACTAGTTGTTTAAGAAGATATTCTTTAGTCGAAGGGTTGCGGGGGCGTGAAATTGTTCATTTACACGCAAAAGGGGGCGTATTTCGCGGTTTTCTTATTCTTTCAGCTTAAAAAATCGGCAACGCACTTTCAGCTTTCTAGTTTAGCGAGGCGACGATATTTATGTGCCTTCAGGCGATTCGTCTGTCCTTTTACCTTCTATATCATAAATATTCTCTCATTTTAAATGCCGGCAACGCATTTACAACCCCTCTGGTTCCGCGAGGCGACGGTGATCGCTTGCCTTCAAGCGATTTGTCTGCACTTTTACCTTCCATATCTTAAAAAAATATGGCTACGTACATGCGTTAATATTAGTTAGATACGGCTTGTTTACTGATAAAAATACTACACTATAAGCTACAGAAACAATAATAGAGCTTCATACATCGTCTGACGGTTTAAAGTAGTCTTGATATTCATAGAATAGTATCAAGAAACAGATAATTATGTTAGACCCACGTTTAGAATATTAATTGTGTCTGAGTGACACTCACGTCATGCTAGGGCTACGTTTGGTTTGATTGGTGTACGTAAACATCACACATATGCTGCTGAGAAAGAATATACATGTATTTATGTGTGTATGAACGAGAATTTGAGTACAGGGTACACCTGACTAACGGTTATCTACTATGCATGTTGTTAAGGACACTTAGTCCAAGGTAGCCGTGATTGCTTGTAGAGATACAAGTTGCTACGTTACCAATCATTTATTTTCTTATTTGACTGTTTATTTCTATTTCTTATTCTAGGATGAACTAGCGTTACCTAGTTTGCGTTTGTAACAGCGCCATCTTTCATGAAATTTGGACATCAAACTAAATAGTAATAGTATATCATACGACTATTGTAACACATTTAGTGGGACATACACATACGTATGGACATTTTTACCTATTCACATTTTAGTACGGAACCCTAAACGTCTCAATATTTAGTAGGAATCGCGTTGAAATATGTAAAGCTTACAGTTTATAGTCAATACTATTAGCTACTAGAGCCTCTGCGAGCTGTTTTGTTCTAATAATTTCATGAAAATCGATTACGACGATATGTAACTCGCCGAGCACCTGGGCGAACAGTGTACATACATAAGCATATTTGTAGTATAAAGAGATAAATTTACTGATTTGTAGACGGTACTTTTTCAATCGTGTTCTGATAGCGGTTAAATAATAGTATACAGTAGTTTAAGCTAGCATATTAAGTACCTAACATAGAGAAAGAATGTGGAGTTCATTATTTCCGTAGCATGCGGAGTAGTAGCCAGCGGTTTTGCAGCAAAATTCTTGAGATGCGGCCGTCGAACCGGAGTGTTGAAATCAGTAGCCCTCGGCAGTCTGCAATAAATTTAACAAGTATTAGAAATTTCAGTAAAGTAAGAGTAAGAATAAGTAGCTTTAGAGTCAGTTTTAGCTGGGCAAAATATCAACATTTTTCTTCATACATCCATACGCGGGGGCGCGTCATTACTTTTAAGTATTGTGTAGTGTATTGAAATATGTGGGTACTTCAACAAAACCAGTCTGCAATCGTCAGCGGCGCAATCACATGTACTCTCCCGAGTTTCGGCAATACTATCGCGATATAAGTAAGGAAGTAAGTAAATACACATTATTGCGCCACAAAAGAAAATTTCAATAACAAATTTACAATGTAAGTAAGGGTAGCAGCAGCCAGTCTTATCGCTGTAGGCGATCTCTAATAATAACATAATAAAAATTTGCAGTCATCATCATCATCATGTCAGCCGATAGACGTCCACTGCTGGACATAGGCCTCCCCCAAGGCTCGCCACTCCGACCGATCCTGTGCCGCTCGCATCCACCGAATTCCCGCGACCATCACCAGGTTGTCGCTCCACCTCGTAAATTTACAGTATATAAACGCAAACACCATCCGCTCTAGCTCTCTTTCCCATGTCAACGAGACTGGATACCCATGTAGAACGTAAGCACCAAGAACGACCGATGGCCATGTAATGTAAGTACTTACATACTGTAACAAGAGTAACATAATCATACCAGCTTCTTAATATATTGTAGTCAAGAACATGCGTATTATTCGGATATCTGCTCTTGCAACTCCCAGTTGAATTCAGCGACCCAAACATCCATGGGAAATTACAGGTTTCATAGGCAGTGCTTAAACTTTTCAAAATCCAAAAAAGTTTGAGAATCTTTGCCTTACAGGACTCATTACCATAAAGTTAGGTTACAAATAAGTTAGAATAAGTTATTTAAGTCTACAGAATTAGCATAAGGTATGCTAGGCTAAAGACAGTTTTCATCACTCTGTTTTTTCACCGGAGACTCACTGCTCAGGTTTTTGAAATATTAATGTTAGACTTAAGTCATGAATATTTTAGCTTATAATTAGTTTAGTATTTATATAATGAGACAAAATACCTTTCATAAATAGAAGCATTCAGTAGATGTACATTGAAGTCAGCCGGATGGACGAAGCTGTGGCACGGGGACAGTACTCCGGCAAACACTGACATTAAAAATGTAAAAAAGTTAGTTAAAGTAGGGTATATTTATTAGTCTTATTAAGTATTTATTATTTATAAGGTAAGGTCTTCACAGTTTAGTAAGAAAAAAAGAAAGAATAAACAGTTCAGTTTTTTTTTTAACAACGGAAAAACAAGATTTTTATTTTCTAAGAAGGGCTTAGTTTAAAAATTGGGTTCTAAGTAGCATAGTAATTGACTCTACTCGTACTTACTAGGAAATTGTCGAAGCCTCCGGAAGAACTAAGGCAGGCAGCACTGGAAATTTTTCCCCGTCCAACTTGAAGTACCACCCGGCCAGCAACTAGGTTGTTTGCTGAAAAATTCGGCATATAACGGTAAATTTATTGCAATAAGAGGAATATAATGATCAGTAAAGTAAATAAGTAAGTAGTAAACATTAAAATAATATTTAATGACCACTCAAATAAAAAAAAAATTGTCGCTCATTCCAAATGGTCACTCAGTTTAAAATGATTAGTGCATAGGCAACTAAGAATAAATTGTGGCAACAGATAGTATAGTTTAAGAATGTGTTTATGAAAAATGCTTTCAATATTTAAATAATCAGCAGGGAAAAAGAAAAACATTTATTGTATGACAGTAAGCAAGCAAGTGAAGTGTGTAGGAGCATTATTGATAAGAGGGCTTCTTGAGTGAATAAGGGTTTGTGCTGACAGAAGGATTTTAGGTCCACATACTTCAACATCAGCAAACAACAGCGGGATCCTTTTTGAGAAAATACATACTTACTACCAGCAACCTGCCTCGGTTTCGCAAGGGTTACACAAAACCTTAACAAGTTGTATACCTAAACTTTTCTTGATATAGGTGGAAACCACATCAAAATCCGTCCAGTAATTTTAGAGGTTGTTGCGAACATACATACACACAGACAGACACAGCGGGGACTTTCTTTTGTAAAGTTTAGAAGTCAATTGTCATTAACATGCAAAGAAGCCTGTTTATTTTTAGCTGACGTTATCATATCATTATAATTTTTGTAATATATTGCGCTTTCAAATTCGAAAAACATTATTTCAGAAAAAAAATTACCAATTCATCTTTCTAGAGCGATGGCACTTTCAAATTCCATATACAGTAGGACCAGCCTAAGAGTATTTTTATGTTTACAGAGTTTTTATACTTACTTTAAAAGTGTTGTAAAGTTTTAAAACCAGCAAAGGGAGTTTCCACAGCAAAATTTCAACTTCTGTTTTTCTTCAATGACAGTCATGTATATCAAGCACCAGGAAACATTTCAATAGAGTTTTCAGCTTGCTGGAAAAGCAAACACAGTTTGTAAGCCTTGTTGCAATAGGGAGGAAGTAATGGAGGCCTAACAGTACGTCACATAGTGTAAGACAAATTCAACATGTAATTTCTTTTTCTCCAATACCAATTTTACATTGATTCTTGTCAGTTTTTCAAAAGGAATTGTGATCATGTTGTTGAACAAAGCGTAACAATAAGGCAACATAACACGTCAGTCATAAGCATTTTAAGTAGAATGATAAAAATTTGAGACTCAAAAGTTAGTTCGTAAGTTAGCAGTAACTTGTCTAAAAGAAGAAACAAGAACATAACCTTACCTTCGCATCAGTTTCGACTTTAAATCCATTTCACCCGCACTGTAGGCTCATTTCTAGACATCTGTTGCTTTGGGCTATTAATAGATGCACTCATATTTATTTGAGGACACTGAGAACACCGTTTTTGACGAGAAAATTCACTGTTTATTCCATAATACTTCCATTTTGTTTGACGTTTGTAATATACTTGTTCGATTTCGCGAAAACTTTACAAAACCCTAGGAGAATATTCTTGTTTTATAATTCTGTCATAAAATTTAGCTCAACAATATAATTTTGCCTTCATAATCTGTAAAAGTATCTTTGAAGAGAAAAAACTACAATAAAACATATGTCAAACAACAGGATCCGAAAAATGGCGGATTCGCGGCAGCGAAAATACGCCATAGACAAAAAAATTCTTTTCACGAGACAGAAAAGGAACGTTCCATTTTTCTCTAGAAATAGCTTATGGTTTGAAATTATTAGATCAATTATTGAGTTTTTCATATTGTATAAAAGCGTTTTGCCATTCAAAAGATTACATAAAAATTAAAAACTAGATGATAAAATATTAGCGTTTTTGTTTATTTTAATCTTAATTTACTCGAGCCATCTGTAGGGATCTTATATCTAAGTCAGCTTCACGAGGCCACGAGCTATAGACAAGTTATTTTCGAATTTACTCTTTGAATCCGACCAATTTATGTGGGTCGTGTTTGGTGTATAGTCAGGATTATTGGAACGTGTTTTTAATTTCGTCGTATAGTGTATGCATGCGTGTTGCTGTTTGTAGGAAATGTATGTGTGCGTGTGGTCATAGAGAATGACGTTTATGAAAAAAAAAGCGAGTTCACACGATCGATTTCATTTAGTATTGAAATAATAAATAAATAAATTGCCATTTTCATTTACGCAGTGAAAAATAGATTTCCTTTGTTGATAAATTTTACCAAATTATAAAATTTTGAAATACATGTAAAGTCAAGGCCAGCTAGTATCGTTCTTTAGACGTGTTTCGAATTGCAATGATCAAAATAATTTGTAGTTGACGGTTTCTTTTATTATTGTTTTTATTCCATATTTTAAGGTGGATTATTATTATTCATCGATTACTATAAAATATCCTACATTTTAATATGTAATTGTTTGTCAAAAGACTGTTTCATTTCGAACGTAGACGGAGAGAGTCATACTGTCTTTGTCTTGCACTAGTACTAGCACCCAAAAGAAAAGGAGGAGCATAGACAATGTAGATTTTCGGATCGGGAACGACATTATTAAGTCGATTTACATTCACGTACAAGCCTCGAGCTGAACCACGAACCGAGAATGTAAATCTAGCATTAGAGTGAGTAAGTAAGTAAATGTCAATCGTTAATGGTATTGCTACTTGACATTGACGGGTTATAGTTGAGGTTATTCGTATATTTTGCTAAAAATAAAGTAAAATTCTAGAAATCAATAAAATAAAAATAATTCAACGGCAAGATTCAAGTTTTTTTTTTAAAGGTCCTCTTTACACTCATTCGCGAAGCGTAGTCTGGAGCAGCGCTTATGGAAGATAGCTTTTTGCGCATACATTTTCGAGTTTGCCGCCATTTTTATTGACGAACATGACTTATCAAGTTATACTTTAGAATTTAAAAGAAAAATACGCATCTGAGACGTTTGACAGTTGTTGTCGAATGTCGGGAACGTCTCGTAACTGGGTTAGTTTTAAAGTTATTTATTCATAAAAATAAGACTGAAAGTGGGATATTAAGAAGTTTAGATCGGGTGCATTTGAACAAAGTAAGGTCAAGAAATCCGGATAATTCGTAGTGATAATCAGTCATGTCGGTTTTGTAAACGACAAACTTTGTATTGAACAAAAATATGCTATTAGGGAGTGTTCTTAGTGAAGTAAAAGGTGTTTAAAACAAATACGGATGCAGAACCTATCTCGGACAAGGTTCATAAATGAGTGAAAACGCGTATTTGAGTGGGAAATAGTTATTTCTAGTGCGCCAATTTCATTGGTTTTTCAAGTTGCGATCTTAAGAAACTAGTGTACTAGTGCATTTTGTTAACAAAAAAATCATGTGGGTTCGTTCATGTGCATCAGTTAAGTGTAACAGTGTGAGGAATGTTCATAAAAACACGTGAGTACAAATATTTTGACGAACTCGGAAGGCCGGAACATTTATAGGTTATGTTTACATATTAAATCTCCTGTTCATATTACATAAGGTATGATAATGATTTGCATTACAATTCAAATCCTTGAAACATTTTAGAATTTTAATATACAGGCTTGTTGGATTTTCCATCTACATAAATTTTGACTAATAGCGTTTTTCAAGGAATTTTGTAATAGTTTATTTGCAGAAGTGTATGTGTAGATATTTACGTTCGTATTTGGGTATTCTTATAAGAAATAAAAATCTTTTAGTTATTAAGTTTTCGTACCCAAGGGGTAAAGAACGGGACCCAATTACTAAGACTCCGGTGTCTGTTTCTGTCTGTCTGTTTATCCGTCAGTCACTGGGCTGTATCTCATGAACCGTGATAGCTTGACAGTTGAAGTTTTTACCGATGATGTATTTCTGTTGCCGCTATAACAACAAATACTGAAAACATAATAAAATCAATATTTAAGTGAGGCTCCCATACAACAAATGTGATTTTTTTTATTTGCCGTTTTTTTTTTTTCGTAATGACACGGAGCCCTTCGTGAGCGAGTCCGACTCGCACTTGGTCGGTTTTTTCTTAATATGTGCATAAAACACTTGAAAAATAAAGAAATCCAAAAAGTGTTCCTTTGAAACCCATTGCTAAATTTGACCAGCCTCTTAACGCTCTGATAGTCTACCGGTCTCTAGGGCAGACAAATGTATGGGATATATATTCTTATAAGATCCGAGTTCGAATCCCACGTAGTGAATAAGTTTTAACTTATTTTACTTTCTTTTACGAACTGGAATTAATAATTAGACATTTTTGCAAATTTTTATGGCTATGCTTTGGATCATTTTAAAACTAAATTTTTATACAATGTTTTAGTTCCGTAGTCTGTTTCCTTTCAAAAATTTTATAAAATTTACTTGTACCAGTTATATTGACTATGCACTTGTGCAGTGTTATAAAACAAAGTCAGTAGGTACTTAGTTCCAAGTTACTTAGAACCTAGGATGCCTAGAAGTCTAATAGTGTTATGATTCAGGAGTGTGGTTTATTGTGAGTGTATGCGTTTTATAGTGTTAATAAGTAGTGATTACGTGTTTCCAAGTGTACAATACAATACAATACTCTAGTGTACTGGAAGAATGTGAATATTTGTGCTGCCGATTTGTAAAAGAAGAAGACACCATGGACAGTCTCCAAGTTGCTCGTGTAACGAAACAAAGGCAACCTTCGCTTTTCCTGTTGCAGCCGTCATAAGGACCGCAGAGAATTTTCAAGAAAATCTACCGGATGAAAGATACCGACCAAGAAGAGAACGTTCAATAGAAAATTTATATTTTTAAAACTTACTTTTTTAATATTATATTTTATGAGGTAGGTAAAATCAAGTAAGAAATTAGGAAATATTTTCTATTGTAAATTTCGAGACCCCATCTTAGATGAAGGGGACTGTTGTATGTTATAGTGTAGCGTAAATGAGATGTTGTAAGGCTAATTAATAATCATCGGCAGAAATCAAAACGAACATTATAAAGATACGTTTTGCAGCATATATGGTATATGATTCATAATCATCATCATCATCATTAGCATTATAAGTGTCATTGGGTTTTTTATTTATTTATTTGTATGGTTGAATTATTTTGACTGGTCAATGGGCTAGTTGTATAAAGGCAATGTACGAATACAAATAGAGTCAATATATATATACTTATTTTGTTTTTACATGTATGAAATGCATTCCGGATTTTAGTCCAGTTTTTAAATAAGTGACATGTAGTTTCATTAAAACAAAATTTCCCAGTATTAAGGTGATGAGATCAGAATTCTATGATTATTACGTAATATATTATTGGGCTCTTGGTAGAGAAATTGTCAGACAGTACAAGCAGCCATATCAACTATCTGGGGTTGAAAGTAGGATGGTTGAGCGCATCTCAGAATTATTTTTTTCATTATTTGTATGTACAGTCATCTATAATATTCGCTCATTCTCTTCCACAATTTCTCATGACTGAGGGTCGCGAGGTCGCGATCATCTGTGGTTGTTCTTTCGTTCACCCCAACCTACCACTGTGCAATGCCATCTTGTTAGTTGGTGCTTGTGCAGATCCTTATCCACTATCCTTAGTACAATTTCGCCTAGTATTTGCTTACAAAATTATATGCAAGAAGGGTCGTTTTTCTCTGCAGGTGACTGTACATCTCCAGCGTTTGTTCGTTGCAAAATGAGTTGTTAGTGTTGCGTTTTGAACAACTTTGTTGAACAAAAGACAGGGGAATGGGTCATGGGGTGTCATCATTGACATAGCGTTCGGTTGAGAACCAACAAAGAAAAATCTAGTGAACCGAAAAAAAAAAATAAGTTAAGTAAATGCATTTATTTCCCACGAGAGTCAATTAATCTTAATAATTGGTCAAACACATTTACAGATAGTAATTTAATAAATAAGAAATAAAAATAAAATTATTAAAGGGTAGGCTCGGGATCAATGCCTAGTTTTTTTATAGTTATATAGGACTAGAAAAAAAAAAGCGAACTTTTCTTTTCATGCGAAAGATCATTTAAGAACTATGCTAAAATAAACTTAAACTAACAGTTGCTTCAGTCGACATATGACTAGTTTTAAATTTTTTTTTTTCTCGTGGATATATATTTTATTTGTGGGCATAATGGGTTAGTATTGGGTTAGGACGGGATAGTTGTTTTTTTTTTGTTATTATTCAAGTATAAATAAAAAAAAAAAAAAAAACTTAAAATTCTTCTTATTTTTTGATTTGATTACACAAGAGAGCCTTGGCTGTCTGTAGAAATCGTGTGTAAGCGTAACTGAGGAGGAATGGTTGTGTGTGTGTATGGCGAGTACTTATAATTATGAGTATGTAAGAATTTGTATGAGAGATGATGAATGCAAAGTAGACGAATGTATTTATGTGTTGGTAAGATTGGATTGATGCAGATAGACAAAGGCTAGAGTGTAATCAGTCTAGATTTGTCGGATTTTGCAGGGGAGAACAAAAAAAAGGGGGGGAGCGGGGAACACAATTAGCCAGAAAAATCTTATCAGTAGGTTAAAATCCATTGGATTAGACCCATGTAAAGGGTAGTTTTTTGTGGCTAAGACTATACAAGGTATACGGACGCTCAAAAATCTTACACACCTTATTTTGGATGAGGTATATCCGACATCCGACATAATTTGATGGGCCGTGAGCGTCTAGAAGGACGAGGCTCTTTTCAAGAGTTAATTAAATACAATTGATTTATTGGTTTCATTGGTATTAGGTATAATAATAAACAGTTCTTTGATTTGGACAAAGAATGCCTTTACCGTATCATGTTGTGGTACTTATTTGTCAATTTAAGTTTGTTTATAAAAAAAAAAAAACACCCAAGCAAACTTAAAGGTCGGTATATTTTATTCAAAAATAAGACATGCGCCGAGAAAACGTGGCTGGAGGTGATAGGGCAATGAAATTTGGTTTGAATTTCTGGCAATGGAGCTTGAAGGTTCCGTACTTATAAAAATTAAAGGTCTCTTCGTTTTGCATGGAAAGTCTTTGCTGTCTCATCAGATGCTCTTCTACGGAGGGGTACGGCGCATAGAGGGAAAGAATACTCGCCGCGGCCGGGATAAGCTGGCAAGGACGGGTTATTAGAACCTACCGGATTCACAACCCGGTATTTCTGGCGGAGCGAAGTTTCTGGGGAAAGAGTCGTCATTATTCATTGACAGTGTTCTAATGAACTAATTTCAGAGCTGAGTCGCTAACAGTCACTTAGTATTGTAATACACACCACACATTTAAAGAAGGGGGGAAAATTTTCCGACTAATCTAGAGGAAATTATTTTTTTTATTCATGACTAGAAAATAGGTTAAAGTTTTCCATAGCACACGCTTGTGATCCATTACAAAAACTTGAACCTATTGGGGGCGGCTGTGACTGGCCAGAAGCCTATTACACAGTAAAAAGCTTACTTATCAATATAAAACTTACATTTTTAGCCTTGAAGCAAAGTTCGTTTTCGTCGGTCCTTTCCATCGCCGGTTTTCTTCATAATTTCATCGAATAGTCTAACAATAATAACTTCTAACACTGCTCTCACAGCCTACGTTTTATCACATATAACTGAGGTTAAATTAATTACTAATTCACTTAGTAAAAACACAAAATACAAGCAGAAATCCGCTTGAGAAAATAGAAAATATATTGACATTACGATTGTTTGTTGACATTGAGGGTGACGTAAGTGACGTAACGTTCCAAAATCGTTATGAAATATAAAGTCGAAAAGGTGTGATAGAAATAAAACGTTGCCATAATTGAATTTTAAGTTTTTATATGTTTTAATACAATATGTTAAAAATAAACATGAAATATTTCAAAACGGGCATCATTTTGAAATAACAAGCTAAATAAGAAATCATCTAAAAATGGGAAATTGTCAGCACAATGGAGTTTGACAGATTTTAGAACATACCGTTTTCGTTGTCATGTGTGCGTGAAAATCGTCTTCGTTAGCATTATGGGATTTGGAGCTGTAATATGTTTGACATAAAGCTTAGTAATCAAGGCGGGATTATAGGCATGTGTTCGTGAGAAACTTTTGGTCGATAGTTTAACTTGTGTGAGTGAAAGACGTCTTCGTGAGCATTAATGGATTTGGAGCTTTAATATGTTTGACATAAAGTTTAGTAAGCAAGACAGGTATAACCTTTTGTCATCGCTTTTACATTTACACACAAATGCAATTCCAAGATCGCACCTGCAGAAATGCCTACGTAGGTTATTTTGGTAGCATTAATAGATTATGATTCTTAATATGTACTACAGATGACTTAACAAACAAAGTAGGATTTAAGACTATTCCCTTTTGGAGTGTGTCGCTGGTTTTATGGTTTAATAATTGCTTTCTCGGATTATGAAGAATATGGTCTTTAATATGATGGGCGTAAGACATAGTAAACAAACCGGGGATTAAATCCTTATCTTAGTAATTAAAATTGTAAGATTTATTACCATATTATTAGAATATGTCGCCATTATGTCGCCGTTATGTCGCCAGTATGTCGCCGTTATGTCGCCAGTAATTAGGGTATAAATAGCTGGAGCGGGCAGGGGGGATTCATGAATTTTCTATCCTTCAAACTAGCAGTGTCTCTGGCTTCGCGCGTACATTACTTTCGTAAGTGAAATTACTCTGTCACTCTGTCCATTTGTATAGCCTAGCTTAGAGCTATCTAAGTGAAGTTAAACTTGGGACATTGGATCTGTGTTTGATTGTACAAAGATAAACCTATCTCTGTGGAATTAAGCCTGGACTATGATGGAGGATCTTTACTTACCTGTTTGATTTATTTTATTGTGAAGTGAGGTTTCCTACGCTGTGTTGTTCTTAGTGCCGTAAAGCTATGCACAGATAGTAAATATCGTGCATATCAGGAACTAGGAATGGTGTCTTGGTTTGATTTTACGAAAAGCAATTTTCGTAACGTTAAGCTTGGATAACAGTGAAGGAATTTCATTTCTCTGTTCGGATTATTTGTCCAGTTTAGTTACATAAAAGTGAACTTAATTATTTTAGTGTTTTGCTATGTAGTGCTTTTACTATTTTAAAAGCCAGATCATTGTTTGGACAGACTGTTTGTCCAGCCAAACATCCAGTTCCCTTGCGGTGTTAAGAAGTGGATGCTTGGGAGTCTTTGTTCCAAGATTTGAGGCTCTTGGCATCTCGGTTATATTTACCTAAGAGATGAACTACCTCCCAGGTATCAAGGTCCAGCTGTCCGATGAATGTGAGGGCATCACGTGCGTGCCATTCCGAGTAATCGGAGCTCATTGCAGTCGGCAGTATTTGATCCCCGGTCTTCTATTAAATATACTTATATATTTCGGTGCTCCGGTTCATACTAGTGCTGGCTGCAGGGGAGGATTCTGTCGTGACTGATGTCATACACTTACAGTCATAGTCTCGGCAGAGCTTCCAATGTAGGTAGTGCTGGTGTGTTCTAAGGGTGCTGATCCACTGATAGACACGGAATAGGGCGACTTATCCTATACCACCGGGCTTGCGAGCTTGTATAGGGGGGAGTCACACAACACTGGCCGATAAGTTACTATACCTCAGGGTCGCCTCCTGAACTGTACAGAGAGTTAGGGATACACTTGCGTACATGTCAAAGCACTAGGCCTATGGTAAGTACGGATTGTGCTTTGAGTGTACTAGCTAGGGCTCCAGGTAGGTGTAGGGTAGAATCGCACACTATTTATCGAAATCTAATCTGGTTGGTATATATTTCTCTATTAAAGACTTTTAATATGGCTTCATTATCCTAAAAAGCGTACGTGTAATAGGCAAGGGGTTTAATTGCCTAGATATTCCTATTTTATAACGTATCTGCGTAAAAAGGTATTGTTGTATATAAAATCTTATACTATTTGTTTTATTTTGCTAAAATTTCTAGTGTTCTGATGTAAAAACGAGGTACTGAATATTTCATTCTGGTTTCCAAGGTATATACAAAATAAATTCTTAAAATATCAAGCTGGGTTTAGGTATACATACCGTTCTGGAATAGAAGAATGGTTTGTTTTAGGGAACCCTTGGCAGGCAAGAGCAGTCCAATGGGAGGAGTCAAGAGTGGAATAATGCTCGACTTGATATTTCTGTCTCATAAAATATAGTAAATATCCTTAGTGCTTCGTTTGTGCGTCTAAAGACTAGAAATACAGTCTATTCTTTTAGTTTTGGGGATTGGGAAAAAGGGATCAGTATCCCTAGCTTTTGAACATTAAAAAAATAAGTAATTTTGATTGATTGATGATACTTGGCGCTTCTTTCATCAAATCATCTAGGAATGCATAGGGTTGCGAAGCGTTGGTCATAGCCCGTCTGGCTACAATGTTAGGATAGGTGACCCGAATGATGTTTTGAAACGGGCTAAGAGTTTTCAGACCCGTATCGAGCATGCGAAGCAGTACGTGTGGACTCACACATCGTTTAGAAGGTGATAGTATAATTATAACTTTCCTAAAAAGATAGGGTGTAAATGGGCTCATCCCAGGAGTACTGCTTTGTATGTTATCCCGAAGACTTAATAGGCGTAGCGGGACTTCACCAAAAACATTTTTAAACTCATTTTTCCAACAACATTTTCAACCTCATATTAACCATATATGCTGCATTTACCTAAATAACATCATATGTAGTAAACCTTCAACAGCATTTACTTTACACGAATAGATTTAATAAAAATGTAAAATTATTTACATCACTACGCTCGAGATTCCATTTTAGAATGCATCGCTACGCTCAGCATTCAATTATGGAATCCTTCGCTTTGTTCAGGATTCTATGTTCGTCCTCGCCGTCAATACATCATCTTGCTTCCTTGTGACACAATATACTATTTCTACTCTTGTAACTATTAAAATATTCCTTTAATTATTCCTTAGCATCATAATAAAATATATCTTCAATATAAAAAATATTTATTCCTTAAAAATTAGGTAATAATAGTAATAGAATCAGAGTCCAAAATTTAGCTGATACTCATTAAAGAATCTAGGGTACCGCGGTACACTTCGAGGGGTCCTAACTATTATCTAGACGATCACATGGCCAAATTATTTAAGTAAGTAAGTAAAGGGTTTATATATGTAAATATGTATTTATTTAGAGGGTTAGTAGAGGTGTTTGTATGGGGAGGGTTACACAGGTCAGTTTACTTTCCAAGATTTTATGAAGTTTATGAACAATGTCGTAAAACCGGAGCAAAATAAGATTCAATGTGATAAAAATATAGTTCCCGAATTTAATCCTTCAATTAAAAGTCATAAAATAGAAAATTGGATTTCTAAGGTTAATGAGTGTGCGCTGATTTATGGCTGGTCTGATAGGCAAACTTCCTTTTATGCATTGCCTAGATTAGTTGGTCATGCTAAGCTTTGGTATGAAACTTTATTAACAGTAAATTATACTTGGCCAGAGTGGCAACAACAATTAAAAAATGCTTTCCCGTCTGATGTTAATTATGGTTCTTTATTGAGTGAAATGTTAGACAGAAGGCTTAAGACGAATGAAACATTAGATGATTATTATTATTCAAAAATGGCTTTAATAAATGCATGTGAAATTACAAACAAAAAGGCGGTGGATTGTTTAATTCATGGACTCGACGATAGGACCATTCGGGCTAGTGCTACCTCAGCTCGGTTTGCACAACCCGAGCAATTATTGAAGTACCTGAAAGAAATGAATCGTGATAATAGGGAGTCTAGGTTATTTAAAAATAAATCTGTTCCTTCTAGCAGTAGTAACGTTCCATGTGCAAAATGTAACCAAGTGGGTTATCATACAAGTCAGTGTAAAAAGAAGTCAATATGCTATAATTGCAAAGAGCCAGGACATCTGGCAATAAACTGTCCAAAGACATTAATCAAGTGTGAAAAATGTAGTAGAGTTGGTCATAAAGCTGAAAATTGTTTTTCAAGTAGTAAAACAAAAAATGTTACAAATTCAGATAAACGAGTGTGTGCAGTTGAGTCGACAAACCCTTCTCAAAGTAGTTCTAAATATTATAAATTAGCACACATCAACAATTCTACTAGTGGCACTTTGTGTTTTATTGACTTTGGCAGTGAATGTACACTAATAAGAGAAGACTTTGTCGACACACACAATCTAATTGTTGAAAAGGATTGCATTCCTAACATTAAATGGGTTGACGAGACCTGTTTAACAGTAGTTGGTAAAACTAAAATCCTGTTAAGAATTAACCAAGTGGAGGCATTCATTACTGCATTAGTAGTGCCTCTAAAAGAGTTACATGTGCCTATTCTAGTTGGGCATGATTTTACAGAATTACCACATGTATTAGTTATAAAATCCAGCACGTCTCTGGAATTACTAAACCGTGACATGCCATCAGATTTGTCCAAAATTGATCATGACATAAATTGCATCGTAAAATTATATGCGAATGATGACATTACACTTAACGGAACTGGTAATGTTAAATGTCATACGCGTGATCTGACAGAAGGTGATTTATTTGTGTCAGGACGTTATCGTTATAACGGACCTGGAAGCGAATATTACATTCATGAGGGTGTTTATAATGTACTTAACAATCAATGTAATATATTAGTATCTCCTACCTCTAAATCTTTACCTGTGAAAAAAGGGTCTCTTTTGGCCCGAGCTGAGTTATGTAAAAGTGAGGTGCCAAAAGATAATGATTCTGTGAAGTGTTATAGAATTCGAGTAGACTCCAAACAAATTGAACGCGATGAAATAAATGTTAACCCGGACTTAGACGAAACAAAAAAAAAATCAGCTTCATAATCTCATACAGAAATACCGCGGTACTTTTGCTCAAAACCTCTCCGAATTAGGTTGTACCAATCTAGCTGAAATGGACATCAAGCTTATTGACAATACACCGGTAGTATACCGACCATACAGGTTGAGTTGCACACAACGTGAAACAGTACAAACCATGGTTAATGAACTTATTCAAAATGATATTGTAGAAGAATCTTCTTCCGATTACGCTAGCCCAATATTATTAGTGACAAAAAAAACGGGTGGGCATCGTCTTTGTGTTGACTATCGAGCTTTAAATAAACGGACTGTGAAAGACCATTTTCCACTGCCACTCATCGAAGATCAAATTGATCAATTAAGTGGTAGTCGATATTTTTGTACCTTAGATCTGGTTAGCGGATACTATCAGATACCTATTAAACCCGACTGCAGACATTTAACAGCTTTTGTTACCCCGGATGGGCTATTCCAGTTTAAAAGGATGCCGTTTGGCCTAGCAAATGCACCGTCAGTTTTTCAGCGGACCATGTCTAAAGCGTTGGCGTTGTCTGGTACAAACTGTGGACATGGAAACAAACCAGCGTTAGCATATATGGATGATGTCATAATAGTTTCAAAAAATTTTGAGGAGGGAATTGATAAACTAGAGTCAACCTTTAAACTAATGGATGAAGCAAATTTCACACTTAATATCACAAAATGTAGTTTCTTCCAAACGACTATAGAATACCTAGGATACGAAATCTCTAGTGAGGGTGTCAGACCAGGCAAATCCAAGATTCAGGCCGTAGAGAAATTTCCAACTCCGAGAAATGTTCATGAAGTTCGACAATTTATAGGTCTGGCCAGTTATTTCAGGAAATTTATTAAAAACTTTTCTCTAATTGCTAAACCATTGACTGACTTGACAAGAAAAGACTGTTCGTGGTTGTGGACTGAACTCCAAAATGATGCTTTTAATGTTCTAAAAGAAAAACTAATTGAACGTCCAATTTTGGCAATTTATAATCCAAGAAGTGAAACTCAATTACACACGGATGCTAGCAAAATCGGCCTAGCAGGAATACTTTTTCAAAAGGAATCTGATGATGCTCCTTTTAAACCTGTGGCATATTATAGCAGAAAAACTACCATAGATGAACAAAAATTTCATGCATACGATCTAGAAACGCTGGCTGTGGTAACATCACTAAGTAGGTTCAGAGTTTATCTTCTTGGAACTAAATTTACTATAGTCACTGATTGCAATGCGTTAAGAGCAACATTTTCTAAGCGTGATATCTTGCCGCGAATAGCCCGTTGGTGGCTAACTCTTCAAGAGTACGACTGTGACATCATCTATCGTCCTAATCATTCTATGGCTCATGTCGATGCACTTAGTCGAAATCCTATTGATATAGATCCTGCATCTGACGGTTCATACGAGGCTCCTCGAGTACTATTTATTACTACCGAGGATTGGCTTTTAAGTTTGCAATTAACAGACCCGAAAATCTGTCACATTCGTGAAGTTTTAGAAGATGCAAAATATAATGATATTGTTGATATTAAACAAAACTTCATTGTCAAAGACAACAAATTATACAGGAAGGTTGGTGACAATGAATTAAAATGGGTCGTTCCAAAAGGAGCCCGTTGGCAAATATGCAAACAAAATCATGACGACATAGGTCATTTTTCTGTGGAGAAAACATTATCTAAAATTAAGAAGGATTTTTGGTTCACGAAAATGAAAAGATTTGTGTCAAAATATGTTAAATCTTGTGTCGCGTGTGCTTATGGAAAAGCTCCGTCTGGAAAAAAAGAGGGATATCTTCATCCCATCCCTAAAATTGAAAAACCTTTCCATACAGTGCACATTGATCACTTAGGCCCATTTGTGAAAAGTACTCGCGGGTATTGCTATTTACTTTTGGTAGTTGACGGATTCACCAAGTATTGCTTTTTGAAACCCTTGCGTAGTCTAAAATCGACGCCTACTATTGCCGCGTTACAGGATATATTTACGACCTTTTGTTTCCCTAAAAGACTTATATCAGATAGGGGAACTTCTTTTACCTCTGAAGAATTCAGAAAATTTTGTGATAAGGAAAATATAAGGCACATATTAAATGCAGTCGCGTCGCCTCGTGCAAATGGACAGGTAGAGCGCTATAATCGCACGGTGTTAGGTTCGCTTTGTGCGTATGCAGAGATTCACGGAGAAAACAAATGGGATATAGAATTAGGTAAGATTCAATGGGGTCTTAACAATACTTTAAATAAGGGTATTGGTAAAACCCCGGCGGAAGCTCTTTTTGGACAAAATATGTTTCATGGCGGTGAGAATATGTTCGATGATGTGTTTGCAAATACTAGAACCCAGTGTGATGATGTTGGAGATGTTAGGGAAGACATTAGCAAACATATACAGAAGGATCAGGAACAACAAAAGAAAAGGTTTGATAAGACTCGTAAAGAACCAAATACTTATTCTGTAGGTGATCTAGTAAAAATAAGAAAACAAGTTGCGCAAAGTGAAGGCCAAAGTAAAAAACTCTTACCTCTATTTTCAGGACCTTATCGAGTGACTAAAGTTCTTGAAAACGATAGATATGAAGTGTCTAGTATTCCTGGTTCAACTATAGGGAAAAAGAATTACCGTAATGTATGGGCAGTAGATCAGATACAGCCTTGGATCAGTGCACACATACAAAATGCTAGTTCGGAAACGGATAGCGAAAGTGATAAGAAATAATTGTTGTGAAAATAATATTGCCTTTTACAATCAAAAGTATAAGTGTAGCATTTGATAGTTATGCTAGTAATTTGCAATATTTCAATTGAATATAACTAGAAATTAAGGCTGGTCTCGGACATGTTAATTAATTTTAGTATATAAAAAAAAATGTTATGAATGTGATGACTGTGTGTTACTTGTAACAGTTAAGGCTGTAAGTGTTGGGTGGCCAGATCAATTGTGAACTGGTGAAGTCCACGGTGCAGTTCCTGCTGTAAGCGTTGGGTGACCAGATCAATTGTGAACTGGTGAAGTCCATAGAGCAGCTGGGGCTGGAAGTCGTGGGTGGATAGAACCAATTGAGAAGCTCATAGTGCGGTATTAGTATTATTAACTTTACGCATAGGATGGGAAATAGGACTGACTGCAATGGGTTGGCATATTTCACATCTTAATGAATTCATAATATGGGAAATATGACTGACTGCAATGGGTTGGCATATTTCACATCTTAATGAATTAGTATTATTAACTTTATGCATAGGATGGGAAATATGACTGACTGCAATGGGTTGGCATATTTCACATCTTAATGAATTTATAGTATGGGAAATATGACTGACTGCAATGGGTTGGCATATTTCACATCTTAATGTATTAGTATTACCTTTACGCATAGGATGGGAAATATGACTGACTGCAATGGGTTGGCGTATTTCACATCTTAATGAATTCATAGTATGGGAAATATGACTGACTGCAATGGGTCGGCATATTTCACATCTTAATGAATTAGCATTATTAACTTTACGCATAGGATGGGAAATATGACTGACTGCAATGGGTTGGCATATTTCACATCTTAATGAATTCATAGAATGGGAAATATGACTGACTGCAATGGGTCGGCATATTTCACATCTTAATGTATTAGTATTACCTTTACGCATAGGATGGGAAATATGACTGACTGCAATGGGTTGGCATATTTCACATCTTAATGAATTCATAGTATGGGAAATATGACTGACTGCAATGGGTCGGCATATTTCACATCTTAATGAATTAGCATTATTAACTTTACGCATAGGATGGGAAATATGACTGACTGCAATGGGTTGGCATATTTCACATCTTAATGAATTCATAGAATGGGAAATATGACTGACTGCAATGGGTCGGCATATTTCACATCTTAATGAATTAGTATTATTAACTTTACGCATAGGATGGGAAATATGACTGACTGCAATGGGTTGGCATATTTCACATCTTAATGAATTCATAGTATGGGAAATATGACTGACTGCAATGGGTTGGCATATTTCACATCCTAATGAATTAGTATTATTAACTTTACGCATAGTATGGTAAATATGACTGACTGCAATGGGTTGGCATATTTCACATCTTAATGAACGTGAAAATTGTTTCACATTTGTGTAACTAAAATTATTGTTATTTTTTTTTTTTTTTTTAGTTCATTGTTAGTATTTTGTTTAGGGACAAACAAATTTTTATCAGGAAGGCCGACTGTTAGATATTTCCTAAGACTGTTCCTATTAGTAATATAGACTGGTTTAGTTGTAGGCTTGACAGCCTACACCGAGCCTAAAGTAGTAAAGTGAGATAGACATATATAGCTCTCTGACGTTGAGTACCTAAAGAGTTTATGGTATTATTGTAATTTAATGTTTTATAAAACATTATCAACATGGTTATAAGTATTGTTAATATTTAATAGTTGATTAATACCAGTTAATGTCTGTAGTATTATATCTTAGCATACCTAAAACTGTTGATTGAACAAAACGCCACTGATATGAGAAATAACAAAACGCTTATGTCAAACATTAGATAGAGAAAATAGTAAAAACTGTAAGGACGCTTTTGTAAGAAAACGATATTAAAACCCACTTATTTCAGCAGATAAATAGTTTTTATTACTGATTCCACTAGTAGTTATAACATGCAACACTACAACCTTACTCTTTTCAACGTTGGATAGTCTATGGCACTTCCGACTCAAGCATAAGAATTTTATCGATACGGTTTAGTCAATTATAAAAATTTTGAAAATAGAACTTCATACATTTCGAGGAGACTCGATTTAATGCATCTGCTTTGTGATTGGTTGGCCAACAAAAACATTTTATTTTATGTTGTAGTAGAAACAATTGCTTCATAAGTCAGAAACGCGTGACACCCTTCATATAGCAACATCCATAACCTACGAAAACCACTTAGCGTTGCTTGTTAGTCTCCATAGGCTACGTTGGCCAAAATCGAGAAAAAAACTGTCTTGAAATTGAATTTAGCAAGGAGCAGGTACCAGGGCCTCATGAGTTACGAGGAGGTGTCGTTGACCAACCCACCGGGGGCGCCGGGCCCGGCGGCCGGGGCATTGGTATGAACTGTATGAAGGTATCGCGGGCTGCGGCAGCTCGCGTAGCTGTATACTTTTGGTTTGTTTACCTATATGATTCTACTAGTTGAAAGTATTATTTTTTTGTCTCGTAGAAAAATTATTGTATACAATAGTGATATAATCAAGCTTTTCAATCTCGTACCTTAACTTAAGCAACTCAGCAAGCTTCGTTGCTTAAACACGGTACTCGACTGAAAAGCTCTCTATTATATCACGATTGTATAAAATACTAATTCGTTATGTGACAGTTGACAACTGACATGAAAATTTCTCTTCATAAATCACATTTTTCCCACGAAGTGCGTAGTCGTCTTAAATGTTAATATATTTTTTAATACAGTTGCTCAAAAAGTGCTACTTTTCGTGGCTGTTTTAGTGCGGAAAGTGCTTATACTTTTCCAATTTTTTAAAATTTTTACTTGTTCCAATTCATGACTACTCTTATTGATGAGTGTTGATATTAGTTTTCTTTAAACGTCGTAATCAACATAAAAACCTACTGTTAATGTAAGAAAACGAAAAATATGCATATTTCATATTTTATTACAAACTCTTCATCATTATAAGTATTATAACACGTTTTTTTTTTAATGTTGAAAAACCGTTCTTAATAAGTTGTCTGAATGGAACGGAACGCCTGTCAAAGAAGAGGCGTATTTTCTTACTGTGAGAATGTTTTAAGTTTCCAAAGGCAACATTCGATATTGATTTTATAAATATGCGATACACAAATAATCGTAAATAACGATATTTAGGTAATAATAGTACAATGTTTTAATATTTACAATTGTTTCTGTATTATAGAACATGCATTTGAAAAAAAAACTATCATTGAAGTGGGTTCAATAATAATAACAAAATCTATTCTAGTCGAATAAAAGCTAGAAAAACACCTCTTCATAATGTCAATGTCAATGATGTCACAGAATTAATAATATAAAAGTTTCGAATTCCATTCCTTACTTGTTGCTTTTCTTATTTTTTCGCAACTGTATTAAAAAACGTCGTTCTATACACGTGCGAAAATGTCATTCTTCACTCTTCCCGAGTCTCGGTACTCGTGAAGTAATGACATACTTTCCGCACTAGCATCGAAATGTACTATTTCCCTTTTTACTGTGGGACGTACCACATTATTACAATCTATTAATTGTATATGATCACACGCACGCATTTCCACGCATGTCCAAAGCATGTCCTCAGAGGGTTAAGGTTGTAAACCTTAAAATGCAGACGTCGCTAGTGACGTTGTCATAGTTGCAATGACTAAGGGTCGGTTGCACCAAACTGTTTGTATTTTATTGTATTGAAAGTTTCATAGTAAACGCGCCGGGTGACGTTGATCAGTCTGTCAAGTGCGGATGGTGTAACTGGCACTAAATTCGCGTTGATTGACGGATGGTCAGCTGGCGGAATTGGTAACGCATTAGACTGGCAATCCAATTATAACGATGTGTTATTAATAAATTTTCATTTTTTTTTCATTTTCCAAAGAAGGGGTTCGAGTCCCACGTTGGCGAGAGTTGATCATCGTTGATTTTTTCATTGCGTCGCTGGTTTTTCTTCCACGCACTTCACTCAGTAGCCAATTACGAAGGCTACAGTTTTGTTGTATTGTGTAAACTTGGTTATATGGAACTCGCAGAGGTAAGCGAGCCATACGTCGTCAGCATGACGCTCATGTATTGGCTTACACAGCCATGAAAAACGTCGCGGCCTTGTCTGACACTGATAACTTGCTACAAAACTAAACTAATCAAACTTGGGGCCGCAAACAGATATCATATATCAATAAATGTAGCATTAATAGGCTTCACATATTGTTTTCTGGGGTTGATGGTCAAAAGATATCCCTTATTTTCTGCACTTGGCTGCAGAAAATAAGGGATATCTTATGGATCTCGCAGGTAAGCGAGCTAAAGGCACGACGCTTTTGTATTGGCTGACACAGCCATGAAAACGTTGCGGCCTTATCTGACACTGATAACTTGCTACAAAACTAAACTAATCAAACTTGGGGCCGCAAACAGAGATCATAATTATATCATATTATTATTATATTGACATCTTTTTCGTAACCATGCTATTATTGACATCGTATATTTATTTCCCAACATTTATTTGACTTTGTGATGAATTTTTATCTGTATTGACATTTGTATATAATAAGTGACGATCATAATATAAATTCGTATAGATTAAGTTAAAATAATTTATAATGTAATTTAATATTATGAAATAAATAAATCTAAAATCAAAATCTATCAATAAATAAAGCATTAACAAGCTTCACATATTGTTTTCTAGGGTTGATGGTCAAAAGATATCCCTTATTTTCTGCACTTGGCTGCAGAAAATAAGGGATATTTATGGATCTCGCAGGTAAGCGAGCGAAACGCAGGACGCTTCCGTATTGGCTGACACAGCCATGAAAACGTCGCGGCCTTATCTGACACTGATAACTTGCTACAAAACTAAACTAATCAAACTTGGGGCCGCAAACAGATATCATATCTCAATAAATGGAGCATTAATAGGCTTCACATATTGTTTTCTGGAGCATCAGCTCAAAATATATCCCTTATTTTCTGCACTTGGCTGCAGAAAATAAGGGATATTTATGGATCTCGCAGGTAAGCGAGCGAAACGCATGACGCTTCCGTATTGGCTGACACAGCCATGAAAAACGTCGCGGCCTTATCTGACACTGATAACTTGCTACAAAACTAAACTAATCAAACTTGGGGCCGCAAACAGAGATCATAATTATATCAATAAATAGAGCAGCATATTGTTTTCTGGGATTGATGCTCAAAAGATATCCCTTATTTTCTGCAGCCAACTGATCACTATTCTATTGATTGGATAATAATGCATGGATATGTATGGAGCCAGCCATTTCGGCTGGTATTATACATACAAGTCAAATCGAAAGCTTTTTACATTCCCTATCATTGGCCTTTTTTTAATTCACAGGTTTACATAATTATTACTCGTTGGGTGTATGACGTTCGAAAAATCGCGGGGCACTTTTGGATGAGTCTAGCCCAGGACCGGGATAAGTAGCGTACACGAAGTGAGGCCTATGCTCAGCAGTGGGCGACTGGAGCCTAGAATGATGATCATGATGAATTATTACTGTCCTGGGTCTTCTCAGGCGTTCTGTTGAAACCTTTTCGGAAATACCGTAGGTATCTTTTATTAAATCGCGTCAGTATCCAACTCGTCACTACAGGTAAGCGGTTAAAAGGGTCGGTCGGTGACACGAGGTGTTGAATTCCAATAGGTATCGATAAATCAGCAAAATCCGAGTACGATGACTCCATAATATAAAATTAGTATAGTAGGTTCAGCCAGCAGATTTTTAGATTACAATACGGTTGCCAAAAATTTAATTTTAGCAATCCTGAGGCCTTTCTGTAGTAACTTCATCCCGAAACCTTATTTCGTGACTTCGCTCGATAGAAAAAAATCACAAACAAAATAAAAATATGAAAAATATAAAAATTGCTTCTAAAAATGCGTAATTTTATTTTTGATCGAACTCATTTATTACTTTTTTTTGTTAAAACATGCAAAATATTAAACTTCAAAAACGTTATATCCGCATACGGCACGTACATCCATCTTGTTCACGCTCACGCTCAGTTAGATTAAAAAACCGGCCAAGTGCGAGTCGGACTCGCGCACCCAAGGTTCCGTACTTTTAAGTATTTGTTGTTATAGCGGCAACAGAAATACATCATCTGTCTAGCTATCACGGTTCATGAGACACAGCCCGGTGACAGACAGACAGACGGACAGCGGAGTCTTAGTAATAGGGTCCCGTTTTTACTCTTTGGGTACGGAACCCTAAAAAAGAACCTGAACCCACGGGTGTTAATACTATAAATAGTACTAAACCCTAACCCCACACACTCGAATTATTGCGAAAGAAACAATATAAGGCATTCGTAATTTCGACACTTCCATCTGTAGCCTTCATACAAAACAGCCTATATCAGCACGAAATACGTGGCAGATACCTTGTGAATTGTAGGAGAAGGCCAAATTATTTATTTATCCAAGATACAATAAAGAAGGGTTGCTAACGCGTGATAAAAATGTTTAAACGGATTTCGGGAACATTCCGGAATTTACGCCACATGCGTGACGGTTTAGAGGAATCCAGTCAATATACACAAACTAGCAATGGAAAGAGACACTTATATATACCAAGTGACCTCATTTAATTGCTCAGTGAAGACCGAAATGAGTTTTAAAAGTATTTTATACGGTCTTATACTTAGTTAATTTTCTATGATATGGCATGTTGGCAATAGTCATTCTCTGAAGTAACAGTGCATGAGTAGTGTTCACTTGATTTGTAATTAGATTCCAAAAAACTAACCTCACATTTTCTGTTTTCCGTATGTTTTAAGAAACTAAACAGAGCTAAAAGGATACATCTACATCTATTTATTTTAAATGCTAGAGTATGCAAAAGGGAAATTTGAGTTTACTTCTTTACATATTTTCCATTATTACGAAAGAAAAAGGATCTGAGTGAGGTTAGTTTTTTGGAATCGAATTACAAATCAGAGTATATAGCCGCGCATTGCGTTGCACTATATAAATATTAAAATCCACGCGTACAAAGTCGCGGGAAACAGCTAGTACATACATACATACATACATACATAAAGCATATCATATAAACTATGCACGGTACCAGCTGCCACTATAACACTCGAGGCAATTATCATTACGTGACAAGCGTTCAGCCACAAACACCCTTTACATGCGGTTAACTATATAATAGTAATATGGATCAAGCTACCTTAATGCTGTGGTAGGATTGGCCCTTGAAGTGGCCAAATCAAATATTAATTCATTAATTATACAGGCTGTCCCAGAACAAACACGTCACTGTGACACCGGAGGTAGGTCAACTGAAGAGGAATCTAATCAGCGTGTTTTTTTTTTAAAAAACCTAATAGTACCTGTACTAAAAATGTTAAAACAAAGGGGAAAATTCTCATTTTTTTTCTATTTCGGTAATAACTCGAAAACCATGCAACTTTTACTGGGGTCATGTTAGGCTGGTTCCTCTTGAGTTGACCTACCTCCGGTGTCACTGTGACGTGGTACTTCTGGGACACTCTGGGACACTTCTGGGATTTCATTCGATAGCGTGACGAGCGTTCGAATTTGCGTTATGTCTATTTTTTATGGGATGCTGAACAGCGCGCCAAGCGGGACGTTTTGGAAACTCAAAATCCCATACAAAATGAGACTTAACGCAAACGCGCGCGCTATGGAATGAAATTTACACTAGGGATACAGACTTCTATGATCGGTCGTGTGCTGTCCTCATCCAAGATTCCATGATATATATTTAATTATTTACCAACTCATCTAAGTGAATAGTGTCATCAGAATAGATAGTTTTCTCGATCCCGTATCAAAATTAGAACAATGGCGAACCCATCAATCTGCGATAATAGTCCTCAAGGCAATTACCGCGCGAGTGACGGCCGAGGACCGCACACGGCAATTATAAAGGTCTTTGTGTGACGATTAATTGATAATGTGCACTTCCATTAAATCCATTAATTGTGGTTGACGGAACTGTTGTAAAAAAAACCGGACAAGTGCGAGTCGGACTCGCCCACCGAGGGTTCCGTGCTTTTTAATATTTATCGTTATAGCGGCAACAGAACAGAACATACATCATCTGTGAAAATTTCAACTGTCTAGCTATCACGGTTGATGAGATACAGCCTGGTGACAGACAGACGGACAGAGGAGTCTTAGTAATAGGGTCCCATTTTTACCCTTTGAGTACGGAACCCTAAAAAGTGTGTGTTAAATATACACCCTATTAAAACTGGTCACTCAATTCACTCATGTATTATACGTTGAAAAAGTCGTCATCCGAATTTTAACCGTGATTGTGGTTGGTCGATGCCTTCTAGCTTTAGCTTTAGCCAATGACTTAGGTAAATCGGAGGTAAATCTTAAAACTTAAATACCTACGCGATTAAGTCCCGCTTTACAATTTAATAATGTGTTGAAATCGTGAAAGTTTAAATCAGAGTATAAATAATATTAAGGGAATTAAAATAAAAGTAAAAATATCCCTACGAACAATTTGTTCACTGGTTACTATGTCTCTTTGAGGTATCGGAAAGAGAATTCATCAGGAGTTTTTGGAACTTCGCCGTTTCTTGAACCAATTCAGATGGAGTTTCTTTTTAATTTTTATTGACATTGTTTGGTTGTTCAGAAAAGTTTGTAAAGTAGATATTACGAGTAAATGATAAATTATATACGTACTTAGGAGGAAAATGGACGACTTCCTTACAAACGTACATTCAAATTCCTCTGTTAATATTTGACATTACGGAAAATATTTTTACACAATAATTATGATGAGTTTTTTCCATAGCTGTCACTTTTTCGAAATTTTATTATTATTAGAGTTGGCGCGAAGAAAATATTGCGAACATATGTTTGGAAGATTAATATAAAAATAACTGTCTTACCGTTCTTGAGATAGGGAGCGTTTGTAAATTGTAGGGGGCAATACAGGAGCCCCCTATTTATTGGCGCGAAGTGTAAATGACAAGTTTAAGCTTCCAATGTGGGTCACAAGATGGCAGAACCTATAATGCTCAAGAAACGTACGATAACTGTAGAGGGCATCATTTGCTTTGGCGTTAAGTGCCAATGTAAAATTTATGTTTCCGATTCAGGCCACAAGATGGCAGATCCTCCATCGCACATGGTCCATTTAGAGCCCGCTTATAATATGGACAGTTCAGTAAACAGGGTTTCAATTCACACCCTTTACGTACAGAACCCTAAAAAACTATAGTAGAATCCGTTTATTATGACTTCGCTTATTAACCAACCGTTTACTATGACGTAAATTACTGTGCGAAGTTTTGGTTTTCATATAAAATTCTTTGTAACAAGCCGGATAAGATGACTTCGCTTATAGTGACAAATCGCTGACCTATAAATCCTATTTTAATGAAATTATGTCCGGTTATACTGACACATTCGCTGGTTTTCGTGGCCGTCTTTAACTTTCCTTGCGTTGATGTTTGATGCGTGTGTGGTGTGTAAGTTGTTTTAGTTTTGATTCTTAGTGACAAGTTGATAATTGGTACAAAATTAATTAAATTCACCTCTCACACAGGAATTTGAGGTTAATTTGGAAAACTTAACATAATTAAAAAGTTGATCAAATATGTTTTATATGACATCCGCTTAGTGTGACATTATTGTCACTTCCCTTCGATGTCATTATATGCTGATTTCATTTCATTTCATTTCATTTCATTTATTTGCATAACCAGGTACATTACAATACATAGGTGTAATTGGTAAAGTAGGAGGTACACGATACCCTGTCAGGGTATTGCAAAATTCTTAAATACTATGATTAAATGTGTAACAGTGTTTTATAATGAAGTGCATAAGGGATTCCTTTCTAAAACAATCGATATTCTAAACAGTTGAAAAACATTGGGAAGCAAAAAATCTGATTTATATTTGTATTTTTTTTACTTTTTTTTAACGGCTTTGGACAGAGTAGCATGGCGATCTTTGGTGTCGGAGGCCAAGATCCACTTCGGGTCGTCGCGCCACAGCAGTAAGTAATTAAGTAACTACACCGGTACATTTTCAAAGTAAAAACAATTTGTATTGCAATATGTCAAAAGACTAACTAATAAATGTTAAGAATATAATGCAATCAATAAAATACATTATAATGAAATACGAACACGATTTGATAATGACATTGAACAAGTTTGGGAACAAATCTAATTATTTTATTAAATATTTTGATTTGTGTTTTTTTAAGTAGTCACACTACTATATATAAATTAAACCGCCACGTGCCGGGGTGGCCTAGGGGTTCATGGTGTTAGCCGCGATAGCTAAAGACGCCGGTTCGAATCCGGCCTTCACCACTGGAGGGCTTCGTCACTTTTTCTTTAATATATGACATCTATTACAGTTTTTAATGTAATACATTATCAAATCGAATCTCGATGCGAAGGCCATTAGCACGAACCCACACATGTGTTTGACGTTTGTTTTATGCCAGCGACACATCGGATAAAAAACAATAGCACAAAAACAAACAGTTTCCACAAACCGTTTATCACCGACATCATTTATCAGAATAGTATAACTAGTGGGGCGGAATAAGGGCCAGATATACAGAATGTTTTGCGACTTTTTTTATTTCAGTCCCAAAATTTGAGGAAACCAATTCAGAACATTTTGATATTTAAACACTAAACGAAAGAAACGTGTGACAATATCTCACGGCGTTATAATATATAACGTTTGATTACATTTTTTTAAAGATAGTGTCCAGTATTTTGGACTGCGCCAAATTAAGGGTTAAAAATGTACATATTTATAACTTTACGCATAGGTACAATAAACCACAAAATTTTAGCACACACAAACAAGCCAGAAATAGTTTCACGGCTTTTTCGTGCACAAAAGCATTGTGCCGTAATCTATGCGTCGGCGGCGAGTTGCCAACTTAACGATTCGCATTCAGAGATAAAAATAATCAGAAATGGGGACGTGTGTGAATGGGGAAATATATCGTTGACCATTCTTTCCTACCACGAATGTAACAATTCATTTCTATAGGAATATCAAACTTGCAAAATGTATTGTTATATTCTGTCGAGGTGGTTTACGTGATACCTCACCTAAATAGGTATTTATTATTGGTCAATTAATAAATGGCTTTTCGAGCAGGCGTTTTACGACCATAGGAATTCGACCAGAGGACCATTCTCTTGTACAGTCGCCATCAGATATATCGGAGCAGCCGAGGTCCTCAAAAATATCTGAACACGCACTTAACGCCTTGACAATAGAGGCGTGTTCAGATATTTGTGAGCGCCTTGGCCGCTCCGATATATCTGATGGCGACTGTACATAGTTGTAGAAAGACGCTCTAATAATAACAATGCTATTTACTTGTAATATATTTTATCTTAATGTTCTTCTTAGCCATTTCTTGAATATAGGTTAAAGCGCTGGTGGCCTAGCGCTGCGGTAAGAGGGTGCGACTTGCAATCCGGAGGTCGCGGGTTCAAACCCCGGCTCGTACCAATGAGTTTTTCAGAAATATCATTTCATATTTACCAGTCGCTTTTCGGTGAAGGAAAACAGTAAGGAAACCGGACTAATGATAATCCAATCAATTATGACTTTCAATAATTAGCTCCATGCATGAATTTATTTTTATTTTTGGATTCATAATTTATATCGTTGGAACACCGGAAATGATAAAAATACTTTTGTAAACCTTAACATTATTTCATTAAAAAATATTTAAAATGTTGAAAATTTTTGAGAGGTTGAAACGCTCATAATTTTTGGCGCGAATTCGACAGAGCGTGATGACGTCACACGTTGGGCGGCCCGACTGACGTTTGCTACTAATGACACTAATCTGTCGAACGCGTGACGTCACGTGGCGTTTCGAGCGTTTCGCTCACAAGCTTTTCGCGGGTAAATTTTTGTACTGTTTATTTATAATTTTAAGTAATTAAATGGTAATTTAAAAACGGAAATGCATTTGTAACATGATATAACGGTAACAAACATCCGAATAAAACATATCCCGTTCAAATATAAACTTCATGCATGAGGCTAATTATGTCAAACAAACCCCCCCGGACCCCGAATCTATGTCTATGTCTTTCTACATAATAAAATAATAAAATAAAAATAAAAAAAATAAAAAGCCTTTTATTTCTTGAACTTTTTTTTACATTATTTCATATTTGTTTAAGCGTTCTATATATATAATATTATTCAAGAACCCCGTTTTCACAGGTGAAGGCCTCCTCCAAAGCCTTCCATGTATCTCGGTCCTTTGCCACTTGTATCCAATTTGGCCCAGTAATTTTGGTGATATCATCTTGCCATCTCATAGTAGGTCTTCCTATCCCTCTTTTTCCTAGAGGTCCTTTCCACGACGTCACCCTTGCTGTCCAGCGCCTGTCTTGAGTACGTGCTACATGGCCCGCCCACCTCCATTTAAGTTTTTTGGCATAGCTGAGAGCATCTATGCTCTTTGTGTGTTGTCTTATTTTTGTATGGTTGATTTTTTGTATTTTCTTAGCATACTACGCTCCATTCCGCGTTGACAAGTCCTTATTTTTTCCATAGCTTTTTGAGTAAATCTCCATGTCTGACAGCCGTATGTCAGACAGGGTAATAAGCATGTATTCATGACTTTAGTCTTCACGCTGACGGGCATGTCTTTCTACATATTTTGTTTAAAACAATGTGTCTACAACAATCCTTCTATTATTTTCATATCTATAAAAGTTCTAATAATGGCACCATTCGACTACAAACTACATTACTACAAGTAAACTACTATTCCACCACAAATTCTTCTACCAATAAACCTCTTATAAAATGTCACCACTCGCCTATAAACTCAATTTTTAACCGCATGTTCCAGACGTTATTATAAACTGATCCGAACAAAGAACTTTTATGAAAGCCGGTGTAAGGCAAGTCGTGTTTATTTGTCGTGCAAACTTTCATAAGGTAAGTTTCCGTCTTGAGCTCGGGGCGGCTCTTGCCCTGTTTTCGTGCCTACGTACGTACAGGGAAGGAACATGTACATATTTTATAGAAATCCTGTACAAAAGAGTTTTCGTTCCTCTTTTGAATATTTAATGAGTGTGATTAAGCCAGGAGTGAAGGTTAAAGAGAGAGGAGGAGGTGATCCACGTGACGTCACGCGTTCGACAGATTAGTGTCATTAGTAGCAAACGTCAGTCGGGCCGCCCAACGTGTGACGTCATCACGCTCTGTCGAATTCGCGCCAACATAAAGAGGAGTGGTATTTAAGACCAAAAAGTGCAGTCCGAAAGAAGCTTTAATCTAACCTAACTTTTCTGGCAACAGTTCGTTTCTGTGAAGGTCGCATTTCTTACCTAATGGAATCCATTTTTCTGACAATGGTTTGTTCCCAGGTAGCAAAATGACGTCATTTTACGTCATTTTGCTACCTGGGTTTTTGTGGGGGTCACAAATCTAACCCACATTTCTAGCAACATTTCGCGTTCGTGGAAGCCGCGGCGGCCTTAGACCAAAATGTCTATAGCAATAGCAAGTGATTTTAGGCCAAAAGTTTTTTAATAAAATTAGGATTGAACAAGTTTGGGAACAAATCAAATTATTTTTTTAAATTGAAATAAATATCATATACGAAGGAAAAAATGACCAAAGCCTCCAGTGTCCAGAGCTGGAATCGAACCAGCGTACCCCGTTTACCGGACAGGTGCCTGAACCGCTCGGCTATCCGGCCGGCTATTTATTAAATATTTTAATTTGTTTTTTTTTTTTTTATGATGAATAGGCAGGCGTTTGACCACGATCCCACCTGATGGTAAGTGATGATGTGGTCTACGGTGGAGCACGCTTACCTATGAGATACCTATTAACTCTTGCCTTGAAGAGCTTGTGTTTTTTAAGTAGTCACACTACTAAATAAAAAATAATAATAGGATTATTGATACTTATGGCAAAAACGTTTGGGCCAAATAAGTGTAGGTAAGCCAATACTTACACAATGGCAAATAAATATTATTATTATTATTACTGAGAATTAGAGCTGTTACTCATTAGGAAAACAACACGGTTAGGATAAATGATTTTAGAACAATAGTTATTTGTGCAACAAGAGAGGAAAGTTGGTTTTTCTTGCGAGTGTTTATTTTGAGTCCCGAGAAAGAGAATGATTCTATAATTGAATCACGAGCGAAGCGAGTGCTTCTAAGTTAGAATCTTGAGCGTAGCGAGGGACTCAAAAACACGAGATGTAAAATAACTTTGCTTTCCTGTTGCACACATGATTTTTCACCTCAGTAGTGAGAAAAGATTAAAGGTTAAAATGTATTTCGAATTACACAGAATAATACAGAGAAAAAACAAAATATAATAAAAGTATGAAATGGCAGTTCATGGCCTTCACTAAATTAAAAAGCTACTTTGTTTGTTGTAGGGAGTGACGAAAGTAGGCTTGTTCGAGCTGCTTAGGTGAAAAAGTTATTAAGGATTGCGAGGGTGACCCTTTGTACAATCTACTTGTATTATCAACCTATACTGTAGGTACTTATGGCTTTAGTAACTGATGTAAGAGTTTTGTAAAGATTTCAGAGCAGATACCTATTGTCAGTTGTTAGTTTTAGTTAAGGTAACAACCAACTGCAAACTTCCAGTTCCGCGCCTTAAGTTTCAAACCCGACAACTGATCTTTGTCATTTAACTCAATCACAAACGTTTAAAAAGGAAATTTATTGCGTGAGCAATAGAGTTGGTTTTACAAGAGAATGGCAATTACGAAAGTTTAAGTATACGAGAAACTATAAGTCAGTATTGAGTATCTTTAAGATAAATCGTAAAGTTAATTGTTGCAAAGCAGAGTTGTCTATTTAAGCATTACCTACTTACTAAGGCTTACGTATGAAGAAAGTTGTTAAAAGTAACCAAAATACGTAATGTTTTGATAGTAAGTTGACTTAAAAAGCGATTGGTCCTTATGTAACAATCTAAAGTTTTTTTATGATACTGTATTTTATGGTACTCCAAGTGTTTGTGAACAAATGCTTAAGGCAAATCCTTCGTAACTTTTAGCTTAACTGGATCACAAACGCTCACTTATGGAGAATATTTAACCGGACAAACACCCGTACACAAGAAGATCTAGACGCAGAAATTGCATTGGATTGGGCATATCCTCAGGAAACCTGACACCCACCTATCCAAAGTGGCCCTGACCTGGAAGATGCCCGGCAAGCGGAAACATAGTCGCCCTAAATCCACTTGGCGTCGTTCTGTGGAGCAAGAGCTGGGTGTATTGGGGTGGGAGGAGATTACCCAAGCTGTCCAAGACCGAAGTCAATGGAAAAATAAGATTCGAGCCCTACACCCCAGCAGGGGGTAAAGAGGAAAAGAAGAAGAAGAAGTATAAGAGGTAAACCAGCAGACGAATCGTCTAGCCTGATGAAAAGCAATTATCACCGCCGTCGCCTATGACATCTCCAATATCATGTTACAAGTGCATGCCAGTCTTTAAGATGGGGTAGGTACGCTTTTTTCTTGAAGGTTTGAAGGTAGTATCGGTCCGGGCGGATGACATTGCTAAAATTGCTGGTCCAAAGTGGATTTTAACAGCACAAGACAGATCGAACTGGCACTCTTTGGAGGAGGCCTTTACCCGAGAAGGGGTTCTTGCTTCGTAGGAATATATTAAGTAGTACTTTAATTTAATTTTAATATATTTTTTTGTAAAAAAAAAATGACATTACGAATAGTTTTTAACAATCATAATTATGTATATTCCTTTAAAAATGTATGCTGACATTGTAACAACTTGCAAGAAATAAAAGGCTTTTTTATTTTTATTTTTGTTTTATTTTATTTTATTTATTTATCGGTCCGGAAATACGTAATAAGTAATAAATAATCCTCTACCTTTAAACTACCTTTAAAAGTAACGATTGGGAAAAAGGGGGTTTTCTTAAGGTATACTTAAAGCTCTACAAAGAAAGGATTTTTTATTTAATCCCTTAGGAAGAGAAATGGGGTTGCAAGTTTAACCGAGTACTACGTGGGCGGGATAGTAAAAAAATAAAGCAATCATCATTTTGAAATTCTTGCCCAATAACTTTAACCCTCAGAGGTTTAAGACGTAAGTATTCAAATCTCAAAGAAAACAATAATAAACCTTAAACGTATTAGTATAAAGTTCAAGAAACCCTGTTGGTAGACAAAACAAGTGAGCTATTGTAATAAGAGGATTGAAGATATAAAAATGTATGCGCGTTTTGAGAAGTTCATTTATATTCAAATAGTAGTACGGCCAGAACCGCGCAATATCACGTTCGCTGTACTCGTAACTAGGGATGTGATGTATTGCTATTGCCGGCAATATTATCTGTAATATTGCCAGTATGTTTATTTGGACTTGGAAGGACGTTCCTAATTAAATATATTTTAATAACGGGTCACTCACGTGTTTTAAGTCGAAAACGCTCGACATGTTTCACTCCGTACCGAGGAGCTTCATCAGGAGCTTGCGTCGACTGTGACGGACCGGCGCAGACTCCGCCACCGTCTGCCCGCCAATGCCGCGTTTGTCCGCCAGAGTCTGCGCCGGTCCGTCACCGTCGACGCAAGCTCCAGATGACGCTAGTCGGTACGGAGTGAAACATGTCGAGCGTTTTCGACTTAAAACACGTGAGTGACCCGTTATTAATATATTTAATATGTCTGTGTCTCACGGAAGTTTTGTTATTAAGACGTTCCTAATTGATCAAGATAATTAATTTGATGAATAAAGGATGGCTTACACTATAACGATCCGGGTCCGGGCCGAGGCTTCGGACACTTCGTTCTCTATGACTGGTGATCGGTGATCACGTTATCATTTTATAGCGACGCGTTTGTTAGACTCTTAAGGCCGTTCCATCGGTTTGCCGCTACCACTGCCCCCAACGCACATGTGCGTTCACCGTCAAACAAGTTTGTTCCTAGGCCACGCCCCCTGACAGTGAATGCGTTAAGGCCGTTCCATCGGTTTGCCGCTGCCACTGCCCCCAACGCACATGTGCGTTCACCGTCAAACAAGTTTGTTCCTAGGCCACGCCACCTGACAGTGAATGCGTTAAGGCCGTTCCATCGGTTTGCCGCTGTCACTGCCACATTTCGCAAGAAAAAACGGGAAAGACCATGCGCGCCAAGTGTCAATTTTGATCGAATTTTGTCGATTTTTATTTATTTTAAAAACGTTGCCTTACAATATTGAAATTCGAAAGCGGTAAAATTACTTAACATTAAGATTGTTTCTTCTTCTATTGTTTGTTTATAGTGTCACATAATAAATAACCGAGTAAAGTTAGATTAAAAATCCGAGTTAGAGGTTACTTTGGGAATTAATTGTATCGAGCGAAGTGTCAATTCGTGTATCGGAAGCTTATAAATAATATAAATAAAATAATATAAATATTTTTTCCACGTCTACGAATATCAACGTCTCTTAGAAAAATATGATCATATAAGGAGATTTTTCGCCTTCTGACTCAAGGAAACGCCTTAATAAAATATATTTTCCAAATACAACCTGTAGGAGAAATTGTGGTAGAATATTTAAAAGACAGATCTTTAATCACATGATCATCATGTTTTTGTAAAGAAAAAAAAAACATCCGTGCTTACCTATTGGCTACCTTTTCACTGAGGCAGAGAAGCAGAGAACAGACATGCGGAATCAAACCAACCAATAGCATTAGTTCTTGTATCCGCTCCGCCGGATTGTATGTAGGTAACCAATGCATTCTGCCTCAGTGGAAAGGCAGCCTAAGTGATTTTGCGCGAGCATGAATTGATGAATTAAGAGTGCTCTTTGACTACCGATTTTAACCCCTTGTTGGATGCTAAGGACCATTAAAGGCGTGGAGAGTTCTCGTCCCCATAATATAACGTAGAAATATTAAAGCGTGCATTGTCAAAGTAACCTTCATGCTTTCACTTAGGGTTTATATTTACTTGGTAAAACCAATATTTTTAGAATATGACTGACATTTTTGGATATCACTTACTCACGGTTAGCAAAGAGGATATAATAAGATAGAGCGGTACTGTCATAGTAAATTTTGTAACCACAGTAAATTCACTGCCATTTATCGACACACTTTAAAACTAAAAATGAAGATTTATAAAAATACGATAAAATGTATTTAAAGATAGATAAATGTTTTTTATTTTATTTGCATTAATTATTTTATATGATTTTGACTCATGTTCTTTTACTGATATGCGTTAAAATTGTTAACTAACAAACGAAACCGTCAACGCCCTCTATACGAGAGTAGGCCAAAGGTATTGGCGCCCTCTGATCGAGAATCAAATTTTCGTGATTTTCGAGGCACGTTTTTTCCTTAGACTGTATCCATCTATTACGGAGTTATATTTATTTTTACGGTTAGTAATAGCAAGGACAATAGAAGAGTTTACCTTGGTAATAGATAAGACGCCGGCTTCGTGACAGATTAAGTCGTTTTAAAAGCGCGCGGTTGTTTTATGCTATAAACGCAGCATTGAACGCCGATGCGTCAACGGAATATAGGAAAAATGTTTTTTTTTTCGCGTAAAACACTGTTATTAGATTGTCTGGAGTAAAATGGGTGTGCGGCAAACGTATTGCGTTTAACGCTGCGTTTAACGCTGCGTTTATCGCATAAAACTACCGCGCGCTTAACACCATCGGCCAAAGGTCAGAACCCGCGCTACTATGGTAATTTCTTCTTTTCTCACCTAATTTCCTGGCTTTACTCCCCTCTTAAGAGTATATTTCACATATCTTTACTAGATATTATGTAACTAAATTATTTCATTTCATTTCGTTTATTGATTGTAAAGTCATGTACATACATTTTATAATTAAGGTGTTACATCAATTCTGAAAGTCAGTCCATGACGTCCTGTGAGGACATACAATAATATATTAGACCGTAATCTAGGCTAAACATTATAACATAAAATTAATTAATAATCATGCGAACTAACAAATCTACAAAGTCTCCTAAATTAGTAATGCATATGTTAAAATTATTATTAAAAAAATTATGTCACTTAAATTACAAATTTTACACATTTGAAATTAAACGAATATAATATAAAAATCTAAAATAAACTAATTTTATTTCATATGACCATAAATTTCGGTTACTTACCAAATATTGCGAAGCGTCGTAGACTAGCAAGAACTTGCATACAGTTTACGTTACATTGCCGACTACTAAGGTAAACTGCATACAAAAGTTTCATCAGACTACTCATTGTAATGAAAATTACATGCAAGTTCTTGCTATCCTTAACTTCGCTCTTCATGTTTAAAGTCTATAATGGAACTCACAACTCATATTGATGTTTGCACATGCACCAAGAGACCAAATTAAACCGACCAAGTGTGAGTCGGACTCGCCGTACTTTTTAGTATTTTTTGTTATAGCGGCAACAGAAATACATCATCTGTGAAAATTTCAACTGTCTAGCTGTCACGGTTCATGAGATACAGCCTGCTGACAGACAGACGGACAGCGGAGTCTTAGTAATAGGGATCCCGTTTTTACCCTTTGGGTACGGAACCCTAAAAATATATTTTTAGAGCCAGAACGACGCCTGAACCCACGCGCTTTCACTTTTGCTAGACGGATCGATAGCGCCCTATTCATCTGCGTGTCGACTCATAAGCTAGCTCGATTTCTGACTTGTGTTTTGTAAACAGATCTTACCCGTTGTTTTCTAAAATGAGACTTAATGGCGTATTAGTAGATTGTGTCACAACCACAAGGGAGCAAAATGACATATTTACGGCGAGGGCGTACAATTGAATCCTAAACGAAGCGAAGGATTCTATAATAGAATCCCGAGAGTAGCGAGGGATTCTAAAGTAGAATCCTGAGCGTAGTGATGGATTCAAGTATGTTACGCCCAAGATGGAAATAATTTTGCTACCATGTGACACAATCATATTACTTTTCACATCACCTATGAGGTAATTATAATATTTAAAAATATTATTTAAGCTAAAAAAATAATGCGCAAAAAAAATTAAAAATAGTGTCCTAAAACAGAAGTGTTACTTTGATCCCTCCTAGCAGGGAAGAAAAGTGCCACTTTGATCCCTCCTAGCAGGGAAGAAAAAGCCCTTTTTCGAATTGGTGATGTGAAAAATATCATGTGTATTATGTCGTCTTCGAAACTTAGGAAGTAAATTACGAATTTAAGGCTTGTTTTAGGGAATATCGTTGTGTACTGACAGTTTTATTTAGTTTTTATATTCTAGCTACGCACATTGAAAGATAAAAGTCTAGCAAGAAAAAAATCTCAAGTTTAAGTTATAATAAAAACGCTCGACATACCTACAATTTTCAAACTGCCAGCATTCCTAAAATACACATCATAACTTAACTTATTTAAGTTGTACCTCAAAAAATCATAGAGTTAATGTAAATAATACTTAAATGTTTTATTTTACTGCGTCGTTTCTAAGTGGCTCATTAATCTCATTATACGAACTTTCAGTATAGCTCAACATGAAAGGATCCTTATGGCCTATTTTAAGAATTATTAAAAAATACCAAGCGTTCTAAAATTAGGACATTATATTTTAAATGACTAACATAACCGTAACTACAACATTTTGTCGTGCTAAAAAAGGTCATTGGGCTTTACGCGGATGTGTAGGTGGTTTAAATACACGGCGCCTAATTTAAAAGCAAACGAGAAAAGTGATTACGAAGTACCGTCAACCGGGGTAAATAGGGATGACTGGGGTGAATAGGGAGAAAACATAAAATGTGATTTACCTGACAATTTCGCCAGAAATACCCATACAAATAGTATCATCAAATAATAGATCTAGAGCAGAGCCCAACTGGGGAAGTACCTCCACCTTACAGAAAACCGCAGCCAAATAACACTAAACCCTACTCATAGTGTTGTGTTCCTGACGGTGAGTAAGGTTGCCAGAGCTCAACGAGGGAGAGAGTGTTAGGGTCGGCAACGCGCATGTAACTCCTCTGGAGTTGCAGGCGTACATAGGCTACGGAGACTGCTTAACATCAGGCGGGCCGTATGCTTGTTTGCCACCGACTTAGTATAAAAAAAATAAAAAAATAAAGTTTTGTCCCTATTCACCCCGGTTGACGGTAATCATTGACCCACCACGTGCACATGGGTAGCAGAGCGACTCGTACTTACCTGAAACAACGATTTAATCATTCATTAATCATTTACATTACTTAAAGCAATACAGGGTAATTAAGACAATGTGAGCAGGAACACTACGTGTTTAGTAAATAATAAACAACAGTTTCGTATCAATATTACTTACTTACTTACTTACACAGCTTACTTACTTCGCTGGCTCAGCGACCCGAAGTGGATCTTGGCCTCCGATACTAGTATTAGTACTCACTAACTAGGTACACTAGGTACTCACCTATCAGTATTATTGAGTCTTTTTTTGTCGTGCTTTTTTTTTTTTTATTTGCGATATCCATGGTCACCCTAGAATAATCCCGTCTAATACCATAGAAATAGTATAATAGTTATAGACGTGAAACCGAGCGAACAGGAGTAAGAGAAAGACATATTCATGTATTGACAGGTTAATGTATGGCAGCATAATCCTTTTTCTCTTTCACTCTTATAAATTTCGGTATTTCGCCATCGCCTCCTACCTATGCTGCCATAACCCGACCATGAGAAAAAAACCCGGTCGGTGATAAGGACAAAGCATGGCACTATTTTCTCATTCGTCTGATAGGAATCGCAATAAGACTATATTTCTCTATTAAAGAGTGAGAGAGACAGGCCCTTGTCTAATACCGATACTCTGTGACAAGTGTCAAATTTAATGTCATCAATTTAGTGTCTGTTTATTTTAGAAAATTCGTATCGCAGTCAAGTGTGACAGTTTATTTTCTTCATAACATAATCAAAGTTCAATGGATGGAAGGGTTTATTTAGCGTTAATGTGCATCCACATTATTATCCACGCACGCACGCACACACACACACACACACACACACACACACACACACACACACACACACACACACACACACACACACACACACACACACACACACACACACACACACACACACACACACACACACACACACACACACACACACACACACACACACACACACACACACACACACACACACACACACAAAATGTGGTTATATATAGGTATATTGTTTGGCGCTTTTTACATAAATTGTGAAAACCTAATTACCTATTATCTATCACCAACAACCTCAAACGTTCTGAATTACGCGAAACTCTGCGTAGGGGGCCCCAGGACGCTACTACCACAATTTGAGGGTCTATCGTGAAACAAGGAAATTTCTTTATGTAACATCTCTGTCACTCTTGCATATTCGAGGGATAAAGAGGCATATAGCGAATTTTCGGATTCGCGTTTCCCGGTAGGTCCTCTGTAAGCAAACCGCCTTGATGCCTCAATGTCATATTTTATTATCTCTGAAAACTTGTCAAAAACCTGTTAAAGGTACAGTATGGTTTACTAAAAAGGCTAGTCCCGCACTCTGGTGGCAGAACATTACATTGCAGTAATATCCCCTAAGAGTAAGTAGCTACATATATTAAGTATACAAAATGATTGCTCATTAGTTCTCATTAGTTATTGTTATTATTAAAATGCCCGAATATTTCCTAATTTTTCGAGAAAAGGCTAAAAATCCACGCTTTTTGCTACATTTACACACTTACAAGAATCCACAATTATATGTGCCTCAAAACTCCGACCTAACTCCGTGACGTCATTATCTCGGTTACGTGACTCAAAGGAGCTATTTCCTCGCATCCTGTCTTATACAGGCTGTATGTGGTTTTGGTTTCTTTTAATCATATTTATAAAGGGGGTTCTGAGAACTCATTTGGGTCTACGAGGCTTTATTCGTGTCGGTAAAAGGCTTTTGCTATACAAATATAGCTGGAAGAAGGCCGGGAAATGTTAATTAATTTGCCTAAAAATATTGTGAAAAATGTGTGTTGAGGATGACTCACATTAGACCGGGCCGTGACCGTGCCGGAGCTTTCGGCGCTTCGTTTTCTATGGAAAGCACTACGTGATCACCTGTCATGTCATAGAAAAGTAAGCGCCGGAAGCTCCGGCCCGGACACGGCCCGGTCTAACGTGAGTCATCCTTTACTTAGTATAAAACTGCGGAAGCGAGTCCGTCTCGCACTTTACCGGATTTTTGTTTTTCATTGAAATCTTATACATTTTTTCATAAGATTAGGAACTGCTAGGTGCAGTCAAGATCAGTAGTATCGTGAAATGGGGTTACTTTGATTGATTTCAAAAAATTATTATGTATTTATCTCCTCGAATATGGAATCATAAAAAAAAACAAGAAAATACAAAATCGGTTTTTGCTCGTTTATCGATTTTACTTTAGCATTTTTATAGAACGAATTTTTCTGCTGTATACAGCACAACCGAGTTTTGAACCCAATATTTTTGATAATAGAATAGAATGGTGTTTATTTCTCTAGTTTATATGTTACATTATGTCCATCAGGTCGGTGGTGTGTTCGGCCTGTGGGTGTGTCAGCTACTTACAATCTACCTATGTGTGTCTAAAAGATCTATATAGGTGTCATTTTTCATCATTTTTGATAATCACACGTATATGAAAGAAAGGTTAAAGAAACAACTTAAAACCAAATCCAAGCCTATAAAAATCCTGGTAAATAAACAACTCTATTTTTATCACAAAACTTATCAGATTCCCGAGCCAGTTTATGTTGGCACATTGTTACATGTTTGATAAACATCGCGCTTATATTATTTGACCTACTTTCGTAAAACTTTGCCTTAAATCTGCCTATAGTCAAATACATAGATATAAAAGCTTGACCAGTAATATATGATCATTGTCAAGAGATTGTTCATTCTTATGTATAGGGTGACAGTTCAGTATAGTATGAAAAAATTAGTTCCAGTGAAATTCCGCAACATGGCGCGTGAGGTATTCCTGGTCAGGTTTTACATAGTAAAATCCTAAGTCTCAGCCTTAATCCAAAGCCACGAGTTTCATTTGATTTTTTAGGTAAAAAGACTTTAATTTTAGGCGGTTTTGTCTTTTAAACGTATTTTTTTAAAATCTTTGTTCGCATTTGCAAGCACTATCGTAAAACCCGTTTAAAAGAACTTAGGAACTACGTCTAAATCTAAAGCGGGATAGCGATAAATATTCTTCACCCGCAGCTTGAAATACGCAATTTACCGCAAAAAAAAGTGATTGGTCAATTATAGTTTTGATTGCCTAAAATACCTATACAATTATTTATGTCAAACTTCTTGCGCGGCATTACAATAGGTAACTTTGTCAAACTGCGCGCTTTACAGTTGAGTCACTCGCGGCACAACATATGAAGCCCCCTCCACATTCGTGCGCGAATCGCGGCCCGAAGCCGCAAACGCGAGTGTGGAGTCGATTTCGCAGCGCAGATACTGTGTAATGATCCTTTTAATATTCGTTTACTTAACTTTATAATGATAACCCCGTCCTATTTCAGAAAGATTACCGTATCCATCATTCTACTAAACACTCTATTTACCTGTCCCAGAGCCCAACTACGCCCAAACGCTCATTAATTAAAAGATTAAATCTAAAACGAGGCTTCCTTGGGATCGCATGCCGCAAGCTTCGAAAATATTGGTGTTCGCCAAGTCAACAGTTCAGCATAATTGATAAGTCGACGTAGCTACTGTTGTGTTGGGAGAGCGCTTACACCTGAATGGCCATTCAAAAAACTTATGCCTAACGTAAATTGACCCTCAGATACACCGACTATGTATAATGAAATGGCACTTTTAAACTGGACCTCAGCTTCACTCGCAAAGGCAGTCGGTTGTGAATAGACCCTGCCTGGGGAAGCCACGTGCGCTTGGTGCAAGCGAGACTCAAGATATCCCCTTTTCGATTACACTCACGGCACGTCGCATTCAAGCGAAACTCAACCTAAACGACTTATCTGCATGTGGATTTGATAGCAATATAAGTCTTTTTAATTTTAGAAAACAAGGCGGGTGTCGTGCGTAGCAAAACAGGCGAGGCAAGCAACATAATGTGCCATGACAAAATGAATGCCACGTAGTAGCCCATTATTTTGTTTCACAGCGAGATATCGACGGCGTAAATAGGCATCTTGTTAGACGTTTCGTTCGATACGTTGCGTGTTGATAACGAATCCAATCAGAGATACTTTGCATCGCGTAATACGATCTGAACTCTATCGGAGACGAATGAAAAGAAAGCTTAGAAAAAAAGGTTTTGTCACGTCAACGTATTGTCACTGTCAGTTGAACAAAATGGAACGGAAAAAATAAACTTAATGGATACTCCAACCACATATCTAATAGTTGTAAATGGAATTCAAATGATAGTCAATTTAATCCTCGTCCTACCAGTGATTGACCTTATATATTTATCAAAATTTATCACGTTCTGCCAGAACAACCGAGTTATTAAGAATGTTATAGTTTTAGTAGTTACTGTTTATAGTGCATTCATTATATGGCATGGAATCCTCAAGCCTATGAAGAAATTATCGAATTTAAGCACACCCAAGTCGACGTTTAAGAGTTTTACTGCAAGAGAAAAATTGATTCGTGTTATCGAAATCAGCAACGCAAAACGAAACTTTTGGCTTGGAGCGTTCTCATTCTTTCTAGTTTTAGTGTTTTTTAGACTGCTGGATTACGTACAGTTTTCTGCAAAGCTATACGAATTCTCGAAATCTATGGAAAATTGTGAGTTAGTGGATGTCTCTATGAGAGATCCGACGGAAAACATGAATTTCTTTTCGATCAACAAGCAATTAGTAAACTGGCCGTCACTAGAAGATCTGGATGAAAGTGTTACAAGATATCCAGGTGTAATAACTGATGCGGAAGAATTTGATGAGTTAAGTCAAGAAAGTTTCACGTCGAGATCTGCTTTAGTGAAGTCAAAAAATGATTAACCCATTTACTATGATAATGAGTATCGTGTTGGTTTTAGAAATTTTAATGGTCATGGCCCTCTTGAAGCCTGTCAGACAGTCTGAGTTTATAAGGAACATCTGGTATGATTTGCTTAAGAAGGAAATTACTGTACCAGTAATAGTTTCTGGCTTGGCCGCTGTATCCTGCTTGGAGATTCTTTGGGAGAATATCGAATTTAGCAACATATTATTGAAAGTTAATGACAGGACATTGGTGAAAGACTTTGAATTGGTGAATTTGTTAAAGTGTTACACGACATTTTCTTCTTCTATATTCCTTCTGATTCTGATTTTGAGATTGACGCAGTTCTTAGTGGTGCTGTCGAGAATGATGGAGTTTGAGATGATGTGCAGACATACCATACTTCAGTCCAGAGTACAGTCTAATTCTACCGTTGTTTCCAAAGTCCAAAATGTGATTAATTATACCTTTTACGATCCAATATGATTACAGCTGATTTTGAAGTATATTTCCGTGTTTTATTTTCCAATTCGTAACTGTATTAGACAAACCTTTATTTGTACTATCAATAGGTAGATAGATACACAGACAGGCTGATAATCAGTGGGTCCCTTTACATTTTTATTTCAACTGGCAGCTGGCAATAAGAATGCGTATCATCCGCGTGCTTGCGTACGTAACTCACCGTAAATGTGGCTGCTGTCTGTCTCAATATAGGTATAGGTGATTATACGTTTCCAACTTTCGATATACAGTAGTACTTCACATGATTGTATTTGGCAAATATTCGTGTTGCAATTTTTTTATTTTGTATGTCAAAAGAAAGAGATTCATCACGAATATTCGTCAAATACAGCCATGTGAAGTGCCAGCATTAAAGGACCCACTGATTATCAGTCCGCTGGACAATATCGGCCTGTCAGTTGTTCGGAATTGTCAATTTTTTTTTCCAACTGACAGGCCGATATGGTCCGGCGTATGGATGGTATAGAAAGGATCGCAATCTCTTATGGCAGAATTGTTGTAAAAGTGACCGCGTTAAGCTTTAAATAATAGTTCCTAATCTCTCCGGTGGCGCTAGTTAGGCTCTGGGACATGAGTATAACATGAACCATATAAGGCAACAAATAACCCGACCAAATTACGTAGGTTGTTTTTGGTAGTATTTCGGTGTATGGTGGCGCCGCCTAATTACTGTTTTTTGATGGACACTTTTCATACATAGAGATTTGGCTCCTTTATACAGTCTCCATGGTCCGGCGGACTGTTAGTTAGTGGTAGTCTTAATGCTAGAAAAAGATAAAAATTCAGCATGAATATTTGAGCAAATACAACCTATTAAACCTGGCCTTAGTTTAAAATAAACGTATAAAAACTTTATCCGCGTTTCTATCGCATGTCAAAATTAATGTCAATCAATCTGTCAAAATGCCTACACAAACGAAATTACGTGTGAATAATTTGTAAATAAAATGTAATAGCAATAACCAATTGAACCAAAAGTTTCACCAAGCAAGATGGACGCCCACTGCGTTGTTGCTTCAGTCCTGCTCTTCATCCAAATGGTAATGGTTCTCGTCATGCTGAACCCCGCCTACGACCTCCGTAAAATCACCAATTATCTTAACGAGAAGATTGAAAAATATAAAGCATATGTTACGTTAGCAATCGCTCTTTATTTCGCTATAATTTTATATATTGGCGTGTATAGTCCGATTCAAAACATCATTGAGTTAGGACTATGTGAACATATAAATCAGGATGAAAGAGAGCTTATAATGATCTGCACTGAGAAGAATTGCATAATGACCGGGTTCTCCGTATTCCTCGCAGTTATTATCTATGGGATAAAGTGTCTAGTTTCATACACAGCTAGCTTGGTGGAACAGTCTGACAGACAGATAACCCTGCCGCAACTGAAGCTCCTTAGACCAACCACATTGACAAGCGCTCTGAAAATGAAACGTTCGATTTCATACGAGACCATACTGTTAGCGAAGGACTTGCGGGAGCAACTGAATTTGTTGATGAGAAATGCGTGTACTGACTACAGCTACAGGTACAAGCTTCCCAATATTTTAGATTCCTCATTTCGGGTTGATTGAAATTAAACACAATATAAACATTAAAGCATGAAAATAAATATTAATTTTAAACAAATTGAAAATACGGAGGCAATTTGAGAGATGTAATTTAATAAATAACTACTCACTTATTAAAATTTGGAAGTTTCATTAGTTTGTATTTTTATTTGCCATCGCAAATTTTATACAATGTTTTTATTAGGTAGAATTATTATTTTACTTGTTTCTTTTTCTAAAACCTTATAAGACTACTTAATTATCTATTGACTATATTGTACTTAAATGTTCAAGTAAGATTTATATAAACATGTCGTTGGCGTGTATGTGACGTTTGTTTTTGCATAGGACAAGGTAAGGTTGTGGTGTCAACAATTTTAAGACTTCCATACATTTAATATGGAGCTTGTCCTGAAATAAATAAAATTCATTAATTCATAGTTACAAGCTGTCGTCGTCGATAGCTTCGAAAATCTTTTCGTGACCTTGAGTTACATCTTTATTTTCTTCGACATTAATTATTTTGGTACATATTTATGTTTTAATATTATTAAAACATATTTAAAACCAGTTCTATCGCGAATTTATTTTGTCATAGATCGATTCATTCACGAATACGCGTTCATTGGTTCGTATTGTCATACATACTATTAAAGTTTACTTTTGACAAATCTGCGCGTCATCGTGCTTGGCACTATTTATAATACTACTGTCACTAAACCTGTCGTTTTTGTTGACCGCATATTTTAAGAAGTAGTCATTTTGCGACAGAGCCATTGAACGATTTAGTCCTAATACTAAGTAGCTATTTAAGTAAGTGGTCCTCTTGCGCCATTGATTGGCTTTCTGCAGTATATACATTTTTCTTGCTTACTTACTTAATTACTTCGCTGGCTCAGCGACCCGAAGTGGATCTTGGCCTCCGATACTAGATTTCGCCATTCGTTCCTAGGTATCCTGTGCGATCCGACGCCATTCAGCCGCTTGGATATCACATAGGTCTTTCTGGACCACATCGATAACAGATAAGCTCTCTTGGCCGCACGATCCTCTCCCATCCTCTCCAAGTGGCCGAGCCAGCGAAGCCCAGCAGCTTTGCTCTCGACGATGATGTTGGGCTCACCCACCAGTTCTTCCACCTCTAAGTTCCTCCTCACTCTCGAAGATTCTACACATCATTCATTTTTCTACGTAGACAGTAGTATGCATTATAGGTTTTTTGGCCTCTTAGATAATTTGCGTTGTAGTTTTTCTGCAGTATAGCCATTTTGCGAGATAGGCATCTACTGCTGGACCCTACCTTTATACCACCACCAGTACAGGTTTTAGGACCACGACCAGTGTAACCTGCGTCGAAACGTCGGAACAAAATAAAATCGCAATAGACCCGGTTATAAATATGTGTTCAAAACACAAAAGTATTAAATATTTATACTTATTTTGGTATTTCCATAGGCGTGACGGAACGTGTCTAAACTTTATACTTATATCAAATTTCAGCTTCAAGTTTGATACAAGATTGTCGTCTGCCTTAAGCGGGTAAAGCCCCAGGCCACAGTTTATACTCGACATACGTAAACAATAACGAAGCTTAATATTTAACACACAAGCGTCTAGAGCTGCACTTACTTCCACAAATTGCCTCAAAGAGCTTACACGTTGGGAGTAACCAACCACACATTTACATGAATATAACCGGAATTTACCAGAAAATACTGTTAATATTAGCTTTTTCGGAAACAGTATTCAGAAGAAATAAAAAGCGACGTAAGATGTGGGATGTCGTTGGTATGCGGCAATGTTTTGGACTGAAATAAATGTCTCTGAACACCGCAATTTAAATTCGTCCTTATTTTCAACTGGCAAAGTATTATTTTTGATTTATAACTTTATCGTGTAAAGGCTTTTAATCGATTTCCTGCGGTAAAGGGTATTGAACCGTTACCTTTTTTAACAAGCTTTCATTAGGTCGACCTGTATGTAACTAACTACGTAATGAAATCTAAGGTAACTAATTTAACCATCTTTCAAGGATCGTAGCGTCATGATAATTGGCAGCTGTATGTAGTTCTGATGACAATACAATAATATGGTACTGTCGAACTGATCTGATGATGGAGCCGGAAGATATGGACTGGAACTTCATGATGGAATCAACTATGTAATGGAATCTAAGGTAAGTAATTTAACCATCTTCCCGGTTTCCGACGAAGCTGAAAATTAGCATACGCATATAAGTCGGGTGACAATGCAATAATATGGTACCATCGAGCTGATCTGATGATGAAGACAGGAGGTGGTCATAGGAACTCTGTAACAAACTATGTAATGGAATCTAAAGTAACTAAATAATGTAACTATCTTTCCGGTTTCCGATGAAGCTGAAAATTTGCATACGCATGTAAGTCGGGTGACAATGCAATATTATGGTACCATCGAGCTGATCTGATGATGAAGATAGGAGGTGGTTATAGGAACTCTGTGATAAAACAACGCAACCTAATTGTGTTTGGGGTTTTTAGAATTGTCTCGATGAGTAGTAGTTGCCTGTGGAAAAAAAGTACAGTCAGCGATAAAAGCTTGTACCAAAAATGAAATTTTGCCAAAAACTTAGAATTATTGTTGACTTTTCGTGACATATTATCGGTTTTGGAACAGCACAGGAACCTTGCTTTATATTAATAGTTGTATATTACCTATACTACACTTCTTTTTTTAGATTTGGATTGCTAAGTTATTTCTACTCAATCACGAGCTCACTGTCCCAACGCTCTCATACATTTTGCGATCCTTTCATTCCGTTACTGTCACACAAAGTGAAAAATGCTAACGGAATGAAAATAAAAGTCTTGGGACACTTTTTTCTCCTCTTACAGTCGAAATAGCTCGTGATTCTGAGTACAAATAACAAAATTGTCCAAATTAAAAAAGTGTAGTGGAACGGCCTTAAATGAAGCCTTAACCTTTTGGACGCCAATGACCGATATATACGCACCGTAGGTTCAACGCCAAAGACCGATTAATCGGTCATAGACCACAGAGCAACATAGACCTACGTGCATGTGCATAAAGTTGAATTTCAGTTTTGACACTTCAGTGACGTGGCGCCTGGATGACAGCTTTTGTGTTTGACACGGCGTCGAAAAGGTTATATGATCTAGTGGTTTGGTCTTCGTCGAACTTACACAAAGGATGCCAATCTCTTATGGCAGAATTGTTGCAAAAGTGACCGCTTTCAGCTTTAAATAATAGTTCCTAATCTCTCCGATGGCGCTAGGTAGGCTCTGAGACTAAAGAGTATTGTAATATATAGGACACTCTATGACATGAACCATAGACGTATAATAATGTAGAGATGAAATGGGGGAGGGGCAGCAATTAACCCGACCAAATTACGTAGGTTGTTTCTGGTATGTTGTCAGGAATGTTAAAACGTGTTTTTAATTTTGTCGCATTGCGTATGTTCTGTCCCTCACGGTCGCACGGGTGCACATCTATATAAAATACTAGGTGTATGGTCATGGTGGCGCCGCCTATTTCCTGTTTTTTACGGTCACTTTTTGATACATGAAGATTCATTTTCTTACCTCTTCCATAATAATTAGTCCACAAACTGTGAAATCGTATGGGTTGCCATTACAACACACCAATAATATTAGACTAATATCGTTCGAGAAATGGGCCCCTGGTGTTGCGAGTCTCCATGGACAACGGTAATCGCTTACCATCAGGCGATCTGCTCGTTTGTCTCCTGTATCATAAAAAAATCCGGCTTCAAATTTTTATCAGCGTTTTAACCTTTACCACAGGGCGGATACGCTATACATCAAAAATCACTTGCGTTTCTATGTGTGAACGGCACGTCTGTGCTCGCCTCATGCGTCATAGTGTGAGTAAGTTGCTTAAAAATAGTACTGAGCGGCCGGCAAACGGCCGTCAATCTGCTGTCGGGCGAGGTAATTCGAGTCGGGGCGGGGCGGTGCGTGGCCGTTCTGTATGATAATATTGATAATACTACTACTTATTCTATGCCTTTACAAAAACACCACCGCTAAAAGTTCATGTCACACATCCCTAAGCCTCCGTTTGGCAGCGAACCAAGATGGCGGCCGGCGCCAGAGAACACATCGAGCCCGACTTTAGTGCTGTTGTGTGCTGATTTACAATCGAATAATGAGAGCCGCTATCTGGAAGCCGATTCCAGCTTACACTAGGTGAGGGGTATTCCACATAAAAACGCAACCGCTAAACTAAAAAAATTAATGCAAAATGAGACACAGCAGTGGGGAAAAGGGTAGAAATATCCACTTGGCTAGTTATTTTAATTTAGTTTTTTCTTACCTACAAAAGCTATTATGCATATGCCTATTCTAGTTGGGACTATACTTTGGAAATTTGTAGGAAAAATACACCGGGCTATTAAATATTTTGTGATGGCAGTGAGTGGGTTATTGTAAAGTCATAAAGGTCCACCGCATTGTCAGTTAATAATATATCAGAGTACGTGCGGTAAGAGAAGAGTCATAGTCATACAAAGAACTGGTTTCCTTTTATTTTACGACTTCAGATTCTTTGAATGTGAAATATGTGTAAGTCTAAGACAAATTAGTGCAGCAAATTTGATAGGCGATGCAGATGGCGCTGTACAGGGTAACTTTGATTATAAAAAGTTGATGTTTGACAATACAGTAATAACATATAATTCTATGCTTGACAATTCAGTAACTACCAATAAAGGCTGGCGTCCACTAGACTCGCCGAGGCGAATCGAATCGAATCGCAATAATTCGCCTCCTATATTTTCTAATGCAATTGCGTCCATTGGCGAAGAGCCGCGGCGCGCCCGTCAATGGACGCAGTTGCATTAGAAAATCAAGGAGGCGAATTATTGCAATTCGATTCAATTCTCCTCGGCGAGTCTAGTGGACGCCAGCCTTAATATGGCGCACAACATCGCCATCTGTTTCGCTTGTCTTTTTTTATGATATTTTTTTTATTTTTTTATTTTTATTTCATAATATTAAATTACATTATAAATTATTTTAACTTAATCTATACGAATTTATATTATTATATACAAATGTCAATACAGATAAAAATTCATCACAAAGTCAAATAAATAAATGTTGGGAAATAAACATACGATGTCAATAATAGCATGGTTACGAAAAAGATGTCAATATGGCTAGTTATACCTAGGTATCTCGTAATGGTCGTCAAATTATAGTACAATGCATTACAATATAAGAATAGGTAAGCAATATCATATCATATAATTAATTAAATCTATTGATAATATTAGACGTCATTTCCATATATTCTTTTACAGAATATAATGGATTATCCAATAAAAAGGATCTCAATTGGCGTTCAAATGCTTCGTCAAACGGATATAGGAGGCAAACGAGCAGACAGATTGCCTGATAGTAAGGGATTACCGTCGTCCATGGACACCGGCATTTGAGATGGACTAAGTTGCAGGATCAATACTTAGACTTGACCTCTCTGTTAGAATCAATAAATGTTTGCTATTACATTATCACGTGTACACGATACGTCTATGGCACGTTTTAGTAGCTAATTTAATAGTGTAGCAGCTGCTACAGATGTCAGTTATCGCATTTTGGCAAGACTCATGACGTAAAGTTTATCACTACTCGTTAAGGGGCTACCAGAGGTTTTCATTGATTTTTGACAAATTTTGAATCGTATCTCCTACTTTTGCACTACATATAGAATTATAAGACAAGCGGCTATCGGTTCTTCAATCTTTTATCTCCATTTTTGTCTACCGGATTGTGAAAAAAATGAACACTTTTTTATTTATGATTGTTTTAAACATTGTCTAAAAAAACGTTTTTTTCGTATCTCGATTGCTGTGAAAGATCTTACTTATACAAAATCTACATATTTGGGTTCGTCTTAGACGTCTCTAAAAATTTGTCTAAGGTTTTAATTTTAAACTAATTAACACAAAAGTTATGGCCAGTAAACCAGTTTTTTGGCCTAAAATTGTTCAACTTTGATGCCAAATATTTCGAAAACAATGAACTTTGAAGTAAATATGGGATACTATATTGCTAAAATCCGTTGCTGTTAATATGATCAGCTACAAAAAACACTAGAAAACTAAGGTATTCAAATCGAAGGTCATTGGGGCATGGGATCCCCTTAAGTATTGAGTTTGATTTTACCCGGAAAACTAGTTAGAGTTAGGACGTTCTCTCGTTCTCTTTATTGGGAAAATTAATGGGTAGTTATAAACTTGGAAATATTCCCTTGCAAGTACCATATATATTTTATTATCCATACAATGGAATATAGAATTTAAATCGACATGCAGCAACAAGCAGATAGAACTAGCCACAATTATCTGCCACCCTTTCATACTTTTACAAATAGAGAAATTCGTAAAGTACCCGGATATATCCTTAAACTACATGGACCCGGATATGTCCTTATACCAGGGACCGGCCCGCTATCCCTTATCGGGGTTTTATAAGGGTATTGCATAAGGCTTAACTCACCATACCCTTTGCCAGACGAAACCCTTTGTTTTGGTTTTAAAAACCCTTATATAAAGCTACCACATTTGAGTAATCGGTAGCCCAAATACCCTTACAAAACCCTTATCATCCGCTCACCAACACCTTGCATATTGCTTATAAGGGTTAGCCTTATAAAGGGCTTCCCTTTTAGCATATAAGCGTGCTAATTTAAGTCGTCTACCTTGTTCATAAAGCACACATTACTTCGAATCCGAGCGATCATCGGCGGCGACGGCGGCGTTCTTTGACTAGGCACGTATTTTCTTTTCTTTTCATACACTACCGTAGATATATACTAATCCTGTCTCTTTCACGCAAAGGGAAACCTTTATAAAAAGCGCTTAAAGATAAGGGTAACCCTTAATAAGAGCTAGCCTTATTTTTGGTTAGCTTTTCGGTAAGGGTTAGTCAAAGGTAAGGGTATGAATGGGCTTGCAGTTCAAAAGGGAAAGTCTTTCAATGTGTTAGTCGTGTTTAAGTGTCGCCCATTGAAAGGGTTTTATCGCGGAAAGGGTTGTCCGGTCCCTGCCTTAAACTACGTCCAAAAGAGAGGTATGGGCACTGTGAATGACATCTCGCTTTGTGTGGTAGGGCACAGGACAGCGGATGTCATTCCAGATCTAGAGCAGAGCCCAACTGGGGAAGTACCTCCACCTTACAGAAAACCGCAGCCAAATAACACTAGACCCTACTCATAGTGTCGTGTTCCTGCCGGTGAGTAAGGTTGCCAGAGCTCAACGAGGGAGAGGAGTGTTAGGGTCGGCAACGCGCGTGTAATATATCCGGTGTTGCAGGCGTCCATAGGCCGTTACCGTAGTAACTGCTTACCATCAGGCGGGCCGTATGCTTGATTGCCACCGACGTGGTATATAAAAAAATATAAAAAAAAGAAGTAATAACAGTTACATTTGACGCGTAGGAATAAAACGCTAATACAAACATGACATATTTGTTTGGATTCAGTAGTCGCAATGCTCCTTTTATAAACTTTCCATTGTCTTGATTTATAAGTCCAAGTTGCCGTTTCTATTTTATAGATTTTCTCTACTAAGTTGCCTTGGGGTAGCTTCGAAAGCGGAGTAGTTTTGAATAAACCAGAAGCTTTTCATGCTTTAGCAATAGCAAAGATAGATATAACTCCGTAATAGATGGATACAGTCTAAGGAAAAAACGTGCCTCGAAAATCACGAAAATTTGATTCTCGATCAGATGGCGCCACTAGTTTTGGCCTACACTCGTATAGAGGGCGTTGACTATTGAGTTTGTTATTTATAATTTTAACGCATACCAGTGAAAGAACATGGGTCAAAATCATATAAAAATAATTATAGCAAATAAAAAAATCATTTATCCATATTTAAATACATTTTATCGTATTTTTATAAATATTTATTTTTAGTTTTAAAGTGTGTCGACAGATGGCAGTGAATTTACTGGGGTTACAAAATTTACTATGACAGTACCGCTCTAGTATAAGTTACTCTATGGCAATAGCATTGTGTGCAATTGCCAAGTCATTTTAAGTACTAAAAAAATAAAGGTATCTAATATTGTTACGGTTATAACACCTCCGGCACTGACTAAAATAACCGACTTGGTTTCACATTACATCTCAAAACTTTTTTGTAGTAGAAGAACTGCGTTGCGAGACTTGCATCTTTATACATGTAATGTTTTTGATGGGATTATTCTGTGTACGAAGTTAACGCAATATTGAACTAAATTATAAGCAATTCCAAAGAAATCCATAGAGCTACGTAACATACGTACAGATTAGGAACATCCACTATAAACTGTAAGATTTCCCAACCGCAAACAATGCCAGAACAATGCGCTGTGAACTATCGTATTATCAAAACACAACCGTTGCCAATAAGACCGAGTATCCCCACAATTCTCGACATTAATACCAGGGAATACAGGCGATATTAGAAAAGCACAGGATTGTGGTAAGCACGTATGTGGGAATAAAAATATGGGCAAGTGCTAGCCAAAGGAAAACACGAATAAGTGGGTGTTGCCAGATTTAGCTTTGGGCGCTTAGTTGCTTTTGCAATGTATCCTTTTTTTAGAAACCACGGCTGAATTGTACAGTGTAGAAGAAGTAAGCAAGTAAATATGATTTACAGTACATCTGGTGCTACATTACGACACCCTGTGTTATAATAAGCACATTACGTAACTACGTCGAAAATTTAAAGGGCCGTAAAACGTAAAACCGATATACGTGCGAATAGGAAATTCGCAACTCGTGTTTTTTTTTTATGAAATAGGATCGTGTCGATTTAAAACGCTACCTTCGGTCGTGTTTTTTAATTCTCCACTCGTTGCGAATTTTCTTTTTTTCGCACTTGTATCGTAAATAACTATTTTGTACCAATAATTGTACATTTTAGATTCATTAGGAAGTTAGGGAGATTTGAAGTAATGAGAAAGAGAACGTATCATGCGATGACACAAATCTATTTTGTACATGATTACCTGTCAAATGTGCCATTGGAAGTATTTACAAATAACAAGTGATTGTGTAAATTCCCCTCCGCCGCCACACCCTCCGCGGCCCGTGCCGCCGCGGACACTCGTGTCTGAGGAAGGACTCCCGATGAGTCCGAAACATGTCGCCAAAAGCGACTAAAAATACTAGTAAGTGAAACCGTAGTGATCTAAATATTTTGAAATATGTCTTACGATAGTTAAGTTTCGTATGTGTAAATTGTTTGTTTTGGTAACTGTATTATGTCAAGATAGAACCTAAATCAAATCCTTGACTGATCTACCCGTGGAACGCTAAGCGCCACTTGCACCATCCCACTAACTCGGGGTTAAGCGGTTAAACCGTTAACCCAGTATCAAATTGTTCTGGTAACCATGTTAACTCTAGGGTTAACCGGTTAACACCGGGTTAATGGGACGGTGCAAGTGGCGCCTAGTCAGTAACTTTAAAATACAAAACTGTTCCAATATTACCATTACTTTGTCTGAGCATCAATTTAAGGCATCTTGACACTTCGATTTTATACCTTGTGCGGTACAGAACATGGTTTACAATGTAGTGAAGCTAAAATACCCGTAAAATTGATGTCAATCGATTTTATACCTTGTGCGCTATAGAATAAAATCTGTTTTATAGTGAGCCCGGCTGGAAGACTGAGTTCATCTAACAAGGACAAACATTGCCGCTTAACTTGCCAACAATCATAAACTCGTCACAGTGGTTAGATTATTATTAGTACGTAATAGTAAAACATAGTATTCTAAATCATATTATAAATTCAATATACGCGATTTAACCTCGTAAGACCCACCACATAAAGTTTTTAAATTTTTAATTTGAACCTTATTCTAAGTAAATTGGAATGAATTTCGTTTGGTTTAAAACGCAGTGGAACAAAAGAAATGCTACTCTATTTGTTTCATGAAAAAGGTTCAAATTAGATTGCAATGAATATGTACATTTTAATGTACCTACATTTAGCCTCACAAGGATAATTCGTTTTCATAGTTTACAAGTACAAAAGCGTATGTGTTTAATAAGATCTCCTCTAGTTATTAAATCAGTAGTTTTCATCGCCATATCTAGTTATGTACTCATTTAAAACGTACCTTTTGTCCGTAAAAAAAAAGTAGTCTTAGGTTCACTAGACTTATATTGACCGGGATATAGACCGTGATTACCTTTTGTATTATTTGTGAGCTCCCGATATTTCGACGCAGTTACATGCATCATGTTCACGGGTAAATATCGGGAGCTCACAAATAATACAAAAGGTAATCACGGTCTATATCCCGGTCAATATAAGTCTAGTGAAACTAACCGTGAATCATTCAAAACTCTAGTCTTAGGTTATCCTTAACTAGCAAATTTTTAGCATTGTTTGTGTTCAATAATTCCCTTCTAGGAGTTAACATATACACGAGCTCAGTAGTAAATGACGAAGGAACTCTTATAATATAAGATATATTATAATTATCTATATATCGATAGGAAAAGACCAATAAAACCGAGTCCAGTGAATACTGAACACAACATTACCTATAAAGTTAGCGAAACGGTTTATGCTGCCAATAACGTAGTTACGTATATAGATCGACGAAATATATAAGGAAGAAACGGCAT